>NC_064037.1:2509202-3709202 GCF_932526225.1 Nematostella vectensis | reverse complement strand
ATATTTTATGTAACATCTCTGATAAGGTATATACATTTTACCTTGCTACCATGACAACGCCGCATTAACGAAGGAATTCTCAGAGCCCGTTGTACATAAATCTCATTTGGTTGTTATGATCGTATGTAGCCTGTCGTTATATGGGGGGGGGGGGCATATTACACGCACAGCACACCACAAAGAGAAACATGACAGAAACCAGCTGTAAACAAAATGTTCTGTCCATAAATTACAGTGTGACTAAAGTATGTATTATTTTTACTCTTCTGTTTCATACCACAACGTACATACGTGCATTTGAGGAATGTACACAAAACTAGTTTGCGGTTGCTTCAAGAATAAAGCACACCCTTGAAACCCTTGAAGCTGCCAAACCACACCTCACCAAAGCGTTCCTCGGGCTGTTATCATTCTGCCTACCTTGTCCTGTCCCTGCCCTCCATTGGAGAGCGTGCAGGCATAAACGTAGCCAGGTATGATTTTAGTGACCCACAGGCGGGAAAGGATGTATGCGACAAGTGCACCGCTACAGTCAAGAGCCACATTCGAAGGTTCATCAACGAAGGGAACGACATAAAATGTGCAAAGGCATGAAGGTTGCAATGGAGTCGTATGGTGGAATAAAAGAATACCTGGCAGCGGTTGCTAAGGTCAACGAGGACAGCCAAACCATGAAAGCCCATAAAATATCCAGGCTCTTAACAACTTCTGCTTTGAGTCTAGAGATCTCCGAGCTTGGAAAGCCTACAATGTAGGGCCTGGTAAACGTTTTACGCCAGAGCAGCTAAGACGGTTCGGGCCAACCCAGGGGGCAACACGTCTAATTGTCTGTCTGCCATTTGGTAGACTGCAACAAACTGGCATTCTAAGATCAACAGTCCACAGGCAACCTCGTCAAGACCAACCACTGCCTACTCTCCTGTCCAGAAGATGGATGTATAAAGACATACCCGTCTTTTGAGAGTCTTCAAAACCACCTGGACACAGGAAAGCATCTGATACGACAAAAAAGAGAGTCTACTTACGACACACTATAAAGAAGAAGTGGGCATAAAACGACAAGGGAGATGACTGGTAGCTACTTGCATAGGGTAGTGCCAAGTGGAAACGTCGCCAAGATTGCACCATCTACGTCTAGCAGCCCTGTACGCCAAGCTGGTTGGGCGCTCAAGACAACCCATAAGGCAACAAGATTCTATAGCGACTGCTATAGATGTCTGTGCAAAGATGCAATCAGCTCATGATGCAAGCAGCAAGAAACTGTTCAAAAAGGAAGGGAGCTTTCCGCAGATCAGATTACTCGATATTTCAGCCGATTGTCTGTTCTTTATAGGAGTAAGCGACTGGCCATTGATCAGGCAAATCTGAGTCCCGACCAGGACAAAGAGGACTTTGTTCAAGACGCTGAACAAATGCAGACAAGACTCGAGATCCAGAGAGAGCTAGAGCTTTAAAGATACACAGCTATGTACTGTCTCTAAGACATCCACTCCTTGCTGTTTTAGTAGTTTATTCACTTTGTGTAGTGTCAGGCTGCTATCGAAATGAGTTATAACGTCATGAGTTACATGGCGCAGCTATATTACTGATTTTTGTCTAAAATTCCCAACTGGAATGGCATTGTTAGCATACCTTGTCCCATTTTCTAGCTTTTTTAGGAAATTCAGTTTACTGACAAATCAAAAATGGCGCCAGCCTTTTTCTTGTCCATTCTTGATAATGTCACGACCCCCTGCAGCGCCCTAATATATGTAGATTTGGAGATATGCGTTGGCGTGTACGTCCGAACCGAAGGTTAAGGTAGTTATTGCCGTTATTATATTAATAGAAGAATAAGGTCGTGAACAACTTTTAAGTAAACAATTTTATCCCTGGTAACTGATATATCAGATGTTTTGCTTATATAGAACAAAATGGGATTTGACATTCCCCCATTATTGTTGTAACCATGGCAACCCAGTTCTTAACTTATTCTTAACGTATAATTGTCAAACATATAAGCTGCGAATTGTTGCCAAAGAATCACAACCGCTTTTTTTTATAAGAAATTCGAAATTTTCTACATACCATCATCAGTGAGTAGTAGGATGATTAAAATAATTACTGTTGGAAAAAAATATCAAGTCCCGAGAATTTTATTACGGATTTGTTAAGTTTAAAGATAACTTTGAGTGATGGTAAAAACAGTTTGTGAAAAGAAAGTTGCGCATTGGAGATATGTGACACTGAAATGGAGCTATTTTGCCCGACCAGCGAAACCATGCGTGACATGGTAGACACGTGTAGCCCTTGATTGGCACCTGTCACTCCAAATGATTTGAAACCTTGGTTGTGAACCACGAAAGGATGGATCTTTACTCACATAAAACATTATGGAATTCCCTTGTAATCCGTGACCAGGAGTGGGGTCAACATTTCATACTTATTTCAGGCAATTTTCCCGAATTTATGGCCAAAAACCAGGGGGGTGGTCATAACTCCCCCCGGATTATTCCAAAATCTTAACCACTTCGGCAGTTTGAGTTGTTGGGTGGATACTTCAATCTGACCAAGTTTCATTGAAATCGGTGAGATGGCATGTATCACCCTTGCCTGGTCCACTCCTGGATACACTCTTAAACATGCAACCATGCACATCAGAGTAAACATACCAAGCCAGATGATGGCCTCGTCAACATCAAATGGGTACTTCATGTCTCCGTCAACTAGTCCAGGAGTGTCAATAAAGGTTACAAGAGGAAACTTTTTCTGTTTGGATGTGGATATCTCGGTTGTAAGGTACTCAACCACTCCTACACACACAAAGAAAAAATATTCATAAGAAACAAGAAAAAAGATGTATACTTATTGAATGGTAGTTTTATTTTTAAATGTCCCAAAATTCTGCAGGGTTCAATATTGAGTTTGAGTATACTAAAAAGGAATATGTGATAAATAGCATGTTATAACAAACCTAAAACAATACTACCTTCAATTTCCTGTAGGGGTTTGAAGTGTGGGTAAAGGTGGAGAGTGGCATTACCCTAAAACATAATTCAATGAAGTCATTAAATGTATATGCCGCTTATAAGTTAGATAACTTTAATCAGAAAACTTTACTTACAGTAAGTGATTCTCTCTTTTTCCCACTAGTCACAAATGTAAATCCTTGGGTTTCTATGGCTACACCGGTTCTTTGAATGTGCTCCTCAATATACCTATAAAAATTCATTTAGTGAGGACCTGTAAAACTAAGTATTCTACCTCTACCCCAGTATAAGAACCTCCATATTGTGCACCAGTTGTATCAGAAGCGAATCGTGTTAAAAACAGCACTGGATACAATACAAATGTGTCCTCTGGGAATAGTTATTACACCAGAGGAGACCCACTTTTCTTTACAGATTTTTTGGTAAATGTAGCCCTCAAATGAAATCCCTCTAAATATGCCATGCATAAAATAGGGCATGACCAAACGGTGCTGTTGCAATTAGCAAACATGTAAGCTTTTAGTATATACTTGGCGGGAACTTCATAAGAACGCGTGCTCTAATTGGTTCGCTCGGAATAATAGGGCAGTATTCACCGCTAAAACGCGGAATATTGAGTCGATTTGTTAAATTACCATAAAAAACTTGCTTTTTCCACCCGAAGTTACCAAGCTTCACATTAAAGCAGCATTTTTGCTAAAATCAATGTAGATTTATTTGTTTTTACAGAAAATCGGCTTCAAACTCCCTGTGTTTTGACAATTTCCCACACAAATTTATTTTGCAATGCGTGTGACAAATTCACGTTTGCTGAAATTTTATTTCTAATAAACAAAAGCAGCACATCGTCACTTTTAGCCTGCTTGCAGGCGGTACTCAGTGTTATCATCGCGGAAAACCCTCTCCTGCAAAACGCGCAATTCCAGATGGAGAGAGAAGACACAATTTCTTACAATGACTATAGGTTTCTTGTATTACGGACTGATTTTCAAAACACAAATAACGTGAGGCCAAAGTGCACATAACCAGATTTTGGCTTTTTAAGATAATTTTTCCTTGATCATCATTGCCCTGTGTATCAGTTCAGGGACAAAAAGCTCAAATTTCAATGACACTTTACAAAAAGTCGCATCAATTTTAAAAAAATTGCACTTTATATTTTGTTTGCTATAAGTTACTAAGTACATAGAGAAATTATCCGCCTTATTCAATGTGAAATGGGCTTATTGGAAGCGTCACGTCATGTTTTTCCGTCATGTAGGCGCCATCTTGTATTTTAAGCAAATTCGTGGAAATGACATGTCAAACGGGACTAAATTAGTCTACAAAATAATGTTTGTCAATATATGTATATTGTCTTCATTGGAGGTTATGTATTTCGCGGTGGTTAAAAGTATTGTGTCCACAACAGAATGAGTTTGGTGCCCTCAATGTTCAGAGTGAACAAAATACAAAAAAATAACATCAACAAAACCGTCAGCAATACCTTGTCTCGCGAGACCATAAGTTAAACAAACTTGGAAATTCAATAAAACGATTACAGCAAAATGTGTCTTGTTCAGTCCCTGCCAAGTATATACTTAAACAATTATTCTCCACAGGCTCAGCAAATAGTGGTGGACAGTCCCCTCAACGCTTCGTGACTCAGGGACTATCCACCATTATTTTCTTTGCCTTCAGCGAATAATTGTTAAATATTCTGCAAAACTAAGTGATATTTATTTATAACACTGAAGTATCAACCAACAGCAAAAAAATATATATCAGTTTGATGTCAGTTATTTGGTATCAATAGATAGTATGAGCATCAATTAAGGTGTCTATAAGTAAATACAATATTTTTTTTAATAGTCAAAATTACTGTAAGTACCAATTGATGAAGGAACTCTTTCCAGCTGAATGATTCCCTATCATTAGCAAATTGATCTTTTTCCTGGGAGCCAGCAGATTCAAATCAAGGCTCTTGGCAATTGCTACGAGACCTGATGAGGCAACAATTCAAGTATCAAGAGTTAAACATAATTCACGAGGAGTTAGTTTTGTCAACGTGTCAATTTCGCCGGTAAAACTTTTTACCTCTTTCTTGATCGATGTATAAATCGTGACATTCTTTGAGAATTTTCTCATTCAAACTGAGCGAAGTCGTGTCTGGGGCATTAGCCGAGGATCTCTGTTTACCAGATGGCATAGTTTTAGTATTCTTAAAGATCTTCTGGTATTTCTTATCGCGATACGTACAATATTCTTTACAATTTTCTTTCGAAATTAGGCAACTAAAACCTAGTCTTACGCGGTTTGGCCTTATAGGGATTATGGGTAACCACAGCGACCCCATCACACGAGCCAGTCTAAATAACAATTCTAACAAAATATTTTTCCACCCTTTTCCACATTTTTTCCTAACCTTTTTCTATCTTTAAAGCTCCCCTCCCAGTTAAGAATGAAGCTCACTCCATCCCCTTAATTTCTGATTTAATTAATTAATTTATTTAATTTCTGATATTTATCAGATCTTATACCCTTAGAACTGCCATGTTGAACCTGAGGGCTTATTGTGCTTATATCTTGTTAGATAATATCGAGGGGTCCGGCAGAGAGGACAAAGGAATCTATAATAAAAATAATATTTGGTAATATCGCAATATCGAGGGTCCAACAGAGGGAAGGAGGGTGTCTAAATAGACATCTAGTAGATTCTAATAAAAAAATAATCTCGGATAATATAACTATATAATGGGGTCAAGTAGATGGAAGGAGAGTATCTAAATAGACATCTAGTAGATTCTAATAAGATAATCTCCAATAATATCACAATATCGAGGGGACCAGCAGATGGAAGGAGAGTATCTAAATAGACATCTAGTAGATTCTAATAAGATAATCTCTGTTAATATCACAATATCGAGAGGTCCAGCAGATGGAAGTAGAGTATCTAAATAGACATCTACTAGATTCTGATAAGATAATCACGATAATATCACAATATCAAGGGGTCAAGCAGAGGAAAGGGGAGTATCTAAATAGACTTCTGATACATTATAATAAGATAATCTCTGATAATATCGGGGGTCCAGCAGATGGAAGGAGAGGATCTAAACAGACATCTCATAGATTATAATAAAATAATCTCTGATAATATCGCAACATAGTGGGAAAAGGGGTCTAACTATTATCTAATAGCATATAATTAGACGAAAAAAAATGATAACATTCTAATCTCAATATCAGATATCAGTGTTAATGTTCGATATCGCGCCTTTTTCGGATATTGCAATGTACACACAAACAGTGACATTTTAAAATCACTTTTTATTTACAGCACTTTGTTTATTCTATTGAGATCAATATGATGAACTTTCGAGACATTTAGATGGTCAAGTATAGCTTGAGACTTTTTTGACAGTGTCCCCTTGCCTGCAGCATACACATGCGGTCCAAGGGATTTAGCTTTTTGCTTCTTTTCTATGAATTGTCTCCTTTCCTCTCTCCTCTGGTTACTTGTGTGGCCGTGTTCTTCTTCCTAAGCAAGTATGCACACAAAAAAAAAAAAAACCAGAAATAATGAGTTACTAAAGTACTACCTTGAAGTGTTTGTTTTAATTTCTGAATACTGAGCACAGATATCTTGCAAAATTATTCTGGTTCAAAAGAAGGGGAATGTCAAAAATATCATACAAGCAAAACAGATGACTAACAAATAAGTAGTGATCTAAAAAAACCTGTGTCCTTGAGGCCAAGGAACCACCATTTAAAAACGGGTCTCAATCAAGAAAGAAAATGTAAAATAACACAAAAAATTCAGGCAGTGCACTCTGCTGGAATTTGAACACACTGGGGTTTTTTTGGGGGGGAGGGGATGGGGGGAGGGTGTTACAGTTTGTTCATATAAGGGAGTATTTATGAATTACGCTGAGGGGGAGGGGAATAAAAAACACTCTTTTCCCTATTTTCTAGCCCTCAGCTCAAATAACCAGATTATATAATCAAAAGTCAGCAGCGTAACTCACAGGAGACAAGAATGGTGTACTCAAAAGTCTCTCCACATTTTCCATCCTTCTCTCTCTGATAACAGTATTTCTCCTTTGTGTCGCTGTTATTTTTCTGACTAATCTGTTTTTCCTGTAAAATCAATGATTGGGATCAGTGTCATAAGCCATGCGTTCACGTTTTTCTAACAATGATCTTGCTGAAATGTTACTTTTTTTACAATATAACATTGGGTACAGCTTTGCATGTGCTAGTGCAATTTGTTTTGATGATTTTGTAACATGTTTTCTCAAGATTCTAAAAACAGGAAGCACTAAATGCTTAGCCTGGGAAGCAAGTGGTTTTGTGGAGTTTTGGAGAAGATAAAGAGAGGAGATCGTGATTTTCTATGTTTTGGTTGCAGGTCCTCAGTCTTTTTCTGATTTTAAACCCCAAAGAAAGGCTTGCTTCACAGGCTATGAATGTTTGACAATCAATAAAACTTTGGCTTGGTCAGGCCTGTAACTACAATAGGATTGGTTTAAAAAAAGTAAAGTGTTACTCTCGCTAATTTGAAAAATGTTATAGGAGAAGACCGATATTGGGTGGCTTGTACTAGCCTAAGTGTAGCCACTTACTCACAGATAAGCAGCTACACGTAAGCTACAATCTGGGCTAAAAGAAATTTGTGATTTATCCTATCCCCACTTTAATATATTATTAACCAATAATAAATAGCGGGAAAGGAAAAAGGTATTGCTATGAAATCACAGGTGGCCCAGCGTGTTGGTATGCGTCCTCTCACCTCTGCTGAAACGGGTTCGATTCCCAGTCGAGTCATGAATAGTACATATCTTTCTGTTTCTCGGCCCTTAATTTGACATGTTGAACATACTAAGAACTTACTAGAAGCTTGTGTTCCTCAATTCTCCTGGAATTGACGTTCTTAATAAATAATAGGATGTGAAGCGCTTAGAACATTGATTGTATAAGCGCTATGTAAATGCTATATATTTATTTATTTATATTTATGCAAAGTGTCCCACTTTCTTCTGTTGCGGATTGGTGGTGTCTTGAAGCTTATGCCTGATCTTAATAATAAAAACCACCTCTACTACAACGTTAATTCTGATAACCTTCTTACCCTGCAAACATTCTACCAGGAGTTGACCTTTGCGCCATCAATACCCGAGTGAGCCACATGCTTGCGGCAAATCACCTGGCATAAAGATCTTCATCAACCTCCAACATAAAATGGCGGGTGGCCGAGAGGACCTGGTTCTTACGTAATGTACGGAGGGCACAGGTAACCCAAATCATCACATGCTAGAAAAATTAAACTAGGCCGAAATTTTTACCGTATTGATAAATAAAAAGCGAAGAATTTGTTCAATTTTCGTCGTCTGCCTAAAACTTCGAATGATTGTAAATTGTATGAGCCAATAAAATTTGCTTTGGTCCTGCTGTGACAGCATACGAGATGCTGGTCAGCTGTGTTACCCAACTAGCCAAGATGGCGGCTTCGATTAGTTTTAGTTGTGTAAAGTCGTGTTCGCGATTGTTGCGCCATGGCTACTCTGCGTGGCCATCTGTTAGTTCAAGATGTTCAGGGAATAAAGTGATGGCTGTGGCAGGTAAGTGCTTATTTCTGTAGTTAGGGATGCGGTCAAGGTTAGCTAAAATGTGATTTATTCTTGTCCCGGGGGGGGGGGGGGGGGGGTGGGGGGGGGGAACTCCCTTATATGTGCTATACGGGGACGATCCGCTGGACAGGGTATGGTTTTTTACCTCTTTGTCCTAAACAAGCTATACATTTAATCTCTGTCCTAAACAGGGTATATATTTCAGGCCTGTCTGTCCTGAACAGGGAACATGATTTTAAAAGGCTGTCCTAAACAGGGTACCGATTTGGTTGCCTTGCTAAAACTTGTATTAACCGCTGATCCTGACGCTAATCTTATTGCCTTGCTTTCTCTCACGTGCTAACAGGGTCCTAAAATCAAGGGTGTTGTCCTAAACAGGGTATGGTTTTTCAGAATTTTTGTCCTATACAGGGTCAAGTTTCAAAACCTCGAGTGGCACCCCTATACCTAAACATAGGCTGAATACCCCCCGGGATTCTTGTACAGTAGAGGATAAGCTACAATCTGTTGCTAACCAAGTTAATTGTAATAAAACTTTAAAAAGATGCTTTTGAAACTAGAACCACAATAAAAATTGTTTGTTCATGATTTTTAACCATTATTTATTATGCAATATTCATGACTTGTGGTTACCCGGAAATTTCTTCAAACTTATGTATATTGTTCTATCTAGGGGCAAGATTTTATAGAGGAAGCAACAGGGACACAAGGAGAAGAGAAAGAAACCTTTTGGAGAAGCAGAGAAAGCGTGAAGGGCAAAAACCCAGGTATGAATTTCCATCGTAGTAAAAGACATCTGAACATGCCAGACTTAAGTATTTGTGCTATTTACAGGGTGTTTGACAAAAGAGAATTCATGAGAGAGAACTATGAAAAGGAGCTATTTGCATTTAGAAATCGCCTGTCTCTAGTTTTTGAGGATGAGAGGTTACTAAGGACTGCCCTCACTCATGAGCTCTGTGAAGAAGATTTGGTTAAGGACAAAGAGAAGATTGAAGAAAACAGCAAACTGGCATTACTAGGTGAGATAATGGGCATGTAGTATGGGATACCATACTATATGGATGAGTTTACAAAAGTGAGTTTAAAGGGTCAAAAAGAAGAAGAATGTTCTAAAAGAAAAAAAAGGTCCATCACTTACTATTGTTTCTATTGTTTTTTCCTTAGGTCATAACCTCACATCACAGTATATCACAGAGTATTTGTGTTTCAAGTATCCCAATCTCCCCTCGGAGGGAGTTAGGTATGTAAGAGTTAATCCAGAAGTCTCCCCCTACAGTTGCAGATTTAGTGTAGGGTTAAATGGGTTTTAACCCCCCTGCCAAAATGCCAAAATACAAAAAATGCTAAACAGAATATTCCACTTGGGTGCATGCCGCTATCCATCTTTTGTTGCATTTAACAAACCATCACAAGAATGGAGAAGCTGGGGCCCAAAGAGAGCATAAAATATTACATTATTTCCTTTCTACACTAACACCCTAATTGGTGCTCATTTTAAAGAAGGTATTACCATTCTTAATTTTTACAGGCTTAATTGTTACAAATTACTTTCTACAGACAACTTCACAATTTCCTCACAAACCGAGAAACTCTTGTCAAAGTAGCTGATCTCACAGCATTACCAGAACTCATAAAAACAAAGGTAATTTGTTACCCCTAAATTATATCATTTATTACAGAGAACAATAACCACCCAGTCCCATTTGAACAAGCACACTTGTTCAAAAAGTGTACTGGCCCTGTTTTTGTTTTCAGCATGACCTTGACTCTTTGGACAAGGAGAAGCATGTAGAAGTCACAAAAGAAGATGTCATCTCTGACGCCTTTCTTGCTCTGATTGGCGCAATATATCTAGACCAGGTGGGATAGAGAATATTGCCACCCACTCCTTTACCCTATAAGTATCTGAGGCTTTTTGACATTCTTTGTTGATTGGTTCTTCTTTAGACTCGTCACATTCACATATTTGGGGGGCATGCTACGAACAGCATTATTATCCACATGGCAGTGACATCCCAGATCTAGTTGTACATAATTCTATAAACAGGGAGGTTTCCTAGAATCACAGAACTCTCCTTAACCACCTATCCCATTTAGAACCCAATACAAATAAATAGGCTTTTTCAAAAGTCAACAACTGCATTACAGGGAGAAAAGAAAATATAAACAAATAGATGTTTCTACACATTTTTCCATTTGTTTGACAATTCAAATGAATTAGTTCTTCAATAGAATTTTTTTTTTGCATTTAAGACATCAACAATTTATTCATTCATTTATTTGCAGGGTTCTTCAGAAGCAAACAAGTTTGTTAGAGATTTCCTTATCACTCAGTTATACACCCAAGAACTTAATCAAGTCCTCCAGTTTGAAAATCCTGAAGCTCTCCTTGAAAGCATGGTTTTGTCAGAGGGACATACAAAGCCTGAAGCCAGGTTAGATTTAGTGTATGGTTGAGTTTGATGGACATAAAGATGATTTTGTTTATCCTTTATGGCAATTTTCCACACATAGACATAGTTATCACATGGTGTTGTTGTGCAAAACATAGTTTGAAACCCTCCTCTTATTTACTATTGGCATATTGTAACTGCTCTAATTGCATACAGGCTGTACCATTGCAATACCCATATTGCTACTGTCGCTGTTAAATGCATGCCATTGTCAATAGGAGTGAATGTTTCAGCTGTGGTGCTTATTGCTTTATGATGATAAACAAGGTTATTATAATAATTGTCATCTGGTATGCTATTGCATACCTATTCCTAAATGTAATGATTGTCACCATGTTCTCAATTAATTCTTCCCCTCCTCAGGATAACAAGGCAAAGTGGGAAAGCTACTCATCTCCCTGTATATGTTGTTGGTCTTTTCTGTGGAGAGGAATTGATCGGAGAAGGTTTGTTATGATGCATGTGGTTTTGGTAACACAGGCCTTATTGTCTTAAAAATGGAATCACGGGTGGCCCAGTGTGTTAGCGCGTCAGCGTATGGGACCTCTCACCTCTGCTGAAATGGGTTCAGTTCACGGTCAAGACATGGATAGTATCCTTCTGTTTCTCGGCCTTGAATTTGACTCGTTTGACGTATGTGAGCTTACCAAGCTTACTAGAAGCTTGTGTTACTCAGTTCCAAGATGGTTCATTCTTAATACTTTACGATTTTAAATATGAAGCGCTTAGAACATGACCTGTATAAGCGCTATATGAATGCTATATTATGAATTAGTTAATATTTGTAAGACTTTTTTTAATACCATTTACTCATGTATCATACTGTGTCGTTTTAGCTGCCGGATATAACCTTGTAAATGCAAAAAGAGAGGTAAGGGAATGAATTTTTTTGCTTTGGAATTTTTAAATTTTGTCTTATTCTCACCAAGTAGTTATTTGATGGATTGCGACATTTCAACTGCGAACATGAGGCAATAAAGCACCACTTTTCTGTATACAAGTTCAATTGACTTGCCCACCAATTTGATGGTAGTTAGTCAGATGGCATTGGTTGTTGTAAAGGCCGCAATATTATTTACCGTATCAAAGTTATGATGACAATAGATGCGAAAATTGTGACATGTAACATGCCTGTGCCAGTCCATGATGCGCCAAAAGATGACTTGGCATTGAAAATTGACGCAACCGCTGCGTGAAAAGTAGTCGTTGCAAGCTGTCCCGTGTAACACCCCCTTACGACAGCTCGGCTCCACGACAAAGATCGTGTTAATAGTCCAGCGGGTATGTGCAGATTTTACCTTGAATTGTGCAGTTTTTGCTTAAGTTATCAATTTTAGCTTATTGATAGTTTTTGATACCTCTTACAAGATAGGCTATAGAGCCAAGCTCAGTTCGGCTTTAATTTCTTATTAATAATAAATATTGATTTGGCCGCCATTTTGAACCGGAAGTGAACTAACTTTTTCCAAAAAAAAAAAAATAAACTCGCACATTTTAAGAAAATTTACTCATAGACAAATAAAATATAAGTCAGAGAATGCATCTAAACAAAAGAAACAAGATTTTTTTCCCATTTTTGTTGACAGCGATTTTAAACCGGAAGTTGTCAAGAGTAAATACTGGCACGCATGTTTGACTTTGCGCCTTTAAACAAAAATTAAAAAAAAAACTTGTTTCAGGAGTAGTTTAGGGTCATCTTTTCAAGATAAGCTATGGAGCCAAAAGAAAATCTGATTTAATCACGGATTATCTTGGGATATTAAAATGGCCGATAATTTAATCCAAAAGTGAAAAGTCACGCGTCGATACTCACTATTTTCGAAAGTCGTCAAATGATTTGAAAGACACATATAGCCAGCCCAAGTATACCTAACATTCACGCTCAATAGCTGGATCAAGAAAAAAGAAAGAAGACAAAAGCAACTGGTTATGTGACAAGCCTGGTGGGGATACCAAGTACCCCGGGAGCGGGCCGCTCCACCAATTGACTTCAACTCAGTAAACGACAGCACACATGAATGTGTGCAAGTGCTACAAGATGAACAGTTTCTAACAGTAGGAACTGTTAATCTGGTGGCCTCGGGTGTGCGCTTATCACTCTTCTTGCCTTTTTTTCCTCTTTCTACAAAAGAGTCAAAGGTGTATCTCGCCAATTAGAATTTCACGCATTTACAGGTGATACTGTATCCTGTTGTGCGGGTAGGGGGAAAAGACAGTACTTTCTGTATTCCCCGAAGCCACAGATAGTCTTCGACAGCTAGCCTTCAGGCAAGTTAAGATAAAAGACAGAATGTTTGGCAACACTTGAGCGCTTTCCACTTCTTGCTATGTGAGCCTCGGCATTTTGTTAATATAAAGAAAATGTTTTCTATATGACCGAACAAGTACAGAGAATCGGAAGTATACAAGGCAAGAATGCAGCTCTTCGTGAAGAAGAACAGCATTTGATGTCATTCTACCGACGAAGGCAGCTATCATACAACACACCAAGAAAGCTGCCTTTCAAGCAGGCCATTGTTGGGGGCAAGCACTCCTTCCTGTCCCAATACTTCCATCTTTTTAGCACAATGGCCAACAGTTGCCATAGCCGCTTTGGACAAACGCTACTAGAGCTTTCCAAGGCGTTCCAAGAAGCCAAAGAACTATTAGATGATGAACCAAGAGCTATTAGATGCAAGATAGGCTGCCCAGCAAGCTGCACTTGCACCAAAGCCAGCTCGAAATGTTCATCCCTTTGCAGCTCCATTGAATCGTTTAACGATAAAGCTGTAAGATATCTGAACTGCATTAAATAAAGAAAACAATTCTCATCGGAGTTTGTTATTACGTTAGACCGACGTATTATGCACCACACTCTTTATGTTTTATAAGAATCTATTTTTAATAACGTCCAGCCTGTCTAAGATTTCACTAATTTTTAACAAAATGCCGAGGCTCACATAGCAAGAAAACATTTTCTTTATATTAAATTGGTGCATTTATCATTTGTGCAATCCTTTTTTAAAAAAAAATGCTTCATTGCTTATTCGTATATGCATTAATCTGGTTTGGAAACCTACTTCCGGTTTAAAAAAGGTAAAATTAATAGCAGAAACCTAATCAAAACTTAAGTTTTGCCTTTTTTTACAATTTAAAAGTATTAAATGGATTTCATGAATATTTTAGTCGCAGACTTTTAAACAAGATGTGCATCTCTATGCTTTCAAAAATGCCAATTTTAATCTCCTGTGCAAAATGGCTGCAATTATAATAAACCATATTATTCGGTGATAAACGCCGATTTTATCATGGCTCCATACCTTATCTTGTAAAGGTTATTTTAACCTACAACTGCAATAAAATTGGTGTCTTTTGCTAGAGGGCGCGGGATGAAATAAACGTCCGAGGTTTTACTTTCGACTACTTCCGGTTAAAGGTGGCTATCACCTTTAAAGTTCCAAAAATGACAGGTTTGCGGTTATTTTAAAAAAAATATTGGGTTTAAATACATTCTTTGACTTTCATTTTAGTTGTCTAGTGAAAAACAGTATAAAATGTGGAAGTTTATAATTTTCATAAAAATGTAGTTTACTTCCGGTTCAAAATGGCGGCCAAAACAATACTCCTTATTAATTAGAAATTAAAACCGATCTGAGCTTGGCTCTATAACCTATCTTGAAAAGGGTATTAAAAACTACCACTATGCTAGAATTGGTAACTTTAGCAAAAAGCGCGCAATTCAAACACATATCCGGCGAACTATAAAACCACCATACGTAAAAGTAAGAGACAAATTGCGTTTACATTGTGTTCTCAGTTCTCGCTCATCATGCTTGTTGCAGGCCGTCAATGCCGCCCTGATGCGCCTGGTACAGCGAGGAATGCACCAAGAACCAACCCTTCCGTCAGACCAGATGAACTACAAGCCGGCTCTCACTCAGAATAAACTTTAAGGACACTTGAAGGGTTTTTAGACGAATAAATAAAGATAACTGAGGTTTAAGCTTGCCTATTTTGTTTTTGTCTCTGTGTGAGAAAAAGAACTGAAATGGATGAATAAAAACGTATAAACGAGCTTCGAGTGGCTTAGACATATCTTTCGTTCAGACGGTCACTGCTAGTGTTCCATTTGGGGTTGGATGTCTGGGGGTTGGAATGGCCCTTTCTATTTGACCCAACTCTATGATGACTAAGGTGTGAACTTGGTTACATTAACACGGTCCAGAACGGGTCTAAATCTATATTTTGTTGACCGCTTCTTTTGTCTTATTCCGTCTTTCTCCGGCCACTGTTAACCACAAATCGCATTCCTTCTGCAATCCTGTTCTAAGTTTTACTTAGCCCAAAACCCGGCAGTTTCGGGCTAAAATAGTGTCAAAATAATCATGCATCAGGGGAACACCACTTTCACCTTCGCAGGGCCTTCTGAGCATTTTGAGTTTTTTTTTTCTTCAAATAAAAGCAGGTGTACAGTTTTTGTTATCTGTCAACCTTCAATCATGTTGAACCTACGAACACTCGAGCCTTGTAATCAGGTTTGTGTTAGCACTGGGCAGGGGTTTTACTGTATTTTTTTTTGTCTACAACCTTACAGCCTCTGTTTACCACACAACAACCCCTCCCCCCAAAAGGCGAATCTTCCAGTTTCCACATAACTCTTTAGACCGGTTCCTAGAAAGCAGGTTAGCGCCATCCCAAGGATAAACCTGAGATTGGATTGGTTAGCGATAACCTGATTTCTACGAACCCGGCCCATGTCTCTTTGTCAGTTTTGACCCGTTTTATTTTGTTCTGACCGAATTAAGTCCTTATTATGACTGTGTAAATTTTCCGGTAGTAGAATTCGCCATCCTTGACCCCGTGACAGCCCTGAATGGCGGTCAAGCTTAGTGCCGTTACGGGTCATGAGTGCCGGCTTATCAGCTTGCCAGACTCAAAAGGTCATCTATAATAAACTACATCCTAACCACACTCCGTGAACCTACCTTATCCTCCCGTGTTTCTTATCACCCGTGAATTTAACGCGACTTTGTTGTTATTTGATAAACATGTGGTCGAGCCTTGGTATTTTGCTGCTTGCGTTTTGTGCAGTGTATACAAGCGGGGCGAAAAAGCATAAGAAAAGCAAAGAGAAAGAAGGAAATAAAAAACAAGTCATTGTTCTTCCGCCCCATGGTCACAAATCGAGCAAAAATTCAGGTAAGCCTTTCGTGATGTATCAAAAATGCCCCCTACAAATTTCTTTCCCTCTTTCAGTCGTTCTTACAAAAAAATGTTCTTGATTTAAAAAGAGAATATATTGCATGGACCAACTTGTCTTATAGAAAAAATATTTTTCAGTCCGCGGGTTGGTCTGAAGTTTTAGACGAATTTCTGCGGGAGCTAAAATCCACTAATATACCTCCCGTCATATGTTTTATGCCTCTTCTTTTGGCAAAGTGGAACTGTGACAATGACTTGAGTACTGCAACCGTTGTATGTTTGAAAGGCAATATAGGAGAAGAGGCTGTAAAAAAATTTTCTTTTCATATGTCCGAATGTTTTTTATGTTACGTTTGTTCTGGCCAGAAAGACGACAGGTTCAGTGTAGTCGTCAGTCCAGCTCTGGTTCCGCCCTCTTGTATTGAGCGTGATTCCGCGAGACTCACGAGGGGGTCGGTGGGTTATGAATTAGAATAACTTTTCCCCATCATTCATTGCACTTGTAGAATTTTTTGTGTTTGGTCATGGAGCTGGCAGTGGACAGTCAGAGGAAGAGCAAATCGATAAAGAGACGGTAAGACGAAATCCTGCAATCAGTTTGGAATCAACCAACATGATGTCGAAAAGCACTTCGCCCAACATCGCTACCACACTTTGAACAATTTATCTCGCAGCATACATAAGTTTCTCACAGCCCCGAGATTGGTACTCTGATAAATATTCCTAGCTAATGGGAAAACACAAAGCGCCATTTGAGAAATTGTCAAGTACGGTAAAATCCCGGGAGTAGAGGCGCGGATCAAGGAAAGATTCTGCAAGAAAGCACTGAAAGATGTCGCTTCAATTAACAGAAAGAAGACATGCAGCTCATACTAACATAAACTCTAAACATTTCGACCTGTTTACGTAAACAAGCTTTAAAAGGTCTGGAGCCGCGTCTGATGTAAAAACCTGGCGATTTTAGTAAAAATAAGCTGTCATTGTTGCGCTACGTTGGTGGGGTGAGTCAGGGCATGTAAAGAAGTTAACATACTAAATAGAACCCTTTTTGCCTGAATTGTAGAAAAAAATTACCGCGAAATATAAGAACCCATTTTGCCAGACTTGATAACTATGTTCTTGCATGTTTCTTCTTCTTTTTTTTTTGCTGTATTTCTGATAGAAAGCACACCACCTCTAACAAAAACTAAATGTATATTTTTGGTAGGTGTCCTCGCTTTCCAGTAACATGGTTGCCGCTACCAACTTAATGCGCTCCCAATCAGAGATCATCCAGGCGCTCTCTAAACAAGTCAACGCTCTGCGCACCGCCGTGGATGCCCAAGCACAGCTTATCAACGCCAAGCGAGGCACTGACGTCCAAGAATTCGAGGAGATAAAAGCGGCCACCAAGAACACCACAGATATTGTCTCTGAGTTGGCCTCACTGTGGTCCAAGTCGGAGAAGAAGTACTCGTCTAAGGTCAAGGCGTTGAAGAGGACGGTGAACAAGTTTGAAGTGATGCTTGAGGACTTGGAAGTGAAATGGCAGAAGAGATTTGCAATCATGTACAGCGATTTGAAGCAAACGCGAGAATCTGTCATTGCTATTAAGTCAACCACTAAGAATAAATCAGGTAAACATTCATCTTGTTACTTTGACTACCAAAAATCATGATTATAATGCCAGAATCTTTCATCTCTTTTAAACTAAGAATAAATCAAGAAGCCTTTGGTTGTTACTGTTATCATGTCCATTTCCATAATTATCATCATCATCATCGTCGTCGTCGTCATCATCATCATCATGTTACTGTCAAACTTGCGCCCCATGTGTGTCTTTTTTGTAGAATGGCCCAGCGGTCGGTACTGCATCCTCGCAAACAGCGAGTGTCCCGCGGGATTCACCCGCCAGCAGTCTTTCGTCAAGGCCGTGTACCTTTACGCGACCACGAACAAGTTTGTCAGCGGAGGGCGCATAGGCAGCAGCTACATCGGTTGCTATGGTGACAGATGTGGCCAGTATGGCAACTACGGGGTCGTGAACATCGTGGGTTGCTGCAAGTGAAGAAAATCATTAAAAACTTGAGAAGTCATTAAAAACTTGAAAATCATCAAAAACTTGGATGGTCAAGGATGTGTCAGATTAGACCCAATAAATAGACACTTCATCGGACAACAAGCAACAAGCGCGGGCTATGAAATTATATTGAGTCTAGTACAGCAATGTGTGACCGAAGCTCATCAACAGCTTCGCGTAAACACACAAAACCAGTAGAAAAGGGGGTGTTATTTCATAGTCAAAAACTAGCCGCAATTGCTGATCGATCACTTAAATATATCAGGGACGGAATTACCCAACTTCCCCTGACAAAAAAAAAAGCAGAGTAAATGCAAATAAATGATGTACATGCCTTAAAACTGTTAATATTTCAATTTGCGAGAGAGTTTGATACCAATCTTGTTGTGTGATTTCGTCCAAGAGAGTGTTAATATGGCGTGTTTCCATATTTTCGCTAAGAGGAGTCCAACACTCCAAGACTCACGAGAAAGGCTAACCAACTAAAAAGGAATATTGAACCCTAGATTCTACCCCATGAAAAAAATCCAAATTTTAACACTTCCCGATTACAAAAGATCTAAACAAAAGATCTACGACGAAGAAAAAAAAAATAAATCCCCACCACACACACTTTTCTGAAAGGATGTTTTTCTGAATGCTTGGTTTTACATAAATAGGACCTAAATAGTGTTACAAATGTTACATGTATAAATCGTCTGCCCTGAAGAAGTCTTATTAAAGACGAAAATTTGGCAGAGTCGATTTCTAGTTTTTGGTGTATTGTATTCATTGTTCTGGTACGAGATCGCGACAGTTTGGGCTTTTTGATTCTATTCGATTGCTTGATGGGGTATAACCGAGAACAGAAATGAAAGGAAAAAAATGACGACCCATAAAAAGTAATAAGTAACTAAGAAAAAAGGAGAGCCAATTGCCCGAGAATCGAACCTCGTCAGATCAAATAAAGAGAGAAAAAATAGACCATACTTCCAGACACAAGCTGAAACACCAGCTAAAGCTTTATCATTTAGTTCTGCTTTGCTCTGTCGCGCACGTGCATGTGACCTTTTTGTGTTGCCGCCTTTATAAACTTTTGTTCTCCTGTGCTCAGTCGCGCACGTTCATATTTCTCGTGCTCAGAAACAAGAAAAGTAAACTGGACTTTGCTGAAATGTGCGCGTTCTAATAAGGTTCATGTGCTTATTTTAGACGAAAACGTGGAAAATTTAGGCGTTCATATTCTTACACTTGCATCGCCATCGGGGGCGTAGGGAGGAAAAAACAAGGGAATGGCATACAATAAAAGAAAACATTGTTTTAATTTTTGTGCATTATCTGTTTCGCAAAAACAGCGGAAAACATTTGTACTGAAAACCCTTTGTACAGAAAACCCTTTGTACAATGTCTACTAAAGGAATAATGCCTGATATCCCTCCAAGTGAATTGGAGCCACTATTGAGTCTTTCTATCTACTCTTTGGATAGGAACGTACCCGTATAGTATTTTGTTAGTATCTAGCAATCTATGATGATTAAAAATAAGCTATATTTAAAAACAAAACCAATAGAATCAAAAAGCCCAAACTGTCGTGATCTCGTACCAGAACAAGAATACAATACACCAAAAACTGGAATTTTCGTCTTTAATAAAACTTCTTCAGGGAAGACTTCAGACTTCAACAAAGTTCCTTCGAAAAAATAATATCATCTCTCCTATGTACATTGTGTATAGGGGGGGAGGGATTTCTCTGATAAAAATCTGACCATGCCTTTGCAGTATCTCCACGGGACGTTTATTGTCGGATTTGGCTATACCAGAGTGATCTAGCTGATGCTTAATAGTTTTGTCTACAAATAATAGCACGTCTATTGAGAACTGAAAGTGGACCTTGGCCGTTGTGGGGGGGGGGGGGGGGTGAGTTTACACCCCTGCACCCCCCCCCCCCCCCCCCCCGGGTAAGGGCCTGCTATCAGTTAGTAATATGGTTTGCTGGTGTTATTGATGGTACGATTCATGACGGGCTCGCCCCTGCTTGAATTTATTCCTGTTGTAAATCCCCAGGATTGTTAGCCTGCGTAGCGCCTCTCAAGGGAAGGGGAGGACCAGAGGGGGCGAGAGAAGAAAAAGTGAGCGAGTCCCCCCTCGGCCGCGCGCTTGTTTTTTCTTTTCTTTGAGAAATGCACACCTTGAGTAATGGGAGTCCTGTGGTGCGCAAAGAACGCCTGTGACTTTCGCTCTAAACATGGCGCCGAGGGTAGCAGTAGTCGGCTGTGGTGTTATTGGAGCTACTTCTGCTCTAGAAATTCTGCAGTCAAACCCTTCAGTAAGGCTTACCGTAATAGCTGATACATTTAGCCCTGAAAACACCAGCGATGGAGCGGCGGGTTTGCTCATGCCTTTTGCAGTTGGTGAAACCGACCCCGGGCTAGTTAGGTAACCGTATCCAGAGAATTCTGGGTTTTTGAAAGATCTAGCCCAATGGGCAGTTGAAGGGGTTTGCTCAAACGATTACATGAATACCCCACCCAACCCCCCCCCCCCCCCCCCCCAGCCCAACTAACATCAACTATCATCAACAGGCCTGTGTGTTTGATTTGAAAGATAAAAAACATTAAAATCCATCAAACAAATAGAACTTCTTAATAGCGCACAATTGAAAACTACAATGATTACAAAATAATGTGCTGATTGCTGGGTATCAATTCTTTGTCTTTGAAAAGTCCTAAGGAGAGTGAATAAGTTGTTACCTAAATTACTCATATTTAGGCGATGGTTCAAAGAGACCATGAGAAGATTTGAAGAGCTTCTGAGAAGTGAAATTGCTCCCGAGCTTGGAGTCTTCCGTGCGTCAGGATGCTTGGTGGCAGACCACCAACAAGAGGTTGGTAGTTTAGAGTTGGTATTTTACAAGCAACTTTATTCTATTTATATTAAATATCAAATTATAATTACATTAAATACATTGTGTCTTTCAAACTTATGGTCAAACTTGCAAACTTAAGGTCACTGCAAGTGCCCTTACACACAGAAATATTTCGTGCTTCATAACCTATACATGCAAACATCAAGGTCTATAATGAAATTAAAGCACCTGTATCAAAGCAGGCACATAACCTAGGGGTGTGAAGGGTGTGCACCCTATCCCCCTTGCTCAACAAAATGTGGGTTACTTTTTTATTGAAGGATCATTAAATGCTATCCTTTTTTCACATGAAACCTATAAATTTGACCTACCTTTGCAGAACTTTCTGTCACAATCTCCAGAGAAAGCTTTGCAAGAGAGAACACTATCATTATATTAGTTAGAATAGAGATTAGTGTCATACCATATAGTCCTTGCACTTATTTAATACATTGTTTCATAGTTGTTGAATGAGCTATGCTAGAAGCTCTTGAACCTGCAAGAACAAATAAGGTACTAATATTTCATGTAAATGGTTACAGATTCCAGACTGGAAAGACCTGGTCTATGGCTTCAAACAAATGAGCAGAGAAGAGCTTGAAAGGTTTCCCCTTTCTGCCAAGTAAGCCAGTCACCGGTAATATTAAGGGTAAATGATAAGTGAGATGATGTGAGAGATATGGTTAGGTGACGTCAAGGATAAGGGTGAGCTGATGTGATGAGGGTAAAGCGAGCTTATGTGAAAGATAAGGTTAGGTGATGTCAGTGATAAGGGTGAGATAATGTGAAGGGTAAGGTGTGGTGATGTGAAGGGTAAGGTATGGTGTTGTGTAGGGTAAGGCATGGTGATGTGAAGGGTAAGGTGTGGTGTTTTGTAGGGTAAGGTGTGGTGATGTGAAAGGTAAGGTGTGGTGATGTGTAGGGTAAGGTGTGGTGTTGTGTAGGGTAAGGTGTGGTGATGTGAAAGGTAAGGTGTGGTGATGTGTAGGGTAAGGTGTGGTGTTGTGTTGTGAAGGGTAAGGTAAGGTGATGTGAAGGGTAAGGCGTGGTGATGTGAAGGGTAAGGTGTGGTGATGTGTAGGGTAAGGTGTGGTGTTGTGTAGGGTAAAGTGTGGTGATGTGAAGGGTAAGGTGTGGTGATGTGTAGGGTAAGGTGTGGTGTTGTGTTGTGAAGGGTAAGGTAAGGTAAGGTGATGTGAAGGGTAAGGTGTGGTGATGTGAAGGGTAAGGTGTGGTGTTGTGTAGGGTAAGGCATGGTGTTGTGAAGGGTAAGGGGGTGATGTGAAGGGTAAGGTGTGGTGATGTGAAGGGTAAGGTGTGGTGTTGTGAAGGGTAAGGTGTGGTGATGTGAAGGGTAAGGTGTGGTGATGTGCAAGGTAAAGTAAGGTTAGGTGATGTAAAGGGTAAAGTAAGGTTTGGTGATGTGAAGGGTAAATAGTGAGGTTAGGTGATGCGAATGGTAAAGTGAGGTTAGGTGATGTGAAGGGTGAAGTGAGGTTAGGTGACATGAAGGGTAAAGTGAGGTTAGGTGACGTGAAAGTTAAAGTTAAGAGGGAGTGTTAAGACAAGCTAAGGTGCAGGTCTAGGTGACCTTAAATGACTAGTCAATGTGTTTTGATGTGACCACCTCTGTTTTGATGATTTATCTCTAGGATTGGTTTTGTATTTGAGACTATCATTGCGCAAGGGAGCTACTACATTCCCTGGCTGATGAAAAGGTACAATTAATTCCTAAATTATTTATGCTCTGTTTTAAAATATAAAAATAAAACTAGTTTAATTTACTTTGTAATTGCAGGATACAACATTATGGTGGGAAAATTGTGAAAAGAAGACTTGATTCATTCCAAGAGGTAAAATAAGAGATAATCAAATGATCAAGATCTTGGTTTTTGTAAATGTCAACATTTTTTTATTTTTTTTCAGTTTTCTTTTTTCTTTTAGCTCGCTAAATACTTTGATGTAGTTGTGAACTGCTGTGGCCTTGGAGCAAAGGGGCTGGCCCAGGACCGTCACATGTTTCCTATCAGAGGCCAAATACTCCGTGTAAGGCCATCATAGTGAAGCTTAATTTTAGTGGTTAACACATAAACAGCTTCTTAATTTGCACTAAAATCGAGGAAAAGTTCTTTTGGGAGAGTTATCGAAGGTAGGGCTCCTGTCCTTCTGTTGTAAATGTTTAGTCGGGTTTGGTTTTTAGTAGTTTTATGAAATTATTCACTTTAGAAATACAATCTACTAATCTAATATAATTTTCTTTTTCAGATTAAAGCACCATGGATCAAACAGTTCATTTTATATGAGAAATATGAAGACTTGAAAGCTGGAAGATTAAATGATATTATTCCCCAGTATGTTGCATCAGATCTCATTACAACAAGAAAGGCGTCAAATATTATTTCTTTTTCACATGTGTGATACTGTTTAATCCAGCATTGCCTTTAAAAAATGACAATAAAAGGGTCAGCCGCTAAGCTTTTATATGCATTTCTATGTATTCATTTGTAGAGGGCTGTCCTTTCTGGAAAACTATTGAGTATAGTTTATCAATTTGAGGCCTTTGTGTATTGTCTATAATACAGATTATGTTGTGCTTGGATGTTGTCTCTATGTTGATGACCTTTGACCGATTGGACCACCATCAGTTCAGACTTTTTTTGTAGGCGCTGTCTTACGTTTGATTTTAAATGCATGGTTTCACCATGTGCTGGTATGGCAAAACTGGAAGTAGAACTAAGACGGGTTGTCGGATCTAAAATTCTTGGCCGTTCTATGAGTCCAGCTTGTGTTCTTTGTTTCTTCAGGATGGACCATGTGGTGTTAGGAGGGTGTGCGCAGGCTGGCAGCTTCAACACAGTGCCAACCCTCCAAGACACAGTGAACATCATTGAGGATACATCTAAAGTCATACCTGCTCTTAAGGTGAGAGAATGCAATTTAGATCATTTTTAAGATGATCTTCTCATCTTCACATCTTGTCATGGTCTTAGGCGAACAATAGGAAAATCAATAATTCACAGATTTATTAAACTTGTAGGGCAATGAAACATATAGCCTAAATTTGAAGTATGTAAGGATTTCCATAAAAGATCCTCTATAAATATTTTGTGGAATCACACAAGTGGGAGCAAGATGAAGGCTTACTCAACCCCATGCAATATTTAACCCCCAGAATGCTGAGGTCATCAGCAACTGGTCAGGTTTACGGCCAGGCAGGAAAACAGTGAGACTGGAAAAAGAAGTGATGCACTTCAAAGATGAATCAGGATGCATAATTAAATTAAACGTAAGTAGTTAAACCGATGAAATTGGGCTTCTAAAGGACATGGGCATTCAAGTATCCTGCAATTAGTTAAAAATTGATGTTCCTTTTTTTGCTAATGTTTTAAAACCTGTATTGACAATAAATCAGTCATCCTAGAACATCATGTTGTCTCATTTCCCCCCTTGGTTTGTAGGTGTTATTTGTTGTACCATGTCCCCCCTTGGTTTTAATATCATATTATTGGCTCATGTCCCCCCTTGGTTTGTAGGCCGTATTAGTTGTCTCATGTCCCCCCTTGGTTTCTAGGTCATATTAGTTGTCTCAGTGCCCCCCCTTGGTTTCTAGGTCATATTAGTTGTCTTATGTCCCCCCTTGTTTTGTAGGTGTTATTATTTGTCTCATGTTCCCCCCTTGGTTTGTAGGCTGTATTAGTTGTTTCATGTCCCCCCTTGGTTTCTAGGTCATATTAGTTGTCTTATGTCCCCCCTTGTTTTGTAGGTGTTATTATTTGTCTCATGTTCCCCCCTTGGTTTGTAGGCCGTATTAGTTGTCTCATGTCCCCCCTTGGTTTGTAGGTCGTATTAGTTGTCTCATGTCCCCCTTGGTTTGTAGGTCGTATTAGTTGTCTCATGTCCCCCCTTGGTTTGTAGGCCGTATTAATTGTCTCATGTCCCCCCTTGGTTTGTAGGTCGTATTAGTTGTCTCATGTCCCCCCTTGGTTTGTAGGTCGTATTAGTTGTCTCATGTCCCCCCTTAGTTTTAATATCATATTATTGGCTCATGTCCCCCCTTGGTTTGTAGGCCGTATTAGTTGTCTCATGTCCCCCCTTGGTTTCTAGGTCATATTAGTTGTCTTATGTCCCCCCTTGTTTTGTAGGTGTTATTATTTGTCTCATGTTCCCCCCTTGGTTTGTAGGCCGTATTAGTTGTCTCATGTCCCCCCTTGGTTTGTAGGTCGTATTAGTTGTCTCATGTCCCCCTTGGTTTGTAGGTCGTATTAGTTGTCTCATGTCCCCCCTTGGTTTGTAGGCCGTATTAGTTGTCTCATGTCCCCCCTTGGTTTGTAGGTCGTATTAGTTGTCTCATGTCCCCCCTTGGTTTGTAGGTCGTATTAGTTGTCTCATGTCCCCCCTTAGTTTTAATATCATATTATTGGCTCATGTCCCCCCTTTGTTTGTAGGCCGTATTAGTTGTCTCATGTCCCCCCTTGGTTTCTAGGTCATATTAGTTGTCTCAGTGCCCCCCCTTGGTTTGTAGGCCGTATTAGTTGTCTCATGTCCCCCCTTAGTTTTAATATCATATTATTGGCTCATGTCCCCCCTTGGTTTGTAGGTCGTATTAGTTGTCTCATGTCCCCCCTTAGTTTTAATATCATATTATTGGCTCATGTCCCCCCTTGGTTTGTAGGCCGTATTAGTTGTCTCATGTCCCCCCTTGGTTTGTAGGCTGTATTAGTTGTCTCATGTCCCCCCTTGGTTTGTAGGTCGTATTATTTGTCTCATGTTCCCCCCTTGGTTTGTAGGCCGTATTAGTTGTCTCATGTCCCCCCTTGGTTTGTAGGCCGTATTAGTTGTCTCATGTCCCCCCTTGGTTTGTAAGCCGTATTAGTTGTCTCATGTCCCCCCTTGGTTTGTAGGTCGTATTAGTTGTCTCATGTCCCCCCTTGGTTTGTAGGTCGTATTAGTTGTCTCATGTCCCCCCTTAGTTTTAATATCATATTATTGGCTCATGTCCCCCCTTGGTTTGTAGGCCGTATTAGTTGTCTCATGTCCCCCCTTGGTTTGTAGGCTGTATTAGTTGTCTCATGTCCCCCCTTGGTTTGTAGGTCGTATTATTTGTCTCATGTTCCCCCCTTGGTTTGTAGGCCGTATTAGTTGTCTCATGTCCCCCCTTGGTTTGTAGGCCGTATTAGTTGTCTCATGTCCCCCCTTGGTTTGTAGGTCGTATTAGTTGTCTCATGTCCCCCCTTGGTTTGTAGGCCGTATTAGTTGTCTCATGTCCCCCCTTGGTTTGTAGGTCGTATTAGTTGTCTCATGTCCCCCCTTGGTTTGTAGGTCGTATTAGTTGTCTCATGTCCCCCCTTAGTTTTAATATCATATTATTGGCTCATGTCCCCCCTTGGTTTGTAGGCCGTATTAGTTGTCTCATGTCCCCCCTTGGTTTGTAGGCTGTATTAGTTGTCTCATGTCCCCCCTTGGTTTGTAGGTCGTATTATTTGTCTCATGTTCCCCCCTTGGTTTGTAGGCCGTATTAGTTGTCTCATGTCCCCCCTTGGTTTGTAGGCCGTATTAGTTGTCTCATGTCCCCCCTTGGTTTGTAAGCCGTATTAGTTGTCTCATGTCCCCCCTTGGTTTGTAGGTCGTATTAGTTGTCTCATGTCCCCCCTTGGTTTGTAGGTCGTATTAGTTGTCTCATGTCCCCCCTTAGTTTTAATATCATATTATTGGCTCATGTCCCCCCTTGGTTTGTAGGCCGTATTAGTTGTCTCATGTCCCCCCTTGGTTTGTAGGCTGTATTAGTTGTCTCATGTCCCCCCTTGGTTTGTAGGTCGTATTATTTGTCTCATGTTCCCCCCTTGGTTTGTAGGCCGTATTAGTTGTCTCATGTCCCCCCTTGGTTTGTAGGCCGTATTAGTTGTCTCATGTCCCCCCTTGGTTTGTAAGCCGTATTAGTTGTCTCATGTCCCCCCTTGGTTTGTAGGCCGTATTAGTTGTCTCATGTCCCCCCTTGGTTTGTAGGCCGTATTAGTTGTCTCATGTCCCCCCTTGGTTTGTAGGCCGTATTAGTTGTCTCATGTCCCCCCTTGGTTTGTAGGTCGTATTAGTTGTCTCATGTCCCCCCTTGGTTTGTAGGCCGTATTAGTTGTCTCATGTCCCCCCTTGGTTTGTAGGCCGTATTAGTTGTCTCATGTCCCCCCTTGGTTTGTAGGTCGTATTATTTGTCTCATGTTCCCCCCTTGGTTTGTAGGCCGTATTAGTTGTCTCATGTCCCCCCTTGGTTTCTAGGTCATATTAGTTGTCTCATGTCCCCCCTTGGTTTGTAGGTCGTATTAGTTGTCTCATGTCCCCCCTTGGTTTGTAGGTCGTATTAGTTGTCTCATGTCCCCCCTTGCTTTGTAGGTCGTTCATAACTACGGTCATGGAGGAGCCGGCCCCTCGTTGTCATTTGGCTGCGCTAAGGACACCGCTGACCTTGTGGCGCAAATATTGTCACGTGACGCAAAGTCCATGCTTTGAACTAAGGTAATGAGCTTCAAAAGTTGTAGGCATGTACACTCAAATGCCTTCTAGGCAGTATCTCACTCATGATTTATGTTGTTTGTCATTGGTGAATTATGTATCCGTTTAGCTTTTCAATATCAATACTTTGGTAGTCCCTAAAGGCCCTGTCACAAGTACGTTTTTTCTCTTGCGACCTGTCTCGCAAAAAAAATTGTTGCAGGTTTAAACAGTTTAAACTGATCTTCTGTCTTAGTAATCCAATTACCTGTCAGATGAATTACAATAATAAAACATGCCTCAAATTACCCAGTATCCCAGTGATATGCGGCGGGTTTTCTTTGTCGGTTATGTTAAATTTATTCACATCTTTTTGCTGGAGTCATGGACGTGCGCAAGCGTGGCGCAAAAATCGTATTAAAAGATGAGATTCGATTCCTAAAATAGTCTATATGAGTCCTCAAGACTCAATATTACTGATATAGTATTCCCTACAGGATGATTCGGGAAAACGCAATTATTTTGTGTTACTGATATTTTATAAATGAGGTGGCGTAGATCGCGACCTGGGCCATAATTGAGATGAGGGGGGTAGAGGAGAGGGGGAGAAGGTAAGGTCGGGGTGTGGTGAATCCCTGGACTTGTAGGGCAATGTTGAATCCCTGGAGCTCTCAGGTAGAAAGGAAAAAATGTTAGTAAAAACGTGGCATACCGCTAAAGCTCCCAGGCACCTAAAGTACCAGGACTTTACTAGTTGGATCCACCAAAAAAACTTTGAGTGTGTTCCGGAACTCACGTAAACTACCCTGGATCCAACCCTGGATAGCATAGCATTGATATAAATCCCTAAAGCTCTCAGGCACCTAAAGTACCAGGACTTCATTTGCAAACGAGACAAGGATTTTGGATTCGCTGAGGTCGCACAACAACAAATTCGGCTATAAATAGATCCAGTCTTATAATTTGATGTACCTGATGTATTTTATTTTATTAGCTTCGCCACAATAGGCGGGGTAGCCGCAACAGCATGGCCATTTACTGCGGGATGGAAATAAATGTATAGTCCCTACGCTGCCGTGCGGTTCATTTACAAGCACAGTTGATCATTTGAATAAGAAGGACAAGTACAGCATTGAAGAGATACCGCAGTCGCATGGTGTTCAGTCCTCCCGGTCGAAAGAAATGTCTGAGCTTTGGGTGAGATAAACATAAAGTGGAACCTTGCCAGCTCGAACTATGTGTTTTTTTTTTCGAAACACTTCTATCCGGATAACTCGAACATCCGCTAACTCGAACAAAGTTTAGTCTCCCTTGATACTGTTTCCGTTACTCGAATACTCCCTACTAACTCGAGCGTGTGTTCCTTTAGGACTCCACTAAAAATCAGTTTGCAAAAAAAGGTACAAAAGCTGACCAATATATATTTTTTGTCAAAACATGCATTTGTAATTTTTTGTAAGTTAGACTATCACCCCAGCTATATGAACGGAAGCGCATAGTGTGGGGGGTGGTGACGTGAAAACCAAACACGTGGCGGGATAACGCGCTCTTTCATCTTGCTCTTATCCAAGCCCCTTGCGCTTACTAGGCATAGTCATAGTTGCCCATAAGGCCTAACGTAACTAGCTAGATTTCCTCATCGTTCTATTGTATTCCCGTTCCATGGTCCCCCCCCCCCTCATTGTTTTGTCTGTGGTGCATCAATCCAATGAGGTAAAATCTTCTGAGAGCGGCCCACTAGGCATGCTACAAGCCCATTCGCCTGCAAAGCTTTGAGCCTTGAATAAGAAAGGTTCTGGAGGTTTGAGCAGGCTACTGCATCTTTGTTATGCGCGTTTAAATGATCATGCACAATGGTGTTGCAATGTTCCCGTCTTACACTACAAATTAATAAACCTGTTGTAGGCAATGACTCCCAGAGAACCTGAGAACCCAGCAACACAGTACCGCATTGATTTGGGCTCAGACATGGCACAGGCAGGGGAAGGGATGGAGGTAACACATGACTGAGGCAAGGGGGGGAGGTTGGCAAGGGGGGGGGCTAGTGGCATCAAGGAAGGAAGAAATGTCAGGATATTGGTGGCGACCTTCTGTATAGAAACAAGAATAATGATATCAAAATAAGGTAGACGAGTTTATAACTCGTCAGTACATTACAAACCAGCTAACAGTTGCCGCGGACACCCGAACTAACACCACATATGTTTAACGATCCTGGTGTTGTATTTCGCTAAAAGATCAAAACATAGAACTATCGTGACCCTATCCGTGTCCACGTTATCATGCTAATGATTTCCGTGTATGTCTCTTCCATCCTAATCTTCTTTATTTAGTTTTATTCAAGTTCTTTCAAAAAAGTGTTTTGTATTGCCGTCTTGTTTCGTGTTCTTGTTTACTCGTGCAACTCTCTGCTCTTTGTCCATAAAAACAAAACAAAACATTTTGAGTAACTAGTACCGCTTTAGCCTCGTCCCCAGGCTACTCCTTTGCTTTCTACTCCATGATGCTTTGCGCGTAGACTCACACTTTCCAATATGGCGGACGCTTCATGCTGACTTCTCGGGGGCGAGAGCGGAAAGGGCCTGTGACGTCATAGCCATGTAGAGCGTGATAGGCCCGCCTCGAAGCAAAGGGACGAGGCAAGTACCGCCTCAAGCGATAGAATATAGGTCTTCAGTTCTATGTCACATACTTGTATTTCACGGGCTGGAAGGAATGGATTTCATTGTATCTATTTATTAGTTTTCTGAGTGGTGTCTTTCAGGAATCCGCGAAACTTTCGCACTTTGAAACGTGAACCGTCTTTGAGAATTGTCAACTTTTTTTGGGAATGTTAACACCAAGAAATATTAAATTTGTTTCAATCAGTCCCATTCACAACGTAAAAATCATGAGGATCCATTAAACAATGTGCAAATCTTAGAGCCAATAAAAGCAAACCAATTTAAGGAGGGGGCGTAAGGGAGGTGCGAAAACCGCACAGAAAAACGCCAAAAACCGTAAACCGGCAAAATACGTCAATAACCGTGAACCGCGAAGTCTAGAGAAACCGCACTACCGTGGAAAAAAAATACGAAAAAATGAAAAACCGCGCCAGATATAAGGCAAAACCGCATCAGCACAAACACTTACGGCCCCATTTATAAGCAAAATTATCAAGTTTATTGATTTCTGTATTGGAAATCTCTGAGCCCTTATATATGGATATACTATGGAAAGATCGGGTTATCAAGGGTATAAGGAAACTTGTATAGGAACAAAACTCGTGTATTGGGGTAGCCCCTGCTCCGAAAAATAATTATGACTAAGTTAAAATAAATGTAGAAAGTTGAGAAATTTTCCAGTAAATTCGAATGATTCCTGCGTTACAGAAACGCCAAATGTTTTTCTCCCTCCCATCAAAACAAACAAAAAAAAACAAGCAAAAATATAATAAATACTATGGAACACATCTAATCTCTTGCGTGATGGTAGTTTCCTGATTTTCTTTGGTCGACAAACACTGAAGGGATGTTTTTAAGCCACACGAAAAATATGTAATAAAATAAAACAGGAAACCTTTTCATTTATATGGGAAAAGCAACCTGCTCTATCAAGAGGTTCAATGTTTAGTTCTTTTTAGTCTATTGTTAGAATGGTTCATACGTTATCTTTCGGCTTAAGTTTCTTCGCCTTACGTTGACTTATACGCAGGGAAAAACTTTTACGGATGCCGAACCTTTGTTGAAAGTAAAAAGAACGAAATGAAAACAAACGTATCGAACAAAGCTGGGTATATCTCTTTTAAAGAAATTAATCCAGTTAACAAATATCAAGAAACCCCTACTATTCCTCGGGTTAGATTATGTTAACATATTATAATAATAAAGAACATATATCCAGGCCCGTACCCCAGGATTTTTCTTGGGGGAGGGTCGAAATCCGAAAAAGTGGACCTTATTTTTGCCCGGGGGGGGGGGGGGGGGAGTTAAAATAAATGTAGAAAGTTGAGAAATTTTTCAGTAAATTCGAATGATTCCTGCGTTACAGAAACGCCAAATGTTTCTCTCCCTCCCATCAAAACAAACAAACAAAAAAAACAAGCAAAAATATAATAAATACTATGGAACACATCTAATCTCTTGCGTGATGGTAGTTTCCTGATTTTCTTTGGTCGACAAACACTGAAGGGATTTTTTTAAGCCACACGAAAAATATGTAATAAAATAAAACAGGAAACCTTTTCATTTATATGGGAAAAGCAACCTGCTCTATCAAGAGGTTCAATGTTTAGTTCTTTTTAGTCTATTGTTAGAATGGTTCATACGTTATCTTTCGGCTTAAGTTTCTTCGCCTTACGTTGACTTATACGCAGGGAAAAACTTTTACGGATGCCGAACCTTTGTTAAAAGTAAAAAGAACGAAATGAAAACAAACGTATCGAACAAAGCTGGGTATATCTCTTTTAAAGAAATTAATCCAGTTAACAAATATCAAGAAACCCCTACTATTCCTCGGGTTAGATTATGTTAACATATTATAATAATAAAGAACATATATCCAGGCCCGTACCCAGGATTTTTCTTGGGGGAGGGGCGAAATCCGAAAAAGTGGACCTAACTTTTGCCCGGGGGGGGGGGGAGGGATGGAATAAGTTCTCTGATAAAAATCTGACCAACCCCGAAAAGACTAAAAGGGATTTTTTATGCGTTGCAGTATCTCCATGGGACGTTTATTGTCTGTTTTGGCTACATACTAGAGTTATCTAGCTTATGCTGTATGGTTTTGTCTACAAATAATAGCACGTCTATTGGGAACCGAAAGTGGACCTTCGGCCGTTGTGTGTGGGTGGGTGCATTCGCACCCCCTGCACCCCCCTGTGTACGAGCCTAATATCGGTATATAGGTAGGTTTTCGGCTTATCGTTCGAGCAGGTCTATTCTCCGTCCATTCTCTGCGGACGAAGTGAGAGGCTCTCCTAGCCATGAGGATCTTTCAAAGTATTACGATCTTCGCCTTCTTCGGTTTTGTGCTTTCTTCACCCATCTGGAATCGTAAGTATTCTTTTTGAAAGACAAAAATTAAATTTTTCGATAGATAATGTGGAATTTTTTGATATTCAAAATGGTCAGAAAGTCGCGTAAGTTTTCCACTCTAGTGGATTTCCCCGTTTTATTATGCCAATTTGAGTCGGACCGTTTTACCCCCTCCCCTTTTTCCTGGCAGCTTTAGTTGCACTATAAACGAAAACGTAGCTGTGATGAGATAAAGAAAAATCCAAACAGCTGCTGATCCCCAAATTTAGCTAATTTATTCCATCGTTCTAAAATAAACAAAACTGCTCAAAATGAGAAAACAGGAAAGCAAAACTGTTCGATAGATTTCTTTAATATTGGGTATTTTGCTTTTTAAAAGCTGACTCCAATAAAAGACTTCAGGAACCACCCTCGCCCGAGCTCTACGAATCTGACATTATGCTCTCGGAAGAAGACAAAGAATATGTCGACCTTCGAGACACTGGCGACGTAGATGGCCCTCTACCCGAACAGACCCTTGGGAAGAAAAATGCTCGTCGAAATAGCATGTGGACCACGCGAGAGATCCCATACGTCATCAGTTCTGAATTGGGTCAGTTGAAACCATGACAACGGTTGATCTTCGCAATGGTGAAAGTTTCTATTTACTTATTATTAATCTTTTTCAATGTAATTCATAGCCCCATGGCTATGGAAGTTCATACTGTTGGTACACGAGAAATCCAGCGCGGCTTAGAAAATGACCTTAGGCTATGGTGTTTTAGATGCAACAAATATCAAGTTGGCGATCGATACGTTGAAGGAAGCTGTCCCGTGTGTAACATGGAGACCAAAACTCAGCAGTGACTACCACTTCGTGAAGTTTGTCTTCAAAAGCGGGTAATTTACACCCCCCCCCCCCCCCCCCCACCCCCGCTTACGAAGAAAACTTGTCAAAAGGGCTTTCATTGAAAGGCTTCATCGTCTCCTCACGGTTGACGAAGAGGGTTTGTTTCTGTGTTTATTTTAGCGCGCATTTTGTCACCCAAAAGTCAAGTGACTTCTTAGTGACTTTTGTGACTTCCATAGCTTTACTACTACTTGTTTTTCCTTCGCTTGCTCTCCCCCTACACTTTTCTGTGAGGATGTTTTACAAACGTGCGGTTGAGATGTACCTAAATATGTATAAACCGATTACCTTATTATTCTTTATTTGTAAACTTTTTGTGGTACTTTATAAATGATGCCAAATAAAATATTTCTCTGTCTTCCCCCCCACACACATATGCTTTTGGGACACCATCCCTCGTCTTTTTTTTATTAATCTTCAATAATACGCACACAATGATAGGAAAGTTGTTTCCTACAACTAAAGAATATATACAAAAATAACGAGGCTTTCCTTTTTGGACATTTTGCCTTGTTCCACATTCTCCCTTGTTCCACATTCTCCCTTGTTCCACATTCTGCCTTGCTACACCTTTTCTCTTGTTAGACATTCTCTCGTTACACATTCTCTCTCGTTACACATTCTCCCTTGTTATACATTCTCTCTCGTTACACATTCTCCCTTGTTACACATTCTCCCTTGTTATACATTCTCTCTCGTTACACATTCTCCCTTGTTACACATTCTCTCTTGTTACACATTCTGCTTTGTTACACATTCTCTCTCGTTACACATTCTCTCTCGTTACACATTCTCCCTTGTTACACATTCTCTCTCGTTACACATTCTCTCTTGTTACACATTCTCCCTTGTTACACGTTCTCTTTTGTTACACATTCTGCTTTGTTACACATTCTTCCTTGTTTTAATATGCCGTAGGTGTTGGTCGTATGTTGGACGTACTGGGATGGTCGAGCAGGAATTGAGTATTGGTTCAGGTTGTAACCATCTCGGGACAATTCTGCACGAGATGATGCACGCAATGGGATTTTGGCATGCGCAGTCGCGGCCTGACAGAAACCAGTACGTGGAGGTGATGTGGGAGAACATTCAGCCAGGTAAATCATTGTTAAGTTTGGAGGTCCTTGTCAGTTTTTGCCGGAATTACCTTATTACACTTAATTTTCGCGGCGTCAAAATTTTGCGATTTTGAGATGGCGATATTTCGCGAGATCTTATTTCCGCGATTTTCCTATTTTCGTAAAAACCAGATCACTCACCCCCTGCTATGGCCCTGTATCATATGATATGTCTATCAATAAATTATTAACAAATGATACTTGATTACTAGGAAAGGAACATAACTTCAACAAGTACTCTCATAACGATGTGGACGTTAAGGAGCTTCCATATGACACGAGCTCTATCATGCATTACGGAAATACTTACTTTTCCATAAATGGTAAAAACACTCTTCAGGTCATCGGTAATCCAAGCGCTCCATTGGGACAACGGGCTGGTCTCAGCACCAACGACAAACTACAGCTGAACAAATACTACAGCTGCAGTAGTAAGTAATAGGCAGACGGACAGACAGACAGATAGGCAGACGGACAGACAGACGGGAGGACAGACAGACAGATAGGCAGACGGACAAACGGGCGGACAGACAGACGGGCGGACAGACAGACAAACGGGCCGACAGACAAACGGGCGGACAGTCAGAGAGTCAAACGGGCGGACAGACAGACGGGAGGACAAACAGACAGACAGACAAACGGGCGGACAGTCAGAGAGTCAAACGGGCGGACAGACAGACAGATAGGCAGACGGACAGACAGACGGGAGGACAGACAGACAGAGAGACAAACGGGAGGACAGACAGACAGATAGGCAGACGGACAGACAGACGGGAGGACAGACAGACAGAGAGACAAACGGGAGGACAGACAGACAGATAGGCAGACGGACAGACAGACGGGAGGACAGACAGACAGACAAACGGGCGGACAGACAGACAAACGGGCCGACAGACAAACGGGACAGACAGACAAACGGGCGGACAGTCAGAGAGTCAAACGGGCGGACAGACAGACAAACGCGCAGGCAGACAGACAGACAAACGGGCGGACAGACAAACAGACGGACGGACAGAAAGACAAACGGGCGGACAGACAGACGGGCGGAGATACAAACAGACAAACGGGCGGGCAGACATACGGACGGGCGGACAGACAGACATACGAACGGGCCGACAGACAGACAAACGGGCGGACAGACAGATAGACAGACGGAGATGTGGTCAGAAAGGATAGAGTATTCTTATTTTTTTAACTCTCAGGCACTGATCGGACATGGAGCGCTTGGAGTACATACACGCCTTGCGATAGCAGCGGTAACAAACACCGATATCGCTTCTGCTTTAACTCGTCACAATGTTCGGGTGCCGATTCTAGAGGGTTCGACACACAAATCGTGGCGTGCACTGATGAAGAAAGAAATGGTGAGTTGATTGCCGTTTACACTACTACCATCATAATCACCGTAATCACCTCCATCAGCATCACCTCCATCGTCGTCACCAGCAATGCTTGCACTGTTGCCTCGTGGACTGTCAAGTATGACTTCGCAAGCAAATGCTGGTCGATGTTTGGCGAGTTGCTGGTGAGAGCTTGTCGCAAAAATATTTGCACTGTTTGAACATAGTCTGGTTATTGTCTGCTGGACACCATGTTGGTAGTGGCTGGCTAGTGCTGCCATGTGTCCTGCAACTTATCAATCTCTGTGTTCTTTATCTTAACCTTTTATGATCTCTTCTTCTTCATCTCATCTTTCTATGTCTTCTTCGTCTCATTTTTCTATGTCTTCTTCATCTCGTCTTTCTATGTGTTCTTCAGCACCTGTTGATGGTCACTGGGGACGTTGGTCGGCCTGGGGCACGTGCAGCAAGAGTTGTGACAAAGGTTCTCAAACAAGGACAAGACAATGCGACGATCCTACACCAAAAAATGGAGGTAGTTCGTGCAGTGGTGAAAGTTCCCAAACAAAGAATTGCTACAACCGAGGGTGTCATATAGGTAAGCTAACAAGAAAACAGAAGGAACTCTGAAGATCATATAGATTCAAGAATCTGTTAGACTAACATTTTTTCTATTGGATTATTTTTTATTTGTTTTTCACACAATAGTTAAAAAAATTTAAGTTTTTTATGAGATCTAGCAAATGCTTGAACCCGGACAATTCAGCTATAGGAATTTATAAAAACCCATTTTTTTTTCTTTGAGGACCGGATGGTTGTGAGTTTGAATCAGCAAGTGACCAGTTCTGTGGATGGACTCAGGACTCCGGGGACAACTACTACAAAAACTACAACGACTGGATTTGCCGAACAGGCTCTACCACTAGCAGTGGAACTGGACCGACCGGGGACCACACCCCGGCTATGGAAGGCAAAGGTAAACAAGAAGATTGGGGGGACTCTGTGTTAAAAGGCGTAGAGGTAGGAAAAGCGAAAAAAGTCCCCTCAAATTACCAAGCTGGTACAGTTGCCCACCTAAATGCACTAATGCCTAGTGCACACTAGCGACATATCGACATAACGACATGGGCCCGCGCACTCTTATCTTCGACATAACGACATGGACATAACGACATAATGCCTAGTGCACACTAGCGACATATCGACATAACGACATGGGCGCGCGCACTCTCATTTTCGACATAACGACACTGACATAACGACATAAGAGATAAAACATGTTTTTTATGTCATTATGTCGATGTCGCTATGTCGGGCTAAACATAGTGCGCGCGCCCATTTCGTTATGTTGTTATGTTGCTAGTGTGCACTAGGCATAAGAGAAAAAAAAATTTTTTATGTCGTTATGTCCATGTCGTTATGTCGAAAATAAGAGTGCGCGCGCCCATGTCGTTATGTCGTTATGTTTCTAGTGTGCAATAGGCATAAGCATTACAATAACATAATGTGAATGCTACGGCCGCAAATGGGTAGTTGTTGTTCTTTTAAGAGTTCTCTTCTTTAAAGAGTTCAGTTTTTTAAAGTCCAAATAACCTTTCAGAGTTGATAGACAATTCTTTATATTTTCATCTTCCAAATGATATGTGGTTCTTATGGACCCTATAAAACACGCGTTCGCGCGAATAACTCAAATCTGTAATATTGAGGTACTATGGTCAACCTTCGGAAAAAAGGCTGTGAACTGAGAGGCCCGGGTCCAGTCATTTGTGACGTAGATCGAGATGTTAACCATGAAAAAACATATATAGTATAGTATAGTAGACGATGAGTTTCGTTTCAAGTGGTGGTTAAGAGCCCTGAAATGCCGTTACTGGTTTGATCTGGGCAACCATGAAGAATACGACGTCGACTTCACCAAAAAAACAACAGAGGATGGGAAGCAACTAGTGGAGTCAATAATTAAACTACACCACAATAATGAAGAAGGAAAATATCCCCTTTTTACCATAACAATTTACTTGTCTAAACAGAAGATCATGGTTCAAGGTAAACAAAAGTCATTATGGAGAGACCGTGAGCTTCCGAAACTTGGTAAACACGAACGAGGCAGATAACACAAAAATCATACAAGTTTATCGCAGTGTATTCTACGAAGGCGAAGTCAATCAATGTGAAGATGCAACAATATCTGTTCAAGACTCTCTTGACATTTTTTCTGACGATGAAAACATTGTATCGCTACCACATTCATCCCCTTTGAAGAAAGAAAAAAGGATAAACCAGGAAAGCAAGGGGAAAAAAACGCAAAACGAACCCAGAAAAAACGGATAGTATCTTCGCCCGCTGCCCGTCGTGATAAGAAGTTAACTTTAAGCCAGGGGAAAGAGGAAGGTAAAACGGAACACCAAGACAGGAATAAAGATATCTGGAAAATGGTTCAAAACATACTATCGAAACTTGAGAGAATCGAGGAAGCTATAGTAAAAGCAGATAGTACAACAGCAGAAACGAACTTCGAAGTGGCAAAAATTAAGGAAAAGCTCGCAAACGAGGAGGCTACAATAAACAAACAACATGATAAAGAACAATATGATGGTTTTCAAAAGGGAACAAGAGCAATTCCTCCTTCAAGAGGAGCAGCGAATGAGCAAAGCCATGAACGAGGTCGGAAAACTACAAGGAAGAGTCTGTTCCCTAGTAGAAGAAAAAACTAACCTCACAAAAAGAATAAAAAGCTTGGAAACAAGCAAAGCTGAACTAGAGAACCGGCTCTCGGTATTAAAAAAAGAACATGAGACGGTACAGAACCAACGCCAACAGCCAATACAAAGTGCCGCTCCGAAACAAGAACAACACCAACAAAACCCTAATGCCTCAACACAAGTACAACAATAACAAGAACCAAAGGAGTACTACGGTGGAGAGCCATTAGAATGTGTAGACGAATACACATATCTAGGTCTGAAGTTTCATTTCTCGGGAAATTTTAAAAGTGCCCTAAAAAGTCTACAACAAAGCCACACGTGTATACCACTGTATTTTAAATCGTCTGTCAAATGTTGAAAATGTGTCAATACAAGTACTGTTGAAATTGTTTTCGTCACTCGTTGTACCAGTATTACTGTACGGTTGTGAAATTTGGGGTACATGCCCTTTAGGAAGGGCTTCATCGTATAAATTTTTTTAGACTAAATTTTTTCCAATGATTTCGAAAAACTACAACTGAAGTTTTTCAAGCGTATACTAGGAGTCCACTCAAAAACTACAAATTTAACTATATATCGAGAACTGGGAAAAGCCCCACTAATAGTACAAATTTCTTCCGGTGGCAAAATATTGGTGCCGAATAAAAAGTAGGATATATGAGAACACCTTAGTGGGGGAAACGGCGAAGATCAACCTTTCTTCAACATCTAATGTCCCTGTAAGGTTTATCAATTCCCTATTTGCTTGGTGTGATTGAAAGACACTACAGGAAGTAGATATTGAAGGCCAACAAATTCATACCCTAGGAAAATATATTAAGAAAGTACTATATAAAAGTTATGCAACATTTTGGAAAACCCAGGCACAGTTAAATCAAAATAGTGGAAAGCTACGCACTTATTGCAAGATCAAGACAAATTTTAAACTAGAAAAGTATCTATCAGAAGCTAATGTTAGACGCGGACAATCTATGACTAGATTGCGTGTCTCGGCACAAAAACTAGCAATTGAAACAGGCCTCTATAAAAATTTACCTTATGAATTAAGGATTTGTGAAAAATGTGAAAAAAATAAGGTTGGGGATGAGTACCATACCTTAATGGAATGCGACTATGTCAATGATATACGTCGAGTATTTTTTAATGATCTATTTGCAATCAATAACTCTTTCAAACTGTTAAGGCCAAAAGACTTTTTTTGTATATTATGAGCTTAACAGGTGACTTCATTACGAGCCTAGTCCTGAAATTTTGTGATGATGTAATATCTAATTGATATCCTAATATACCTGTATTGGTATTTATTGGAATAAAGTTATTATTATTATATGCGCGTGCTAAACCGGTTCCCGTCTTCATGTCTTCTTAGTTATTGCTAAAGAACGTTGTCTGGTTACAACTTTTACCGTCATCTTTATATCTCAACCTGGTAGTCAAATGGTTATTTGACTTCAGGAATCAAATCTGCAAAATTTAGCAGATATTTTTCAGCCTTTGAATTGTTTTTGCATTGTGCGCGCGCGCTGCATTCGCAATCAAGAATGGCGACATTCTCACGAGCGCGCGCTGTTTTTGAAACCTACAACAAAACGATATTTTCTTTTTTCGCATACAATTCTCGACTTTCATTTATTTTTCGTTTTATTGTGGGTAGCATTGCAATAGAAAACAATTCGCTAATATTTTGTGGTATTGCCGTCTCTGAATTTTAACGGATTTGAAGGAAATACGTTGTTTCAGATTTTCCCGCCAAAACTTGGAGTTATTAACTCGATTCAATTTCCTTTCGCGCGGCCAGAAAATTCAAATTTTAATCAAATTCAATTCCCTTTTCAGAATTTGAAAGCTTATCTATGCTTTGTTTTGGCTAGATTGATATAAGTGAAAGGTTTTAAGAACTTTAAGTTAGTCTAGCTAATGATTTCACTATTGTTAATCCACAGGTAGCCCAAGCTCTTTCTTTGTCCCTATCGATTTTACGGTAAACATAGGGCGAAAATCAAAATTAGTGAAAAATAAAAAAACAACTTGCTGAAAAGACGTGTGTAGTCTAGCCACACGATTCTCCATTGCAGAGGAATCCGGCAGAATATTCGTCTTTTTGTCGTCGAAATATGCTTGACCACAATGAATTTGGCAACCGTCAAAATTGCCTTCCCCGCGAGAGCAAAATCATGCCTATGCGCTGAGGTTTGGACTGGTTGGATTCCAACTATCTGTGAGGATGTCGCCGTGATTTGAACGCGATTAAGCGGGATGAAGTGTGTTTTTGAGGACGGAACGTGAGGTATGTTAGTTTCCTACCTTTCACTTCGTTATAGTTTAAAACTTCAAATCGTGAATCTTGAATCTTGAAAAAGGCGTTTTAATACGACCAAAGAACACGCAAAATGTAAACATAAACACAACACTAGACTACACACGTCTTTGTACCGTAAAATCGATAGGGACAAAGAAAGAGCTTGGGCTACCTGTAGTTATTCTTGGCCGTTTTATTTAATCATCCTAGCATATTGATATATCAAAGTTTCAGTATCTATTTTAATTACTACTATTAATCGTTTCAGTAATTATTTTAATATAGAATAATATTTTATCGAGCGCTAACAATATCAAGGAGGTTGTCTCTAAAATTAAGGTTCTTTATTCAGCCGAAATAGCTGAAATAGACTGATAGAAGGCCCACATAATAAAAGTTAACCGTTTAGAATTAACATTTCTGGGGATAAAATGATTAATTGAGAACGGGATAATCAAATCAATCCTTTTTAAAGCTTTATATCCGAGTCAAACCAAAAACACACTTTGGGCGCAGGGTGATACGGAATTATACCCACGACTTCCGGGAAGCACGAAAAACTCAAAGCAATGTAAATCGAAAAAATTGCATCAAGCCAGATCATATCATATATCATATCATATGTCATATCGTATCCTATCCTATCCTATCCTATCCTATCCTATCCTATCCTATCCTATCATATCATATCATATCATATCATATCATATCATATCATATCATATCATATCATATCATATCATATATCACATCACATCACATCACATCACATATCATATCATATGTCATATCGTATCCTATCCTATCCTATCCTATCCTATCCTATCCTATCCTATCCTATCCTATCCTATCCTATCCTATCCTATCCTATCCTATCCTATCCTATCCTATCCTATCCTATCCTATCCTGTCCTGTCCTGTCCTATCCTATCCTATCCTATCCTATCCTATCCTATCCTATCCTATCCTATCCTATCCTATCCTGTCCTATCCTATCCTATCCTATCCTATCATGTCATATATCATCTCATATCACATCACATCACATCACATCACATCACATCACATATCATAACATATCATATCATATCATATCATATCATATCATATCATATCATATCACATATCACATATCATATCGTATCCTATCCTATCCTATCCTATCCTATCCTATCCTATCCTATCCTATCCTATCCTATCCTATCCTATCCTATCCTATCCTATCCTATCCTATCCTATCCTGTCCTGTCCTATCCTATCCTATCCTATCATGTCATATATCATCTCATATCACATCACATCACATCACATCACATCACATCACATCACATATCATAACATATCATATCATATCATATCATATCATATCATATCACATATCACATATCATATCGTATCCTATCCTATCCTATCCTATCCTATCCTATCCTATTCTATCCTATCCTATCCTATCCTATCCTATCCTATCCTATCCTATCCTATCCTATTCTATCCTATCCTATCCTATCCTATCCTATCCTATCCTATCCTATCCTATCCTATCCTATCCTATCCTATCCTATCCTATCCTATCCTATCCTATCCTATCCTATCCTATCCTATCATATCATATCATGTCTAGTTGTGTACAATACAATGCATAGTTTAGAAACAATTTATCAAAGCGCCCTTGTATTCAGGTCATTACATTTACGGTGAGGCAAGCGCACCATACGGAGATTATTCCGGGACAACACTCCGACTGAACAGCAAGAGCTTTAGCGCCACCTCAGGGAGATGCATGACGTTTTGGTATCACATGTACGGCACTTCCATGGGTTCACTCAACATCTACATCAAAGGGAATTCCAGCCCCATCTTCACCACCTCTGGCAATAAGGGGAACAGCTGGATCAGCGGATCTGCTAATATTCCCAGCCAAGGTTCAAGCTACCAGGTAAATGGCTGTGGTGTTAAGGCCATATCTGTTATAACGTCCGCATTTGTAATAACTACCATATTTCTTATTAGGTTGTGCGTTTGCCTATAAACCCATGTTCATAAATTCATTATTTCCAATTGTGCGATTTCCAACCTCTTAGTCTGTCTGAATGGAGCAGGCACACTAGGTAACCGGTGAAAGGAAGATAAAAAATACTACTAGCTGCTATTCCCTAGCAGGCCCGTTCCCAGGGGGGGGGGGATGCAATAGTCCACTTTCGGTTCTCCATAGACGTGCTATTTGTAGACAAAATTATAAAGCATAAGCTAGATCACTCTGGTTTGTCATTAATCTATAAGTCCGACTTTTTGTAGCCAAATCTGACAATAAATGTCCCGTGAATGCAAAAGGCATAAAAAAAATCCCTTTCGGGGAATGGTCAAGTTTTTACCCCCCTCCCCCCGCCCCCCCCCCCCTAGGTCCACTTTATCGGATTCCGCACCCCCCCCCCCCTGCCCCCCCCCCCCCAAGAAAAGTCCTGGGTACGGGCCTGCCTAGGGGTCGTTTTTCCCCGCTTCTGCTATCGATGGTTCTCGATGGGGGCGTCTTCCACAATTCAGGAAAACTGTGCTTGTTTTTTGTGTGCTTAGTGTTAAAAATTGCTTTGACCACGCATAGTGTACTATTTTTAGGGATAAGAATTACTGTTGACCACACCCAAAGTACCAGTCCTTAGGATTAAAATTGACTTTGCCTACGATCAAGCCCATCTGCTGTTATGAGAGTCCCCCCCTCCCCCGGGGATAGTAAACAATCTCGTGAGCCCAGAATGTATATAGTGTATATACAGGCTTGTATTGCATAAATTATACGGGGCTTAATACCTATCCTGGACTCCTAGATTGTGCATGCCAAATAACTGGCCCAAAACCGAGACTCGTTGATCCAAGAATTCTGATTTGACACTTGGTCATATTATAAAGAAGAGAATTAACATTCAAAGACATCAGAGAGACGTTTCCGTAGGTTCAATGAATCAGAGAAGCCGCAAATATGTCAGTTATCAAGTTATCACAAATTTGGCAGTTATCTAGTTTCACAGTTATCACAAATGTGGCAGTTATCTAGTTATCACAAATGTGGCAGTTATCTAGTGATCAAGATTGAGGCAGTAAGGGGTTCATTTTTTTTTTATCAGATCATAAATAGGGCAGTAGATGGTTCATTTGTTGTTTATCAGAGCATAAATGAGGCAGTAAAAGGATTATTCTGTGCTTAGTCTCTGCGATCCTTCGCACAAAAAATGTTTATATTGTATATTCTACATAAACAACACACAAGGTGTGAGGAGTGACGCGTACCAGTTTATTGGAGACGGTATTACAAGTATAGATGTAATGTAAAATATACAAACATGTTCATGTATCAACTAGCAGAAGACTGGGGAAAAACAACCCCGGAAACAACGACGCGTTATGCAAACTGGTAATGTCAAGTGAAAGACGAATGTAATTAGCTAAATATATAGGCCTGAGTGAACCTCTAGGGAACGCGCAAGGCGCGAATTCCGAATGCCCAACATAAACACATTTCTTTATTCTTTATCAGATCATGATCGAGGCAGTAAGGGGTGCTAGTTGGTCTTCTGACATCGCAATCGACGACATTGACTTCAAAGATGGCGCGTGTGTAAGTGAACCTTTAACTTGTAACTAAATACTTGAATATGTTAAGTGAAAATGTTAAACGCGAAAGCGCTATCAACTGATAAAAGGAGCGTGCCCAGGGCAGCGACTCCTTGACAGTTGTCGCTCAGCTGTCGAGCTGTCAAGACGTATCGGATTTTCTTATCGAAATCGAATATTTGGTTCCATATAAACTAGCTAATGTAGAAAGAAACATTAAGTTAAGAAAGTAATTTGGGTTTTAAAGGACGCATTCAGAGTTTTATTATGAAATTTTGTGTCTATCGCTCTGCCTAACGGTTAGTCCGCCATGCTGGTTCTGATGTCAAACTTCTCGAGGTGTGGAAAGGGGGCGTCCCTATCCCTTTTATTGCGCGGTTTCGCGGGATCTATTGCCTCACGGCTATCTCACTTTTATGGGCTGGTTAGGGACTAGATAGCTTCAGTATTCGTGAAACTTGCTAATTAAACCTTTTTTTATCGAATATCAGTGGCATGAAACACAAATAACGGTCTATTGGCCTTATTGATATAGGTATTCTGAACAATGCACTGTGTCTATCTTTTTCAGTGAACTGAACTAAAGCCGAGAAGCAATTCTACGCCACAAAAACGGTGCAACTTAGTATAAACAGGGGCATAATGGAGCGCACGGGTTTAACATAGCAATAGGGGTGTAATGGTATGTCATTGGGTTATGTTTTGTGATTGCCAATAAATGCTGCATGCAGGTAAACTTGCAGGTAACTTGTTTGTATTGCTACCCCCTCTATTTCCCCCATTTCCCTCCACCGCGAGTAAACCAGTAGCGGTGGCGATTAGGGTGATGGCTAGTTCGGCTGGTGGCGAGTTGACTGGATACCACTGAAAATGGGCCTTCAAAATGAGTGCAGCAATTCTCACGCGCTTGCGCAATTTTTTTTATCAAGTGCTCGAATGTTTAAATAATTGATTAAGAATTGCTCTCTGGCAAAGTTTCGCTCTCTCTGTAATTACACTGTACCACATTTGCACTAAAGTCATGGCTCACTACTCCGCTTATACTGTAATAACAATTAACACAACATTCATAAATTCCAGAAAAGAAATAATGCTCGCATTTGTTTTATTTCCAATACTCATCTATTTTTTTCTGCAATTCTTTAAGACCTAAGATATCTGAAAAGAAAAATAACCAGAAATATAAATGAAGCATGGAATACCAGAGACATACCATTTCAGGGCAAACAACGAGCCCCTCCCCCTCCCGAAACACGTTAAAATGGCATATTTCGTCGTTTGAATGTTCTGATGCCGAATATATTCATTTTAAAAGTTGCTAGGAAAAAATATATGTTCCTCTTTCCCCGGAGTTACCGTTCATTTTTTTTCAGCCAGCAATGGTTAGGCATTTTAGCACATGAATAATTGCCCGTATAACCACGGATCGGGTCGATTTTTTTCCCAAGCATCCCTCTCCAGCGCCCCTAAAAATATCCCCGGCACAACTCAGTTCAACTACACAAATTTGCCAACAGAACCATTCGAGACGATTTTTTTCCCAGCAACCGAAGGGTCTACCCTCCCAGCCAGCAAAAAACGGGTTGCGGAACAGATCCGTGTTGTGCCCTTGGCAATTTCCTCTTTCTTGTGTCATAAAGGGGTGGGGCAGAGGAGCGTTAGGGGGGGGGGGGGCGGGGGCAAAATGTACATATTCATAACGGGGGAGAGGCTGTCTGGGGTATTTGTTGCTTTTTGAAGGGGCAAGGGGAGGAAATTTGTCGGTATTTTGGATGATTTAAATCATCATTAAAAGCAAACAAGTAACGCAAATCTAGAGCATAGGAAGGCTGGAGTATTAGGGATCTTTTCTGTTCATTCGAGTCATTGTTCTATGAGGCCGAGTTACATGAGAGAAGTGATATTTAAAATCTTTAATAAAATTTAATAAAAAAATTTTATGTGAGGGTAAAAATTCTCATCCTTGAGATCTAGCGTTTTAGTATTAAATACCTCTCCCTTCCATTCCTTTCGGAATTGATATACGTCTACGAGCATGCGCTGTACCATATGGTGACGTCATCAATAGCGATATCCCCTCTTGAGTTTGTGCCGCGAATGCCTTCGAAGACAAGCTAAAAATAGACCAGATAACAGATAATATCTCAGACTCTCAAATGCGAGCTACAACGATCAGCGTAACGAACAGACTTTGATTATTAAACATAAGCCGAGTTTTGTTAATTTTGCTAGATCGTTTTTTCTTCTGAAATTAGAACATGAGGGAGTCTGGCTTGATGCATTTTTTAATTTGAATCGTTTTAAATGAGATGATCATTTTTCAGTAACGAGACAAGCCCGCTTTCTGAAACAAATACGCAATATTTGTTGTGCATAATGATGGGAATTCGAAAGTTCATAACGAAACGAAAACAACACTGGCACACATGTCGGATTGCTAGGTTTTGAGAAGATAAATAACCAAGCCAACATTGAAAGAACCTGCTTTAGGCAAACTGAAAACATTGCGTACTTTTACTTTTCTACAAATTTGGTCACCATAAAGACCATCTCGTTTTTGCCTGCGACAGGGTCAAGAGGTACAATACCGCAGAAACAAAAATACGTGGGAACGAAACTACTAAACAGATCTCTTTACCTGAAATGGAATCGCGCTTGAGAACTGGACGCGCGCCTGCGACCACTGCTGACCCTGGTCAGCAGTCTGTGTCCACAATGCATTCAGTGGGTCAGCGTGCGTATAAATAGACAGGGAGCCCACGCCATCTCCGTACATGTAGTACCAGAAGTCTATGCACACGGTAGCGGGCATGATTGATACACTGTTGATCAACCTTCCCTTCATGCCTTGCTCGAGGGGGCATGAGGACTCAAGGTAGACGTAGTAACCTGAAACATGGAGCTTTTCAATAGATCGCGTACAAACAGGTGGTCTGCAAAGGCGTGGTGTAGCCAAGCTATAAATCAACACAAGATTGGAAGGTATGATTTTGAGCCTCTGTGGAACAGAGTAGTTGCGCCAACGTTTCGAGCGTTAGCCCTTTGTCGGAGCAAAACGAAACTTCAGCGCAACTACTTTCACTGTGACGAACTTGCCTTTCCAACCTTGTGTTGATTTATTACAACGTCAACATAAACATATACACATGCGTCAAAGATTCCTGGCAGAGGACCTTTTTAATAAGATCGCTGGGACTTTATTTGCAGAGGAGGATGGACAACGTATTTCAGGTCCTTTTTGAATTTGGAAATTCGCCATAAGGTGTTTATGTTACAATTATAGCAATGATGTGAAAAAACGTAATGGTGTCGGTGAAATGAGTGAAATTGCAAATGGTTACCTGAACCGCTGTGATCAGCCGGGGGTCCTGTGTTGGCGGTTGGCGAGGGACCCCGGGAAGTAGCCCAATTGTAAGTAACCTTGCCCCCGTCTGTCACGAAAGGGTTGAGTGGGTCGTTGTACCAGCCGCACATGTCTGGCGTGGACTCCCCGAAAGTGCACGAGACTTCAAGAGACCGAAAACAATCAGAACAATATCGGATACATCATTCTGAGTGAAGCTTGCACTCGAGAATCCACGTGTCGCAACTCGCGTTGCTTCATTGGTATCAAATAAATAAGCAAATCAAATAAGTAAATAAAAACAAATACAGTTTGGAACGCTGTAATCTCTAAACATTTGCATTGCTTTCATAAACCAGGATTTATTTATTCGTTATTGTAAACCACCGTGGGTTAAGAGACATCGATTTTCGAGTGCAACTACCAAGCAGGATGTAGACAGAGCTACCAAGGAGGGTATGGACGGGAGCTACCAAGGAGGGCATGGACGGGAGCTACCAAGGAGGGTGTGGACGGAAGCTACCAAGGAGGGTGTGGACGGGAGCTACCAGGGAGGGTATGGACGGGAGCTACCAAGGAGGGTATGGACGGGAGCTACCAAAGAGGGTGTGGACGGGAGCTACCAAGGAGGGTGTGGCCGGGAGCTACCAAGGAGGGTGTGGACGGGAGCTACCAAGAAGGGTGCGGACGGGAGCTACCAAGGAGGGTGTGGACGGGAGATTATTACTAACTCGGAGGAAGAGTGGGGGCGGGGCAATCTCCTGTCAAAAATGACACGTCATCTATCGCGATATCACTGAGAAAACTTGGTCCAATCACTGATTCAAGTACGACCTGAAAAAACACAATAAAGTCATACTCATCAGTTAAATCGTCATTATTCCAAACTTTATAGACAGTAGTTACTCTTCTTGGCATTACCTTATAAGCGTTAGAGTCCGTTATCACTGCTTGGCCGTGGTGCCAGTTTTTGCCCTGATCTCCAGAACGCATGAAAATGTTATTCAAGCTTCCAGTGGCTGTGTCGTTGGTGTACACATTCAGGGTTCCCATCCCCTTGCCGTACATCGAGTAGTAGAACTGGAGACACATGCGCCCTGAGCCTGCCGGGAATTCTTGGCTTAGGAGCCGCGCCGTTTGGCCTGGTCGTGCGGGAAATGAAGCCTCTACGTATATGTATCGCCCTATGGTTGCAGATTGGTAAATAAATAGATTATAGCGGTTTCAGATCACGCGCGGCCTTTGCCGTCAAAAAATAATATAAGCCACTATTTGACTTTTGCTGTAGTGCGCTGTCACTCAATATGCTCTTGACCCAATCACAGCCCAAAGCAAGGCCTTTCTGATAGCGTGGCGAGTACAACTTTCAGGTGGTGCATGCGACAGGAGTCATTTTCATAGCAAAACCACACTACGCCTTACTTCACTACTTTTTACAGTACTGTGGAGCCCCCGGTAACTCGAACTCGGGTTTAAGTCAAATTCGCCGCTGCATTACTTGTAAGTTAGTTAAAATGGTTTTGCCAACCTTTCCCTGTTGTATGGTCTGAGTCGGGCCCAGTGTTCCTGCTGGGTGTGCGTCCTCTTCGACGGAACCACTGATACCTATTAGTGTCCGAGTGATCCTGGGTCCAAGAACAGTAACTTTTGTCGAAGTCACAGGCGTCAATCACTGTGAAAACATTGGATCCGTCTCAATTCTGGATTAAATGTTTGCCCAGAGAAGGGAGGCTCTAGTTGCGCTACTAAAAATGCATATCGAGAGAGGAAAACTCGTTCCATGGTAACGGATTTCCTGTAGGGAAAATGACAACAACAAGAAAAACTCGTTTCTAGGGCTTCCCGTCCACAAACAAACATGACGGACCCTTAATAGTCCAATTCTGCTATGCCCGCTGGCCAACGGACTAAGGACGCAACATACAGTGCGAGCCTCGATTTGGTGCAAATTTAATGCGCAATACAGCGAGAACCCCCTAGCTAAGAATAAATAATAATATAAAAAAACGAGCTTGGAGCAGCAGGCACAATAGAATTTGCAAATTGGATTATCGTGTCTTGGAACTTCATTTTTGAGTGTGTTTTCTTTTCTTTTATGGTTCTCCCCTTAAGAGAATATATATAACAGAATCAACAACTTCAATCCTGAGCTGTTTTCGTGTAGAGTCATAAGTCTGCAATCTCTTTGTATGCGTTATAAAACGCATTACCAACTCCTGGAGGGGGCGAGACAGTCGGCCCGGCACAATTAACGAAGGAGATATCATCGATCGCTATATCGCCGTAGTAGCTTGAACCTCTTTCTCCTTCAAATACCACCTGAGAAAAACAAGCACGATGGTTAGAGTGGAGTTAATACCACTATTCGAATAGAGATAAGTCATAAAGTATTTGGAAGCACGGAATAAGGAATGCACATAAAATGAAACTAAAAAAAAGAGAAAACAGCAACCATCAATAGTGAACGATTAAGTTTTTAAACGTTGCTAAAAAAGGTGACCGTTAGAGTTCGGAATTGTTATAAGAAGCATGAATTCTTTCACCATGTAGTCGGTGCTACTTGAAAACGAAGCTGTCCCCTGGTGCCACTGGTTTCCCTGGTCGTCGCTGAGCTCAAACACTTTACTTTTCAACATAGTGTTTGCGTCTTGGATATAAACCCTCAGAGCACCTTAATGTGAAAAAAAAATTAAAAAGGACATACAACCACCCATTATGCTATTCATATGATAAAAGGATAGACACTGGCCTATTGAGAGTCATAAAGTATTAATCCATACAACCTCTCATTATGCTATATATATGATAAAAGGACACTGGCCTATTGAGAGTCATAAAGTATTGATCCATTCATGTGATAGCAGGAAAGTTGCCCACCCTTTGTTGGTCATGTGACAAAACGACAGACACCCATTCAATGGAAATCAGCCTTTTTTACCCTTTAAGAATAAAAGATACTCACCCACTGATGATCCATACATGTGGTAGAAGAACTTAACCGTGCAGCCACTTGTTGGTTGAAAAATCTTGCTTGTCATTTGTGCTTTTTGGAATTGCTGGGCCGGCGCAGATGACTCAATAAATAAATAGTGGCCTGGAGTGGTAAACATGGCATAACAGAAAATGACTTGCACGCGTGAACAAAAGTAACACAAAAACAAGTTAGACTCGTTAACATGATAAAACAGTTAAAAAATAATTTCCAGATCAGTGTTATTCTCCAGCTCCTTTAATTGTTTTATTTGTGGACGACTTAGAAGACCGCCTTTTGGTTGTATTTCTCCGAGACAATCATGGTCTCTTGATTTCTCTTATTAAGGCGTCTGGAAAAATTGTTTCATCCAGCGGTTTATGCCTACGAATTTCAATTTTCTCCGAGACCAGATATTCATATTTTACAACAATACTCGATGCCACCCATTAGGGTTTTCCGAGGTTGTAGTATTTTGTAGTATTATAATGGGAGTGGTACTTAGGGGCGTTGGAGGGGTGCGGTTGTACCTGTTCCATCCGTGTGGTCTCCGTCTGGGCCAGTATTAGAGGTCGACGTGCTTCCAGAAGTCCGCAGCCATTGGAAGAAACTTGAAGTGTCGATATTCCAGTGACACGTTCCCGCAGTAAACGCGCAATCATCGGCGCCTGCAAGACAAAACAGTGACTTAGGGAAAACGTGCAAAGCGCACATTAGTAGCTAACGCATGCTTTTGTGTGAACTGCGAACTGTCTGGACCTACGAGAGTCCAAGCGTTTGTGTGGACTGCGAACTGTCTGGACCTACGAGAGTCCAATCTTTTGTAGGAGGCGTCTCGGGGTGCCAAGACGCTTGTCAAGGAAAAAGGTGGGGGGGGGGGGGGGGGCTTAGGGACAACTTTGCCTAAAGTGCACATGTAATTTGACCCATTTTTTAAATTTTGATCAATAAAGGGTACCCTGCTAGCAGAGCTTTTTCCTTTTTGTTTCTATCAGTTCACTTATCCGTGTCGCGTCTCTGTTCGAATGCGAAAGAACAGAGACGCGACACGGATAAGTGACAAAAATATATAATGTTTGGCTGGAGATATACATGCACATTAATATGTCTTTAAAATAACTATAAAAATATTTTTATAATAATTATAAATATAATACTTATCTTTGTTATTATCACTATATGTTAACAAATACCCTATTAATTAATTGATTGCCTAATGTTATAAGGCGAGTAGAGGGGTATACCGGAAATTTGGTCCTCTGAAATGGAAAAACGAACCACCCCGCTCAAAATCCTGGCTACGGGCCTGAAACCCGAGACAGAGTTGTCTTTTCCCTCAAGACAACCATACCCTCCCTCCCTCAATTGTAAACCAATTTCAATATTATATTACTGGAGTTCATACTTCCAAAAGAAACGAAGTGAATAGCTGTGGTTGCAGTTTGGAGAAAAGGGCCTGTAACGACGACGCCAACTCGAACGGCGAAGGCAGAAAACAATTGAAATGTATCGATGAATTGAAGATTCAAAGAGCCAGACGTGAAATGCAATCTGAAAAGGATTCTGTCTGATACATTTCAGCCGTTTTCCTTCAAAGTACAACGTGAAAAGTCCATATTTTAACGGTTGCTATGTCAGAGAAATAAAGATTCTAGACTTATTTATACTTTTTTGGACTGTATTAGCGAGTTAATTTGATTGAATCTAGTTTAGAATTGAGCGCTTAGCTTGAAGGCGTTTTTTTCTGCCGTCGCCGTCGTAGTTGCTAACATTCCCTAAAATTCATTGTCTAAAAAGTACCACACAACGCATTGTGCGTTCCTAGGATTGGCCAATGGGGGTGCGCAGTTATAGGTACCATATGGAAATATCATAGTATTTGAAGATTCCTTTATAAGAAATGACCCACTTTTTGGCCGCAAAGGGGCCTGCACACCCCCTGTGTACGCTCCTGGGTTGGTGGTCTCTCTACCGTACATGAGCAATATACCCTTTCACCCCATCGCTTTGGGAATAGTAGAAATATGCTGATATTATGCTTACTCTGGTTTTAACTTACTGAGCCCGCAAGTGCCGAGTGTACAAGCTCGTGACTCCGTGCTATTCCCTGCGCATGCGCTTCCGCCGTTCTTAGGAACAGGGTCATCACACTGCCTCGTTCTTGTGTGGGTCCCGGGTCCACATGGCGCACTGCAGGCTCCCCAAACTGACCAGCGGCCCCAGTGACCATCGACAGGCGCTATAGAGAACACATCAGACCATGGAGCCATTAATTCGTGACTATAAAGATAGTTGATATTCACAGCCCTTATCAAATAAAAATACCGTTTTATTTTTTATAAAGACTGTTAACATGATCTTTTTGTTGCGGTACGAATTGCAAGAAAATCACGCGTGTAACATCTCCTTTTTGCAACTTACAATTTTTGCTGCATTTTTTTTCTGTCACATATTGCAAATAATATTCATTCACGTACCATAACACTTTGCAGAGGAGCATTGCGCAATCTCCATAAGTACTTTGTTATCACCTCCCGGACAGTTGGTCGCCCTTTGGGCAAGCGGTGCGGTGCAGAACGCCTGTCGCAAATGGTAGCAGTACTGGTCACATGGCCCCCAGTCAGACCACGAACTCCAGCCGCCAGTGGGAGCTATAGAGAATATCGCTTTTGATCAACATTTTACGCACTATGTTAACAATAGAGGACAAAATAGGCCCCAATTATTATAGAAAAGGGCCGCTGGAGCCGGGGGGGCTGTTTCTCCTTTTCAGAATGTCAGGCCACTCTAGGGATTTATTTGAAGATCAGTTAAAGAACTAAAATGTCCCAAATTTGAGGCGAAACAGCTTTAACTAGCTTGCAATAGAGTAGAACTACCGCCTAACAAGCAGGCAACATCTCCTAGTTTTTTGTTTTCTGTCCTTACGCAGGGCCTTATTTGGGGGGCACTTCCGACACGTGGCTCTCCAATATTGAAAAAAAATGTGGTTGTATCCCCCATGTTTTGATGTTTCTGTATCGCGCCATCCAATATTTCTCCTGCTACGGCACTATAAGGGTAGTATGGGTTTACCCTGTGGGATCACCCAGATGCCTTATTTAGAGTAGTATGGATGCTGGAGCCGGGGAGGGTGGAGGGGGGGAGTTTCTTCCTTTAAGAATGGCAGGCAATTTTAGGGAATTATTTGAAGGTCAGTTAAAGTGCTTTATTTTCCAAAATTAAAGGCGACGATCTATTAACCGACGAAACAGCTAAAACTACTGTAGTTTGCGATAGGACACAGGGGGTAGGGCCTCCACTGGGCCTCCCCCCTAAATATAAAAAAAAGAATTGTAAGGAAATCACCGATATGGGCGTGGTTGTGCTCCTTCCTCGTATTTCGAGGCCTGCTAAATCCTGCTATGAAAAATCTCCTTACATGGCCCGTTTCTTTTCCCACTCTTTAAAAAAAAATCACCCCATTCAAAAGAGATATTTCATCGCATGTTTTGTCTTGTGCCGTGCATTGCATACTTGTACAGTCGTACAGTTTGTTGATCTCTACGACATCGTTGCTACTGAAGCCGTTCATCTGGCCCAGGATCCTGTTCGGGTCCGACAGAGCCCTCAGTGTTGGCTGCCCATTGGACGAGAAACCCATCGTCCCATAATGCATCAGGCTGTCCATGTCGTATGTTGTTCCCAGGACGTCAATGACTTCGTGTCCTTGTTTGTTAAAGTTGTGTTCCTTTCCTGAGGATTTAGAAAAAAAATGCCCCAGTTATGTTTTATTATGTAAAATGGGCCGCATCACACAAAAAGACAAGAAAGACAAAGACGAAATGATGTAGTTATTTCTTATATAAAGTTATTTTTTCGAGTCGACCATTTCTATTTACGAATTAGCTGATTAGGGAAGTATTGTTAAAAAATGATTTGATGATTCACCTGTAGGCAAGAACCTTTGATTTCAGAAACAAATTGAATTTTTTAAAAGAGTATTTTCCTTGCTGGACGCACAAGCTCATTGAGTGGCATCTCCTTTTCTATGTATGATGTTCTCCCACGGAACAAGCTCATTGAGTAGCATCTCCTTTACCTTGTATGGTGTTCTCCCACGGAACAAGCTCATTGAGTAGCATCTCCTTTACCTTGTATGGTGTTCTCCCACGGAAGAAGCTCATTGAGTAGCATCTCCTTTACCTTGTATGGTGTTCTCCCACGGAACAAGCTCATTGAGTGGCATCTCCTTTTCTATGTATGATGTTCTCCCACGGAACAAGCTCATTGAGTGGCATCTCCTTTACCTGGTATGATGTTCTCCCACGGAACAAGCTCATTGAGTAGCATCTCCTTTACCTTGTATGGTGTTCTCCCACGGAACAAGCTCATTGAGTAGCATCTCCTTTACCTTGTATGGTGTTCTCCCACGGCACAAGCTCATTGAGTGGCATCTCCTTTACCTTGTATGATGTTCTCCCACATGACCTCCACGTACTGGTTTCTGTCAGGCCGCGACTGCTCGTGCCAGAACCCCAGCGCGTGCATCAGTTCGTGCAGAATGACACCTTTTTGGCTACATCCCACTCCCAGGGACAGACTCTGAGGGCCTGGCTGAAGTTTGGTGGTCACGAAACCGACATGAGACCAGCACCTGGGGGAGGGGGTGATTTAAGTTACCAATATGAAAACAGCACCTGGGGGAGGGGGTGATTTTAGTTTCCGATATGAAACTGCACCTGGGGGTGGGGGTGATCTTAGTTACCAATATGAAAACAGCACCTGGGAGTGGGGGTGATCTTAGTTACCAATATGAAAACAGCACCTGGGAGTGGGGTTATTTTAGTTACCGATATGAAACAGCACCTGGGGGTGGGGGTGATCTTAGTTACCAATATGAAAACAGCACCTGGGAGTGGGGGTGATCTTAGTTACCGATATGAAACAGCACCTGGGGGTGGGGGTGATCTCAGTTACCAATATGAAAACAGCACCTGGGGGTGGGGGTGATCTCAGTTACCGATATGAAACAGCACCTGGGGGTGGGGGTGATCTCAGTTACCAATATGAAAACAGCACCTGGGGGTGGGGGTGATCTCAGTTACCGATATGAAACAGCACCTGGGGGTGGGGGTGATTTTAGTTACCGATATGAAAACAGCACCTGGGGGTGGGGGTGATCTCAGTTACCAATATGAAAACAGCACCTGGGGGTGGGGGTGATCTCAGTTACCGATATGAAACAGCACCTGGGGGTGGGGGTGATCTCAGTTACCAATATGAAAACAGCACCTGGGAGTGGGGGTGATCTTAGTTACCGATATGAAACAGCATCTTGGGGTGGGTGATTTTAGTTTCCAATATGAAAACAGCACCTGGGAGTGGGGGTGATCTTAGTTACCGATATGAAAACAGCACCTGGGGGTGGGGGTGATCTTAGTTACCGATATGAAAACAGCACCTGGGGGTGGGGGTGATCTTAGTTACCGATATGAAAACAGCACTTGGGAGTGGGGGTGATTTTAGTTACCAATATGAAAACAGCACCTGGGGGTGGGGTTGATCTCAGTTACCAATATGAAAACAGCACCTGGGAGTGGGTGATTTTAGTTACCGATATGAAAACAGCACCTTGGGGTGGGGGTGATCTTAGTTACCAATATGAAACAGCACCTGGGGGAGGGGGTGATTTTAGTTACCAATATGAAAACAGCACCTGGGAGTGGGGGTGATCTTAGTTACCGATATGAAAACAGCACTTGGGAGTGGGGGTGATCTTAGTTACCGATATGAAAACAGCACTTGGGAGTGGGGGTGATCTTAGTTACCGATATGAAAACAGCACCTGGGAGTGGGGGTGATCTTAGTTACCGATATAAAAACAGCACCTGGGGGTGGGGGTGATCTTAGTTACCGATATGAAAACAGCACCTGGGGGTGGGGGTGATCTTAGTTACCGATATGAAAACAGCACTTGGGAGTGGGGGTGATCTTAGTTACCAATTTGAAAACAGCACCTGGGGGTGGGGTTGATCTTAGTTACCAATATGAAAACAGCACCTTTGGGTGGGTGATTTTAGTTACCGATATGAAACAGCACCTTGGGGTGGGGGTGATCTTAGTTACCAATATGAAACAGCACCTGGGGGAGGGGGTGATCTTAGTTACCGATATGAAAACAGCACCTGGGGGTGGGGTTGATCTTAGTTACCAATATGAAAACAGCACCTTTGGGTGGGTGATTTTAGTTACCGATATGAAACAGCACCTGGGGGTGGGGGTGATCTCAGTTAACGATATGAAACAGCACCTGGGGGTGGGGGTGATCTTAGTTACCAATATGAAACAGCACCTGGGGGAGGGGGTGATCTTAGTTACCGATATGAAAACAGCACTTGGGAGTGGGGGTGATTTTAGTTACCAATATGAAAACAGCACCTGGGGGTGGGGTTGATCTCAGTTACCAATATGAAAACAGCACCTGGGAGTGGGGGTGATCTTAGTTACCAATATGAAAACAGCACCTTTGGGTGGGTGATTTTAGTTACCGATATGAAACAGCACCTGGGGGAGGGGGTGATCTTAGTTACCGATATGAAAACAGCACCTGGGGGTGGGGGTGATCTTAGTTACCGATATGAAAACAGCACCTGGGGGAGGGGGTGATCTTAGTTACCGATATGAAAACAGCACCTGGGAGTGGGGGTGATCTTAGTTACCGATATGAAAACAGCACCTGGGGGAGGGGGTGATTTAAGTTACCAATATGAAAACAGCACTTGGGAGTGGGGGTGATTTTAGTTACCGATATGAAAACAGCACCTGGGAGTGGGGGTGATCTTAGTTACCAATATAAAAACAGCACCTGGGGGTGGGGGTGATTTTAGTTACCGATATGAAAACAGCACTTGGGAGTGGGGGTGATCTTAGTTACCGATATGAAAACAGCACCTGGGGGAGGGGGTGATTTTAGTTTCCAATATGAAACAGCACCTGGGGGTGGGGGTGATCTTAGTTACCAATATAAAAACAGCACCTGGGGGAGGGGGTGATTTAAGTTACCAATATGAAAACAGCACCTGGGAGTGGGGTGATTTTAGTTACCGATATTAAACAGCACCTTGGGGTGGGTGATTTTAGTTTCCAATATGAAACAGCACCTGGGGGTAGGGGTGCTCAGTATGCACCTGGGGTGGGAAAGGTATTTTCTATCAGTACATCTCGTCTCTTCGCGCGCGACAGTATCATAAAAGTTTAGACACAAGCATTTCCAAAGACTACTTCCCCACCCCCAAAAAGGGTGTGGGGAAAAGGGCAAAGTCACGCCCTGTATTCCTCACCCGCCAAGATCGGATATCTTGAGCCAATCCGGTTCCGATGTATGGGGTACAAAGCGAACACATGTGTGTTGGTTAAATTCGGCGATGGCAGCTTGCAGATTTGTATCATGAGTGGATACTAAACAGCAAAGAGATCAATGTCAAAATGACAACACAATCTAATTTAATAAAATATGGAATTTTTTAAACCTTATCGTTGAAACACCCTTCTTATTTACACTTAAGCCCTCCATAAGCTAGAGTGATACAGGTTTTCCAAACCTACCCAGAGTCAAGGTGAATAATACGAGTTTCCAAACCTACCTAGCGCTGGGTCAAGCTCGTATGGAATCACACGAGTCTTCCAAAGGGAAGTTCTACTGCGGGACCCGCCTCGCTTTGATGCGGTCATGTTGACGTCATTTCCGCCATCTACGTCACCCGCATCGCGCCAGTCGACCTGTTCACCAGATAGCATGATGTCCCCCTCGTACAGGTTTGAACCGAACGCATCTTCAACTGAAAAAAAAACCCCAGAAAGTTACACTTGTTTAAGGCTTTAAAAGGGGCTATATCAGTATCATATCGAGCTTATGACCAAAAGACTCGTCTCTTCGTTAGTTGCGGATTATGAGTAAAATAACCGAGGAAAACTTGTTACGTAGCCCCTATAGACAAACGTCTTGAGGGGTAGTATGGCGATGCTTTTAACGTTGTCCCGGCACGATAAAAAAAATGTACAGTTTATCCTACCCTTTCATCTACTAACCTTGGTTCACGTGAATGATTTCATCAGTAGCTGTTGTTTCGTTCTCTGGCTTGATCACTGATGAGTAAAAGCAACAGAATTTTTTTTAAAAAAGGAAGTAAAATAGACACCCAGAAAGTATCAAACTGTTTCTATATACTGCTGTTATAAAGTTTTTTCGTAAGATATGTTTTTATCAGTGCGTTGTGTACGATATCTTAAACGTATGTAGATGCTTGAAATTGTTTCTAAGGACTTTTTCTTTTCATTTTCTTTTCTATTTCTGTCACTACTCTCCCTAGAAGACTTACCCTCTGCTAACGGCACGCCAGTAGTCCACCGCACCACGCCACAGAATACAGAAATGGCTAAGAACCACATCTCAAGAAGCAGAAGAAGTATCTGAAACAGTTGTTGCAGTTGGTTTTTATTTATACCATACATTGGATGTTATCGATACCCTCCGATTCTCAAATGAGTATGTGCATTTGCAGTGTATTTCGATACAAGTGTTTGCTCAGTTTAGAGTGTTGTTTGGTATCAACACTGAACCGTAAACCTTTTACCAGTCACACCGGTTGATAAAAGAGCTAAGTGCTAAGAGCTGTGTGATTGCCGACGTTATCAAGAGTGTTACTACCGTGGCGGATATGCAAGGTCGCAGCCTTTTCCGCCGAAAATTCAAGACGAAATGTATCGGAGTTTACTTTAACAAGGGGTAGCAAAAAACATTTTCATTTTCGTAGTTCTTGCGAAGTTAAGCCGTTGCTCGGACGATCGCACACAAATGTTTTCGCAGAACTAGAACAATCTTGTATGGATATGCTCGTTTTTTTTAAGATCACTGCTGCTTCTTCTATATATATATATTTTCTAGATAGCGTCAAGATGCAAGCTTCACATTTTTAAGCACTAGGTTACCAAAAGCAAGCAGGTCACTATTTTACCAAGTCCACTTCGACACCTATGTCTAGACCTGTGTCTAGACCTGTGTCTGGAGTAACGTTGCTCGCCACAGGGGCGGACCCAGAACTTCCAATGGAGAGGAGGAGCGAAGAAAGGTCTTTAAGAAAGGGGGGGGGGGTTGGATTCATTGTTCTTCCATGGATTTCCTTGTATTTCTTGTTATTTTTGAGCCAAATATCCGAAGAGGGGGGGGCACCCCTAGATCCGCCAATCCGCCAAATGACAAAGAGTCAAAGTGCTCGTGCTCGTAAAGAATAAAACTGTTTTAGCATGCTCGAGTCAAGACCATTTACTAACTTGGTGTCCCACCTCCCATCCTCTCCCCAACGAGAAATCCTAACCCGCCCTGTGCCTTGTGAAACCTAACACTAAAAATAATTTCAGATGAACACACCGATAGCAGATTAATGCTTAAGATACTATTCCTATCGTCTTACTCTGCTAGGAGGGTAGCTTTTTGTTTTATCGCGACAAAAAGTACAAATCGAGTAGAAAAGCCTTTGTAATAAAACTTTGGTGATTACTTGCATTGTTTTTTCACCCATGCCTTCGAACTGCCTGTACAAAGGGCCTGCTTCAACACCAAATAACTGAATTATACTATGATTTTTTTTCTTCGCGTCGTTAATTCCATTATTTAATTTACAGTGTTCAATATTTTTGCGTTAGTCCTACTTTCGTGCTTTTATTATTGATTCTAACATGTTTCAAACTTCCAATCATTCAAACAGGAGAGCCATTTGCCTTTGACGTTTTTCATTGTGTAGAAGAGATGTTCCTTCTTTTCTGTCTTCGTTCTTTATCTTCATTTTATTTTCGCCAGAATGATCCAACTTTGGCTGTTTGTACCCACCCACTCCTCCCTACCTACCTCTATTTCGTGATTCCCATGAACATCCGCAAACCCTCCGGCATCCGAGCACCCAAGATGGCGGCTAGCACTAGAGGAGTTTGCTGGTTCGGTCGCGCTAGATTCTCGGGTGCTAGGGCGGCCATAATCTCGAAACAGCTTAACGCTGGCAGAAGAATATCTTTGAAATACCTGAGAACATGTGCCTCATTAGACGGTGAGCTCTAGCGTTAGCTTTTTTTTTTATGTGTTTATTGCTGGTTGGACCTCCCAAAGGAGCGAGCTTTACGCGTTCCACGTTTTGCTCGGTAGATTGTTCTATTATCTTGTATATATCCAGCAAATAAAACTTTGATCCTTATCTGGGTAGGTTGGTGAAGGTTTTGCACATCAATAGATAAATTTGAATACATATACATCTGGTATCAGTCACCAAACAAGAGAATCAGTGTTCAAAATAAATATGGATGCTTTATGATTTGATCTTTAGGATGGTCGGCGCAGAGTCACCCTTATCCCATTCACACTGATATTATTTTTAATTAATAGTAATAATAATGATAATAATAATAATAATAATAAATAAGTAGGATGTCTAGTTTGAAGACCTGTTCTGCTTTTTTACAATTCCATATATATTTTTTATAAATATATATTTACTATATTTATTTATATTTATGGTGTTTTATGATAATAAACTGATCTCAATTGGTATTTATAACAGTTGCTTCAACTCAAGTTCTCATGCCAGCCTTATCACCCACAATGGAGACTGGTACTATTGTATCTTGGCTGAAGAAGGAGGGAGATACTATTGAGCCTGGTGATGCGCTATGTGAGATTGAGACAGATAAAGCTACGCTTACACTAGACACTGATGAACAAGGGGTCCTGGCAAAGATAGTTATACCCCCTGGGACTAAGAATGTCAAAGTGAATGAACTGATTGCATTGATTGTCGAGGAGGGGGAAGATTACACAAAAGTTGTGGTCCCTGTTACAGGGAGTACTGGTGAGTGACGTCTAAATTATCTTGAAGGCATAGCTATCTGCATGCAAATACAGAACCTGCCTAAATGGGACCATCATTGTAACAATTATTGTCTTATTGTTATACCTCATTAAATTTTTACAATTTTGACATGCCAATATTTTGCCATACCTTATTTTAGCGATTTCACTACTTTCGTAGCAAAAAGTTCACTTTATTTTCTTCTTCCCCACTAGCAGCTCCTAGTGGGGAAGAAGTGCAGGCACTTAGAGAGGCTGTTAAGCAGACTATCATAAAATAAAATTGGTGGGAAAAATTAGCACCGAAACCTGCTCCTTGAGCTTGAAACTTGACACATGTTTTACGTTGCTAGAGACTGTGTTGTAATTCCTTTTGATGTTGCTCCCCCACATTCTGCAGGAACCTCCGATGAGGCAGAAGACGAGGCACAAAGCTCTGCTACACCACACAAGGGATCATTGTTATCCTTCTCACCCGCTGTGAGATACATGTTAGAGACCAACAAGATAGACTCAAGTGCTATCCCCGCAACAGGACCTCATGGTCGTCTCCTAAAGGGTGACATCCTGAGGTTCCTTGCTCAGGGGGGTAGTGCTGAAACTGCAAGCAAACCCCCACCACCCCCTACACAGGTGTCTGTACATCCCCCCCAAGGGCAAGCCCCCCCAGTTGTGTCATCTGCGCGAAAAGGTGTGTACAAACATTCACATAGCCTTATACACTTTCAACCCAGTATGTATTAATTTGTGTTATTTAACTTGTGCTACCATTCCATATTGCATTCATAATGTGTTACACAAGAGATACCACGAAGTGGCTTTTAATGCAACATTTAAACGTTTAAAATTCCTTGGTCAATAGAGCAGATCGAGTTAATAATATTATAGCTGTGTCTACCTTCATCCCACCTCCCTGTGGTAAAGCCCCTTTTGTTCCTATAGCCGTCCCTCAGCCAGTGACACCTGCCACGCCATCACCTGGCACCTTCACTGATGTTCCTAATACTGAGATGCGGAGGGAAATTGCCAAGAGATTGTTAAAATCAAAGACAACCATACCACATGTGTATGCTTCTACCGACTGTGTCATGGATAACCTACTGCAGCTCAAATCCCATCTGAAGGAGAGGGGCCTTACTGTGAGTTAATTTTCAGAGAATAGAGAGAATAGAATCGTTAATTAATTATATTTCTTTCAACTCTAGACTAAATTCTACGATTATTCCAAACCAACAGTGAATGCTACACATGTAACACAATTATCATACTAGGTTTGCAAACATTTTTGTGTTCTCAAAAATGCTGAACAATATATATATATTAGTCAATTTCAAGGAAATAGAACTTTTTATCATTTCTTCCCTCGCCCATTCCTCTTTCCAAAATAAATTTGGAATATTCTCTGTAACAACACCTTACTCTATCTTGCAGGCAGTTAAGTTAGTCATAATGTCTCTCTAAATAATAATAATAATGATAGTGATAGTGGTAGCGGTAACAGTAATATTGTGGTAAGGTAAGAAAATAAGTGGCAATTGAAAAAAGAAAGATTGAATTATTCCCCAGGTTTCTGTCAATGACCTGCTAGTCAAGGTAGCTGCTGTCTGTCTACGCAAAGTTCCTGAGATGAATGCAGTATGGAATGGTAAAGAGATCGAGTACCTAAAGGATATTGACCTTGCTGTTGATGTAGCCACTGATGTTGGCATCATAACACCAGTCATCAGAAATGCTGCTTATCTGGACCTGTCACAGATTTCACTTGTCGCTCATGTATGTTCAACAGCTTTTGGTGTATCTTTTCACTCATAGAAGAAAAAATCTTCAGGGAATATTGTTTGAACTTTGAACTTGTGTTGAAACTTGCTGATAAAAGGGTCGTGTATGAAGTACTGTACCCTGACAACTATGCAATTTACAACTTTGAATTGCTCTTTATCTATAATTATACAGTAGTTTTTTTCTCATCATGACCAAAAGCTTTCCATTTTCTAACATTTTCTTTCAAACATTCAGTGCCATGTTTAATGCATTTGAAGAGGTTATTGTGGATCATAATAACCACAATTCCAGGGTCAGTACGCAGCTCTTACAAACTGCAATTTGATTGGGCAAATGAACAATATCCGCACCTCGACAAAAAGAACGAGAAGAATAAAGACAAAAGAACTCCTTTGTAGAGCAAAGATAATAGGAGACAAAGCAGCTGCGTACTTACTCTAATTCCATGCACAAACCAGTGACAATCCCAGAGCTTTGAAATTTTAAACTGGTGCTGTGAAGACCACAAGGTCTCTAATTAGAGCATTCATTTTATGATACTGTAGCAGCAGTAATTTCATTTCTTTTAAAAAAATTGTTAGCATTACAGCGCAACCAGTAAAACCGTGAACACCTAAAATATGTGCAGAATGTTGATTGTCTTCTGACAAATCAGACGCAAGAATTCAGACACAGAGATTTGTTGAGACATGTTTCTAGTTGACTGTTTGAATATCTTGCGAGTGATTGGTCGGAACAAACATTCCATACATATTTCCGGTGTTTACGGTTTTCTTTGTTGTACTGTTATAGAAAAGGGTATAGCATTTTTATTGATTTCTGTTGATCTGCCACAGGATATAGCTACAAGGGCCCGTGACAACAAGCTCCACGAACATGAATTCCATGGCGGCTCCCTCACCCTCTCCAACCTGGGCATGTTTGGAGTGACCGAATTCTCGGCTATCATCAATCCACCACAGGCTTCAATCCTGGCAGTCGGTGCCACCCGGCTTTCCGTCAGTACGGATGGACAGCTACAGAATGTTATCACTGTCAAGCTGTCATGTGATGCACGAGTTGTCGACAATCAGCTCGCCTCCCGGTGGCTAGAGACATTTAAATTAGGTATAGAGAACCCAGCCCTGGCTGGTTTGTGAAACAGTCTTAGAGACTTAAGTGAAGAGACTAAGTGAAGAGACTTGCCTAAATGGGACTTGAGTATAAGGGCTCCCTTCTTATAATTCCTTATAAAGTCTTGTTTATGCGAGTTCTACTGTATTGCAAATCCAACCCATGCTAGCTTGTGAAGTGACAGTCTTTTGAGATCTAAGCCTCTTCTCTGGATAACTTGGTGTGGTTTTTGATGGTGTAAAATCAGAAAAAAAACTAAGGTGAACAGGCCCTACCCAGGATTTTTTCTGGGGGGGGGATGGACCTAATGGGGAGGGGAGGGAAGGGATGGAATGAGTTCTCTGATAAAAATCTGACCATCCCCGAAAGAACAAAAAGGGATTTTTTTTATGCGTTGCAGTATCTCCACAGGACGTTTATCGTCATATTTGGCTACATACCAGAGTGATCTAGCTTATGCTTTATAGTTTTGTCTACAAATTGCAAGTCCATTGGGAACATAAAGTGGACCTTCAGTCGTTGTGGGGGAGGGGTGTTCCCACCCCCCTGTGTACGGGCCGGGTGAATGCCTGTGCAGTATTTCAATAAAACATTGTCAGGGCAAATGGCGAATGGCAATTGGCAGTTCTAAGACCAATTACTGCTAATGGGTATAATTATTTTTAAGAATAAAGATGTTAATATAATCACAAAGTTATCCACATTTTCCTACATTCAGTATATAGAAATTCCAAGGTATTTCTTGATAGCAGAATTGCAATTTTGCATTTGCCATTTGCACTGACAACATATTTTGAAATAGGTGTATACAGAGTATGTACACCGTCCAACGCCTCCAAGGTGACTCCTGAAACGTTTATACAGTACATTGTTTAGTAAAACACGTTTAGGGTATAATTGCATAACAAGAATTTGAATTTAAAATAGAGACCATTGAGAAGTTTTGTCAAGGTGTGACACTATGGAATGTAAAGCAGTCTCAGATGGCTGAGAAAAGCTGTTTTTATTGTTTAAAAAATTAAGAATAAGTATTTGAAAATAGGTATGTCTTAAAACAATAAATCAAGACTAGAGCTCGATTACTGTTGATTATTTTGTGAACCACATCTTTCACAGCCTATATTTTGTAAAAGAAGATAAAACCAGTAGTTCCTGGTAAAACCGGTTACCCTACCAGCATCTGTGCATGTGGGGTAAATGAGGTAAATAAAAAATGGAGGGCAGGAATGGTTGTGATTTTGAATAAAGAAACTATTTTGAGCTAAAATGATTCCTTTTTTAGTGTTTAAACATAGTCGAGGGAGTATAGTGGGAGTATAGTATTTCTATACTGTATAGAGTAAGGAACAATTTGTATTGGGCTTCAAACTCGCTATACTGACATTCTATTGGCAAAATTGAAATAAAGGAAGACTCAAACGCAATATTACATGGTCTAAAGTTTTATTTTTCACGATAAAGTATTTTTTCGCTAAAATATAAATTCTCCCATACATTCCTTTTTAAACAACTGACAGTAGCCTGTTCTGGAGCTACAATAATATGGATTTTAAAATGATTGGGATAATGTGGGTCATTCCTCTAGTGGTCCTCCCATTACTACAGCCCTTGAGTGCTATGCTACACTAGCCTATATACCATACATCTCTTTTGCGGGGGTCTATACGGTCTGTCTTATAAATCTCTATTAACAGCAAGTGCTACGGATAAGGCTACTAGAATTACATTGATTTAAACTTGTATCTTGAAACGTGCTAACAATACCGTTGCAGTCCGTTTTTTTTCCTAAAAAAAATGATTGTTTCATAATATCAAAATTTGCCCTGTTTTTTGTTGTTTTTCAAAAGCAAGACTACGATCATACGACCCACATCGTTCGAGTTCGGGCTGCCTGTGGTTAAGCAGGAGTTATGCAATCCACCACAGGTATCCCTGTTCCATCGAAATTGCACCACGTGGAAGAAATACGTTATATGAACGTTTTGGTTAGTCAAAACATTTTACCGTTTAGAGCCGTCTGAATTTCCCAATCTGAACTTATGAAGAATCTGAAATCTCTCGAGTATTTATCTTCTTCAAGAAAAGGAAAGAAACGCCTTCGAAGCCTGGCGAAAGCTAGAAAAAAATGGATTACACGAGATCAAAATGGCTTCCGTACCGGCGATTTGGAATTGGGAAAAACGTGCTCTTCAACAAACACTAGTTCTTGCCCAAGTGAGGCAAGCAGTTTATCTACTGAGGATTCAGAAAGTCTAAACTGTGTAGTAGAATATAACGAGGACAACCAAGGTATCGAGCAATCCGTCGAAGTTCGAAGCCCGGTTGCGCTAGACTGCGAAATGGTTGGTGTCGGTGAAGAAATGAAAAGCGCCTTAGCCCGATGTAGTATTGTTAACTATGATGGAAAGGTTATCTACGATGTATACGTTAAACCAGATGAACCCATAACTGACTTCAGGACACGTTGGAGTGGTATCAGACCTGTTCACATGGATAGAGCGATCTCGTTACGAAAAGCACGTCGACAAGCAAAAAGACTGCTGAAGAATCGGGTACTCGTAGGGCATGCATTACAATTTGATTTACACGTCTTAAAATTGAACCACCCCGAATTATTGATTAGGGACACATCGAAGTTTATTCCCCTTCGTATTAACGCAGGATTTCATAAAGATGTTACCCCATCGCTTAAAAAGTTGAGTAGTCGTCTTCTAAGTTCTGACATTCAGATCGATGAGCACTGTTCTGTCGAGGACGCGAGGGCCGCTATGCAGTTGTACAGGTCATGTGAACACGAATGGGAGCAACATATCAAAGGTTTAGACTGTTCTTCGTACTTGAGTGATGTGTACTGGCCGACATGGACAGACCAAAGGGATAATTAGAATCATTGACACCCCCAGAATGCGTATTGTTTGGAGCAAAGGGGGTAACGGAGATATGGGGGGAGGACACCCCCAGAATTCATATTGTATGGAGCAAAGGGGGGTAACAGAGATGGGGGGGGGGGGGTTAAGCCCCTTATATGGCTTGCATAATGATGGATTTCCACAATAATACAGGTTTTTAGAACGGTATGCACAATAGCCATTGCCTAATTCATACTGGTTTCTTACACAGCAATACTAAATGCTTCAGCTATATGTTTTGCAATATTTTTCTATGAAAACCGATTGTTCCTCTCACCTTGTCTCGGTCTATAGTGTTCTAACTAGGGCTTGAAGAATAATTTATTGATATATTGTACCATTTCCAAATTATCATCTTCTAACCTATGAATCCTTCCAAATAAAAAGTATGTTGAAAGCAAAAGCGTATAATAAATTCATCCAACAATATTTATGAAAGATTTTACAAATGATTGTTTTGAAATTACTAGTACTCGTAAAACTTTACATAGGCTTGTCGGCAAGGGGGTGGAGCCAGCCATCTCCTTTTGAGATAATTGTGAGTGCAACTTGCCCCCCCCCCCCTGGTAACCAAAAACTGGGGCATTTCTTCTTAGTTTGAAATGACGCTATTGCCTAAAGCGCGCGCGTGAAAATAACGAAAACGGAAAAGCTCTTTGATTGATATATTTTCCAGACTCTAATTATCATCTGCCCTGTTCTCAGAAAAGATTGACAATCAAGTATTTACCCAGACCAAAATCAGCGTATTATTTCTGAAATAAACCCTCGCTCGTCCCTTTCGCAGCCATCTCGAACTAACCAACCAGGCCACACCGCATATATGCGGTCTATTTTCGCGCATGCGCATGCAATAAATACTGGACCCTCTTTCACGCGAGCCAGAATGTCGAGCGAAAAGAGAGTCCCAGGTCTGGACTATACCTATGACTGTGCACCCCCCCTGGTAACCAAAAACTGGGTCATTTCAAATACTATGCTTTTTCCATGTGATATCTATGACTGTGCAGTCCCCCTCAGCCAACCCTGTGTATGTGCCTGATTGGATATTCTACTTCTTGTTCTAAACAATTCACAAACTAAAAAAAAAATTACAAAATAAAACTAGTTTATTGAATAAGATCTAGGCTGATGAAATGGTGACAGATGGCTACTCTTTAAGTTTGTATTGCCCTCTAAGCAAGCCTATGGTAGTCAGTACCAGGGGGGCGAGATGGAACTCTTTACTGTAAAATTTGTAACATATTTTTTCCAGCACCTTCACCCCATCCCCTTTTTGAGAATTCCAGTGTCAGTCAGTCCTTGTTAGTCCCCTTTGGTGTATTTAACTTTACAAATTCAATCTTTTCCCTTTATGTCCCTTGGGTCATAATCAACACAAAATAAGTTTCTTTTATACAGAAATTACAGCAAATCATAGACAAATGTTGTTTTCAAAATTTCGACAATTATAAGGCTAGTACAGGGCTAGTACAAAAACTGTTTCCTACTGTTTGAAATATTTTCCATCGATAGTAATAATGGTGACAGCACTATTCCTATTAATCTTAACAGATTCTAAATATAAACTATTCTACTAATAAGAAAAATTGCAATTTAAAACGGAAACGGAAAAATAGTTTGAGCACAAAACTATAAGAAAATCCTCGCACGCAAAGGCCGACAAGATTATAAAAGTCTCCCACTAGAAAACTCATATACTTTTCATGGAACAAGCATTAGATTTGTCTATACATCTAATCTGCTGCTATTATTGGTATATCTTTATACACAAGTATTACATACTACACAGGAGCTACGGTCCTAAAATTAGACCTTAGAAGAGTGGTTCTATTACAAATTGTTTGACCAAAAATTCTAAGCGATATAAAAAGAGACAACATAGCATCTTATCAAAATGGGTATGATGCTAATGCTATAAAATTAGCAACAATCTTAGTAATTTTTCTGTTTTTTTTTTTCTATAGTTTACAAAGTGTAGATGTCATGAAATTTAGATTCAAATTGAACTGCACAGACAAGCGTCTACCAACTTACAACATCCATTTCTCTAAAATGAAGTCCCTTTCAAATTGCCCCACCTCGTTCCGATATTTCACTACTAATGTAATTCATCTTTCTAGTACTATTTTTCTCAACAAACGCCTTGTACTTTGTGCAAGGTATTTCGGAATAACAAGGTATTTCCACGCATTCTCTATATTGTGTATAAAAAGTGGTATTTCATGTTTTGTGTATCTAGTTTGCGCAAGAAGTTGCAAATTTCCAGCAGACCACACTTAGGGTGCAAACTAAATGTTTTTGTTTTTCAAAATATTATATGAATTTTTAAGAAAACCGCGAAGATTCATAGGGGACTCTTCGGGCTGGCTGCTGTCTCTCTTGTAACATATAAATCGTGGGCCATGGAAAACTTGACGCTGCTCTTTTAAGTCTGCTGCTCTAAATATAATTTGGTACTATACATAAAAAAAAGCGACCGTGGGGGGATCAATGGATTGCTATAATAGTACATTTCCTAAGCTCTTCTGTATATTCGACCTCCTTTAACATTTATACTGCGGAGCTATATACTTTATATCAACTGTATTTAAAGTTCTTTCTATTTTCAGCTATCCATCCCAGCCGGATATTTATGCCTCCGCTGCGGCGGCCTCTTTGGCTTTCTGAGTTTTCTCGTGGAAGTGCTGGTATATCGTATGGACATACGTCGCCAAACTTTTGGGTTCTGGGACTTGAACACGGAGGACATCCTCTAGCTCCAGCAGAGGGTCAATGCCTTCAGCGCTGCAGGGAAATAAGAGATGGTTTCTGATATGTTAACAGACGGGAAAAGGTTTCGGATTGGGTAGTGTGCGTGACACCAGTGACGCGCGCACACAATTTCCCGACATTCTTCATCCTCCAACACATGGAATGCTGTATCAGCGAAACATTCCATGAATGAAATTAATCAAGGATTTTAGGGAAGATATTTTATTGTTTTCATCTTTGTGTTATCTAAAATATCAAGAATTTTGTACATTACGCAAAATATAATATTGAGACCAGTTTCGCCGCCATTCTTCTTCCACGAGCAATACCAAATCACGACATTCATCGTCTAATTCCAGCATTTAACATTCGTCTTTACAGAGCTGTACTTACTACGCGGCCTCAAATGCCAGTGTCCAGTTCCTAGTGCGATCTTTCGGATCCAAGGTCTCATATGGGATGAGTTCGGGGGAGAAGTTATGGAACAAAGCGCACATAGCCAGGCCATCAGCCCAGCTGGTGGTAAAATTTTGGATTTCTACTCCCTATAACAAATAAGAAAAAAAATGTCCAGCTAGTGAATTATCAACGGAAGATGTGCTATTTTACTAGAATATTCTCAAGCAATTGTGAGTAAACTGTCACGCAAAGATTTAAGTTAATGGTTGGGTGCTGCGTTTTAACTGCATGTCAGCAGGGGCGTAGCCAAGGGGGTGGCCCAGCCCCCCCCCCCCTCCCCTGGGTACCAGAGCCTTCAGACTTCTCTCGTCCAGTAACGCTCGCTTCGCTTCGCCCGTCGCGACATTTTGGCTGAGCGTCACTGGACGAGAGAAGTTTGGAGGCTCTGGTAGCCAGGGTCCCCCCCCCTCTAGCAGCTAAAAATACAGTAAATGTATAAGGCATTATCTAAAACACAAGAGCAAATGCCTTGAAAGGACCTTTTGGGCCCTCTCTTAAAAATCATGGCTACGCCGCTGGGCAGCGTTCGTTGGTATGCCTGTGGTTGTTCTGGCTTAAAAAAGATCGTTTTAGTGTTTCCTGGATTTTCCGTGTAACTACTGCTGTAAAAGCTATTTCTGGCAGGTTCAAATGCGTGACGGTTATCGCTTTAGTTCCCTAGTTTTGGCGCCATTTTCTCTTTGGGTTTTATAAGGCTATTTTGGCGCCAAAAAGATGGGTTAGTTTCAATCGTACCTCGTGACCTCGCGTTCTGCGTCGGCACCATTCCAGCAACTGACTAATGGCTGTGTTGGCTGATGTGATGTTCTTCTTGACTCCCGCTCTACAAGGAGAAAACATCCAGACGAGTTTATATCCTCTTTTTAGAACTAGCAATGCGACACGCGCTTCCGTGGCCACCATACACTGTCATTTCTTGATGATGCGAGAAAGGTATTTTCTTACTGACATGGTTTCACTAGCCAGGTAGCAAGGTAAAAATTCAGTGCACATAAACACACGTCGAAATCCTCCTAGTTATGACATTCTTGTCAATCAGGAATCAGTAACTGTGATTCTCGTATGCAAATTGGCTAACTCTCTTCAAACATTAGCTTGGCGCCAGGGTAGTGCGACTCGAACTATAATAAGGACGTTGAAGGCGCAATGCGCGTCTCATCTTTCTTCCCAGACTCCCTTGCGCACCTTTTTTCCTCTCAAGCTCTCTTCTCTTTCCGTTTTTTTTTTATTGACTAGCGACTGGGTAGGAGTCTGGTCCGTTTAAGAGAAGTTTACGGTGCGTACGAAAGAGAAAATTCAGGACTCTAGTAAGTGACTTTGACTGTTGAAGAGACTCAATGCAGTGCCGCGTTAGAGTTCTGTCTGCAGTTTGAAACCCGAGAGTCCTTCTCTGCCTACACATTAATAATAGTGAAAACGACAACTAAATTGATATTTCTCTTACGGTCTAGGATTAGCAGCTTCGAGCTTCTCTTTGAATGCGTTTCTCTTGTCCTTGACGGCCGCCTGGGCCTGGTGCTTAGCCGCCATTCTCTCCTTCTTCTTTCTCAACATCTCAGCCTCGAAGCCACGCGCGCCTGCGCAGATAAACCATAAAACTTGTAAGATCATGCAAAATACCCAAGTTGTCTAAGAAGTCTTGAACAAGAGTAATGAAACAGAGTAATAAATATGGTAGTTTAAAAATAGGTAGACGGCCAAATTTACGTCTTTATTAAGGGCAGGGGAAACAGAGTTAAAATCGCGATGGCCGAAACTTAGCCCAGATTGCTCAACGTAAATTTACCGGTTTTGTTAGCTGATCGATAATATTCCTGAGTCTGCCCTGAAGAAGAAACTCGAGGCGAAACTTCAGGGCAGACTCAGGAATATCATCGATCAGCTAATAAAACCGGTAAATTTACTTTGAGCAATCTGGGTTAAGTTTTGGCCATCGCGATATTTAACTCTGTTTCCCTGTTTACGCGGCTCGGTAAGAGAACAGGTAGACCGAGCCGCGTAGGAGAGTTCATAAGGTAATGAAATTCGGATGTATCCTTGGCAGCTGATGTTTTAGTCTAATTATATCAAAATAAGAATTTTCCCTCCTTTCTATTCAAATGCAATTGTAAATGGTCAATTTGTTTTTTAATATGTGCGATCACCCACCGACTCTGGGTATTTCACTATTGTCCCATTTGTATTCACAGGGAGCTTTGAACTTCATTTGTGAATATCATTTAGGTCTCGAAGTCGAACTCCTTCCAAATACATATGTCTTACTCTTTATTGCGTCCATTCATGTTTGTTGCACTTATTTTATACCCCAGAGTCAAATTTTTCAGAAATATTCGGGTTTTGATAAACTTCGACGCAATGGTATAAAATAAGTGCTCCAAACGTGAATGGGCGCAATAAAGAGTAAGACATATGTATTTGGAGGTAGTTTCCTACTCCTTCTAAAACATGAACCGCTGAAAGTGTTTTGCAATATAATATGGGTGTTAAAGGTCTTGCATGCTCGGTTAAGACTATGCAAAAACAACACCTATACTATGAGCATAGTAAGTGTATATTGGGTACGGTGGAAAAAGAATTTTAAGAAATTTGTGTAACTTATGGAATCAGGCGTCCATTTTATTCAATATTACCCTGAAGCGTGCAATCCCTAACAGGGAATCGTGCTATCCCTTTCACAAATAGAAAGAAGTAGAAAGCGAATGCAATAAACTTACGCGGAGTTCCTCACCTATGGAGAAACTACTAGATTGATTCAAAACTAGCAACTAGCAAAAATACCTCTAAATAATTGAACAAATTCCTTTAAAGGAATGTTAGGAATGGACGCAGATGTATTTAAATTCTTGCTTTTCTCTGATTGGCTTTCGCGGGTCTTGGTCTCCTTGCGCTTATTGTTTTAATGACGCATCTAGCTTGCCGCCTGAAAAGTTAGTTTTCGAAACATGGGATTGGAAAGTGGATGCTCATGGATGCCTCTCTTTCTGCTGGTTATGAATGCTTCCACTCGGGTCGGAGGTATGGACAACTAGGGTTAAATTACATTAGAAATATTCTACAACGAAAATTAGAGAAAAATAATTTTCTTTTTAAATCAATTTAACAATTTAAAAAATAATGTAATTGGAGTTTTGGCTTATTGCCACAAGTTGTCCCTATTGCTAGTACATATTTTTCGATGTGGAAGGCGGCAGTCTGTGTTATTTTGTTTTATGCAGTTTGTTTTACTTTTAACATTCGCACAGTTTCTTGATGACCCGCCCGCTAGCTCGCACTAAATCGACCGAATTTGGGCGCTGTTTTTCACAGGAACAAGGCTTAGTGAGATAGCATAATAAGAATAGTATGTCTATTTTGATTAGCATTAAACTAGAATTAGACCATGTGCACTTTTCTCTACATTTTATGTACAGTATGGATAGCAAACATTTATTATCAACCTTGATATTGCAATGAAGCCATCATTGTTGTAAAGTATGTCATGTAAAGTATTATTTTGATTAATATTAGAGGCTTGCCATGTGCACTTTTCTCTACATTTTATGTACAGCATGAATAGCAAACATTTATTATCTTAAAGCAATTCTGACAACGAATGTGGCGTTAAGGAAACCAACCAATCAGTGAAGCACCTACAACATGGATGGTCTTCCCGAACATGCCGTGGATGGGAACAGAGACGGAATTTATATTCACAAATCGTGTTCTTTGACTTTGAAGGAAAAAAGCCCTTGGTGGCGGGTCGACTTGCAGAAGAGTCACGTGATCTTACGTCTCTTCGTTGTGAACAGGTAAGTAACTACAGGCCCGTACCCAGGATTTTTCTTGGGGGAGGGGGGTGCGAAATCCGAAAAAGTGGACATAATTTTTCGGGGTTGGGGGAGGGACGGGGGGGGGGGGGGGGAGGGGGAGGTGGAGGGGGATTTCTCTGATAAAAATCTAACCACCTCCGAAAGAACAAAAAGGGATTTTTTTATGCCTTTGCGGTGTCTCCACGGGATAGCACGTGTATTGAGAACCAAAAGTGGACTTTCGGCCGTTGTGGGGAGGGGAGGGGTACGGGCCTGAACTACGCACCCCCAGGGGGAAAGTACTCTTGAGATTTTGATGCACAAATTAATTTTGGATATCCATATTAATAAACATTCATTAATTAACATAATTAATGCGAATCGGGGAATTTTTTTAGAAAATATGCTATTGTAGGCTCTTTTAATCTTAAACAAAAGTTTGATGCTGTGTTTCCATGGCGCCAAATACGTTTTTGTTCACAGCAGCCAGTGACGTCACACCGCTCAACCAATCAAAAACGTTTGCCCAACAGAATTGTGCACATAACAAATTTTCCAAAATTTTCCGTGTGTTATATGAAAACATACTTTTGATCTCATGATCAAAGTAACCAAACAAGCGTGTTGTCTGAAATTGCGGACTTTTAATTGGCAGGTAGTCCACAATTTTTGGGAAAATAGTTAATCAAATTAAGGCCTGCTCATTCAAATGTTTAACCTGTTTTTTTTTTTTTTTTTTTTTTGTAGATATCATTTTTTTTAATAATGCTATGGTAATTGCTTACAAATAAGGGCCGACTGCTGTGGCGTTTCACTCGACAACTTTGAGATACGCATCGGCGATAGCCTTGTGAATGACGGTAACGACAACCCAAGTTGTGGGTCATCTTATATCATCCCGCAAGGAAGGGGCAAGTACATCGCCTGCCACACCCTGCTTAAGGGTCGATATGTGAACCTCCGTCACCAGGGCGATAGTCGGCAGCTATTGTTTTTGTTTTTCGCGTTGCCACTGAGCAGATTTCTTGCAAAACAACATGCTCATATCATAGTTTGGCGTGGTAGGAATTCTTAGAATGTGTAGCATTAGCAAAGGCTGAACTAGACTAGCAGGGGCGGATCCAGGATTTCTAAATGGGGGGGGGGGGAGGGGGTGGGAAATGGCCGGTTAGACGGTTCATAACTAATCCAGTGCATCTTGGTAGGTCACTACATAGATCTTACAATACTTTAAGCTGAATTGGATTTGTCGCGTCAGCAAAGTCAAGCAGGCGAAGGAAAATGGACAGTACCTCCCGCCCCTCAGACATTTATTTTCTTCAAACAAATAGACTCCCCACCCCACCCCACCCCCCTGTATCCGCCCCTGACTAGTGTAACGGTTAGTCTATCATCGCAATCGATAAGCCCTTTATTTTTTATCGGTTATATTTATAATTACATAAATATGCAATAGTGCAGGCCAGCCACAAAAACACAATATAAAATAGGAGCCAGTATATACAAGTGATCCATAGAATATTTTACATGCAGTCTTAATTCAATTGTAAAATGTCGATGGACATGTATATAATCTATGAAAGCCATTAAAGATCCCATGGTATCTCCTTAACAAAGGCTGTAAAAAAGTTGTTGAGTAAAGGGCGGCATAGGAATGGAACGGATCCAGAATTTTTTTAAAAAAGGGAAGGGTCGACGAATGGATCAGAGAGGCCGGAATCGACTTGATATTTGATGCCAAAAAACTTTTTCTTCAAAGGGGTGGGGGAGGGGGAGATGTATATACATGCAATCCACCTCGCCCTCCCCCACACGCTCACCTAACTTTAACCTTACATCTTGCTACGTAGACGACAACTTAATTGGTAATCTTTAAAATTTCTAAGATCATAATCTTGAAGCTAGAACATTTTAGTTACCTATAATACAGCAATTTTCAAAAAGCAATGTCATTCACATCTAAAACACAAAACCTACATTAGTCAAATAACAGACTAAAAATACAACTCCCACGCTCCCACGTTACAGGGAATCAACTTATTCTGTCACAACAAACGACAGTTCGTTAAAAACACAAGGAAAATATGCAGGTTTGACGACAAGGCGTGGACGAAAAACAATGGCAGAGAATCAGGGGCGACTGATGTAGAAATGTGATCTTAAGTTCGTTATGGGTAGTAATTGCGATGTTTTGTTAAATTCAACGCTGATGGAAAGAAATTTCTGACAGAAATAGATCACTGATGTTTATAAGACACAAGGATTAACCAGACAGAAAAGGGTAATAAAATATTTCGTATCTAAAATTATTCACATGTTGTTGCTCTTTGTTATACCCATACCGCTTGGGACAATTTTTGAATAGAGGAATTAGGGAGCATACTTGTATTTAAGGATTAAATTAGTAATTTAAGGGGGGGCTGGAATCTCCCCTGAAAATATCGCATAGAACAGTAGGAACCAAGAAGAATTCAAGTATGAGAGAAGGTTGGGAAAAGAGCAATAACAACAACAATAACAACCACAAGAAAATGATTTTTCGAAAAATTTGAAAGTAGGGGGGAGGGTGCGCGTACCCAAAGGTGATTAGAAGCATCTCTATCGCGCCAATACGGAGTAGTGACGTAATCAGTGTGCTCACGATGATCGGTATTTTGATTTTAAACACATGTTTTGATGAACCTTAAGCTTGTATTTATACGATAAAAAACACTACACTAGCCTTCGAACACAGCTAAACACGGATCAAATTTGAAGCTGTTAATTTGAAAAACGGACCTCTTTTTTGCTGACTGAGTAGACGACAGATTAAAATGTCTGCCCATCGAAAATTCCGCAATTCACAATAAAAAAATGTGTAATTTCTAAGATAGTAAGATAACGTTTTGGCGATTTTTGAGATTTTAAACAATATTATATCAAAGACGTTATTTAAACTTAGAGCACGGCATTTTATTTCGTCGCTAATCCGACTAAAAAAAAATGAATGATGCCTATAGAATAATCAAATAGACAAAACATGAAACAGCAATACTAACCTCTAGAAAAACTCATGTTGGGATCTTACGCCTGTTCTTTAAATGTGAATTCTTCACAAGACCGGAAAAGAGCTTAGCTATATCTCCTTAGCTGCACTGTACAGTATTTGCGGTAGTTTTGCCGGTAGAAGAAACACGATTCGGCGTTAGCTTATTATCGCCTGTTGCTCAGGTCGGAGAAAGTGACGCAGGAATTTAGATTATGGTCTTTTCATGTTACTCATTAAGGGGGGCTTTATATCGTTAGAGCTTTATTTATTGGCCGCAAAATATAATTTTGACAATTGTTTTTGATCTTTAACCTTATTGAGACAACCCTGACAAATTGATTTCACGGTAAGGCAAAAATCTAAATGCAAATGTTAAATCCAGTAAAGAAGAGAGATAACAGACGTACGAAAACGCGCTTGGTGAGAATAGGAGTTCTCTGGACGCTCTCTTTAATCATTAGACAAAGACATTAAATTGGTGGAACACTTTTTGGTGAAAAAACATTTTGGGTAATTACATGACATATCGATCACAAATTACATGGGATCTTTAGTTTTAAATATTTTACTTGCAAATGACACGTTGAGTAACGGTGTTATGGATTACTTTTGCGCGTGCGCGGTCAGGTATCATCTGATTTAAAATATTATGTTGCGTGCGTATGACGATTGAAAACTAATATATGAAATTGTTTTCTAACAATCCCGTATGACAAATACCATGATTGCACATCGGTACACGATTTCTTTCCCTTGCCTAGGATTTTGGCGGCTTTAGTAAGATACTAAACGGCATTCATCCATCAATGACTAGGGTAGGGTATAGGTCAGTTTTTAAAACCCCCTCAACTTAACTTCATTACTGAACCTATTATCCATGCAAAAATGTGAAGGGATTCGAAACCAGATTATTATTGTACGAGTTGGGTTTGACGATGTACACGGCAGATGCTCACGAGGTCATTTTAATGATTAATTTTGATCATCCCTGTACTAAACACGTGGTATAGGTAAACAGATGGAATCTTCAAACGCTTCAACCATCAAAAGTTTTTTTAGACGATTTGCTGCTAAATCTCTTCCATCTTCTATCATACCATGCTTCCTTCGATCATCACCGGCCGTCCTTACTACCTCCTGCCCCGCTTTCTACCCTCCCTCTTTTACCACAATCGGTATTTGTGCAGTTCCTCACTCCCACTCTCCCTACCTGACAAACAGAAACAGCTCCGTCCCCTCTCCCCAAGTAGTCTTCCCACCCCTCTTCCAAATCCCAAGTAGACCTAGTGCTCTCTCCCCCTCCCCTATCCCCCATCCCAAATAGACCTAGAACCCTCTCACCAGTACCCCTCTTCCTTGCCCCCAATAGCCCCGGTGTTCTCCACCCTTTCTCCACCCTCACTAGCCTCACTGCTCTCCCCCCTTTACCCACCTCCACTAGCCTCACCGCTCGCCCCCCCCCCCCTTCCCCACCCCCACTATCCTCACTGCTCTCACCTGCTCGACTGCCTATCCCGCCACCAAGCGACGACTTGGTCTCTGTGGTCTTGGTCGTCTTGGTGAAGGTTGTGGACGACCCCCCTTGTCCCTTGTGTACTTCTGTCTTCTCCTTGGTGACAGTTTTGACCTCGGTCTTACCACCGTCCGTCTCGCTCACGTCTGAAGACTTCTCAACCCTCGTCGTTACCTCTTTAGTTCCTAGAGAGCAAAACACTAATTTAAAGAAGGGCAATCACGCCGCCATTTTATTCTCTTGCTAAATGCCGAGTCACACAAAGCATCCATTTCCATCGGCTAATTCAAGCGAGTAACCAAGATATTTTCATTCAAATATCGTCAAAAACGTATCAGAATTCATTCGTAGGTTGCTATTTTGAAGATTCCTTGTAAATAAACCCTTGTATTTTCAATGATAAACAATAACAAAGAGTGATAGATCGACAATATTAAATGTTTAAGCCATTTTTCCAATCTGTTGAACCCAAATTTCGGGCTTTTTAAACCGTTAGCATATGCTTTTATAAAAATAATACTAGTGAACGACTTATTGGTTACACGTTATACACATGATCAAGGTCACATGATCACTGACACGCGATATTAGACGTGTCACGTGACTTTAGTGTTTTGCGCATGCGCACCTTCGTCCTCAGGTTCAACACTGGTCTTTTCCTCCACCTCATCGCTACTTTTCTCGTCCGTCTTACCAGCTCCCCCCTGTGCCTCCTTCATGCGCTTCTGTTCTTCCAGTTGTTGTCTGAGGAGGGAGAGCTGGTTCTTGTCTTGGATATTGATCTGCGGCCCCTCAACCCTGGACAATATCACCATACAGAGAATATTTAAATTACTAGTCTTCCTCAGCCCTCGACAATATCACAATGCAGAGATAATACATCACTAATCTATTACAACCCTAGATAATAGACAATGTCACAAGCGTAGACAATGATGCATTCTATTAAAATATCATTTCGTTTTATATTTCAAAATAATGGTAACATGATTACGGAACATGGAAAACATGACAAAAAGAACGTAAAGATCACAACGAGCGTGGCCAGGTAAGCCACAACATAGTGTAGGCCAATATAATAATGATCATGATAATAACCCAAATAATAATATATGACAATCTTGTACATTCTAAGATGTCAGCATGGTAATACAATAATAATACAAGATAATTCAATAACAATACAATGCTATATACATAGAATTCTTCCCCCAAAATAGTGATAACGGTACAACGACAATACATTGCAAGGAAAGTGAAGACAATGATACTTTGACAAAACAAGGAGAAACACCACAGAGATAAACATCACTTTATTAACATCTTGCGAAACAACACCTTAGGGATCGGGTATTTCTCGGGTGAATAGTACATCTTAAGAGGATCTTACAATTCATTGACGCAACGTTACATTACCATTGCCTGCAACACGGTGGCATGCTAAGACTTCACCTGCAACATGCATGCGATACAACATACAGACACAACGTGAGCACATTAAATGGCGGCATGCTGAAGCAGATGGGAGGATTGCAATACCCCTTACTCATGCCACGCCTTGCATGGAGAGGGCGCGAACACATACATGCTGGACCGAACGTCAAAACAATTTACGTTACGTTCACATTAACGTTACATTAATGTTACATTCATGATACTTTAGAAACAGTCTACCAGTTAACGTTACGTTGACATACTTCAACTGAGCAAACGATGTTGGTCTATACGAGCACTGTTTGCAGACACTTTAGGATCATATTCTGATCGAAGATTCCACAAGGTAAAAAGATAGAGAGAGAGCTATCAAATATGATCGAATATTTAATCCAAGGTCTTTTTTTCTGGGCAGGTAAATGCTTGAAAAAATACCCAAAACAGTGTCGAAGACGCGGATAAGCAAAGTTAAGGGAACAGTACTGCAAGACGTTAGCGCTCTCTCTTTCTTTGTGACCCCAGTTGTCAAGGTTATATTCAACTTAAACGTGAGTCTCTTTACTAATTATTATCCTTGTAAGGCATTCCTGTTGAAACATGGTTAGATTAGAATAAGACTATTTACGAGAGGATCGGCAGCATGGTGTCGCAAAACCTCTTGTAAGGCCAAGGAACTGATACTTGCCCGTGCAAAACATGCAAAACCGAATGTGCACACAAGTGTGTGCAGTTCTAGAGTGCAACAGAAAACGTGCAGAAAACCTTAAAATCGTGCAAGCAAGCGCCGCGTTACTCGCCGTGTTGCAAGCCTTAAGTTAATAGAGGCACGACTCGTGAGCTTCAAGTAAAAGTCGTGTCTTAAAAGATGTCACTAGTGATGATAAAAGTAAAAGGGAGAGATCCTTATGATGATAATAATGAAGCTAATCTTTGTGATTATGACGTTGGTGATGACGTTATTAATGATGGCATTATGGTGTAACGATGTTTATGATATTGCTGCTGAAGACATGATGATGATGAGAAGGAGGAGAAGGGAGAAGGAAGAGGTGGACGACAAAGAAACGATGTGGGTGATGAAGAGTGAGAAGGAAGAACTTAGTGAGGAAGGTAAAAAAAGAAAAAGAAAAGAATAAATGTGGCAAGCACTAAAAGGAGAGAAATAAAGTCCTATTGCTCACTTGGTGCACTTAGATTCCTAGATAATAACACTTTAAGGTTCGGACATAGAAGGATCTTGTCTCGCAGCACCCGTCTCGCTAAAGTGTAGTGCAGTGTAAGGACACCATGCGTGAAAATCCTCGGCTGGTCGCAACGGGGTCTAAAGATTGAATTAAAATTAACTGGTTAAGATAGTGCCCCCATTTGATTTGTGAGATGTGCTTAGTTTAATGCTATGGTAAGCTGTAAATTTATTTGACAAGAATAGAAATGTGCTTCAGGAAACACAGAGAAGTAATGCGATAGTTGAGAGACCAAAGCTCCATAGTTTTTCTATACGGTCTTCTATCATCTTAGAGAAACCCGTGAAACGAAAAACAAGCAGTTAGCTAGTAATCATGTGTCTATCGTTCTTCTATGCAGCATTATGTTGCGCCTAAAACAACTTTAGATCTTCGACGTGGTTAGAGAAAACTAAATTCTATACAGATAGAATACTGCATACTCATACTTATTTTAAAACTAGAAGTAGTAATGCAAACAAAATTGATTTCAAAAGCATTGACTTACCATTTGATGTTCCCTGATGACATTTTGCGTCGTCGCGTCATGGGCGGAGAAACTGCCAAGGTGGAGGAGTCTCCGCCAGACACCCCTAGCCCTCCCTCCTGAGGTGCCGCCGCAGGGACTTGGTTTTCCTCGTTGCCGTCAACAACAACCTTAGGCATTGGCGGGACATACGAAGCTTTCTTCAGATTTTGTGACCAATTTGGCCGTTCCCCTGACGAAGTTTTTCGACTTTGCAGAGGCACGCTACCTGTTCTCTTTAGAAGAGATTCGCTTTGTTTGACACTCTTTTTTCTTTGGGCCATTATGGCTTTTAAATCCTCCTCCGCAGCCTCAACCTTAGGCGGGTTGTACTGGAAGTTCTGAGCCACGGGCTTGGGCGGGTCTCTCTTAGGGACATCGCGTTTTTCCTGATGTTTATGCAAAACGCTGAAAAGCTCCTGGCTCGATATTTTTCGTTTAGGGCCGTCCTCCTCGGTCTCCTTTTTTTCTCGTTTAGGAAAAAGACTTCCTCTCTCGCTTGAAAACTTTCTCGAGAGCGGCGCACTTCCCGGTGTTTTTCTCAGGACATTTCTAAAGTCAACCTTCTCACCTCCGGACTGTTTCTGTGGCGGTAAACTTGGTATTCTTCCTGCGACGGTTATATCCTTTGTCTTCTTAAGTTGGCTCCTGAAGTCGAACTTCTCTTTCCCTGTAACGGTGGTGGACTTTTTAAGAGTTAACTCCTCGCGTTTCGGTTTGTCAGTTCGCGTCGGCGGTGTTTCGTTGACTATGCCTTTGAGTTTGAGTGAGGGGGGAGGGGAGGTTGCCGACGACAGGTTCTCGAAATCTGACAAGCTCGAGGTCGGACTTCGCACTGAGGGACTCCGCGTAGACGAAGGCGTCGAACATTCTTCCTCTCCGGATTCATATGAAGGTTTCTCAGGTTCGGGGTCATCTTTGACATCTTTCAGCTTGTCAAAGAGCGTGTCTGACGCAATTTTTTCGATCGAAAATTCCTCTTGCTTGTTTTCATGCTGGAAATCTGTCTCGTCTCTTTTTCCGCTATCTCGTTCTTCATGAGAGTCCCCATTCACAGTGATCTCATTATATTTTTCATCTGTTAAACGAGATCTTGTGCTCTCCTGGACCTTTCTGCTGGCTCTCGTCTTTCCTTCTTCCTCGTCGGCAATATCCTGTTTTCTCTGGTAATTCATTGTTTTTTTCATGACCGGAGTAGAAGAGTCTGTTTTCCTCAAAGGTCTTTGCAACTCGACGGGTTCATTCTTATCAACGAATTTACTCGTTTTCAGATGAGCCACGTTGCCCGCAGACCTACGCGCATTTGTGCCTACGAAACACAAACCTGCCCTGTTAGTTTACCCTATAATGATTTACTGACCTCGCAGAAAATGCCTTGATGCGGTCTGCAGCGGACGTGTGAGCAGGAATAGGCGCGTTCTTTGGCCTTGGAGCTGTCGATTTGAGGGCTTGGCCGCTGCCGGCACGGCGTGTAGCTATCATGACACGTCAAATCACACACATCAATGTAGACAATGGGTGACATGACGAACATATATTGACCGTGAAACATCATTGCAATTCTTTGATGGCATATTGATGAATAAGTATGTAGAAATATATGGGTAGATACAGAGAACATCTGTTTTGCAGTAACTGTAGCTTGCTATTAGCAACTAAATAGTGATGGAGGGAGGGTGATGTTAGGAGATGCTTTTCGTATCTTTTGGGGTCTTCAATTTTGAGGTTTCTAAACTTTAAAGTGTTTACTCTGATTATGAAATAAGTAACTAAGAGAAAACGGAAAGTTGTACAACTTCGATTGCCGTTTTGCTTCATGGGTACAGAGTTATAACGTTTTGATATTATGATTCCTCGATATTTTTACCGTCGGCCAGTCACTCGTGTTAATAAATGGAAAATGAATAAACATCAACTATTGCTTGTGTTTCGTAAAGCAGAATCTCATACTATTTTAATGTAAACTTCAGAACGGTAAAAAAGATTGCTTTAACTTCCATGATAACAGCCGCATGTGTGTGACAAAATAACGTAGAGGGAATGCAAGGGAAAAAAAAAACGAGTTATGTAGGTCGACGCAACAGCAGGTTTAGCCCCAGCAACAAAACCTTAATGGGTGCACTCGTACTTTCGCCTAAATGGGTGTACTCATTCTTTCGCTGTCTGTGATTCCGATAGGAGAATATTTGGATGGGTCACTGCTGGCAACCGCTTGAGCCCTTAGGGTATCTCTTGCCCCCGAGGGCTCATAGCTGTATGAGAACATTTTTAGCACTGATCCGATTAAAACACGAGCCTCAAATGATTGATAAGAAGAGCGAATAGTACACTACTTAACACCAAAAATGGCAATATTGGATTCAATGGGGATGTCTTAGGCGATGCGTCTGGGATAGCGTAAACAACACCGATCTTCAAGCAGCGTGATCTGCAGTGGCGATTGTTAACGGGGCGGCCACACCCTTAGTATTATTGCCCCTCCGAACGCACTGATGATGCCCCCCGATATCGGTATTTAAAATTCTCCAGTAAATGTCACGGTATTGAACCGGTGTAGAGCGCTAAAAATCGAACTACTTAGTCCATAAATGGGGGATTCGCATGGGTGACTGCTAACATCATGGGGGTTCAGTGATCATTTCTGCGACACCCGTAAATGGGGGATTCGCATGGGTGACTGCTAACATCATGGGGGTTTAGAGATATTTCTGCGACACCCGCACTTACCTTGACTGACCTTGACCTTTCTTATCCTCGTTCGCAGATGTTTGCGAATCTCGAACGCACTCAACGGCAGCTCCTTGAGCTAAACAAAGTAACAGTTCACGAGTCAAATGAAGCCTAGTTCCAGGCGTCCTGTTCAGGATTCTAGAGCCTTGCACTTCGAATAACACGCGACTTTTTATTCCAAGATAAGAATTCACGGAATTCACGTGTGAGATGACGTTGTGAATATGAGGTCTATGACTCAGATTGCACATTCGCATATACATGGCACGTGTTCAAAATTCTATATTGGTTATGAGGCACATGCCCACGAACGTGATCAGGTTGGCTTATTCATGTGATCTTTTTTTCGTCATGGATGCTTATCACGTGATCGATTATCTGTCATGCATGTGTATATCACGTGATCAAGCAGATGGAGCATAAGGCTTTTTACCTACCGCTGCTTCTAAGTAATCCAAATCTTCGATTTCCTCTATGTCTCTTTCTGTTAATTCACTTGGTTTCTTCCGTGGAGAGCTTTCGTCTTCTGGTTCCGGTTCTTCAGGCTCAGGTTCTGGCTCAGGTTCCGGAGCCTCTGATTCCGGTTCCGGTTCTGGTTCCGGCTCTTTCTCGGGTTCCGGCTCCGGTTCGGGCTCATTTTCCACCTCTTTCTCTGGCTCTCTTTCTGGCTCTGTTTCCGGTTCTGCTTCAACTTCCGGTTCCGGTTCTCCTGCTTTTATTTCCGGCTCTGGTTCTGGTTCCGGCTCTGGCTCCTTTTTTATAACCTTCTCTTTAACAGACACCTTGTCCTCCTCGTGTTTAACATCACCATTTTCTACAACTTCTCTACGCGACCGGCGCGTCGTTCTCACTGTGGTACCGTCATCGGTAGAAGACGAGGTCTCCGTTCTTTCCTCGCGTCTTGTGCGTCGCGTGCGCGTCGTGGGAGCTGTATCGGCTTCCAATAGCTCGAGCTTTTTCCTTCGCAGCTCACGAAGCTTGCCCCGGATTTCCCGACGCACGTCAAAGTCCTGACAGGCTTCAAGCTATTTTTTTATAAGAACAAAATTAGTCTCAAAATCTCTTATTGATAGAATATTAAGTATCATTATTCAAATCACCTTATTTCTAGTGGTCTATCATCAATGATTCATTCTGATTGGTTGAGCCTAAAATCAGTATCGAAAAGTGCGGATATGTCATTCAAAAAATGGGAAAAGTCCCGACCAGCATTGCTATACAATGTTCTTAAAGACGGCCTCATGGGCTACACGCTTGGCGCCAGCATGCTCGCGCCCCCCAAAACTAGATTGCAACGTAAGAAACATTTTTTAATTGTTGTATAAAACAAATAGATCTTATTCGTTGTGCTTCTGTCCTCTAATAGATGCACAGAAGACGTCACAGCGTGTCGTGGATAACAGTAAAGCAACTCGACTGCGTCTCATGACACGCAGTAACGTCATCTGTGAAGAGGACAGATGCACGCAAAAATCAGATCTATTTGTAAATTTTCACGCTAGAATTGTATAAAAATGTATTAAGTTTATCATGAAATAATCAAATTAGGTGCGAAGAACAGTCTGTAGTGGAAGAGCATCGATGCCCGTCAAGTCTCGTCTTTGTGTTTTTTTCCTAAATAAATAAAGTGCGGGATTTTCCCACATTTGTTTTGTTTAACCATTTGAGGAATCAGCTTTTTTAAAAACCATTTCAGATAAAGCTAAAACACATTTCTGGGTAAACTTAATGCATAACACGACTAGCGGCTAAATTCCTTCCGGTATAAATAAACCTCCTCCTTTAGATTATGGTCATTCTTTCGGAAATCAAATTATCTTGGGAAGACAAAACGCTACAGTACGATGACCAGTTCCGTATCACTTCATATTAAAATTGCTCTTTTTTGCGGAGGGCCCAATGCTCGTGATTTTTTCTAAGACGACTACAAATTTACTAATGCATATAATATGCACAGAAAAGACTACACATTTTCAAATTTTATTGACTTCCATGGTATTTTTCTGTTTGCACATAGTGGGAGTAGTTCCGTAGCAGCGGGCATAGTTCCGTATCACTCAAAAATTCTGTCATCTGGTACGAGTTTTTTTTTCATTTGAGAATCAATAAAAACATATTTACCGAATGACATATCACATTCCTTCCTTTTTGCCTAAATTAATGTATAAAAATGATTTTAACTTCGCAATGCAGCAGGTTAACAAACCGACAACAGTCAATGGGCTTTCGCTCGTGTGTCGCTAACAAATCAATATTGCAAGAAACAGAACGGTCTGATAGGATTTTTCCTAGATAAATGCCACAACCCACGCAAATACTAACGGCAAAATAGACAAAATGCAAAAATGTAGAGGATAAGGTGAGCCTAGAATTGGGTGATTTAATTTGATAATTTTCGTGCACGACAGCTCAACAAAAAGCCGTTTTTATTTACAAGAACAAAATGTGACGGCTTACGGCCGCCAATGCGTTGTTGTCGTTCATTTAATAAGGGCCCCCTTTAAGAGTTCTGCAATAACAATCCCATATCCCTTAGTAAGTAAGCCAGCTAATGATTTAACTAGGTTAAACTATGCCGATTTATTTAATCATCCTAGCATATTGACATATCAATCACAGTATCACATATCAATCAGTAATTATTTTAATATAGAATAATATTTTATCGAGCGCTAACAATATCAAGGAGGTTGTCTTTAAAATTAAGTTCTTTATTCAGCCGAATGACTGGAATAGAAGGCCCACATAATAAAAATTAACCGTTTAGAATTAACATTACTGGGATTAAAATGATTAATTGAGAACGGGATAATCAAATCAGTCCTTTTCGCGGCTTTATATCTGCAGTCAAACCAAAAACACACTATGGGCGCAGGGTGATACGGAACCATTCCCACGTCCTCCGGGAAGCCCTAAAAACTAAAAGCGATGTAAATCGAAAAAAATCGCAACAAGTAAAAAAAAAAAAAAAAACATACACATTAACAGACATTCTTTCTTCTAAGCATTTGTTAAAGGAGATATTGTTTTTATCTGACTTTCGTGACGCGGGTCAGTTCACTGTGCAGTAAACGCCGCTCATTTTAGCAACAATTATGAAAATCGCTTCGAAATAATGATACTTTCTGAACAAACCATTGGATGAAATAAACTGGATTTATATCTAAGGAAAGGTTAATAGTTTTTTATTATTTATGTAGTTTTGGATTGTTCTAATCTACAATATTCGAGGCAAAAAGATAAAAACAAACGCTGAATGATATGGAAATAGGACTGCTACGGAACTGGTCATCGTACTGTAAGCATGGTAAATGATAAAATCCTGACTATTCATCTTATGCCAAAGCAAAAACAATCTAATTTACAATGATACTTTAAACTGATTGATATATATTTTAAATTCATTATTGCAATTTAACATTCGCTTGCATACTTTACGTACACAACCATCATGACACCCATGCCCTTTCTACCGGCAGATAGGCACTTGATAAGTATTATTCATGTAGAGTAGCAATGCATCCAAGCCTAACTGGCTGTCACATGCAATTTTGTAAGACATGTTTTCTTTCCTGTGTTTTTAACCATTTAAATCATTAAAGTGAAGCAAACTAAGTCACCATCTTACATTGTCTAATGATGAATGCAATTTGACACAATGCTGACAATATTTCTAGAAAGACATAGTTTAGCACCTGTACAAGGCATAGAGCCAGGAATTTTTGGGTGATTCTGAGTCAACAGACTTAACTGAATAATGAGCCGAAATGAACGATTTAACAGGGCGTAGGCTGCCTGCTACTTTTTCCTGTTTTTAGATGAGGATTATTAATTAAAAACTCGTTTTTCACAACACAAGCCAAGGCAAGTACAAAATAAGCATGTCCTTTGTGGCTAAGTGGAATCGCAGCTTCTGTTGACAACAGTATATTTTTGGATTTTTAATGGGGAGCCTTTAAAAACTCATCCCCCAACCCAAATCCAACCTATGGGCCTGGTTACCAAATAAAAATATTGCCCCCTCCCCATCCTTAAAGGCCCTGTGATGGGTCCTCTGGCCTGTGTAAAGGGTAAACTCATAACACCTGTTGGAAGTGCATCCAAGTTGTAGTCAAGTTACATACCCATCCATGTGATATCCATCATCAATTTGTAATGATTCATTTAATGTGCTGGCTTTAATTGAGACAAAATGTTTGGTTGCAATAGCTGACTTTATCAAAAAATCATATGGTATTTGAGAAACAGAGCCATTTTGATACAAGTTTGTTACCCAAAATTAATAAATATCCTTTAGTGAGCTCTGAGACCAGGCATAGTTTCAGTCACTTTCTAAAATGGACATGTCTCATATTTATGGCAAAAAAAGAAAAGCTGGGTCTTCATGCATTTTGCATCATAATAGCTTTCCTTATAGCTTTACATGTTTTTCTTATCTGATTTAATTTCCCCTATAAACATGTATAGACATAGAGATAAACATAGAGGAGGGGAAACTATTGATATATACTTCTATTAGTAAAACATAATATGTTGACTGGTAATGATGGATTGGTTTCTTATTGAAGCATAAAAATATATGTGGTAAATGAAAGGGACTCCATAATTACCAAGAGTTAATTACATACTTTATTTTTTTAATCATTAAGGAAATAATATTATCATTAGATTACAGATTTGACTACTTAGCTAATAAAATTGTGTGTAAAATTGTGTTTATCTTATCACAATAGGTATCTGGGAGAAGTTTAAATTCGCAAAAATATATATGCGCGCGAAAATCTTATTGTTAGCAGTACTACACCAAGCGAGGAGGCCAGAGTAAACATAGGTGCCCAATGGGAGCAACGGGCTTTTGAAAAGCTACCCAACCTCTCGACCATAGAACAAACAATCAAAAAACATTATTTACTTTTTTGCCATACTCAGCAATAGATACAGAACAGTCTACATGAATTGTAATACCAATCAGATAATATACTCAGTAAATATTTAGCGTTGCTGTTGTTTATCTTTCATGCACACTCGAGAGTTAGCAAACTCGGAAGGGTTAATTACCTCGCAACGCTATAAAACAGAAGGCAACCTGTTTCCTTTTTCCAAATATCGAATACAAGAATCTCCATATTTATTTTATAGGAGAAACGTAGCACTACTTAGGGAAGAAACGAAATTGGTTTAAGTTAAAGTACAAATATTTTTTTACAAATAAACGAAGACTGAATGCAAATGCAACTTGGGCAACTAATCCTGGTCCCTAATTACTTGGAAATACAACTCGCTAAGCAAATATTGTTACAGAAGGATTTCAATTGGAATCAGACCAATAAATCACAAAAGAAACCCTTAAACCAACATCCTCGGATCATGTATTTTAAATGTTTAAACCAAGCGTGTCTTAATAGCATGCCTATGCATGGAATAATCCCATATCAAACTTACTGTGCAACTGTTGGGTAATTAATGAGAGTACAGCTGGAATTTATTGGAGCCTATTTACAAGGCATGAGAATTCGATCAATACGCACCGGGCATATACATATTCACCCAAAACCCTTTATGAGATCAATACAAGAATGGGGAGTAATTATGCGACAGCGTAAAAACATGCACAGAATGCCGGCACGAATCAACATGTGCAGAAGTGCTAATAGGCTGGCTAGAGCTTCCCCAAAGTGAAAGCTATCAAGTTCAGAAATAAATGGATTACAATTTGTATCACACCACTATCTGTTATCAGGCGAACTACGATCTCACGTAAGTTTGCCGGTAAACTTTGGCTAGGGAACCGTCTTCAACGATGCAGTGTGTTTTAGACAGAGCGATAGAATATTTGATCATAAAGGGACGCGAGATCCCCCGGAGTGCAAATCAACAAGACACCGCAAAAGACTGATTTCACTTACAGTGCTAAGACCAGTGTTTTACTAAACAATTGCTTTATCTCTTTTCATCCGGAAGATGCAATCCTCTAGAGTACAGCTATATCAATTAATCGTGACAGAACATTATCCAAAGAGATAAGTTTGGACAAGATATGGGATTTCTGAATTGAATTCTTTTCTATTGTGCGCGAAATGAAAGTTTGCCGTCGGGTCCTTTTAAGTTGTCAATTTAAAAACAACAAGAGAATACAAGCGCTGAGATTTACCCGCTTCTTATCGATCAAATAAAATAGTAGAATTCGATAGGTTAAAAATGATATTCGTTGCCTGTCGAAATTTTATCAGCATATGCAATGAATGGCGCTGGGACACCGCTCAAATTTGAGCGTAAACTTCCATGATGCATTCACTTTGTAGGGTTTATAACTTCCTGGCGACCATTAAGCTACTAAACCTCACCTCTCTTTTGAGGGCCGCCTCTTCTTCCTCCATTTTCTAGCCTCCAAAGTGTCCCAAACAAAACTTTTAGGAGGCCTTGAGTTGTATGAACTCCGATCTGCGCGACTTGTAAATAGAATTTTCGAACGATTCACGTGATTGGAATTCTTCCCCGAGGAAGCGAGCCAATCACGTAGCTCCTCAAACAATAAGGCGCGAACGTTTTCGCTTCCGGTGAAATAGGACACCTACAGAAAAATTCTAAATTTCACCACAAATTACCTCAGATAATCTAAACCTCAACGAGAAGATAAGCCCTTCCTTGCCCCGAATAAACTACAGCTCACTGGCTTGCTTTCAAGCAGATGTGTTTTGTTTTACCAAATGGTTTGTTTAATCGTGTGACACGGCAATACCACAGACGTGACAAATTTCACGAAATCCTCTTCAATCATGAATAAATCTTTCCTTTAAATAATAAGGCAATCTAGATACATAAATTCCGTTCAAGAAATTACTTATTTTGGTATACACTTGGTTTGTTTATTTACAAAATAGGTATTTTCTGTGGGGAACTACTTAGTCTCTAATCAGTCGTTCTGATCTTGCGTGACAGAGGTGGTGGATTTTGGTCAATTGTCAAGAAACGTGACGCTGAAAATCAGCAGTCTTGTTAGTCGCTTCACCGATTTCTCATTCACCATATGCACAAATACTTTGTAGGTGCTACTCAACCTTTATAAGAAATGTAATAAACCAGTAAAATAAGACTTTTGGCTTCTTCGCCGGGCAATTTCTCTGAGACGATGTTGGAGTACATACCCGAGGATTAGCAGACGTAGACATACCGTAATTTGGTCAAATAAGCGTCTTCCTTAAATATGTACACCCCTCTCAAAGGAGTGACTTGAAATATGAATAAGCGCCTCCCTCGAACAAGTTACACTTCATCGATGAAGAGCATAGCAGTCCGTTAGGAAGCTAGTAATCAACAATACTTTACCCACCAAAATATTCTATCATTGAAAGCTTATTTTGTTATGGCTCTGATATTTTTTTTGTTACTCTTACAACAACCCCCCTCCCCTAAAAAACGCTTTATCTGGAGATAAAACCGATGTTGAAATTAGCAACTCCCCCAGATAAGCACCACACTTTGGGTGTGGTCAACAACAATTCTCACCCCTAAAAGAAATCACATTTTTCAGTGCTCTCAGCACTGAAAATAAACACTCTTTTGACTCCACCATTGAGCACATCTCTTTTCTGACTAAATCCATGTCCAGTTGTTATTACGGTGTGATGATCCACTACCGTGAGACCCCCTAAGGGATAGAAGAAGAGAAAAACTGAACACCCCTTAAAAGAAAGCAATTAGTAGAATCGTATACCATGAAAGACAGGACAATGACCCCTTGCCCCCTCCCCTCCTGACAAGGGTCTGTACAAACACAGAACACTAGATATCTAGGTCATTTTTTTATTAAAACACCTAGAAAAATATCCTCAGGACAAGTGCATGGACTAGTGAGGTACAGGAGCTGAGACAACATAGGAGAATAAAATCAAGACCATTAAAACACAGGTCCCCTCCTATTCTTATGCACCTCCAAACATCTGCACGACTTTCAGAAATTGATTTTGCCATTTTTGCTTTGTCCATGGTAAAATGTGGGTTACGACTTCAATAAGCATTTTATACTACAGAATTCCTGTGAACAATCACTTTTTAAATTGGTAGAATGATTTTTTAAATCCAGTGCAACAAAATGTTAAAGTGTAGTAGTCAAGCCAGAACAAAAGAGAACAAAGACATTACAGTGTACTAGTACTAAATAAACTAAACAGTATTCCATTGGTTTTTGGAAACCACACCATCTTTTCCAGGCTCATAAGATAAAAAGACTTCTCAATGGTTTCATTTTCAAGAAATGTATTTTTAGCATGAGCGCCCTTAGATTTATCAAATACAGAGCACCAAAAGTGTTTACTGTACAATATCACACTACAAGCACATAAATAATTTGTACAAACTTGTCACAATTTGGACTAAAACTCTAGAATCTAAGTTAATTATTTTTTTCCCTTTTTCCCCTTTCCCTTTTTTCCGGAAGTACCAGTAGTAGGTGTTTGGACAAAAGTGAAGGGCTTGGACTCTTTTGATGTCGCTTGACCAGCAAGTTCTTGTTCAATGTTTGTTTTGATTGCCTTCTCAAAGTTCTGTTATAAAACAATCCAACTGTTAGCAAACTAAAATATCACATCTCACCAAGAAAGTATTATGCTAATGCTCATGCCATCATTTCACTTATCATGAAGTTATCAATCATTTTAAGAAATGATGAGTGTTTTGCAGTGTATTACGTGCTAAACTGTAAATGCTCGCTTTTGTGCCCAGCTTCAAATTGGAACCCTTCTTAGGAGCAAAGTATTGAATACATTAAGTGCTCCCCCTCAAATAAGCCCCATTTAGTGGATCATTTCCCTTAGGGATCTCCCCCTAGCAAAAATTGCTTAGTTGAAAAGGATGGTTCTCCTTGTTTGCATATTGATCTCTTACAATGATTAGTCTTCTGCAAAACCACTATTGGTGTTGAATCCAATAACTTGTAGCTGTTTGTGGTGAAGCAACACCAAAAAAAATGGTGCAGCTGACTATAAGACAATCAGTGTGACAAGAACTTCACTTTGGATGGAAGATATGACTGAGACCTCTTAGCTTTGGAGGTTTATCCAGGTTCCTGAGCGTACCTTTTTCAATTTTGCAGCCTTGATATGTCTTGATTTTTTTGGTGCAATAATCCTTCCTGTAATGAGAAACATCTTTTTTATTTATTCATTTATTATTCTTTTGTTATTCTATAATTACATGGAATTGAAAATAAAATAAAATACTTATTGTATTTGTAAATGGCCTAGAGAAACTAATAAGCTTATTAATATATCGTCTAGAGTTGATCTAAGTTATCACCTTGGTAAACAGAAGGTGTTGCAAATAGCTCCAGGTTCATACCCAGGATTTAATGAGAGGGTAGGGGGGTCGGCACACATATATGCGAGGCAGAGAGAGCTCAGTTGTATGCAGAGGTTCTGTCTCTTTTTGCACTTTATCACTCACATGCATTTTAAGGACGTAAAAGAACCTCTAGGGATACTGCCCTGTTGTACTATCTTCAATGACAGTGCTTACGCACAAATTTGTCTACATTCTTTAATAGTATTTGAAGTGATGTGTTGTATCATAAGTGGGTTGCATTAACTTGGTCCATTTGTCATCAGTGATGGCATCACACGTGATGACAACAGACTTATATAAATGTTATATCTTTCAAACAGTTTATATGGCCATAACAGACATTAAAAGAATTTGACAAGCAATGAAGATATTCTACCTCCTTTCTTGGGACCCGCTGGCTTCTTGTGAGTGGCTTTAACAGATTTGCTCTTCTTCTTTACTTGATTCTGCGCCATTTTGCTCTACAAAGATTCTACGGGCCTGCAGTATTCCATTTTGAACAGCGGAGTTTCAATACAAAATATACATGCTCGCCCCAGTTCCCCCTATTTTTTTATGTGGGGTGGGAGAGAAAGTATGTCATTTTAACATCGTGCAAAAAATAAGTTATTGGATAATTGGTATAGAATATTATTGATTCATAAATTCAGAGATTAAGGAAATAAATTGGTTGTAAACTGACTATTTTTTTTGATAGAATAACTGCTTTCATATTAAAGCTTTTAAAATAAATAAAAAGTTTGTCCCCATCCCTCCCCTGAAAAGTAATGCTTTGTTTTGTGCAAAGGCGCCACTTTTGATAATTCTTCAATACACGCTACAAACTTGGCGTAAATGGACGCTTTTTGGCACTTGAATAACAAAATGGTGTATCTGGTTTGAGCGCCACTGGGAAGCAATCTTTAGCTCCCCAAATTCTTCTGTTTTATTTCATGTGTTCGAAAAAAATAGCGTCGAAAGAAACCAGACCCTTTCTAGATATGGGAAGTGATACCATACGCTTAGGGTATTTTTAGTTTCGGGTCGTTTTCGAAAGTAGAGTTTATCCTCTCGCGATGACGAGTGCGAGAGAGCTGAGCTCTCTGCCCTTGCCCCCTCATCACATCCACAAACTAACCAAAGCTGGATACTTAAGCGTGGAAGACATCGAGGGAGTAACTCCAACAGAGTTAAGTGAAGGTAAGAGCTGCATCATAGCATGGAAAGGGCCAATTTGGAGAAATTAAAACTTTGTTAGAGCAACAGAAAAAGAAATTTCCCAAGGGATGGAGTTGTTGCTTTTTGAACACTGCTCTGTTTTAGCTCCCACACTACTACATCGCTTGTAGAGGCAAATATACAAAAAAAAAAAAAAAGGCTAAAGGTAGTACTAATAGTTGGCACTTTCATATTTAGATTTGTCAATTAATAGAGAGGATTCAAGTGGTATCTTTACAAAAGTGTTCTGGAAACCTCAAACAAACACACACAAAAAAACTTGATATGGATACTAAAAAAAATTGCACTTTATACTTTAGATTTGTCACTTAGCAGAGAAGATGCACTCAGTATACTTCAAGTGGTCAGAAAACCACAAACACCTTTATCGGAGAAAGAGAAAGCGATTAAAACCATCTCTGCTGGTAGCCCAAGAAGCAGAAGTGCACTAGAGCTTCTACAGCAAGAGCAGACAGCAGGGTCTATAGTGACATTCTGTGAACAGCTGGACGACATGCTTGGGGGAGGGGTCCCAACTTGTAAGATAACAGAGTTCTGTGGTGCCCCAGGAATTGGGAAAACACAGATAGGGTATGTAGCATAAAGAAAAGGTTCCCTCGAAATAGTTCTACAACCCAGAATTTTTTAAAAACTTCGCATAAACATTATTGAAGTTAAGAGCTTTCAAAAAATGTAATAAAAAAAATAGGGGTACCGACCTCATTTTCACAACAGAGGGGCGTATAGTTGACGCGTTTTTACTGATCACGCGAGAAAAAATCCCAACTCTTAGTTTTCAAAAACCGTGCCTATACGAGCTGCCAAAATACGATCTCCCAAACAATAACAACAACAACAACAACAACAACGACAACAACAACAACGACAACAACAATAACCCGTAGTAGCTAACGTTCAAAACAAATCACATTTAAGACACTGTTTTTGCCATTATTTATACGATAAAAAGTGCCATTTTGAAGTATTTTTACGGTTTTTAAGAGAACATAAACAAACTTTTACAAGCCAACTTTTTTTCTTCTTTCAGTATATCATTTTTCCGTATATATTTGAGCAAGTAAAAAATGGGGGTAACCGACTTCGTTTTTCTGGCAAAGTGATTTTAATTAAAAAATGCGTGCCTTTTGCTTTGTTTTCTTTTACAAATGTGGCCTACAGGCGCACTTAATACCGGAAAATTCAAACAAACAGCTCGCACCACTATGCACAGAAGGGGTGCGCACTGCAATTCAAGGGAATTACCTTAATTTAACAAGAACAGTTACAATTAAAAAAATGTCTTAAGAGAGCAAACAGTGATTTTTTCCTTTTTGTGACATCCATATTCTTATCCTTTTTTTTATCTTTGATTTTTTAGAATGCAGTTGGCTGTTGATGTCCAAATTCCAGAGGAGTTTGGTGGTTTGGATGGCGAAGTCATATATATTGGTAAATGCTTGCTCTCAAATAGCTAGCTTACCTGCTCTTTTACTCTGTATTTTTACTGCGATGCATCATGTCAGTCATCTTGTTTTATACTGGTCAGGCGAGTGCTGCTGAGGAGATGGGTTAAAACCTTTCTCCCTAATCTCCCTTCTCATGCATCCAAATAAATAAATGATACAGAGGGTAGTTTCATGATTCTTTGTTTTATTTCTATCAAATACAAAGAGCATTGCATGATTATTTGTTCTTTTTCTATCAGATACAAAAAGCATGGCGTGATTATTTGTTCTATTTCTATCAGATACAGAGGGCAGTTTTATAGTAGAAAGAGTGGCAGATATTGCTGCTGCAGCCATCAAACACTTGGAAAACGTCACCGAGTCAGCTGATTTGGATGAATCTGGTGTGTTTAACCCCGTCTCCTTTGTTCATGACACACTTTCTTCAGTAGGATATTAGAGGAGTAAAGCACAAGAAAGATATCTACTTTTTTAATACAACAACATTGATTTTAGTTAACAGTGCCACAATAATGTCAAATATGTGTGAACTCTCAATCACTAACTTTTCTTGTCCGGCTAGAGATTGCACTTTACTATCCTCAGTGCTTTCTCAATATATAAATAACAAGGTTTTTTTTATACATCCATGAAATATCTCCCTCACCCGTCTAGAAGTTTATGCATCCTACTGTACTTTGCCGTATTAATTTGATTGTTCAAATCCCTCACAAGCTGATGTTGCCTTTGGCTGTCATTTTATCTCATATTTTATACCATAGACCTTGGTTCTTGAAAAAGACTGACTTGGTGGTCTCTTTCACTTTTTGCAGAGAGAAACCTTCAGCTAGAAGCTATGAAAGAATTCGAAGTGGAGAAAATCCTGTCACGGATCCATGTATTCAGGTGCCATGACTACATTCAGTTGATTGCTCTCTCCCATCTCCTTCACGACTTTATCAAGGAACGGATTAAGGTGCATAATGCTGGAAAATGGGACGCTTGTTGTAGGAAAAGAGAGGGGAGAAATTGGTGCATGATGCAGTCAAAAGTTGTAGTAGTGGAGGAAGGGGAGGTTGATTTTAGGTACATAAAGCTGACCAAAGGGGCAGTTAGTAGTGAAAAGAGGGGGGGGGGGGGTGGAGAAATGAGGTGCATGAAGTAGACCAAAGGGGCAGTTAGTAGTAAAAAGAGGGGGGGGGGAGAAATGAGGTGTAGAAGCAGACCAAAGTGTCAGTTAGTAGTAAAAAGAGGGGGGTGGAGAAATGAGGTGTAGAAGCAGACCAAAGGCGCAGTTAGTAGTAAAAAGAGGGAGGGGGGGGGGTGGAGAAATGAGGTGTAGAAGCAGACCAAAGGGGCAGTTAGTAGTGAAAAGGGAGGGGGGAGAAATGAGGTGTAGAAGCAGACCAAAGGCGCAGTTAGTAGTGAAAAGAGGGGGGGTGGGGAGAAATGAGGTGTAGAAGCAGACCAAAGGCACAGTTAGTAGTGAAAAGAGGGGGGGGGGTGGAGAAATGAGGTGCATGAAGCAGACCAAAGGGGCAGTTAGTAGTGAAAAGGGAGGGGGGAGAAATAAGGTGTAGAAGCAGACCAAAGGCGCAGTTAGTAGTGAAAAGAGGGGGGGGGGGGGTGGAGAAATGAGGTGTAGAAGCAGACCAAAGTGTCAGTTAGTAGTAAAAAGAGGGGGGGGGGGAGAAATGAGGTGTAGAAGCAGACCAAAGGCGCAGTTAGTAGTGAAAAGAGGGGGGGGGGGGGGGAAGAGGGGGGGGGGGGGGTTGGAGAAATGAGGTGCATGAAGCAGACCAAAGGGGCAGTTAGTAGTAAAAAGAGGGGGGGGGGGAGAAATGAGGTGTAGAAGCAGACCAAAGGCGCAGTTAGTAGTGAAAAGAGGGGGGGGGGTGGAGAAATGAGGTGTAGAAGCAGACCAAAGTGTCAGTTAGTAGTAAAAAGAGGGGGGAGGGAAGAAATGAGGTGTAGAAGCAGACCAAAGGCGCAGTTAGTAGTAAAAAGAGGGTGGGGGGGTGGAGAAATGAGGTGTAGAAGCAGACCAAAGGGGGAGTTAGTAGTAAAAAGAGGGGGGGGAGAAATGAGGTGTAGAAGCAGACCAAAGACGCAGTTAGTAGTGAAAAGAGGGGGGGGGGGGGGGTGGGGAAATGAGGTGTAGAGGGGCAGTAAGTATAGAAAAGGGAGGGGTGTGTGAGGTGCATTAAGCACACCAAAGGGGCAGTAAGTATAGAAAAGGGAGGGGTGTGTGAGGTGCATTAAGAACACCATAGGGGTATTAAGTATAGAAAAGGGAGGGGTGTGTGAGGTGCATTAAGCACACCAAAGGGGCAGTAAGTATAGAAAAGGGAGGGGTGTGTAATGCGCATTAAGAACACCAAAGGGGCAGTAAGTAGAGAAAAGGGAGGGGTGTGTAAGGCGCATAAAGCACACCAAAGGGGCAGTAAGTAGAGAAAAGGGAGGGGTGTGTGAGGTGCATTAAGCACACCAAAGGGGCAGTAAGTATAGAAAAGGGAGGGGTGTGTAATGCGCATTAAGAACACCAAAGGGGCAGTAAGTAGAGAAAAGGGAGGGGTGTGTAAGGCGCATAAAGCACACCAAAGGGGCAGTAAGTAGAGAAAAGGGAGGGGTGTGTGAGGTGCATTAAGCACACCAAAGGGGCAGTAAGTATAGAAAAGGGAGGGGTGTGTAATGCGCATTAAGAACACCAAAGGGGCAGTAAGTAGAGAAAAGGGAGGGGTGTGTGAGGTGCATTAAGCACACCAAAGGGGCAGTAAGTATAGAAAAGGGAGGGGTGTGTGAGGTGCATTAAGCACACCAAAGGGGCAGTAAGTAGAGAAAAGGGAGGGGTGTGTGAGGTGCATTAAGCACACCAAAGGGGCATTAAGTAGTGAAAAGGGAGGGGTGTGTGAGGTGCATTAAGCACACCAAAGGGGCAGTAAGTAGAGAAAAGGGAGGGGTGTGTGAGGTGCATTAAGAACACCAAAGGGGCAGTAAGTAGAGAAAAGGGAGGGGTGTGTGAGGTGCATTAAGCACACCAAAGGGGCAGTAAGTAGTGAAAAGGGAGGGGTGTGTGAGGTGCATTAAGCACACCAAAGGGGCTGTAAGTAGAGAAAAGGGAGGGGTGTGTGAGGTGCATTAAGCACACCAAAGGGGCTGTAAGTATAGAAAAGGGAGGGGTGTGTGAGGTGCATTAAGCACACCAAAGGGGCAGTAAGTAGAGAAAAGGGAGGGGTGTGTGAGGTGCATTAAGCACACCAAAGGGGCAGTAAGTAGAGAAAAGGGAGGGGTGTGTGAGGTGCATTAAGCACACCAAAGGGGCAGTAAGTATAGAAAAGGGAGGGGTGTGTGAGGTGCATTAAGCACACCAAAGGGGCAGTAAGTAGTGAAAAGGGAGGGGTGTGTGAGATGCATAAAGCACACCAAAGGGGCAGTAAGTAGAGAAAAGGGAGGGGTGTGTAAGGTGCATTAAGAACACCAAAGGGGCTGTAAGTAGAGAAAAGGGAGGGGGGAATAAGGCGCATAAAGCAGACTAAAGGGGCATTCAGTAGTAAAAAGGGAGGGGGGTGTGGGTGCAATAAATTAAGCCGACCAAATGGGCAGTAGTGAAAGGAGAGAAACGAAGTGTATGAAGTGCACCAAAGGGGCAGTTAGTAATGAAAAGGCTGAGGGGAGAAATGAGGTGCATGAAGCAGACCAGTAGTTCAAAAAGAGATTTAAATATATGCATAAGCAGACCAAACAGGCAGCTAGTAGTTTTTTTCGCTAAATTTATTTGACACAAGAATTTCTGGAAGTGAAGTTAATGTTAATGATTAAGGCTTCGTTTCCCATTGATGGCTTTTCATTTATCAGGTCAAGCTGGTTGTTGTTGATAGCATTGCTTTTCATTTTCGTCATGACTTTGAGGACATGGCACTGCGCACTCGACTGCTGAACGGCTTGGCGCAGAGCTTTATTAGAATGGCGTGTGAACAGCAGTTAGCTGTAAGTTGTTACTAAAACAATCCATAATTGCAACAGGGAAAACCAGATTATCTTCCAAATAGATATTGTTATTTGTACCGTATCTTTTAGTATCTTTATCATAATCGTCATTGTCATCTTTATCGTTATTATTATTGTTATTTGGTGAAGTGTCTTATGAAAGAACCTGCAGGCCTTACTCGAAGGCGTGTTCCACGCCTTTGGTGACGGACCTCTTGATTATTTCCGCACCTTTGCACTTCGAAAACCTTTAAAATATTGCTTATTTGTCATTTGATGTTAACATAATGACACACGTGGGTTGTTTTTCTTTTCGCTTCGATAACACTTTAGAATTGTTACCCCCCCTGCAGGTTGTGCTGATGAATCAAATGACCACCAAGATCCAGCAAAACCAAGACGGCGGCTCGCATCTTGTCCCTGCTCTAGGTACGTCACGCACGTACAGGCTTATTTTATGGGGAAAAAAGTTTATGTTGGAATCGTTATCCCATTACCTTTTCTACGCATCATGGCAAAGGAGGTTTCGTGGTACTCTAAGGCTAAGTGCAAACGTCGTATTGTAAGTGAGCCGTATTCAATGCAAATACATGTAAATGAATCGAGTCGATTGTTTTATCTTCATTTGCTTGACGTTTGAACTTAGCTTAAACTCATCGTCTGATAACCAGTGTTGAGTCGAGCGAGATTTGCAGACCTCTCAGAGAGGATGCAAACGTGCCAAGGCCTGACTAACCGGGGGCGCCCAAGCCGCAGCAGGGACTAGACCCAGGAGCGCGCGGTCATCCTCGATTTAAACTTATGCTAAATTGCGCTGATGCTTATGTAGCATACATCTAAAATGCGTAGGGTGATGTATTATCACGTTTTTATCGTGTTTTCAGGCGAGAGCTGGAGCCATGCGAGCACCGTGCGGGTCGTGCTTCATTGGGACAACAAACAAAGGTGCCATTCGAACCCCAGAGAACTGAAATAAGTTTCATATGACTCAATTGCCCAGAATATTACAATTGTGTACACGGAGGATAAATTGCGCTACAAGGCGAGGGTACACAGCTCGTTGTTTTCCCTGGGAGGGGTTAAGAAGGGGGAGGAGATTTGGGTAGAAATGGCGGGGGGAGGGTGGGTGGCTGAAAATATTCCATTGGTCAAAACCCTGTTATCCCTAAAAGACATTGAAATTTCAGGGCAGTCTTCTGCCGTTCAATTTATGTGTGTTAGTATTGTCGATCATGCGATACTGTTGAATGTTTTATTATGTGTTTTAATAGAATGGCGACCTTGTACAAGTCCCCCACCAAGCAAGAGATGACGGTTCCCTTCCAGATAACGGTAAAACCACGCTGTCTGGCATTTCTAAGACCGACCTCTACTTAATGGTATTGATTATTTCGAAACTCTTCTGAGAGATACTACCTCGGATAAAAAAAATGTAATTTTATTTTATGGCGGCAAAAATGATTCTCCGCGTAGAGGAATTCAAGCTGAACGATTTTTGAAAATAATGAAGGCAAAGCAAGAAGTAGCTTCGACTTAAGTCGGGGCTTGAATAGTTACCAAAACTTCCGAATGCATGCACCAGAAAATGACGTGTGTTCATGTATTGACCGTTATCTTTCAATACATTTTATAAAAGCACTTTGTTCTCCCCAGTCTTGCGGGGTGCGAGACGCCTGGGATTTCCCGCCGCCCGCTTTCCACTCCAGCGACAACGACGAGGAACTCAAAACCAATGGTGCTGCGGGATCCCGAGAGCAACACTCGAGAAATGATGCCCCGGAGGGCCTCTATCACGGAAAGGAGGGCACAGAAGGGACTCCCGGACCTTCTTCGGGAACCGTGGAAAGTCGAAAACGAACTTTTGATAAAATTAGCTAAGTGTGACTTTTAATTTGTTAGCGTTAGAAAAGGCAACGTTTTTTGGAAAGTTTTTCCTTTTCCAGAGAAGACTAATCCCCTTTTTATAAGGTACCAGTTGTATCAATTGAGTGAATTACACAAAAACCTCTGTAAACAGTGTAAAAAAACTCGCACGTTTCCGTAACACCGTGCATTTTGGGGCCTTGCAAAGTGGGTACCCATCAGGCAAGATATTAGAGAGCACAATTTAGAGTGGTCGTAATTTCCACTGGTACCGTGTGAAAGGGACCTAATTAAGCGGCACAAGAAAAGCGGGCTTCGGATGTTTGACTAAAATAGCTAAGAGTGACAGGTGACCCCCATCATGTACTTTGTAAAGAATAAACATTAGATTAAAAATAATAAACTTATTTGCTGGTATTGTTATTGTCTGGAAATTTATGCTTTCACGACTATCAGTAGGGTGCTTCTTTGTCTACTTACTTCGATCACGCAAACTACAAGTTATGACTGACATTCCTTTCTTATCCTTTTATCACCATTATATTCATCCGTTTATTCACCTTTTCTTTGTTGCTATAGGAAAATAGTTTTCTTAGCCAGAATTTTCGAAGACGGAGATAATCTCCCATTTGGTTTCAATCTCCCATTGTGGATAGTCTTTATAAACGTTGGTACCATCTTTATCGACAAATAAACACACTCCTATCATCTACTGTATTTGCAAACTAAATGACGCCTTTTCATTCGTTTAGCTGTTTAGTGAAAAAGATTGATCACGTCTCAATGTTGTGATTCACGCTATAACAAATACAAATATTTACATTATAATAACCTGCTTAGCAGTTTAAACAAATTTTGATCCTATAGACGAGACTACGAACGACTTGCGCCATCTTAGCTGGACATGTTTTGGTAGCAGGTGAACAGTGATCTGCGTTATCTAAACTCGGACGAAAATCTACACTTCAATGAAAAAAACCCGAAATGATACAGTAGCACTTATTGTCACCATGGTGAACGGAGCTGTTTACAGTTTGTTTTTTCTGATTGTCATCCAAAGTCCCCCCGGACGTTCGAGTTCGACGGTGAAGGGTAAGGGCCAGTTCACACAATTGTTAGCATACGCTGAAGACAAGAGAATTCTGAATTAATCTTGTGTGTGAAGCAGTGTGGTATAAGCAGAAGTCGGAGTAAATCGAAGGCGGGAGCGTCGTTGGGTTCTTATATCTATGTTTGCCGATTCACACACAAATAGTTTCAACATGAGAAGAACGAAAAATAATGGAACATTCTCCTTATGTTACTTATGTCATCTTTTACTGAAAAATTGGGGAATTTTAGATACTTTTCATATCGGTTAAAGTATTCCCCATTCCAAGTCAATTCATTTCAAACTTTCTAGGGAGTTGAGATTAGGTTCCAAGCGCGTAGCTAGGATTAGGAAAATGATACTATTTGACGATACTTCAATAAGAAATGACCAGCATTTTGGCCAAGTGGGGTCCACACCCCTCCCCCCTTAAGTACGCGTCTGGAGGAATTTTGTTTGGCAAATGTTCGTAAGGTAAATTTTATTATTTTAGCACACTATTGAAAACCGCAGTAAACATGGTGAGGAAACGTGGCACCATTTAGCAACAACACCCATTGAAATTCACGCCAGAGGGCCATCCCGTACATCGACATCCTCTCCTGGAATCCTTATTATCACATTGTTACCTTACCAGATAACCACATACTTAAGTCGCATGATGCGATGCAGGCGGGTGATGGCGTGCGACGATGTGGTAAGAGTATACGCCCTCGATGAACTCTTTCAGCGGTCCAGTGTCGGGGGACATGCCCCCTACTTTAGCCAATAGGGTGAAGCCCTCGCCAAACTTCACCTAGGCGCCTAGTGCGCGAGCTTGTGATGCTAAATTGTTAATGTTATATACGTGGAAATGTTTTTTTAATAACTTTTAAGAAGAATTTTCTATATATCTACTTATAAGTTGTTTGCGACGTTGGCATGGTGTCACGCGAGCTGGCGATGACGCATGCATTAACATAATGCGTGACAGGTCGTATTGTGATTGACGTTGGCATGGTGTCACGCGAGCTGGCGATGACGCATGCATTAACATAATGCGTGACAGGTCATATTGTGATTGACGTTGGCATGGTATCAGGCGAGCTGGCGATGACGCATGCATTAACATAATGCGTGACAGGTCATATTGTGATTGACGTTGGCATGGTGTCACGCGAGCTGGCGATGACGCATGCATTAACATAATGCGTGACAGGTCATATTACAGACTCTGGGTACGGGTCTTTTTTTATGCTTTGACTGAACGTGGGTACGGATCTTTCATGCTTTGACTAAACGTGGGGTACTGGTCTTCCATGCTTTGACTAAACGTGGAGTACGGATCTTTTATGCTTTGACTGAACAACGTGGGCTTTGAATGAACGTGGGATACGGATCTTTCATGCTTTAACTTAACGTGGGGTACGGATCTTTTACAGCTTTGACTGAACGTGGGGTACGGATCTTTCATGCTTTGACTGAACGTGGGGTACGGATCTTTCATGCTTTGACTTAACGTGGGGTACGGATCTTTCATGCTTTGACTTAACGTGGGGTACGGATCTTTCATGCTTTGACTGAACGTGGGGTACGGATCTTTCATGCTTTGACTGAACGTGGGATACCGATCTTTTACAGCTTTGACTGAACGTGGGGTACGGATCTTTCATGCTTTGACTTAACGTGTGATACGGATCTTTCATGCTTTGACTGAACGTGGGGTACGGATCTTTCATGCTTTGACTGAACGTGGGATACCGATCTTTCATGCTTTGACTTAACGTGGGGTACGGATCTTTCATGCTTTGACTTAACGTGGGGTACGGATCTTTCATGCTTTGACTGAACGTGGGGTACGGATCTTTCATGCTTTGACTGAACGTGGGATACCGATCTTTTACAGCTTTGACTGAGCGTGGGGTACGGATCTTTCATGCTTTGACTTAACGTGTGATACGGATCTTTTACAGCTTTGACTTAACGTGGGGTACGGATCTTTCACTGCTTTGACTGAGCGTGGGGTACGGATCTTTCATGCTTTGACTGAACGTGGGATACCGATCTTTTACAGCTTTGACTGAACGTGAGGTATACGGATCTTTCATGCTTTGACTAACCGTGATGATAATGATATGATGATGATGATGATGATGGTGATGATGATGATAGCAATGATTATAACGATAGCGATTTTTGTGATGGTTTTTTGTAGAGCTCATGATGAAGGCGATTTTGCTTGCTATTGTTTGAATGTTGATGGCGATCATGGCCATTATTTTCGCTACACTATACACTAATAACACATTGTTTACTGTTCTTTCAGGGTGCTGTAAATCGGAAGAGCTGAGTAAGAACTCTGTGCTTGATGTCATGTAGTTATACCCTATAAATATTGTTAAATTGTACCTTAAAACATACGTCTCAACCAACCTCCCCCCCCCCAAAGCGAGCGATCGATAAGCGTTAGTGTCTAGTATTTGTAAGGTCTGGTTAATGCAATGATAATTGGGTTTATTAATATTTTATTAAGATTTGACATCCATCTGGTTGCTTGTTCTAGTGTGTAATGCGCACCTGGATCTAGCGTTCGTGACGAGTCTATCAGCTCCACATAACAACCCCCTACGGTTATTGGACTATCGCGTGTCGTCGTTTATTCGTAGCGTCGTGCGCTCTTTTCATATATCCTCGCGATTTACGCGAATTGGCTTCGTAACCTTAGACAGGACGCCAAAGATTGTCTTTGACTTCCAAAGGTAGGAGTTTCATAGTCACTGGATGTAGCGTCAAGGTATTGTAGCCAAACAACTTCGCGGGATGTCTTCAAAAAACTTCATTTGCATGCTTGATTGAGGCAAACCTACGGCAAAACCCAATTTTCATTATAACTCTTCTGAAGCAAAAAGGACCAAAAGAAGAAAGAAACCCAGACACAATTTTGCTCTTTTACAATTACTTAGTGTTTGAGTCAAGTTTCAATAAATAGGTCTTCCGCTACAAAGTGTCAAATCAGGAATAAACTACTTTATTACACTTTATTTTCGCGAATTTCGCGATTTTGAAAAATCTGGCGCGATCTTATGAGGGCGCACCACAGATTCCCGTTTAACGAAAACAGTCTTTCATGTCTTCGAGATGGGATAACATGATCTATAAGAGAATATTATACAACTCTCTCACTTAATCAAATTGCTGACATTTCAGGTATTCATCAAAAGATGCTATTCTCCACGCTCTACACACAGTGGTACATAAACACAAGACGAGCTGTACGCATACTGGTAAAGCGTTACATCTCGCACAGTCAGTGTTTACTAGCAATGCCTCACGAGCAAAAGTACTGGTACTTATCACAGATCAAAGGTATGAGCATATGTGGGTCACTGACAGTCCTCTTAAACTCTCACACAGCACGGATTTTATAGCTAGACGGTAACAACCTAACCTAAACGAACCAGACGGGCCTATTCCAGATAACCGTAGATATAAGTTTGTGTAGTTTTAAAGGGGCGCATCTTCTCACGCAAGGGTTCTCTTATCCTCAAGGGGAGGGGGGAATTGCCGCACGTAAACACGTGTCTCATTGTACGCATAGCTGCTCCAACTTGTGAGAGGTTACTCATCCATTTGAGTTTTTTTTATTACAAAAATTCCAAGCTCAAGCCTTCTCTTTGCTCCCCAGATCCTGCGATGACGTCATGGCCTCCGTGCGGCGTCTAAAAAAGATGAACGTTCGCATCTTTACCATCGGCATCGGCAGATATTTCAACGGTCGGCAGCTTGAGCAGATCGCTTCCAGGCCCCCCTCGGCCAACGTGTTCACAGCAGCGCGAAGATTTCTTGCTTTTATTCGGGAAAAGCTCGTTCGCCATATTTGTCTAGGTAAGCAGAAAGCTATACTTAACGTTTATCTTTCTACAAATGATATCTATGACAGCACCCCCTCCCCCTTATCCTGAATCATTGTTTGTAGCCTGTGGCTAGCCTCAGGTCCAATTGGTACTATAGTAACAAGTGCTTGCTGTAGGAGTTGGTGGTTATCTTGCTACACGAGATGAGAGTTGTCCCTGCGATAAAACATCACCACAAGATGACCTCTTCTCTATCCACTAAAACAAGGCTCTGCGATAAAACACCACCACAAGGCGACTGCCTTGTCTCTACCCACTAAAACAAGGCTCTGCGATAAAACACCACCACAAGATGACCTCTTCTCTACCCACTAAAACAAGGTTCTGCGATAAAACACCACCACAAGATGACCTCTTCTCTACCCACTAAAACAAGGTTCTGCGATAAAACACCACCACAAGGCGACTGCCTTGTCTCTACCCACTAAAACAAGGTTCTGCGATAAAACACCACCACAAGATGACCTCTTATCTACCCACTAAAACAAGGCTCTGCGATAAAACACCACCACAAGATGACCTCTTCTCTACCCACTAAAACAAGGCTCTGCGATAAAACACCACCACAAGATGACCTCTTCTCTACCCACTAAAACAAGGTTCTGCCATAAAACACCACCACAAGATGACCTCTTCTCTACCCACTAAAACAAGGCTCTGCGATAAAACACCACCACAAGATGACCTCTTCTCTACCCACTAAAACAAGGCTCTGCGATAAAACACCACCACAAGATGACCTCTTCTCTACCCACTAAAACAAGGCTCTGCGATAAAACACCACCACAAGATGACCTCTTCTCTAGCCACTAAAACAAGGTTCTGCCATAAAACACCACCACAAGGTGACCTCTTCTCTACCCACTAAAACAAGGCTCTGCGATAAAACACCACCACAAGATGACCTTTTCTCTACCCACTAAAACAAGGCTCTGCGATAAAACACCACCACAAGGTGACCTCTTCTCTACCCACTAAAACAAGGCTCTGCGATAAAACACCACCACAAGGTGACCTCTTCTCTACCCACTAAAACAAGGCTCTGCGATAAAACACCACCACAAGGTGACCTCTTCTCTACCCACTAAAACAAGGCTCTGCGATAAAACACCACCACAAGATGACCTCTTTTCTACCCACTAAAACAAGGCTCTGCGATAAAACACCACCACAAGGCGACTGCCTTGTCTCTACCCACTAAAACAAGGCTCTGCGATAAAACACCACCACAAGATGACCTCTTCTCTACCCACTAAAACAAGGTTCTGCGATAAAACACCACCACAAGATGACCTCTTCTCTACCCACTAAAACAAGGTTCTGCGATAAAACACCACCACAAGGCGACTGCCTTGTCTCTACCCACTAAAACAAGGTTCTGCGATAAAACACCACCACAAGATGACCTCTTATCTACCCACTAAAACAAGGCTCTGCGATAAAACACCACCACAAGATGACCTCTTCTCTACCCACTAAAACAAGGCTCTGCGATAAAACACCACCACAAGATGACCTCTTCTCTACCCACTAAAACAAGGTTCTGCCATAAAACACCACCACAAGATGACCTCTTCTCTACCCACTAAAACAAGGCTCTGCGATAAAACACCACCACAAGATGACCTCTTCTCTACCCACTAAAACAAGGCTCTGCGATAAAACACCACCACAAGATGACCTCTTCTCTACCCACTAAAACAAGGCTCTGCGATAAAACACCACCACAAGATGACCTCTTCTCTAGCCACTAAAACAAGGTTCTGCCATAAAACACCACCACAAGGTGACCTCTTCTCTACCCACTAAAACAAGGCTCTGCGATAAAACACCACCACAAGATGACCTCTTCTCTAGCCACTAAAACAAGGTTCTGCCATAAAACACCACCACAAGGTGACCTCTTCTCTACCCACTAAAACAAGGCTCTGCGATAAAACACCACCACAAGATGACCTCTTCTCTACCCACTAAAACAAGGCTCTGCGATAAAACACCACCACAAGATGACCTTGTCTCTACCCACTAAAACAAGGCTCTGCGATAAAACACCACCACAAGATGACCTCTTCTCTACCCACTAAAACAAGGTTCTGCGATAAAACACCACCACAAGGTGACCTTGTCTCTACCCACTAAAACAAGGTTCTGCGATAAAACACCACCACAAGATGACCTCTTATCTACCCACTAAAACAAGGCTCTGCGATAAAACACCACCACAAGATGACCTCTTCTCTACCCACTAAAACAAGGCTCTGCGATAAAACACCACCACAAGATGACCTCTTCTCTACCCACTAAAACAAGGTTCTGCCATAAAACACCACCACAAGATGACCTCTTCTCTACCCACTAAAACAAGGCTCTGCGATAAAACACCACCACAAGATGACCTCTTCTCTACCCACTAAAACAAGGCTCTGCGATAAAACACCACCACAAGATGACCTCTTCTCTACCCACTAAAACAAGGCTCTGCGATAAAACACCACCACAAGATGACCTCTTCTCTAGCCACTAAAACAAGGTTCTGCCATAAAACACCACCACAAGGTGACCTCTTCTCTACCCACTAAAACAAGGCTCTGCGATAAAACACCACCACAAGATGACCTCTTCTCTAGCCACTAAAACAAGGTTCTGCCATAAAACACCACCACAAGGTGACCTCTTCTCTACCCACTAAAACAAGGCTCTGCGATAAAACACCACCACAAGATGACCTCTTCTCTAGCCACTAAAACAAGGCTCTGCGATAAAACACCACCACAAGGCGACTGCCTTGTCTCTACCCACTAAAACAAGGCTCTGCGCTATGTATCTTGGGAAGGATAAACTAGGACCACTGAAAGCGCCAACGGACACCCCTTATCCTTCCCATCATGCTTTGTATGCACTGTTAGTTTCAGAGAGTAGTTTTAACTCCAAAAGGGGAGTAAAAAACCGAGGTACAAAATGACTCCCTTTTTGGAGTAATTTTTTACTCCCTTTTTTCTACTCTCTCAAGGGAGTAGATTTTACCCCTGTAGGGGAGTAACTAAAGGGAGTGATTTACTAGGTTGCTTGCTATTACTCCATTAAAGGAGTACAATTTACCCTCAAAATGGAGTTATTTTTTACTCCTTTTTTCCCTACTCTCTCAGGGGAGTAGATTTTACCCACTTTAGGGGGTAGCTAAGTGGAGTAATTTACTAGGTTGCTTGTAGTTACTCCATTAAAAGAGTACAATTCACCCTCAAAATGGGAGTCAATTTTTACTCCCTATTTTGTTATTTCCCTCTACTAATTGGGTAACTAAAGGGATGATTTCAAACCCCTCCCCCCTGTTTTTACAAAATGGCCGTTTAAACTCCACCTACTTCAGGGGTTAATACTGGAGAAAGTAGAGTAATTTAGAAACACCAAGGAAAAGACGTTATTATGAATTTGACAAATCATTTAATTAAACAATTCAGTTTAAAAAATAATAAAAATATAAATTGAAAAAATGTTTGAAAAATAATAGTCATTTGACATAAGGTATCCAGGACAAAATTACTAACAAGTGTCCCAACATAACAAAGCTGAAACAAACATAACTCAATATTATTTTTCTATAACAACTTTAACAGCTTTTGAACATTACCCTTTTTGGCGTCATTACGGTTTTCCAAAAGAACTGCCTCCTCCTCCATCTTTGTATATTCAGATAAGAAGCTAGAAGCCTAATGCCTCTATATGCATCATTTAAATTTGAACCTGGTAGGCTAGCTTGAAAAGATAACTAGGTTCTTCATATGCAGGGTTTACTGTGATCAGAATATACGGACAAAAACCAACTACAGTAACATTAGATATTCAAAATAAATATCTGGACAAATTTTAGGTGCAAGACTGATTACTAAGTTTTTACTAAGCTAAGTTATTCAATTTTGTGCTTCAAGTAACAGTTTATAAAGCATAGGCGCTTTAGATGTAAGTACAGTGATTAGTGAATAACTTAAGTTTACAAAGTTTTTATTCGTTTCTTGCGATTTACGCATTGATACATTCCTTATACCTCAAACTTCTTTCTTTTCTGGCTTTGCAACTCGAGCACATTTTACTATCTCTATCATAATGTCCTGCGAAGATAATAAGAGAAACACATAAGAAGGTAGTATTGCTTTGGAAGATAACAAAGAATCACAAAACATATCAGTCTAGTTCGAGAAATCCGCTCACGAACGATGATTTGATGCTGAAGTTGGTCGCAAAAATCACATTTACTATTGAACCTATCACATTATAAAGCCCATTACACACTAACCTTTAACTTCAATCCAAGTTCTGCCATCAAATCCTCAAAAAAGGTGGATTACGCGTAGAAAAGACGGGAATAAACGGCTATCTGTTTGGAGGTTATGATAATGGCCTTCGTTCGACCGTTATGATTTTGCGCCTTGGGCCCAAGCCCCTCTCGGCCACTAAAGCGAGGGACGCCCGGTACATTTTGGTTTTACGGGCCCTGGTGAGCCGACTTCTATCTGCAAAGCGGGACTTCTTTTTTTATAATCTCAAGTAGCATTTCTATTAGAAACAATATATATTATTTTATAATGTTCAAATCGGATCTAAGAATTTTATACAATTATCACCCTACCTATCTTTCTTTTAAATGCAGTACTAATTATTCTGAGCGAATTTTGAAAGTACACCACATAAAACTCATGTTCGAGTCCAAGCCTGTCTTTGATTACATTTCTTATTGTTGTAGTATAGCTGACAATATATGCAAGTATGGCGAGGCCTGTTCTTGTATTGAAAATGTTCTTTTAGGATTTCCTAAGAATTTCCTAAGAGTTCCTAAATTGTAGAACTTCAAATCTTCTTCCTAAGATTTTCTTATCCAAATTATTTCAATTTTCTGGTCTACTGCTTATACTAAGAAATCCTAGGAATTTTTAGGAAGTTTAATCATATTTTGTTGTTTTGATCGAACTTAGGAAATCTTAGGAAACTCCTAGGCACAGGGTAGAGTTTTTTGTCTCAATACCAATAAATACGATAAATTATTATTTTTATATTTTGTCTTATATAATAAAGACTATCGTTTTCCTTCTTAAATTCAGCTAATTCAGAGTAAAAAAACAACTCTCTTTATCTTATATATTTGGAGTGGTTTGTTACTGCTCTAAAAAGATACAGCTGGAGTAAAAACTACTCTTTCAACACGAGATGGCTGGAGTAGTTTTTACTCTTCAAAACCTACCCCCTAAAAGGAGTACTTTTTTACTCCATTTCTTGACCATCTGGAGTAAAAATAACTCTTTTCACTTCAGATAGTTGGAGTAGCTTTTACTCTGCTAAAATTACTCCCAGAAAAGAGTACTTTTTACTCCATTATTTGACCAACAAGAGTGAAAATTACTCTTTTTCTAATAAACATTCGATACTAATTCTCAGCAGAGTAAAACTTACTCCGTTAAGGGAGTAAACAAAAAAAATACTCCTCAGTGGAGTAGTTTTTACTCCAATAAAGGAGTTCAAATTACTCCTTTAAAAGTACTCCAACGCAAAGAGTAGTTTTTACTCTCTGAGTGGAGTAAAAATAACTCCCTGAAACTAACAGTGTGCTAATCACTTAGACGCGCATGGGTGCGAGGCTGACCCTGATTCGACCCACAAGGTCAGGCAACCGAGAATCAGGTGTAAGCGGGTGTGGAAAAGCCCGAGAGAGCTGAGGCGGATTACGACTATATTTCTTAAAGAATTTCTGGTCATGTAGCAGCCCTCAGAAGTTTTCACCTCATTGGATTGATGTGTACCAATGGAACAATGAGGTAATCCAGCCAGTTACGTTAGGCCTGAGCGCACTGCTACATCTGGGATTTGCAGGGAGGCAATGAAAGGAACGGGGGCATCCTTTATCAAGAATAACAATCATAGGCTAACTTGCCCCGAATTAACAATTATATGGGGGGTCTTAAACTGAGAACTATTTAAGCGGAAAACAAGACAATACTGCCAAGATCCGAGATTCTTCTTACTTCAATGGTGTGACAATGGCGCAAAAGTGGAGATCGATTGGATTAACAAATAAAAAGCACACATCGAGTAAAACAGTTTTATGACCGACATCGTATACACAATTTAGTTGAACCTCTTCGCTAACAATAAGGTTAGAGCAATCTCTTAAAGAGAGCGTGCGAGTTAAAGTTTAGCGTGTCATTGCACGCCGTGTCCTGACACGCCGGTCTATGGGATTCAGAAACTAAACGGTGCAAACTATGAGGGATATCTTTCAACGATCATGGCGTGCCCCTGAAAACACCAAGCAAAGATGTTAGTAGCCTGCAAAAAGAAAATAGAGCAAAACCAACACAAAACAATAATGTAGAATAGATGCAATACGCATCTAGAGCTTTAGATTGGTTTTTATTTACCCGTGAAACAAAGTGTGATCGTCCAAGTGTAATAGTCAGTAAAACACAAACAAGAATGGATTTAGATCGAAATAAAGTGTAATACGCTAAAGTGTAGTTCAAGGGTTAATAAAAATCACTCTATTTTGCTGGAGTAAGGCGTTTACTGTCTCTGCCAGGAAGGAACTGTTACGATCATTTATGGCGAGAAAGCTTTTATCACTGAGAAGAGATATAATTCACAATACACGGTGTTGGTGACAATGTTGGTGATAATTGTAATAATGATCAATTATGATGGATTACGATATGAGTTTAGTGTGAGTTCCATCTAGATAAGCAAGTGTCTGCTTTTGGGGCAAACGCTTGGTGATGGTGATGATAATGATCATGTTGATAATGGTGGCAATGATATTGATGGTGAAAGGTAATGTTGATAATGATAATGATGTCGATAATAATGATTATGTTGATAATGATGATGTCAAAAATAATAATGATGTTGATAATGATGATGATGTCGATAAAATGATGATAATGATGTCCATATTGCTGATTATGTTGATAATGCTGATGATGTCAATAATGCTGATGATGTCGATAATAATGATGATGATGTCGATAATGCTGATGATGTCAATAATGCTGATGATGTCGATAATAACGATGATGTCAATAATGCTGATGATGCCAATAATAATGATAATGATAACAATCATGATGTGTGCTTCTTACCAGTCCACCTGCGGCACATGCTGCCACAAGTCCATATTTCCCCCCGACCTCGTTAAGCCTGTTTGCCGCTGTTGTGACCAGGCGGACCCCAGTGGCACCAAATGGGTGACCGATGGAAAGGGATCCGCCCCAGGTGTTGAGTTTCTCCATAGGCGGTGCCCCAACCTATGTCAATCAAGAAATCAGCGATTAACATCACTTAGTAAATCATATAAAAAGATCGAAAAAGGCCAATCACGCCGCCATTTCATGCTCCCAATCAATGCAGAGTCCAACAAAGCATCCATTTCTATCGGCTAATTCAAGGGAGTAACCGAAACATATTCAATCAAATATGGTCAATATTGTAATTCGAAGGTTTCTATTTTGAAGCTTCATTGCAAATAAACTGTCGTATTTTCAATGATAAACCATAACAAAGGAGTGGTTGATAGACAAGAAAAATGAAATGAGATGAGAAAATCATAAAGTCATATCATTAAGTAACAGAATCAACTGCTTTTAAAGATAATAATAAAACAGCAGATTGTTGAGCGAAATTACAAAAAGATTCACGTTTACCTTTGAAGAACGCCCCATGTAGTTTTGTGAAAACCAATCCGAATCTAATGCTTTCATGTTGGCAAGAATTTGGCCCTGTAGACAATTAAAAACCATCACCTCATGATCAAGCAAAATTGTGTAAATAGCTTGTAGATAAAAAATAAAGTGGCTAGATGATACGTTATGCTGATATGCTAACACATTGGTCAACTTCTATCTACATGTAGGTAATTATTTGGGACTGGCGGAAATAAAACTGTATAAATACATCTGCCATATTGGAAGAGGTTATGAGTCTGGGTCTGAGTCTCCTGATGAGCATTCCTTGCTTGTGTTTTTTTTTTTACTTATCTTATACTTACAGCAAATGCTTCATGGAACTCAAAGACATCAATGTCACTCAGCTTCAGACCCGTCTTTTCCAAAAGTTTGGGTGTAGCATAAGCAGGGCTAAAAAAAATAAAAGGGTTACCATTTAAGGGGGTAGAAAATAATTTCTAATATACACTGAAACCTACCCTAGAAGAAGCTGATCCTTAGGATCTTGTGAAACATAGACGTAATCTCTGAAACAAGAACAACAATCTGCATTTAAAATAGAACTTCAAAATTGCGGTGTTATGAAGATTGCATGGAAGATATGGTCCCAATTGATGGGCCTAAGGGAATGCTGTCACTAACATGGGCAAAGCAACTATTTGCTGGGATTGGCGTGCAGGTATATATATATTATGCAAAATAAGGTAAAAGCTCTAATTTACAAGCCCCAAGTTCTTAATTCTTTTTGTTTTGTTTTGGAGAGGGGGTCTTAATAGAGCTAGTATTGCAAACCCTTTCGATACACAGGGTAAACCCACCCCTCTGCCCTCCCTCAAGATATGCACTTAAATATGTTTAAATGTTTCATACCGAGAGGACGCCATAAGCCAGTTAACTATGTAATAAGTGTTGAGCAGCCATCTCCTTAATTTCACACTCCTTAAATAACCCTTTCCATTTTCCAGCATCTCAGCCTACTGCTACATACTCAAGTTGTCGGGTCTGAAATAGTTTCAATACCCTTAGAACAAGTTTTCGAATTACCTGAGATATGCTTTTGGCTTGAGTCCCATGCTTAGGGCTTTCTCTTCACACATAACAAGGCATGCAGAGGCACCATCAGTCTGGGGAACAGAAAGCAAGGGTCAGTGAGGATGTGCAGGACAAACAACAACACATGTAGAGCGACCATCAGTCTGAGAAAAGAGAATGTAGGATTTGCTATGATATGTTTATAACCAAATGTGATCCTAGGGTCTTGTGAATACATCTGGATTTATGGAACGTGATGGCACATGAAATAATCTGTTACACAAGTTAACAGGCTACAAATCATTAACAGGTCTCATTTCCAAGACTATAGACTGTTTTGACTTACCAAGAATGAGGAGTTAGCTGCTGTGATTGTTCCAAATGGCCTGATAAAAGCTGGCTTGAGCTTGGCCATCTGTTGAGGGGTGGAGACCCTGATGCCATTATCTGCAGACAGTACAGTTGTCGTACCAGGCACTTGGTATGACAGCACATCTGTCAGCTTGCCTGCCTGTGGATGGATAAACTCTAATCAATTGCCAGAGGTTATAAGAGGAGAAACAATATAATCTCACATCTCCTGAAAAACGTCTGATCTCAATTACCCGTAGCGCTTTTTAAAAGATTCTGTTTTGTATATCTTCAACAAATTGCATACAGTAAATCCAACTAATGTTGTCAATGAAAATAATGGGAACAAGTTCAACAAAGCCCTTATCTTGTACAAGAATGCAAGCATTTAAAACAGGTGAAAACAATTTGTTTTATGCTCTATGCTCAATGGAATTCCTCAAGATTTTCAACATTTTTAATGTGACCTTTGAGTTGTGGACTTGTAAAAAATGCTTTTTCTTTTGGACAACATTAATGGGACTGATAACATTATTATTACACAGTAAATAATAACAGAGGACCTACTGAAACTATTAGAGGAATGTGTATTTGTCATTTCCAGATAGCGGAATATCATAAATGAGACCAATGGCGAATATAGGAGTTTCTTGATTTAGGAATAACGCTATTTGTTGGATTCTACTTCCCAGATCCTGTCACTAGTGCACAGATCTGGTGGGCAGCATAATCCAGATCATCTCCCTCCCCTAAATCTCCTCAAGTCATAAGAAGGCAAGAGGAGGTAAGAAAGGAGGTTTTGTATATGTAGATGGTGTAGATGTATTGTAGATGGCGGCCACTCTTTGGTGTTATTTTCCTTCTATGATAAGATTTTAGTCTAACATTGTAGAATGTGATAGTAAATCTGAGATGGCTCTCTAGGGCCTCACCCCCATTTATGGATCGGAGAGTAAACCCCCTGGGGCCTCACCGCCTAATGTATTGGTCTGAGGGTATACCCCCTGGGGCCTCACCCTCTATGTATTGGTCTGGGAGGATATTCCCTTGGGGCCTCACCCTCTATGTATTAGTCTGGGTGGATATCCCCTTGGGGCCTCACCCTCTATGTATTGGTCTGAGTGGATATCCCCTTGGGGCCTCACCCTCTATGTTTTGGTCTGGGTGGATATCCCCCTGGAGCTTCACCCTCTATGTATTGGTCTGGGTGGATATCCCCTTGGGGCCTCACCCTCTATGTATTGGTCTAAGTGGATATCCCCTTTGGGCCTCACCCTCTATGTATTGGTCTGAGGGTATACCCCCTGGGGCCTCACCCTGTATGTATTTGTCTGAGTGGATATCCCCTTGGGGCCTCACCCTCTATGTATTGGTCTGGGTGGATATCCCCTTGGGGCCTCACCCTCTATGTATTGGTCTGGGTGGATATCCCCATTGGGGCCACACCCTCTATGTATTGGTCTGAGTGGATATCCCCTTGGGGCCTCACCCTCTATGTATTGGTCTGAGGGTATACCCCCTGGGGCCTCACCCTCTATGTATTGGTCTGAGTGGATATCCCCTTGGGGCCTCACCCTCTATGTATTGGTCTGGGTGGATATCCCCTTGGGGCCTCACCCTCTATGTTTTGGTCTGGGTGGATGTCCCCCTGGAGCTTCACCCTCTATGTATTGGTCTGGTAGGATATCCCCTTAGGACCTCACCCTCTATGTATTGGTCTGAGTGGATATCCCCTTGGGGCCTCACCCTCTATGTATTGGTCTGAGTGGATATCCCCTTGGGGCCTCACCCTCTATGTTTTGGTCTGGGTGGATATCCCCCTGGAGCTTCACCCTCTATGTATTGGTCTGGGTGGATATCCCCTTGGGGCCTCACCCTCTATGCATTGGTCTGAGTGGATATCCCCTTGGGGCCTCACCTTCTATGTATTGGTCTGAGGGTATACCCCCTGGGGCGTCACCCTCTATGTATTGGTCTGAGTGGATATCCCCTTGGGGCCTCACCCTCTATGTATTGGTCTGGGTGGATATCCCCTTGGGGCCTCACCCTCTATGTATTGGTCTGGGTGGATATCCCCTTGGGGCCTCACCCTCTATGTATTTGTCTGGGTGGATATCCCCCTGGGGCCTCACCCTCTATGTATTGGTCTGAGGGTATACCCCCTGGGGCCTCACCCTCTATGTATTAGGGTTAGGGTATACCCATACCCCAAGCCCCCCCACCCCATCTCCCAAAGTATGGATTTGATGGTGTTCATTATGTACCTGTGTAGCTTGGTGCGCCAGTGTGTGTGACCGCAATGCATACTCATCCTGAAACAAACAAAAAAGGGAACAGGATAAAAGAGATGAAAAAGTTATAAAAATATAAAAAGGCCCTTTAGAAATAATGCTGCATTCCTAGAGACATGTTGCTATTGTATGGCCCATTTCCAAACCTACTAGTGTCGCTTTAGAAAAACAAATTGAGGCTTTGTGCTTTTGGTTTGTGCTAGAACTACAGCAATGTACCAGAATTTGCACAGGACCTTCATTTTGAAGCTTTTCTTTGTGGACAGAAGAGGGAATGGAAGAGGTTTACTGATATTGGTTTTGGTGCCATTAAACCTGTCACAAAACAAACCTGTTCTTGTCTGCTAACATGAAAGGCAGATGCTAGCCGATCTGCACTGTGCCCCATAACCTCGCCTGTTGAGAACTCTGCAACTGCTGGAAGCTATGCAACATAGAACATACAATCAGGCCTTGTTATTATATACATTGACAGCAATGAAGACATGGAAATAAAACCTACCTCTGGCGCAAGAAAACTGGGTCTGAGACGAGATAGTAAACTTAGTCTAGCGCCCAATGTCTTGGCCTACAAAAAGATAGGAATAACTTTTAAGCAACAACAACAACACACACACACACAAAAGTAAAATATGTAAAGCTGTGTGCAAAGATAAAAAAGGGGCAACATTGGCTTTCATAATTTTGAAATATTTTTCCAGTTTTCTATTAAAAATCATCATCATTAATAATCACCCAAAAGTAAATGTTGCTGCGAAACACCCGTGCAACGAAAGGGGGAGCGCTTCATTTGGTTAAATGGACTAAAATTGCAGCGCATCCTACAACCTGATTCAAAATTCGTAAAATTGGAAGCGTGAAGTTTTAGTACATAGTGATTTTAAAATATTTCTGCAAAAAAACTGATATTAGATTTTAACATTAGCTTCTCTAACATGTTTTTCTGTTCTTGGTCATGTGACCATGGGTAGAGATAGATGAAATCATCACAAGTGTAATTTTTGTCTAAAACAGTTATGTTGAAAATTCCAAGAGAGTTAACAAAAAAACATGAGCTTTTATAAAACAAACAAATTTCCCTAGCAACTCAGATAGTACCATTTGCCCTGTGTATACCTTGTTTAAAGAGAGCAAAGTCTTTCGTAGTGGTCTGCTGAATCTTATAGGTACATCTGACATAAACTCTACTCCTCCTGCTACGCAACTATCAATTTGTCCAGCAGCTATCATGCTAACTCCTGGTAAAGATAAGAGAGATGCATTATAAACGCTTAGCCACAATATTGTCAAAAAAGGCTTTCATGTTATCACATAGTATTGACAAGAAAGGTGAAAAATTAGGGAGAGGACATTTTATTACACAAACTGCTTATTTGGCTTGATAATGCTGACTGTGACACTGGGTATATGGAGGGGTATTTAGGGAGGGGACATTTTATTACACAAACTGCTTATTTGGCTTGATAATGCTGACTGTGACACTGGGTATATGGAGGGGTATTTAGGGAGGGGACATTTTATTACACAAACTGCTTATTTGGCTTGATAATGCTGACTGTGACACTCGGTATATGGAGGGGTATTTAGGGAGAGGACATTTTATTACACAAACTGCTTATTTGGCTTGATAATGCTGACCGTGACACTGGGTATATGGAGGGGTATTTAGGGGACAAAAGGAAATATTTTAAATAATAATTATTTATCTTTCTTGCCCTACCACCGGAAGCAAATTAACTACAACTAAAAAGAGTGTTGCTAGTACTGTATAATACCTGAGGAGATTGCCTGATTTGATGAGATACAGGCCATGGTGACTGTATGACTTGGGACCTTTTCAGGAAAGCCTGCACCCAAAGCAGCCTACAAATGTATCTCAATAATCATTTTACCAGGCATACACAAGAACATTATACAGCTTGAAAAAAAAATGTTTGCCTTAAGTTGTAGCACGTTTAATACAGTGGTACTTCTATTAAGTGCCACCATAGGAACCATGATACAGTGAGTAAATAAAAAGCAATGAATCTGAAAATATTGTAAATTTCACAATTAACTCCAATTTCAACTCCAATTAGCTCCAAAATTTCTTAGTGACAATAGTATCTGTAAGCTCATTCTACAGTATATCAATTTTCTGTCAGTCTCCACATGGTTCCGACAGCTGCCAGTTGACGTTTTAGTTTTGTCAGCAAAGGGTTCTTATATCCAAATGAGATTTTCTGGTCACTTGATTGAGATAATGGTAACAATGATATATTTGGGACTGGACATTGGTGAGTTTGGCCATTTAATGAAGTGGTAGCTGAATATAATGAAATACATTATTTGACTGCCAAATATTTTGGGACTTAAGTGACTGCTCAATGGAGGGTGATTGATCAATAGAGGTACCACTGAAGGAAGTGTAATCTTGTACCATACCTACCTCTCTAGCAATGTTACTAGTCTTAACTTCCTGGATAACTGTACCAATACACACGTAATCAACAACACCAGGGTCTATTCCAGTCTTGGTGATGAGCCCCCTAAAACACATATACAGTACCAGTGTAAGCAGCACTATACAGCATCTACAAGCGATGTCTATGGCTTGTGATAAAGAAAAAAACTTTTGGTGGAAGAGGGTACTTAGAGAGGGAGCAGTTAAGATGTTTTTAGTATAAATTATTAACTATTTTGCGGAGGATATTAAATTACTATAATTTACTCAAGAATCAAAAGTAACCCCATTTTAATTTGATTTAGTGAATCTTAAGTAACCCAATTAAAGTAGTAGTTTTTTGGCTAAACTTAAAGATCTTCTTACATATCAGACAAATATGATTAAAATAAACAGTATGGAGAACATTATAGACTTACTGAAGAGCACCACGCTGTAAATCATGGGGCATAAGATCAGCATAACTAAAAACAACAACAACAGATCAGACATTGTACAGGCTATTGTAATTTTGTTTCTGATGGGTAGATGCTCTTATATGGATACTTTCAATATATCAATATCAGAAGATTTTGTTGAATGGTAATCATCTTTTTTCTTTATCTTTTGTAAACATGAGCTATGATTTTTTCAATAAGTAGTTACTAGTTAAGAAAATATACATCTGTTTGTAATTTCTGCTAGAATTCTGATAGCCAGGGAAAGATGAACTGCAAACTCTCACCTTGTGCCAGACATTAGAAATGGAGTTCGTACTCCTTCAACAAGGACCACATTCCGACCACCACTAAACTTAGCTGAAAAATGAAAACGTCCCATTGTCAAGAAATTCTTACTGTACTCCCTCCCTTGAATCTTGATTGCATACAGTCTACGTAGATACTGTACAAATACCAGCAAACAAAGTCTATCCCTAGTTCCCAGATACTCTACTGTAGATTTGCTCTCAAGTAGAATATTCATAACTTCTTGATACTTTAGAGTTGAGCTTATGTTTGTGACCTGAAATGTATACATAGCTGTTAAGCACTAACTATAAAAGCCATATGCCATACTCCTATCCAATTTATATTCTAAGGGACAGCCCTGGGATTCACAAAATACAAAATAAACCACCTTTTGCAGATACTTTTCTCTTCTGGGCAAAAGTGCTCCCACTTCTGTAAGGAACTGAGTAGATAAAAAATAAAATAAAAATTATTTAGGGTATAAACCTCAAATGATTCATCCATATTACAACACTAAATAGCCTTTATGGGGCTCAATATAAATACGAAAACTTGAAATCACATAGTATTTTCTGGAAGCAAAGTCATGGAAGTAGTGTGGTTAGGCTGATTATTATTATAATTTTGAAATTCTGATGCTGGTTATAGATCATTAGTCTCATCATCAGCCTCAAGGGAAATTTAGATGCATTCAAAACTTCAATACAACTTAAGTCTTTTGAGGGTAATCTCTTAATACAAGCACCCTACACTAGGAACAAATGTGAAATCTTTTGTTTTTTTTCTCGTGTTTTTAAGAAAAATATTAAATTTCTTTGAGAAAATATAAGACGTGTGCGTTAATGCAAACCTTGAAAACATCTCTTATTTTGGCCATAGCTACTGGCTGATAATAATCAGACTTTTGTAGTGACAACCAGAGTAAAATGCATTGCTTGCAATGAAATATTAAAAAGGGCAATACTAACTCGCTCAAGGTTACTACTACATAACATAAGTTGATTAATATTTGAGTATTCTATAATAAAAATGTCTCGAAATCTACTAGAAAAAAGAAATGGACTTTGACCGCCTCCTCCTGGTATGTCATGTATCAAATTTTAAAGAACTCTACACTCCTAGAAAAAGAGCCTAATGCCTAAGATATCTATAATCAATAGCTTACGTCCGCTAAGTCCCGGTTTGTTCAAGGTTTGGGCAAAAGATCTCCACATTTTTCCACCGTTCACTATGGTCGCCATGTTGGACAGGAGATGGTGCTGGGTAACCACTCCGCCTATTGTCATTAGTATTCAGTACCACAGGAAAACCAGCTATCGGTTCATTATCGATTGGATATTTAAAAAATCGCCTATAATTTAGAGAATTTAGAGTGCTTTCAAAGAATCCACTTTTTTCTTTGTCAATAAATGGTATAAAGCTTTTTGAAATGCAGTAAGTGTGTAAAAGATGGAAATGAAGTATTTTTCTATCAAGTGTCACTGTATTTCAAACGCCAACAAAAGTTGTAAACGCTAAAAATGGATTAAAGAACCACAAGAAAAAAATTGAAGGGGCTCGTTTGAGTCGGTCTTATAATCTTAGGATCCGAGAACAAACCGAAGCTTTAGCGAATACAATCGATTGTGATATTATGGTCTGTACATTTGCATAAACATGTGCGAGGTGACGAGGATCGCGGGATCTGCTTGGTAGCGTTTTCTTTGCGCAATACTCGGTTGACCAAAGATGGTATCGTGCAAGATTTAGAGTGCTTTCAAAGAATCCACTTTTTTCTTTGTCAATAAATGGTATAAAGCTTTTTGAAATGCAGTAAGTGTGTAAAAGATGGAAATGAAGTATTTTTCTATCAAGTGTCACTGTATTTCAAACGCCAACAAAAGTTGTAAACGCTAAAAATGGATTAAAGAACCACAAGAAAAAAATTGAAGGGGCTCGTTTGAGTCGGTCTTATAATCTTAGGATCCGAGAACAAACCGAAGCTTTAGCGAATACAATCGATTGTGATATTATGGTCTGCACATTTGCATAAACATGTGCGAGGTGACGAGGATCGCGGGAGACGGAGGGAATGTGTGACCAGCATTCGCCTAAAACCCTCCGAAAACCTCCAACCTTGCAACGAACCTAACTTCTTAACCTTTCAGGAGAACAAACAACGACCTGTCCAACTTCTGTATACAGCAGAACTCCAACAACATGGCCGTTCAAGTAAAATTTCCGTTCGGCACAAGTGTGGACGTATTTGTAACGCACGTGGACCAAGAGTCCGGCAACCTCTTCGTCCAAATCAACAACGAAGAAGCGGGAAAGCTTGACGATTTGATGGTCGAGATCGATGAATTCGTAGCTAGCGACCGTTCTCCGCCCCTATGCGCTTCAGAAGTTCTGCTTGGTAGCGTTTTCTTTGCGCAATACTCGGTTGACCAAAGATGGTATCGTGCAAGATTACTAGCTGTCAAAGGCGCACAGTCTGAGGTTTATTTCATAGACTATGGAAACACAGAACACGTTTCACTTGAATTCCTGAGAAATGCCCCGGCTAAGTTTCTTAATCTACCGCCTCAGGCTTACGAGTGCGAAGTAGAAGGTTTAAGGCAGCTCAAAAGCAGCAACTTCTCAGAAGTTGTTACCTCTCTCACCGAACAAGTTCTAGAAAAAGAATTAGTGTGCATAGCTGTGTCGCTCAAAACCAGTCTTGTGTTAGTGGTTGATTTATTCACGGATGCGACATGCACGAGGTCTGTCCTTGATGTTTTGTCAAGTGGTGGACTTGCTGCAGACCCGGGATTGTCCGCACTTGCAGCACCTTACATGCCCTCTGTCAGCCCTAAAGACAAGAAGTACAAGTGTCTAGAGCTGGAGCCTGGATGTTACCTTGACGTTTTCATAACATCTGTGGACAGTCCATCTGACTTCTCATGCCAACTCATTGCAAACACTGAAAGTATCGCGACAATGATGGAAGAGCTAGCCTCAACATACACAGATCTTGGCCCACAGGACCTCAGGTTGCTGGCATCCACCAAGGGTTACCCCTGTTGCGCTAAGTTTACTGAGGATGGTTGCTGGTATAGAGCATTAATTACAAAGGATTTGAGAGACGCATCAGGATTTATTGAAGTCAAGTTCATGGACTATGGCAACATTCAACGCACACCTTTGACCGATGTAAGAGAATTAAAAGATGAGTTCCTTTCTCTGCCTGCTCAAGTAGTAGAGTGTTTACATCACGGCATTCGACAGGCTGATGGGTCGGAGGAGTGGCCAAAAGAGTCTTTGATTCTTTTTAAAAAACTTACTGAAGACAAGCACCTTGTAGCCTTAATTGACAAACGCAATGCAGAAGGAAAGTACGAAGTCGACTTGTATGATACGACTGGGGATATGGACATGCAAATCAGTCAGATTCTCATAGCTGCTGGTTATGCTGTAAAGACAAGCGAGTTCAATCCTAACCCTCTACGTATCCCAGCTGCAAAAAGCACTCCTCCGAAACCAGCTCCTGTCCAAGTTCAAGCATCACCACAAATGCCGTCCTTCTCGTACAGTAAGGAACAGCTGAACCCAGGTCAGGAGTACAAGTGTTTAATAACAGCCTGTCAGAGCCCCTCAAAGTTTTATATACAGCTGTTTAGTATGGCTTCCAAGCTTGAGAAACTCATGATGGACATTGAGAATTATTACGACCGCCTTTCTGCTGATGACGAATGGCTTGCCTGCCCTGTTGTTGGTGATATTTGTTGTGCAAAGTTTTCCGAAGATGATTGTTGGTACAGAGCGATTGTCACAGAAGTTCAAGAGTCCAAGAAAGTTGGAGTGCAGTTTATTGACTATGGCAACTGTGAGTCCCTCCCACCCAAGCGTATCAAGAAATTAGTACCACGGTTTTCTGACCTCCCATGTCAAGGCATTGAGTGTTCCTTGAATAGAATCCAACCTTTGGCTGCAGACTGGCGGCCAGGAGACAAAAAGAAATTTGAGGACATTGCTCTAGAGAAAGAAGCAGTTATGACTGTGATAGCTGTATCAAATGGTGTTCACAGGGTTGACTTAGTTTTGCGAGGGAGGAAAGAGCTGAATGTTAGTGAATACATGTTATTGTCTAACTGTGCAGGTCTGGCTAGTGGGGCCACATCTCAATCAGAGAACCTAAGCAGTATCTTAGCCAAGGAGTATACTAAGCTCAGCCTCACACTAGGGGATTATGAGGATGTTTTAGTGAGCTATTCAGAGAGTCCAGCAGTTTTTTGGTGTCAACTTCTTAAGCACAAGGCAGAGCTTGATTCCATTATGAATGCTCTTCATGAATACTGTGCAAACTCTGGACCAAAGGACAACATAAACTCTCCAAGAGTTGGTAAGTCTAATATACCTTTAAGAAACAGAAAACAGATAGTAGCTGAGTGCCTCTTAAAGCCGCATTGTCACCAGTTCACTTCCGGAGGCCCGATGCAAACCTCAACCATCAAAAGACAAAAAAATCTATTAAAATTTGAGATATTAAACAGACCATCCGCTCTAAATTATCAATCACATCCTCAAAAAAACTTTCAATAAACACAATATTTTGAAATATTTTTCGCGTTTTCCGTTAAAAAACATCAGAGATTGTTGCATAATCAACCGGAAGTAAACTGGTGACAATGCGGCTTTAAGGTTGGATGATTTTCAGAAGTAACCTTTTTGTTATTATGTTATCATGGTCTTTTTAGAGGTTTTGTGAAGTACAGTACCGCTCACGAACATAGGGACACTGTTCGCGAAACTTTCGCGAACAACGTTCGCGAAATTCGCGAACAGCGTTCGCGAAATTCGCGAACGACATTCGCGAAATTCCCGAACAACATTCGCGAAATTCGCGAACATATAGACTGTTCACGAACACGCTGTTCGCGAACAGATGCAAAATAAACGGTTTGACGGACGGTAACGTGTGATCCAGGGCAAAATAACAGCTGGAACAGCGAGAAGCCATTTATTTGACAAAGACTTGTATTAGACAAAATATAAGTTTGGGGAATGAATGCCGATCGCTTGATATTCCTTGAAGATTTTCGAATGTGTGTTAACTGCTAGCGAATACTTTTAAACAGCGGGAAGCCATTTATTTGACAAAGCAAAGACTTGTACTAAACACGGGAGAATTAGTTTGAGGAGGGAATGCCGATCGCTTGATATTCTTCGAAGATTGTCGAATGTGTTTTAACTGCTAGCGAATACTTAGAAAAGCGGGAAGCCATTTATTTGACAAAGCAAAGACTTGTACTAAACACGGGAGAATTAGTTTGAGGAGGGAATGCCGATCGCTTGATTTTCTCCGAAGATTTTCGAAATGTGTCAGAAAACTGCTAGCGAAGACTTAATAACAGCGGGAAGCCATTTATTTGACAAAGACATGTAATTATCACATGAGAATTAGTTTGAGGAGGGAATGCCGATCCCTTGATATTCTTCGAAGATTGTCGAATGTGTGTTAACTGCTAGCGAATACTTTGAAAAGCGGGAAGCCATTTATTTGACAAAGCAAAGACTTGTACTAAACACGGGAGAATTAGTTTGAGGAGGGAATGCCGATCGCTTGATTTTCTTCGAAGATTTTCGAAATGTGTGAAAACTGCTAGTGTAGACTTAATAACAGCGGGAAGCCATTATTTGATAAAAGACATGCAATAAACACAGGATAATTAGTTTGAGGAAGGAACGCCGATCGATCGCTTGATATTATTCGAAGATTTTCGAAATGTGTGAAAACTGCTAGCGAAGACTTAATAACAGCGGGAAGCCATTATTTGACAAAGCAAAGACTTGTACTAAACACGGGAGAATTAGTTTGAGGAGGGAATGCCGATCGCTTGATATTATTCGAAGATTTTCGATTGTGTGAAAACTGCTAGCCAATCCTTTTGAACACTGGGAAGCCATTTATTTGACAAAAACTTGTATTAGACACGGGAGAATTAGTTTGAGGAAGGAATGCCAATCGCTTGATATTCTTCGAAGATTTTCGAATGTGTGAAAACTGTGAGTAGTAGTCGTTTGTGTTCGAATACATGAGTCAGCGACAACATGCTCTACTATAAATGTTTTCTTTTCGGGTTTTGTAGAATATCAAGCGATCGGCATTCCCACCTCAAACTTATTCTCCCGTGTTTAGTACAAGTCTTTGCTTTGTCAAATAAATGGATTCCCGCGGTTCAAAATTCTTCGCTAGCAGTTTTCGCACATTCGAAAATCATCAAAGAATATCAAGCGATCGGCATTACTTCCCCAAACAAATTCTCCCGTGTCTAATACAAGTCTTTGTTAAAGAGATGGCTTTCCGATGTTCAAAATTCTTCGCTAGCAGTTTTCACACATCCGAAAATCTTCGAAGGATATCAAGCGATCAGCATTCCTTCTCCCGTGTTTATTACAAGTATTTGTCAAATAGAAATTCAAAATTCTTTGCTAGCAGTTTTCACACATTCGAAAATCTTCGAAGGATATCAAGCGATCGGCATTCCTTCTCCCGTGTTTAGTACAAGTCTTTGCTTTGTCAAATAAATGGATTCCCGCGGTTCAAAATTCTTCGCTAGCAGTTTTCGCACATTCGAAAATCATCGAAGAATATCAAGCGATCGGCATTACTTCCCCAAACAAATTCTCCCGTGTCTAATACAAGTTTTTGTCAAATAAATGGCTTCTCAGTGTTCAAAAGGATTGGCTAGCAGTTTTCACACAATCGAAAATCTTCGAATAATATCAAGCGATCGGCATTCCCTCCTCAAACTAAAGAGATGGCTTTCCGATGTTCAAAATTCTTCGCTAGCACTTTTCACACATTCGAAAATCTTCGAAGGATATCAAGCGATCGGCATTCCTTCTCCCGTGTTTATTACGAGTATTTGTCAAATAGAATTTCAAAATTCTTCGCTAGCAGTTTTCACACATTCGAAAATCTTCGAAGGATATCAAGCGATCGGCATTCATATTCCCGTGTTTATTACAAGTATTTGTCAAATAGAATTTCAAAATTCTTCGCTAGCAGTTTCACACATTCGAAAATCTTCGAAGGATATCAAGCGACCGGCATTCCTTCTCCCGTGTTTATTACGAGTATTTGTCAAATAGAATTTCAAAATTCTTCGCTAGCAGTTTTCACACATTCGAAAATCTTCGAAGGATATCAAGCGATCGGCATTCATTCTCCCGTGTTTATTACAAGTATATGTCAAATAGAATTTCACAATTCTTCGCTAGCAGTTTTCACACATTCGAAAATCATCGAAGAATATCAAGCGATCGGCATTCCTTCCCCAAATTAATTATCCGTGTGTAATACAAGTATTTGTTAAATAAATGGCTTCCCGCTGTTCAAAAGTATTCGCTAGCAGTTGTCACATTCGACAATCTTCGAAGCATATCAAGCGATCGACATTCCTTCCCTCTTCGAGGCAAGCTTTTAAGAATAAACTAACTTTTTTGCCTGTGTCTGCCCTCGTAAATCCACGATCGAATCCTTCGCATGCTTTGGCTTTCATCCGCCATCTTTATCGTCTTTATTTCTCAAACTTGAAAGTGTCTTGTCTTGATCGTCTACAAATAATTGAACTGAAGGCATATCAGACTATAACTGAATTTGTTGTTTCTGATTTTAACGATAACCATAGCTCTCAGCTGACTTTTACACGAACAATTTATTTGAATCGCTTGCAGAACTCCTGTATGTATTTTAAGTGAGTATCAGTACTGTAAGTCTTCGGTTACGAGGAACGAGTTCCCGTTTGTCAAACGGTTTGTCCCGGTCTGTTCGCGAACACCAGCTGTTCGCGAACGTTGTTCGCGAATTTCGCGAACGTTGTTCGCGAATTTCGCGAACGGTGTTCGCGAATTTCGCGAACAATTTTGCGAACATATGTCCACATGTTCGAGAGCGGTATTGTAAGGCTGTAAGAAAGTACCATCTGATTGACGTGAACCTTACTATTTAGGCATTTGGGCAAAGAAATGCTCAGTGCACTTACCAATATTTCTCTTACCGCTTCTAACCCTTTGGATCCTTGCTTTTACCAGGAACACCATGCTGTGCCATGTTCAGCGTTGACGAAGGCTGGTACCGAGGCCTTGTTACAGGTGTAACTCGAGCTAACCAAGTTGAAGTTCAGTTTGTGGACTATGGTAACTCTGAAATAATGCCTCCATCGCAATTGAGAGCAATGAAGCCTGAATTTATGAGTTTGTCTGCACAAGCCATCAGCTGTGAGTTGGAGCATCTTGGGTTCAACAAGAGTCATCATTTTACAAAGGTTTGCCAACATACCCAGTGTTTTCTCCAGATTTTTCACCACAGTGGAATGAAATTCATTTTTGAATTAATGATATTCATGATTTTTTTAGTAATTTTGATTAAAATAATGAACTGTGTACAAACTTATTTAAAACCTTGTTTTAAAACCAACTTATTTTAAACTTATTATTCATGCTTGCGCCAAGAACACTGGCACTCTGAAATTACAGCATGGTAGACTGCCAAGACAAACCTGTTTCTCTGCTGCTGTTATTGGTTGTGAAACTTGGTATTATTTTATTCCAGTGTCACTCTGTCCACTCCTCAATGTCAAATCAGAGAGAAATGTCTTTATAAAGACAAAAAGGTTTCTTGGCTGATGTTTTTCAGATGTTTTGGAAGTGGTGTGATTTTTTTTCTTTTTCTTTTTTCAGGAGCTGATTGAAAAATTTGATGAAGTCACTGCAGAGAAAGAACTAGTAGCTATGATAGCATCTTATGACAAGATCAATCACCGGTATGTTGTAGCCCTTCATGATACCGCTGACGGCAAGAATGAGAACATTCTGGATCTACTGACTCCACTCTTGTCTAAGAAAGCCAGTGGGATTGGCAGTGTTAGCATCCCCAAACCCAACTTAGCACCCGGTGCAAGAGAAAATGTGTGCGTTACGTCAGTTGTTGGAGTGACACAGTTCTATTGTCAAGTAATGAAAGCATCTGAACAGCTCGACAGAATGATGGTTGCACTGGATGACCACTACAACACCCTGGCAGACAGCCAGGAAGTCTTGACCGAAGTTAAACCAGGTGTGTGCTGTGCAGCCAGGTACACTGAGGATGACTCTTGGTATAGAGCAAGAATCTTAGAAGTGAGCAGAAACACAGTAACTGTTCAGTATATAGATTATGGGAACTCTGAAACGCTGCCAAACAACAGGCTCAAGATGCTAGCAAGCAAGTTTGCCGAGCTGCCCGAGCAAGTTGTTCCTTGTTGTCTCACTGGTGACATAAGCAAGGTGAATGAAGCCCAGTTTAGTGACCTAGTGTTTGACAAGACCTTTGACATGCAAGTAAAGGCAGTCAGCAGTGAAGGCACATTTGAAGTTGATCTTATCTCCATGGAGACCCACAAGTCTATCCGTGATCAGCTTATCCAGTCTGTCACCATCCCCAAGCACACCCTGCAGGCAGGAAGCAAAGTACCCGGCCTAGTAACCTCCATCACCAGCTCTTCCAAGTTCTACCTTCAGGATAGTCAGTCAGCAAGTGCGTTAGATGAAGTAATGGACCTGTTGGAAGGCCACTACCGGGCTCTTGGAGAAGGTGAAGAAGCCTTGAAGAAGCCACAGGTTGGGCAATTTTGCGTCGCCAGGTTCAGTGAAGACGATGGGTGGTACCGTGCTGTAGTGACAAAGGTCCATGGCAACAGTATTGAAGTGCTATATGTTGACTACGGAAATGCTGAGGTCATCCCTGTCTCCAGGGCCAAGATTCTCAAACCAGAGTTTGCTAAACTTCCCATGCAGGTAACTTTGTGCTATTCCATTCTCTTAGGAATTCATAGGCTGTACTGTGTTTTATTTGTGACATTGATTTTTTTTTTGTTACTTGTTTTATGCTTGTATATTGTGTCATTGTGTTGTATGAAATGAAGAAAATTCTACAGCTATTTTGATTTTATGAAGAAACTAATCTTGTTTATCCTATTATTATTGTTTTGTTCATATGGCTATAAAACTTGTGATGAGCCAAAATACAGTGCAACAATGAATAGTATTGGTGGTGAAACTATGATTGGGAAACTCAACAAATTTGCCCTGTGAGAATTGTAATAATGCTGTGTGTAAGAGAGAGTTGCCGTAGAGATTATATTTCTTTCTTACATAGTGGTGTCATACATATCCATTTTGCCTTCAGGCAGTAGAATGCTGTCTACATAACGTGTCTTCAAGTACTGATGATACATCAGAGGCTCTATTTCAAGAACAGGTCCTCGACATGGAGCTGACAGCCCTCGTGAAGTCTGTGGATGCAGATGGTGTTGCTGGTGTCGAGCTCTTTGACCCATCTGGAGTGGCAATTCGTACAACTCTAGTAAAGTCTACCAGTGGTGTTTCCAGTCAACATGCAAAGACCCCATTGCCAGCTTTGACACCTACAGGTAATGTTATGTGGTGTTTCCCATCTTAATGCTTGAATTCTAATTTTCCAAATGCTGTTTTAATAATTAATAATATGAGGTTGAGGGCTTGCTTCACAACAAAAGATTTGAAGGCCACAGCAATCCTATATATTGTTTGCAATTATGATTTTTTAGCTCGTGTATAAAATGTAGTAACATAGTAATACTCACCATGAAATCTGTAAATTTCTGTTTATATTTCTCTACTAGAAATGTCTAGGATTCTGAATCAATTACAAAGAATCAGGTTGTACAGTATAAAGTTATCTGATTGGTCTCTTCCAGTGCCCCATAATGGCCATGCTATAACTCAGTATAATCTTGTATGGGGAATTTGTCCATTATCAGTCAACAAGCCCTGTAAAGCCCTACAAACATTTGCATTTGCATGAAAAACAGCAAACACGCCAGTAAGCTGTTGTAAAAGTGGCTGCCTTACAGGGGTGGTTTGATCATAACTAAACCTGCAGTAATTGCAGAGGTACAGCATTTTGCTTTAATTTTGGTTTGATTTTCCTGAAGAATAGATAACTTAACCCTTTCACGCCCAAGTTTTTTTGACTGACGCACACAAAATGACAACAGGTCTTCAGTTTTTATAGATTTTCTCTTTTTCCTTAGAATTTCATGGGCCAACATAGTAAGAACAAATATTGCCCACATAATTATTGATCGGAATAAAGTACTGGTTTTCCAAATATTGTATTGCAACAATTTTTATAAGCAGGCAAAGACAAACTTTTTTGAATTTAGCGCAATTTAACCGCGTGCTCGTCATTTGTTAGTTCCAGTTTATGCATGTTTTCAGATAAACTACATGAAATTAACTTCAAAGATCCAGAGTTAACTCTTTAGGGAAGCATATCCAAGCATTATACATAGCTATTTTTCAGGTTTAAGCGAGCTGGTTGTGATAGTCATGTCAGCACCGTTTCTACACAATACAGCATCAACATGGCAGCAATAAAAGCACGGCTTGCATGGTCATTTCATTTCATATTTTTAATGGCTTTATTTCATGGATTGAACAAAACTCAACTGTCCATTTTTGCTCATGATTGTCTTATTGACTGACAATTGGCCATAATCTGTGAATAAATCAAGTATAGCACAACAACAAGAGGATTTGAGAACATCATCGAGCGGAACGAGTGGTGACTATTGAACATATTCAAGATGGTATTGGGAAGAATTTTCTGCATTGTTGTTCAGATACGGCCAAAATAGGCTTGCAAGAAAGTATTATTTGCTGCTATTGGTTTTGCAATATCCAACTGGACGAGAAACACTTAAATATTTGCGAATTGTTGGCAATAGTCCGTGCCATGAGTACTTACAAAAATACCGAGATGGTGGCTGAATTTATTCACCGCTAGTTCGTGCATCGTTCGCTGTTGCTCTCAAACCACTCAGAATCTTTCTCTTCGTTTCCTTTTTGCCATTTAGAAGCGCCTCAAACAAGTTTGTTCGATTGACAAGAAATTAAATCAATTCAGAATGATGAAAATATAAAAAAAAAACAAAGTTCAAAGTCATTATTTGGATGATTCTTCGGTCCGATGAATGGAGTAGCTTCTTGTTCCTCAATGGCAGTACCAGTTCTGTACCAAAGTTGGTCTTTGGGTCGCAAAATACAGACATTTTTCTGCTAGAAATAGCCCACGGCCATCGTAAAACTCTTTTAAATCGCTATCAAAATCACCCAAAATATCATGAGTCAAGTCCATGATCTAAAGGCAAGGTCCGTGGTCGTGGATGGATTTCGAACGCGCGAAAAAGTTTTAACTTTGGATAAAAATTTCATGACGAACAGTTCGTTGTACTGACTTGAGCTGTAAGAGAGAAACGTGAAGAATTTCATGCTCTATCGATTCCACGTGTTAGGTTTCCATATAAGGCAGTCCTTTTGTCTTTTTGTCCAATGACAAAGAGGCATACAGCAAAATACGGAAAATTCCGTATCTGGGCGCGAAAGGGTTAATTGTTCATTTCTTTTTATGTACTGACAAGTTCAGTCCATTTTATGTACCACCAAGTTTAGTCTAATTTTCAGAGCTTTTCATTTTCATTCTTACCCAGAGTGGTCAGAATATGGACGTCCAAATAAGCTCTGTGCCAGCCTTTAGGGCAAGGTCACAGAAGCTTTTCCTGTTTTTAAGATTGACCCCCTATACCCACCACACCTTAAATTTATTTAGTTTGATTTTTATGATTTATTATGTATGTCTAGATTTACTTTGTAAGGACTTTGTAAACTAGTTGTTCAAGTGAAATTAACTAAACAAATTATTTTCCACTCAGAAAGAAAGAAAAACAATGCCAACCTTTATTGTTCTTACCAAAAATCAAAGTAGAGAAAATGTTTTTGCCTTTTTGTCTGAAAATTAGCTTGGAAACCTATAGAATAATTGACACGAGAAATTATTGTTTTGACAGAGAGATTTATTTTTAGTACACCATGATTATAAATAAAAATAGTAACTCTATGGTAAAGGAAGACTACAGTTTAAGTTCAGACTCTCAGCGATTGATCGACTCAAGAAAAAATTTAATCAACTATGAATGAATAAGAAGTACTCTATCAAAATTTGTACTTTAATTTAAGTAACTTAACTTAAGTATTAACATTTCAAAAACGTACCATTTGATATTGCTGGACTTTAATTGCTTGTATTCAGTCACATGACTTTTTTGTGTGTGTTAACTTCCGGTTTATAAAGTGGTGGTCAAACAAACCAACGTGGCTTCCGTTAGACAGACAGACAGACAGACAGACAGACAGACAGACAGACAGGGGTTTCATTCAATTGCCATGGCAGTATTACAGACTGAATTAAGGCAAAGGGCCAGCACATATAGCGTTATACTATTACAGAAATCGATAAGTGCAAGCACACTCTTTGATTCTCTCCGAGTACACTGAAAGTCTAGAGCCAAATGTGAAGGATCGATACCCCAAAAAAGTTTTATAGGGTCAAGGGATCGACCCCTACATATTAAAAAAGAAAGATCGTGTGTCGGATTTCGATAAATTTCTCAAAGTAGAGTTCCTCGACATCTCGAATAACCGAGCAGCGAAGTGTAATCTATCAATTTATAGAATTCTGCACTCCAGAAAGCTGCTACCAATGCTAAAAACATTAGGGAATGTTTTGGGAACATGTATCATTGGAAAACAAATAGTATTTAGAGATTAACAATTATTTTACGAAGTGATTTTTAACCACTGTTCTTGGCATCTTTTTGTAAAATCGCTTACTTCGAGCACCCTTTTTAAATATCACCACGAGGAACTCAAAAAAAAAACTTTGAACAGTTCGAACAACCCAAAACAATGCAAGTGAAGGGAATTTTCATAGAGAGAGATTCTGACTCAGCGCTTGTTGTGAAATTCGATCACCAGAATGTTTGACCACCACTTTATGCTCGCATATTTAATGAGGTGCTTGTGACGTCACTTTATTACAAAGAATTAACAATTTTAATTTTACGAATAATTAGTACCCATAAGTCATTTGCCATTTGCACTGACAACCTTTTGTGAAATAGGTTTATTGTCTTGTACTGTATTCTTTACTTGTGCACCTAGACCTTTGAGGTTAATTGCATTCCAATCTCCTTTACTAACTTTGCTACAAGCTTTCCTCAACACCTCCTTTCTTACCTCCTCAAGCCCACATGACTTGAGGAGATTTAGGGGAGGGAGATGAACAGGATTGTGCTGCCCACCAGATCAGTGCACTAGTGACAGGATCTGGGAAGCACACTCCAACAAAAAATGTTTTATTTATTAACAACAATAATATGGAGTTTACATGAATTATTGACAAAGTATTTTTTACATCAATTCATATCTCCCTAGCAACCAAATTCAAGCCATTTGTGATGACATTTAAGGAATCAGATATGGTTGATGTCCATCCAGTAGTATGTCTGAACCCTCATCAATTCTACTGTCAAGTTCCATCTGAGAAGGGGATTGCCGCATTTGGGCAGCTTACTGACAAGCTGAACAAAGTCTATGGAAAGCTGTCATCGGATGAGGAGAGGATTGCAGTGCCAGCTGTAGGCAAGCCATGTGCTGCTCTATATCAAGGTAGCTACCATTAAGATACTGTGAAAGGGAACTAATTCAGGTTAAATAACATCTAGTTGTGTCTGTAAAGCCATTTGCAAACATTGCCTGTATTATTAGTGAATAGCTGGAAAGAAGCTGGCACAGCAGTGCTTTGACTGTTTGAACCTTATGTTATCCATTAGTTGTCAACCTTTTCTTTGTCTTTTGGGCCAGTGTAGTAGGGCCAGTAATGCGCCTGATATTTGGGCGTCTTCACACTGGGCTTAAAGCATTGGTTTTTTTCTCCACATAATAGCATGTTCTCCGAAGCAGAAATTGAAAAAGAAAAATTGGCCATATTAAGTCAGTAACATGGTAGTGAGAGTATAAACGAAGGGCTTGTGATGAAAAAACTGGTAAAACCCTATGTTATTTACTTTCTAAATGTATTACCTGGGTATTTTTCTTAAAACAGTTGACAAAAGTTGGTACCGTGCTATTATCACCAAAGTGCTTGACCGGAACAGAGTTGAGGTTTCTTTTGTCGACTTTGGCAATGTGGAGACAGTCCTTGTAGATCATCTCAAGTCCCTGAGACCGGACCTCATGGATCTGGAGGTGCAAGCGGTCCTGTGTAGCTTGTCTGCCAAGCCTGCTGGAGGGGCTCAATGGTCTGATTCTGCTAAAACAAGGTTCTCTGAACTTGTATGTGAAAAGTTGCTGGTAGCTGAGATAGTCAAGGTTGGAAAGAGAGGTGAGATGTTAAATGCAAGCATTAAATGGATTTATATTTATTTGTGAAAATGAGTAAAAAAAAATGAAAGAGAGAAACACATGTTTTTTTTTTGCAATTGTTGCTTAACGGTTTTTCAACTACCACTATTCTTAACATTTTATATGTCAAATTTAAAATGAGTTGCTTTTCATGTAATTGTTCATGAGTGGCATATTGGTGCTTTGCTTCTATTTTCATATAGGAACCTTTTTATAATTGAGTTCTATCTATGTCTATTTACATAAAAAGAAATAGATCTGCCCACTCAGTTCAAGTATTCTTATTTCACTAACATCTGGTTCCGGTATTAGGCAAAACCTAAATCTATATACAGCTGATCTGATATTTCCCTTACATATAATGGAATCCTGGAAACCTCCTCTCTTACCTCCTTTAGCCCACTAATGACTTGAGGAGATTTAGGGGAGGGAGATGATCTGGATTGTGCTGCCCACCAGATCTGTGCACTAGTGACAGGCTCTGGGAAGTAGAATCCAACACATCTGTCATGTAATAGCCTGAGTATGACAGTGGTAATCAGGGATGCCTGGGATAATTGCATATTTGGACCTGATTTTGAGGTCCCTCATAACTGTAAACCATACCAAACAACTTGTGAGAAGTGCATAAAATTCAATGTCTGAGTTTTTGTTTGTTCTTTCTTTCTCAGGCAATGACCCTTGCATCGACGTGCTCCTTTATGACACCAGTGATGACCAGAGTGACAAAGAAATTGCAGCAATTCTTGCACAGGAGCAGCTGGCAGTAACGGATTCTCCTGCCATTTCTGCTGTTTCACAGCCAAAACCATCCGCAACCTTGTCCAGCCTGAAGAGGCTTACACCATCAACCACTCAGAATCTCTACATCACATCTATTGACTCGCCTGGTGCATTCTACTGCCAACTTGATGGAACTGAAGACAGACTTGCTGCTTTGATGGAGAACCTAGGGATTTTTTATGAGTCCTTAGAGACCAATGAGCTTAGTTTAAATCCAGTTACTGTAGGAAGCCTCTGCTGCGCTCAGTACTCTGAGGATGGTGGATGGTACCGGGCCATAGTTGAGACCATCCAGGAGGATACAACTACTGTGAGATTCATTGATTACGGCAATGTCGAGGTAGTCCAGAGAAACATTATCAAAGTCCTGACCCAAGATTTTATGTCTGAGCCAGTCCTTGCTGTCAAATGCAAGTTAGCGGGAGTAAGCCCTGTTGATGGTTCCTGGTCACCAAAGGCTACAAGCACCTTCCAGGGAATAGCAGCCTCAGACACATTATTTATTGCAACTGTCAAGTCTCATGTTGAACCATACGAGGTCATCCTATCTGATGGGACAAGTGATGTAGGAGACATTCTTATTGCTTCAAAAGCTGCTATTTCAAGTGATCAGCAACGTTTAAAAGATCCTGCTGCTCCAGAGTACAAAAACCCCAAGGTTGAAATTGGATCAAGCATAGAAGTACTAGTTACTGATGTCACCTCACCTGATCTCTTCCACTGCCAAATTGTTGCAACAGGAGATGAGCTGGATGCAAGTAAGTCTGTGTTATGCCCAACAAAGTTTTTTTTGTAGGCTCACTAGCCACCTGATAACTTAATGGGATGTCTTTTTTAGGGGATTAAGAATTGCAGACAAAGTATTGAGCTTTCATTTATTAGAAATTCGAAAACTGTTCTTATTAGCGGTAATCCTTAGAACTGTTTTTAACTGTAGATTACGAATCCACATTAGATAACATAAGGAAAAAGCAAGTGCAATGTTTCTTTCTTGTTGATGCTACTATAGCATGAGGAAGCGTTAATACATGAAACACCTTCTGATATGCCCCATGTCCTCTCTAGTGATGAATAGGCTGAATGAGTATTACTCCAGTGGTGCTGTAAAGCTGGTCACATCACCACGAGTCCGGCTCCCGTGTGTTGCTATCTACAGTGACGATGAAAGCTGGTACAGAGCTATCATTCAGAGTATCCAAGGAGCCAAAGGAATCGTCCAGTTCTCAGACTACGGGAACTCCCAGGAGATCCAAATGAAAGACGTCAAGGAAATTGCTCCAGAGTTCCTGGAACTCCCTCTTCAAGCTGTTCCCTGTAGCTTGGGAAGTGAGCTGGATTGGACTGACGAGGAGATCAAGCAGTTTACAGAAATGACTGTGGATCAAGCGATCACTGCTAAGGTCATTGCAAGACAGAATGGGAAATATGTGGTCAAACTGTTTGGTGAAGACAGTACTCCCATAAGTGATACCTTCCTTGCAGGGACTAATAGATCTGGTAAGTTATTAATAATACCACCAACCTTCTTTATTGACCCAGCTGTGGATATGTTATTCAACCAACATGACGGAAAAACATGACTTAACGTTTCAAATAAGCCCATTTCACATCTAATAAGGCGGAAAATTTCTTTAAGTACTTAGTGAGTAATAGCAAACAAAATATCAAATTCGATTCTTTTTTTAATTTATGCGACTTTTTGTAAAGTGTCATTGAAATTTTAGCTTTTCGTCCCTGAGCTCATACCTAGCACAAGAATGATCAAGGGAAAATTTTTTTAAAAAGCCAAAATCCGGGTATGTGCATTTCGGCCTCACAATATTTGTGTTCCAAAAATCAGTCCGGAATACAAGGAACCGATGGCCATTGTAAGAAATTGTGTCTTCTTTCCCTATCTCGAATTGCGAATTTTCCAGGTTTTTCCGTCATGTCTATTTAACCACGTGTAAGATCTCGTGTATGAGACGCGGGGGTCCATTTAAAAAAGAAATAAATTACAGAGTAATTAGAACAGTATGTACGTTCTGATTGGTTTGATTACCGAACTTTTAAAATATTTTGAAGATCATGTCCTAGTTAAAGAAAAAAAAAAAAATCTCATCCCCAATAGAAAAATTACAACTGTCTTCTTAGCACTGGAGTGTTTAAGCCTACAATCTCGTTCTCTAGTGATCTGCTCTAGAATTCTTACGATGTTAGCCATTCACAGAAGAGTTTGTTTTCTTATGTATCAGCACTATGGCACAATATTTATGGATTGTTTGTTGATTATGGAGTTATCTAGGCCTAACCAGTCCTGTAGCCTTATTCAACAATTTATAACTCCTAGAGGAAAAAAGAACCTTATTTCCTAGATTGTCTTTCAGACATGTGACAAGCTATCACATTACGCATAATTGAAGTGGGCCTTCTTTTCTTTGTTTCAGATGCTGCCTCACACCCATCGCAAGTCCTCAGTGCTATCTACATCAAGGGCACACTATCGTATGGAGAAAAAGCCTACTTCCTTTCAGCGGATAAAATAGACGAGATCTGGCTCCAGCCTGTGCAGTCTGCAGAGCATCTGGAGTCGTTAATGGCTTCTATAGCTGAAAGCAAACCAAGTAGAATTCTGCCGCCCACTGATCGGATTGAAGGAAAACCTTGCCTTGCTAAATTCACTGAAGATAATGCATGGTACCGAGCTGTGATTACTGCTGTTGAAGATCCCACTTTTCACGTTAGGTATGTTGACTTTGGAAACACAGAGTGCCTTCCAGGCGACCGACTTGCTCCAATCAGCCCATCATTTCTGCAGCTGCCAACCCAAGCAGTGAGATGCTCTCTGCATGGATTCCCAGCAGACAAATCCAGCCAGATCGTCGCCCAGCTCAAGGAAGAGTTAAAGGATAAGACAGTCGAAGTTGAAGTACTCCAGCAAACATCAGAAAGCATTTTAGTGAAGCTTTACGATGCTGATACCAAAAAAGCAATACCCGAGGAGGTGGTGGCAGTACCACAGGAACCTACTTGCTTCCGCAGAGTAGCCTTCTCTACAAGTGACAGAGAGCCAGCATACTACTTGTCAGCAGATTCCGTGGACGCAGTTTGGCTACAGCCGGTTAGCACAGCAGGAAAGCTTGAAAATCTCATGGCTGCTATTGCTGAAAGCCCACCTTGCAGCCCCCTTCCCTCATCTCTATCTGCTGGTTGGCCTTGCTTAGCGCAGTTCACAGATGATGACGCCTGGTACCGGGCTGAAATCCAAGAAGTTAAAGATGGAGGTGTAGATGTGAGGTACATGGATTATGGCAACTCCGAGTTCCTACCTTTGAGTAGACTTAGCCCGATCCCAAGCTCCTTCCTTGAGCTTCCAGCCCAAGCTGTGAGGTGTGGTCTTTATGGTGTTGCAGCTGGCACAGACGAGCAGACCCTAGCGCTCCTGAATGAATCCTGCGCAGAAGCAACTCTTGAAGTTGAAGTTGTCGAACAAACTGCAGATGACTTACAACTGGTGAGACTGTACAATGCTGATACAAAACTACCAGTCATTATAGAGGCAAAGACCCAAGCTCAGGATGAACCAGCCACTAAAAGATCCTTTAAAAAGGCCTCATTCTCAAAGACCGCTAAAGAGCAGGCTTGTTTTATCATAGCAGAGGCTGTAGATACAGTTTGGCTTCAACCAGCTAAGACTGCAGATGATCTTCACAATCTAATGGAGAACATCGCAGTACTTGAGCCTCGTGTTGCTCTTCCAACAGAGTTACAAGCCGCCAGTCAACCCTGCCTGTCACAGTTCACAGGGGATGATTCCTTTTACAGAGCTGAGATTTTGGAGGTTAAAGAAGGCAATGCGCATGTGAGATACGTGGACTATGGAAACAAGGAGTGGCTACCTGTCCAAAGGCTTAGCTTGATATCCGATGTTCTGCTTTACCTTCCAGCGCAAGCAGTGAGATGCATGCTCCAAGGCGTCCCTGCCGACACATTAGAGCGAACACTTGAGCATTTGAATGAAGTTTATCCAGAAGTAGATGTAGAAGTTGAAGTTGTTGACGAATCCCCTGAAGGTCTCCCTGTGATAAGAATGTACAATGCTGAAAGCAAGCAACCTATTATATCACATGAGGAACAACCATCCCATGAAAAGGACGTAACTATCACAAGCAGGAGGTTTACTAAAGCCTCTCTACCATCAAGCGGAAAAGGACAAGCATACTTTCTCTCTGCAGAAGCTGTTGACTCGGTCTGGGTGCAGCCAGTGGAAATGGCTAGTGCTTTGGAAGCAGTCATGGAGTCTATAAAAAGTACAGACAGCGCAGTTGTCATCCCACCATCTCTACTAGCACCAGGGCTGCCCTGCTTGTCCCGTTTCACGGAGAACGACGTATGGTACCGCGCTGAAGTATTAGAAGTTGGTGAGGGTACTGCCACTGTAAGATATGTGGACTATGGGAACACCGAGTCGTTATCCACGACCAGGCTGAGTCCAATCTCTGATTCATTGCTCGAATTACCAGCCCAGGCTGTCAGATGTACTCTATACAGTATTCCCATAACAAAGGCAGAGCAGGTCGTGGCCCTCCTGAATGAAGTTTGTGCAGATGGAACTATTGAGGTTGAAGTTGTTGAACAGGACCCAAGTGGATGTCCTTCAGTGAGGCTTTATAATTCTGAAACAAAAAAGCCCATCATTCCAGAAGACCCAATTGTTCTAGAACAAGCGGCAGAATCAGAACCATTGTCATTTACCAGGTCTTCCTTTTCAGCTAGCGAAAAAGAGCAAGCTTACTTCCTCTCAGCAGATGCCGTAGATGCTATATGGCTTCAACCAACTAAGACTGCAAGTCTGTTAGAGGAGCTGATGGCTACAATCGCAGAACATCACCCAAGTGAACCCATCCAAGCATCTCTTTTAGTACCTGGCCAGCCTTGCTTATCACAATTCACTGAGGATGACGGATGGTACCGTGCGGAGATTCTGACTACGAAAGATAACAGCGCTCATGTGCGATACGTAGATTATGGGAATGAGGAGGTTCTTCCCATGGACAGGCTGCGTGCCATTAAATGTGAGCAACTTGAACTTCCAGCTCAAGCTGTAAAGTGTAAACTAGCAGACTTAGCAGCCGGTCAAGCGGAACACTTCCTAACAAGACTAAACGAAGTTTGTGCTGAGAAAACAGTTGAAGTGGAGGTTGTTGAAGAACAACAAGGAGGGCAGCTTGTGAGGTTGTATGATCCCAAAACTAAAGACGTTGTCAATAATTTAGTTTCATCTAAGACGCCAGTAGCTGCTGAAGAAGCCACACTCATTGAAGAAGAGCCAGAAAAACAGCCTGAAAGCGCAGTTCCAGTAGAAAGACCTTTCTTCACCCAGCCAAAGTTCACAGAAGGTTGTGAATTGCATGTGTTCTTCGCCGGAGGAACATCTCCTGATGCAATGCTGCTGCAGTTAATCAAGGAGCATGAACAGCTTGAAGCACTAATGTCAGAGATAGGAACAGCATACAGCGAGCTTGACGATGGGTTAAGCATCATGGAACCTGCCCCAGGGCAAGCGTGCTGCGCTCAGTACTCAGCTGATGAGCAATGGTACAGGGCTGAGATCCTCTCTACATCAGAAGATGGGGTGTATGTCCGATTTGTCGATTATGGAAATGAAGAAACAGTACCAGTGTCCAAGGTGAAGGAGATAAAGGAAGAGTTCCTTGCTCTGCCGTGTCAAGCTTTCAAGTGCAGCTTGGCTAATGTAATTCCTGTTGCTGAGGAGGGGTGGTCTGAAAGCTGTCTTACTTGGATGGAAGAGATACTGACGAGTGAATTAAGAGCTGAGGTTGTGGTCTTGAAGGATCAGGACATGCATGTCAACCTGTACTTTACGTCTGAGGAAGGTGAAAACAGCGTCGCTCAGTCATTGGTGGATCTGGGATATGGACAGCTTATTGGGGGAAGTGACAATACTAGTAAGCCTGTTGTACTAGAAGATGCCGAACAGAATCAAGAAGTCATTGAAGGTGGAGAGAAAACTATAGAAAAGAACACAGAGCAGTCAGTTGTTGTAGAAGCGGTACAGGAAAAGGCAGTTACTAGCGATGCCAACAAGGACAAACAGGAAGAAGAGAGCAACGTCCAGTCTCTTTCTGAGGAGCAGACTGCTCAGCCTGAGGGTGAGAAAGTTGCTAAAGAGGAAATTGGTGAATCTGAAGAGAAGGCAAATGGGCCTGCTTTGCCTCTACTCGACCTCCCAAAGACGATATCATCTGAAGGTAAGATTTTCTCGAGTACAGCGGCCAAAAATGAGGATAACAAGCTTGAATATACAGGCAAACTCCCTCTCGTGACTTGCTTTATTGTATGTAACTTCGTCTTAACAGTAGCATTGATATCTATTCCCCATCGCCTGTTTGTGAAATCTTCTAATGTGCAGATTAATCTGACTGTATGATTAGAATACTGAAAAATCAGTGGCACATCGCCGAAGTCTTACTCATTTCGGCTCTGGCCCATTGGAAATCAAGTGATTCATTTCTAAAGTACTTCTCTTTGCAGAACTCGCGGCGCTTGCTTCCTCTGACGAGAATATAGAGAGTCTAGGTGTGAATGGTTTAGATGTAGATAGGGTAAGTGAGGGCGCTGGTTATGTCCCTTCCCCAAGCCCTGAGGTCTCAATTCATGATGCCGACCAAGTAAGGTTTGTCAAGGCTAGTCCAGAGGGTAAGACAACCTCCCAGGAGGATAGCTCATGACCCCCTCCTAATTGCTAATTTTTATGTAGATCACGTTGAAAGGACATATATTTGTGCAGGTTTTTTTAAAACCAACAAGTATTAAAATACTTGTTGGTTGCAATTTAAAAAAAAAAAATTTGTTTTGTTGCCATCAGCAAAAACGATTTTTAGAACGATTTTAATGCAGGTTTTTATTACTCTTGGTCTTCAAAGGTCAGGGGCCGCTATGCGAGCTGGTTTTTTTAGCTTTTTATATTTTCTTTTTTACTTAGTTTTTATTACTTACCCTCTGGGGAAAATCTCATCAAGATTTTGATGTTTCTGTACTTAAGTGCGTTATATTATTGCCTTGTTTTCCTGGCTAGTGTAAGGTTTAGAGTCACTGAGCCTTTGCTGTCTTGTGGTGCGACGGACGCTGTATATTGTTCCATAGTTAGAATAATTGAGAAATGCTGGACTTTCAGCTTTTCAGTTGTAGCTACAAGGGAATGTGATGGTCCATGACTTTGTTGTCATCTGACCCTTAGCTTAATCTAGTTTAGAACCGAGATGATTATTGAATGCGTTATTCAGTTTTATAGCTACGAATTAAAGGGTTTGAATTTATTATATACTAATTTTAATAATAAATAAAATAACTACATAAAATAACTGCCTCCATTGGTTTTTATGGTCTTTTTTATTGCTCTAAATTTGTGTAATATGTTTGTAGATAATCTTGAATGACCAAACAATGTTTGGTTTTCTGCCAATTTCGAGAGATAAGGCTTAAATCCCTGTAATCATTACAGTCAAAATCAAATTATTGAGGGGATCATTCTCTATTGTCAAATATAACCCGAAATACTCTTCAAATATACTCCGAAAACTTTGTAAAGATTGTAGCATCTAGGTTTGCTTTCTGGTGTTTAGATTTTTAGATAGATGTAACCAGCCAATTTATTCATTAGTCATCTGGTTTGTCGCCCCTATATAACATAACGCTGTTTGGATTTTAAGATCTAGGCATCAATTTTTTAAAAATACTTTTTTATATTTTTATTAGCACATTTTAAGTCACCTGCTATTTTACATGTTACGCTGTTTGGATTTCTAGGGCAAGCCTCTCAGCGGTGCTGACAAGCCTGCTGCGGTAATAGACCTTTCCAAGAGTCTAGATATTTCCAAGAATCTTGACATTTCCAAGAATCTAGACATTACCAAGAGTCTAGACCTTTGTGTAAATGTGGCGCAGCAGTCTGATAATGCTGCTTCACCTGAAGAGAAGAGTACTAGCTTTTATACACAAGAAAGAAAGGAGGATTTCGAACTCCTGACCTTAGAGGAGAATGCAGATACAGTGGCGACTGGCTCTGTACATATCCAGCATGGCGCGAACTACGGTAATGTTGATAGTTTTATATCCGAGCCGGATTATTCAGAAGACGTTGATACCCCTTGCAGACAGCTGGTGTCTTCTGTCAATGGTGTGGAAATCGCAAGAGTTAGTACCAATGATAAATCGAATGACGTTGAGGTAGTAGCACGTCGTATAGAAGACAAAAGAAATGCGGTAGAAATTACAGAAAGCCTAGAGGTTAAAGAAGTGCAAGCTGGAAATGCCACTGGCCTTTCAGAAAAATCGCTGGTGTCTGATTCTACAGACAAGGCTAATGGGGAAGTTGTAGAAGTCGAAGAGGTTGAGCTAGTTGAAAAGGTGCAGGAGATGATGTTAGAGACTAACGAGGCAAGTGGACAGGAAAAATCAATTGTCGAAGAGCCGGAACTGCCCACAACCAGCATATCGTTAGAAAATGGTGTTGGGGTGTTGGACTCTGATGAATTAGACAACAAGGAACAGATTGGTGGTGACCACACTCATTTACATTCAGAGTCTGTGACGGGAATGACGGATGAAGAACCAAGAATTGAAAAGTCAGGAATGAACACAACGCTATTAAAAGACGGCGGTGAAGAAGTGACTGATCTTAAAGAATTAGAAAAACAAAAACTGCTTACCCAGGACCAAGATAAAGAATCTAAGACCATCGGCATCCATGTATCTGGTGAGGAAGAGCCAGAAGAAATCACAGCAAGTTCCCTGTTACAAGATGTTAATGATGAGGTTTTCGATACTGACGTAATAGATGTAGACTTCTCTGGAGATATGGCTGGGAAAGGTAAAGTGTCCGGTAACGCCGATGAAGTGTCAAATGTGGAAGTGCGAGATCAGACTCCCTTAGAGGATGCTGATGGACAAGTATTAGGAGAAGAGCACACTCAGCTTGAAAGAGATTGTACTACCAAGACGTATCAAGAGCCCTACATGGGGAACATAGGTCAGAGTGTCCAGGAAGAGACATGTCCGATAGAGGAATTAGTCAAAGAAGACCATCGAGAAACATTTGATGATGAAGATCAAGCTGAAGCTCAAATGGCAGCAGTGAAAGAGTTCCTTGATGGAATCATTTTTGGTGTTTGCCACAGGATACGAGAGCAAGCTCAGTGTAGCGATGATGCACATAAAGTGAAGGAAGGCACCAAAGATATTCAGAATAGTGCAACAAATGCAGCCCCAGTTCAACATTCAAAGTCTACACTAAGTACTAAGGTTTGGTCATTAGGAATTGGAAGCGGAAAACTGGAAAATTTTCTTCAAACAGCTGCACTTGCTGATTCAAAACGTGATCCCAGAACTGCCAAAGTAATGGTTGGCACCAGTGATAACGCTATGTTGTGTGAAGGGGTTCTTGGTGCGAACGGTGAGTCTGTACAAGAATCAGACAAAGAATCGGATGTACTCTCTGACGACGCCCTAGAAATCTTAGATGAAGAGCTTGAGCACACCCCAGAGAAGGTCGTGGCTCAGCTGGAGCACAAAGAGAATGTTGTGGTAGGGCGAGAGCTTCGGAACACCCCAGAGGCTATTGATAATCTGGAGCCTACTGCAACAGGCGATAAACTGTTGACAAGAGGCACCATAAACGAAGTTGGAGTAGCTGATCTACAATCTTTAAACAGTGATTATGTGCTTCAGGATCTAACCCCTGCCGCAAATGAGCCACATCAAGAACATTCCATCCGTGACTTAAAGTCAACGGAGAACCGAACAGTTGAATATTGTGATTTTCAAGGAAGTACCTCGGTGAATGGGAAGCCTCCAGCGTCTGGGCTAACTTCAAAAGCTGGAATACAAGTAGAAGACCTAGAACACACCTCAGAAAACAGTATTACACAAGGGCTTACCTTGGTTAATGGGGATGGGGATAACTCTGTGAATCGAAAGCCAGAGCCCGTGCTTACTTCAATAGCTGGAGAGCCAGAAGGCGAGCCAGAACACAGGGCAGAAGATAGTGTAAAACGAGAGCTTACCTCGGTAAGTGCGGAGTCCTTGAACGGACACAAGTTTGTTAAGGGCAAGCCTGAGCCTAGGCTTGCTTCAGTAGCTGGAGTGCCAGAAGAGGAGTTAGAACTTGCAACAGAGAAGGACGAGAAAGATGCATTGCTGGCAGGTAAGATAAAGAGCCAAGACGTCGAGGTATCAGCTCGGGAAACAGGCAAAGCTGTTTAAGACTTGAAAAGCAAGTTATAGTTAGAAAAGAGTCCTACTTTATGTTTTAACTGTATTTTTATCTGAAATAGATCTTTTACCGTCAGTTTGTAAATTTCGTTAGCGTGGCGGCTTAGGAATGGTATCGACACTTAAGCCTTACTTCGAACACTGACTTCCACCAGCAGAGCACCAACGCTGTTATCTGTTTTGTGACTTTGTCTTTATGTGAACTATTCTCGAGCAAATGTGATGCTTGTCGCTTATCGGCTGCTTTCTTATAGTGCGTACATTTGAATTAGAAAGAATGTGTTTTTGCGAGAAACCTTGGTGCCGATATTAGCACTTCAATAGAGATATCTTCGTGCCTTATCAAGGGCTTAAGTAATTCAATGGCCAACCGTTGTCTGCTATAACTCACTTGGCCTTTCACATGGCTTGGAAGATTTCTCTTGGTAGTTTGCAGTCAGACCTTGACCTATTTCCTTTGTCATAAGTGGGTTTTAGACGATTTTGTTCTTGGTTTGCACATCTGCCTCTTTTCTCTTTAGTGTCCGTTTTGTTACTTGCAGGTTCCCTTTGCCATATCACGCTTCAGCTCTCCCTCTGGCTGTCAGAGGTAGTACCATACATTTCTACTTTTCGTTTACCTTTTGTATTTCAGTATAAGGTCTTTTGTTGCTGGTTGCAACTTTTGTATTTCATCATAAGGTATTCTGTTGCTGGTTGCTAAGCCTTGGCCTAATACAAAATGCGGCCAGGGTTTGATCACCCTATGTTAGGCATCTCTTAAAGCAGTACTCCTGCCAGTGACAATATTCTATTCTTATGGGGGACATTCTGTCAAAAGAAGTTACAGTGTTCTGTTCTTGTAGGGCCGTTTCGTCAGAGGAAATATTCTCAGACCTGCACCCAGGCTTAGACGCCGGTAAACGCTGCCCTTGACCTCAAAAAGATCACATGACCGACAAATGGACCACAGAAAAACCATAATAACAGATTGAGACAGTCTTGAGTCTAGCGACGTGAATCACTTAAGTGTAGGCAAAAACACAAGCGAAGGAATTCTGCAGAATTGTTCTTGGCCTATAAACACGGTCTAGACAGTTGACATACACCTATTTCAAAAGACGTTAGTGCGAATGTCCAATGGCAGTTCTACGACCGAAAGGTGCGTCTGTGTAGAAATTATACCTACTTATTCCTTATGTGCTAAACCCCAGCGATAGCATACCATACATCGATGACCTATAATGGAAAATGTACGGTTTATACCTTTTTTCTGAATTTATTAGGAATCTTTTGTGGTCTGTGGCTCCTTTCGGTCACAGCACTGCCATTTACCGATCCCTTTTTGCGCTGACGTTACACAGGTATATATTCGCTTCGGAAATTTTGTTTATCTTGCATAAGTGCTCCGCGTTCCAGATTTGATTTTGTCCCATTTGGACTACTGTAATTTGAGTATCCGCTTGAGACCCTAGAAACTTCACAAGATCTGCTGGCGTTTAAAGGGTACAAGCATTTGGCGTACATTTTCTTTATTAAAGCTGTTAGATTGCTATACAAATGTGGACAATGGAAATGTTGCAGTTTTGACATTAATAACGGTTAAGTTATTATTCTTATTTTATTTATTTTTTTTTTGCAAATTTGATTTGTTATTAAAAATTGTTAATCGATTTCGCTGTCAGTCGCTTAGTTTAAGGAGTTTTCGTGGAATATAAATGAGTATATTTTCAGGGCACACAGTTTGACCAAGTTCCAATTCAACATATCTTCCCCTGGGGTATATGTTGGGCAAGCCTGAGTGGCTCGGTGAATTATCCTTCTTATTGGCATTTGAATATTAAAAGTAAGATATGGAGTCGCCCCTGAGGAGCAAAGTTCACAGGTTTGTAGACGGCAATAAGAAGCAACGTAGCCCCCTCCACATGCATAGAACCGGGAGTCTAATGAATCTAATCCTGTGGTCGACAAATTCCTCGCGCTCGACGCATCGCCACAGGAATCCCGATCGCCTGTGTTTCTTTGCTGCTGCTTTCTGGGTAAAGCCGATGTCTACGGAGGACACAACAAAGGATAGGCATAACTTTCGGCGAAAACCGAATCTTCCACTAAGACAGTTGGCAGAACGTTGCTTTGTAGTGCCTGTGTGTCTCACAACTGGATTCCGGGTTTAATTTCTTGTTCCGGCGTGTGTTGGTTTGCACCTTTGATCGGAATATTTTCAACGGTTTATGCACTAGTCAATTGAAACCCCGACCCCCGGGTCATAGCGGGGAATGTAACATTTGTGCAGTGTTACATTTTTAATTTTCTCCCGCCCCCGGGAGAAATCGTGCTGTTACAATCCCCACCCCTATTGCCCCGGCGTATGGTACATTATTTTCTAGATTTACTACCGCAACGACTTCTTCTATCGCAACTCAAACCAATATTGTTGAAAATATCCATCAACGCTTCAAGATTCAATGATAAAGACATCCCACGACGTATAAAACAAGAACGGCAAAATAATCGATACACGGATCATCGAAAATTTCGTAAGGTGTTTTCGTTACCATCACGGCTAAAAATTCCCGCTAATTTGGCAAAAAGGTTACTGCCCCCGCCCCCCGGGAGAAATGTAGCTGTTCAAAAGCGTACTTCCACGGTCATGTCCCCGTTACTACCCCGCTAGTCCCGGGGGACCGGAGTTTCAATTGACTAGTGCATTACCCCTCCACCAAGAAAAAAAAATAAATGAAAGAATACTTTAATTACAAACTCGTATTAAAGAAATACAAAATGCTATTATCTATTAAGTGGAGATCATGCTGTTACAGGTTCGTACAACTGATCTCATTCCAGTTTAAAATACATTACCTTAAACCATGCTATACAATAAACTTATCCCTGTCACATGGAGAAGTAAGCTCGTAGGCGATCAAATACGATAATATGGAAACACTTTACGATCACTTACGTACGGTCAAGTTAGCTGAGATCGTGTGCGACCATATGGAAACCACTTTACGATCACTTACGTACGGTCAAATTAGCTGAGGTCGTGTGCGACCGTATGGAAACCACTTTACGATCACTTACGTACGGTCAAATTAGCTGAGATTGTGTGTGACCATATGGAAAACACTTTACGATCACTACGTACGGTCAAATTAGCTGAGATCGTGTGCGACCGTATGGAAACCACTTAACGATCACTTACGTACGGTCAAATTAGCCGGGATCGTGTGCGACCGTATGGAAACCACTTTACGATCACTTACGGTCAAATTAGCTGAGATCGTGTGCGATCATATGGAAACCACTTTACGATCACTTACGGTCAAATTAGCTGAGATCGTGTGCGATCATATAGAAACGAGCTTGAGCAATCACAGCCAACCATTGTGACGGATGTGTAGATCGCATTTACTCAAACAAAAATTATTTGCTGGAAGGTTCTAGATAAACAAAATATGCGTCGTGCAGTTTAATCTAGCTGACTATACATTTCTTCTTATTTGAATCCTCGTCGTGGTCTTTCACCTTGGTCTTGACATTGATGAAGCCTATCTGAGTACCGTACTGATCTCCATCCCGCCTGTACGAGTAGAACCTCTTTTTAGGGTCGCACACCGTACACTGGGTCACACGCCCAGTCTTGTCCACATTCTCTATGTCACTAGAGAACACAAAGTCAGATTAGAAGGGTAAACTGATTCAGAAATAATTCGGCCTTTGAGTTCAAACGAATGAATCGAAATTGATTGAATTTTGCAGTAAATTTTGGCATTCCAGAACCCAGAGTAGAGAATGACAAACTTACCCCCACCCCACCCCCACACGGAACAACTGGCCGCTGCCTCTGTTATCATACTGATTTGCTCGCTTCGAAAAATAAGAGAATAAGGCAAGGTACCAGGCCTTGGCCAGAGGGGTTCTCTCCCTTGGGCTGAACAGTCCTGCATTATGATGCTGAATACGATAATTGTGATGTTAAAAAAGATGGAATACAACGATCAGTGTCTGGACCGAAATAATGTGTCTGTACTATAAGGCGTCCGCTTAAGGGAGGTTTTGTTTTAAAAGTCTGACTTGAATTGCAATCGCGACATTGAAAATGTTTGTTTTATGGGAGTTGTATATGATTATTGGAATGTTATTGATAATGACGATGATGATGCTCCCCAATGATATCCAGGATGCAACATGGTATTTGTTTAGGGGGTTGGCCAAGGGGCCCCCTCCCCCACCTTTTAGCAGCCAAAAATACAGTAAATGTAGAAGACGTTATCTAAAACACATGAGAAAATGCCTTGAAAGGGAATTTTATGGGTCCCTCCTGTTAAACATCCTGGCTATGCCAGTGCTGTTCTGCCTACCCTGTTCCGTCGTCAATGTTGAGTGAAGGAATCCCAAGCCCCTCGAGCACAATCCTGGACGTCTTTCGCAGATCCACAAATGGCTTTGGAGCACCTTCTTTCTTGACGACTACATCGGGATTGATCTTCGCAAACTGCTCTGCTACATCTTCGCCTACCTCAAAGCAGCATGGACCAATAGACGGACCTATTGCTACGCGTATATCTCTTGAGTTACACATAAAACGATTCTTCATGACTTCTATCACCGCTTGCGAGACTCCTGCGAGCACACCTTTCCAGCCAGCATGAGCAATGCCACAAATCTGAAAAAACAAACAAGAAACAAATAGTATTTATATAGCGCTTATACAACAATCTTATAAACGGTTTACATTTACGTTCCTGATATGTAGTAAGATCGCCCATGTTAGGGCTGAGGAACACAACAGGGCCGAAAAACAAAGATACTCTCCATGTCTCGACAAGGGATCAAACACGATTCAGAAAAGGTTAGCACTCCCCAACGTCTAATGGAGAAAAAAAAATGCTCAAATGCTATGCACGGAGGATGCAACCCTGAGCACAACCAAAGACATGGGAAAACAAGCATTGTGTCTTCTCGTGGAGTGAATGCTTACTAATACTGAAAAGGGTGCAAGCATGGGTAACCAAAGATCTAAAAAAACCAGTGTGAGCAATGCCGCACGTATGAAAAAGCTGTGCTTTATGGTGACAAGTGGGCGTGTCCTTTATGGTGACAAATGGGCGTGTCCTTTATGGTGACAAGTAGACGTGCTTTTTGGTGACAAGTGGACATGTGCTTTATGGTGACAAGTGGACGTGTCCTTTTTGGTGACAAGTGGGCGTGTCCTTTATGGTGACAAGTGGGCGTGTGCTTTATGGTGACAAGTGGACGTGTCCTTTTTGGTTACAAGTGGACGTGCGCTTTATGGTGACAAGTGGGCGTGTGCTTTATGGTGACAAGTGGACGTGTCCTTTATGGTGACAAGTGGGCGTGTGCTTTATGGTGACAAGTGGACGTGTCCTTTATGGTGACAAGTGGGCGTGTGCTTTATGGTGACAAGTGGGCGTGTGCTTTATGGTGACAAGTGGGCGTGTGCTTTATGGTGACAAGTGGACGTGTGCTTTATGGTGACAAGTGGGCGTGTGCTTTATGGTGACAAGTGGACATGTGCTTTATGGTGACAAGTGGACGTGTGCTTTATGGTGACAAGTGGGCGTGTCCTTTATGGTGACAAGTGGGCGTGTGCTTTATGGTGACAAGTGGACGTGTCCTTTTTGGTTACAAGTGGACGTGCGCTTTATGGTGACAAGTGGGCGTGTGCTTTATGGTGACAAGTGGACGTGTGCTTTATGGTGACAAGTAGACGTGTGCTTTATGGTGACAAGTAGATGTGTGCTTTATGGTGACAAGTGGGCGTGTGCTTTATGGTGACAAGTGGACGTGTGCTTTATGGTGACAAGTGGGCGTGTGCTTTATGGTGACAAGTGGACGTGTCCTTTTTGGTGACAAGTGGACGTGCGCTTTATGGTGACAAGTGGGCGTGTGCTTTATGGTGACAAGTGGACGTGTGCTTTATGGTGACAAGTGGGCGTGTGCTTTATGGTGACAAGTGGACATGTGCTTTATGGTGACAAGTGGGCGTGTGCTTTATGGTGACAAGTGGACGTGTCCTTTTTGGTGACAAGTGGACGTGTGCTTTATGGTGACAAGTAGACGTGTGCTTTATGGTGACAAGTGGGCGTGTCCTTTTTGGTGACAAGTGGACGTGTCCTTTTTGGTGACAAGTGGACGTGCGCTTTATGGTGACAAGTGGACGTGTGCTTTATGGTGACAAGTGGACGTGCGCTTTATGGTGACAAGTGGACGTGTGCTTTATGGTGACAAGTGGACGTGCAAGCATGTGACGAACATGCAGAGCTGTAACATTAAGAAATATTTTGGGGCACAGCCATGCCCCTACTGGTCATTTCCTTTTTTTTTTTTTAATGGGGGGGGCACTTGTGCCCCACCTAACATGATGGTTGGAAGGTGTTTTATAAAAATAACTTGTTTAACTCACCTTTTTAACTGGATCACAGAAAACCTGAGGCATGCAGTCGGCCCCCGGAGCTGCAATGGTGATTCCAGTATGGGACGTTACAATAGCATCATAACTCTCTGGCTCTGGGTCACCAAACACCCATACATTATTGCCATGTACACACTTGGCAAAGTAAAAACTGTGCTCATCAAATATACAATTCCTTGCCAGTCGAAGACGATTCTCTGTGATGTTTGCTTCTGGGTCTCTTCGCTTGGGGCTATACATCATGTTCATTGAAGCTAAACTCTTGTAAGTGGAGATACCACCAAATCTAGTCGTGAAACCATGAGTGAAATGTCTGTCATCAATAAATGGTGACTTTAAGAGCTCTATCATGGTATATGGGACGTCCTGTGTGACGTAATAAATGTGCTGGTCTACACATTTCATGAATTTCTCTTCACGCCGCAGTCTTTCTGGTATGGAGTCATCTCCTGGGTCGTGCGCACATCCATGATAATGTACTTGGTAAATGTCTGGTGCAAAGATCTGGAAATCAAAACATATTGGGCACTTTATTGTCAAGGACTAACAGGAATGGAGTATAGCTGTACATGTTGGCACCCTATAAGCAGCCTTTTAATAAAATACATAACTAATTGGGAGGGACGTTGGGGGGGTCTAATTACCGCAATACCGAACAAAACTTTTAAAAACACCGCAATACAGCCATCTGAAAAGCAAAATCTCACAGTGTTTTTTAATACCTTATCACCACATATTTTTTGCTCTTTTACCGAATATGGTACAAAAAAGTGCCAATAACGCAAACCTCAATGTCCCCCCTTAATTATTTTATAAACTGCAGCGTTTGAGGGACGTTAATTTTAGGAAAATTTTTGTTACAAATCCCAATCTGCTGCCATACCCTTTGGTAACAGAAATAAAAACAGGTTCCATCGACAGAAATTTGCCTTTACAATCTTACAAGCCACTATTGTCCCTTGTGTAACTGTAAAATTCCAGTCACCTTACCTTGGCAAAGATGAGCTTAGTCCTATCCATGTGGTACTGTGAAGTAACAACATGTACTTGACTTGCATCTAAGTCATCTACGATAATCCTGCCCCAGTAAGCATTCCCTGCTGTGGAATTTGCCTTCTCTTCTAAGATGATGTGTTCTGGAGGAAACAAGTTCCCTTCAAGGGCTAGTTTCTCCATGGCTTTGGCCTCTGTCATTGCCTAAAAAAAAACATTTGGAGTACTGTAAATGCTTGGTTTAGAAACCAGCTTCGATTTCACTCCCTCACTTGGATTAGCGCCCATCATGAAATTGTGACCCCAGAGCTCATCTTGAGATAAAGGCCTGAAGAGGGTGGTTCAGGAATATATAACTATTCCAAAAAAGGTTCTTCAGTCTACACACTATGTGCCTAGGGGAGTGCTCTTTAAATACACAGAGTATATGAGGGCCATATGTTAGAAAACTGTAATTCGTTTAATATGCTACCCTTGGTAAATAAAGATTATTGTATTGTATTGTATGGTATCTTATCGTAGAGTATATATATGTAGAGTGGGGGGAGGGGAGATTTTTACTCGAGAAACTTTAAAATTTCAGAGCCTCCCTTTCATTGTAAACATTATTTTTGGTGCCCCCTTTCAGAATCCCAAAATGTTCAGAGCCCCCCCCCCCCCTCCCACCCTAACAAAAAGGTCTTTAAATCTGGAAAATGAATGCTGCAAAGTTGACCTTCTTGTCCAAGTTGATGATCCAGTTCATCATTACTTAAGAGTCTGACATCTCTTATTCACAACTTTTGGTTCCATATTTTTTTTGCATGTATCAATCAGTTGCTTGCAGGAATTTTTTTTTCAAAATCACCCTCCCCCGCCCTTAAAAGTCCCATGGTCCTCCCCTAATGACGACTGTGAAGGAGTATACATTTGTAAAAAATATTTGTTAAAAATATTTTTCTGTATAAAAAGGGATAATGTACAACATATGTATGCATATGGTTTTGTGGATTTGCATGCTCCACCACTGTTTAGAAGTTTATTTCTGTTGACTGATAATAAAGTGTATCAGTAAATCCAACTGCTTTACAGTACAGCTCCTAAAGGAGCTGGCCTTTTTCTTTTCGAAGCCCACCCCTTTTGGTGGTTACAAATTTTCAGAGCCCCCAATCAACATCTCCACCCTCTGTGTAATGAACACTCCCTAGGGTCCAAAGAAGAACACATGAAAAACATTCCAGAAACCCACTTTTAAATAGATATTACTCTGACTCAATCCATGAGTTGGGAATCTGGAAAGTTTCATGTAGCAGAAAGTTGCCAAATTACCAGTGATTTTTAACCTCCTGTGCTTCTTTGTGGTCTTGTTGTGACAGTTTGAGGGTAACAACCTTTCTTGAGATACAGTAGCTTTATACTTATATGGCCAATTAAAGATGTTCTGCTTGGTTAGAATAAAAGGATTCTATATTTGAACCCCCAACCCCCATAATAATATAATTGGCAATATAAGCATCGTCAAGACATCATCGGTAACAGAATTATTTTTAAAACGAACAACAATAATGCAAATAGGAAGCACAACAACAATAAAGCATCACATTCTTTTATTCACAAATATATGTAGAATTTTATAAGTATTATTAACAAAATAGTGAAAGAATTGAGATCACATAATAACTAAAGAAGGGTATGTTCTAGAAAATTACCGACAATAACCAATGTGCTCTTAGAAATAAGCTCTTTGAGGTAATGTGAGTGAAATTACATTTATTTTATCTAAATTTTTTCTCAATATTTCAAGAGGGAGTGCTTGTCAAAACATGTTCAGTAGGATTCTGACATATATCTTTAGCATCAAGGGTCAAAAGGTTTGCCAGTAGTTATGCCTGACAATGACCTACATGACAGCAACTTTCATTGACTTTCTAAACCTTTCTTAACCTCAAGCAATGATGGCTTATTTTTTTAAAGAAAATATTTATGGTAAAATATGTCTAAGGAACAAATCTTAGTGCATTTTTTTTAGATAATGCTTATTGTCGAATCTTCCAATTTGATGACAAAGTCTATGCATATTTGGAGTATCATAATTATTTATCTTGCAATTTGATACATGATGATGCTAAAAAAACACCATTAAAAGTAGGGAACGGCTGTTCTAGTGAATACTATAGCTGGAGCTATAGTTATGGTGTGCATCTATCAAATGTTGTGGGAGTAAAATCGGGTATAACTGAAATCAGTGTTTGTGAGCCATTGTTTACACTAATCTCATCTCATTCTCTTTAAGAATGTAAACAACTTGAATAATATAAGTTTGCATTTCAATCTAGTGCCTAGGGTGATTAAACCCTAATTACTTCTTCTAATTGATAATTGATTATTATAATGGAGTGAGGTTATTGTAATGCACAGGTGAGGTTAAACTACAATATTCAAATAGCGTGAATTAAAGAGAAAAACAAACGCTTACATTTCTAAGTGGATCTCTTGAGCGTGTGAGTAACGTGACAGTATAGCATATCACATGCTTGGCGAAGTGCGTCTGCCTTTACTCTGTTGTCTCGATACAAAAATCCGCATCACACCCAACAGTCCGATCTCAAGGCAAGCGATAACCCAACCATTCGCAGCTTTATCGCTTTAGATAGAAGAGTACAATTAGAATACTGACCTGATCAGGGGCCTGGTAGCCTGTGAGGATCACTTTAGGATGTGGGCGGTTATTTGAAGTTAGCGATTCGCATACACGTACTGCCTCTCGCAATCGGCGCTTCATCAAATCCGGCGCGCTCCCATCGGCATTAGACCTTAGTCCAAGCACTATTATAACATCTGGAGTATCAGCCATGATGTGTGGGTCGTACTGTACTCTATTGCATACTCTGTTGCGAAGCAAAGTTAGAGCATAGCGATACAGCCCGTCAAGCTCGAGCACGGTGTAGGTCTTGACGCTCGGCCCAATTCCCCGTGGCTATGGCTATGGTATGCTGAGAATTCGAGGAGCAACTACTTTGTCACGCTCGTGTCGGATGTTATGATTGAGACGGATTACGCGAAATGTAAATAAAGAAATGTGATGGGGTGCCTGTTTATTCGCGGTCAGATTAACTAAACCAAAAGCCCAGGGGCTTTCGAGTCCAACAGCAGAGATCAAAATTTAATTCCTCTCCCCCCACTCACAGTAAAAAGTAATAACAGCATCACACACTCCCATCCCCTGTCACAAAGGTTAGTTCCCATTCGATTATATAAAAACTCGCCCTGCGTGTGCGACCGCAAGAAAACCACTGCGATCGTACGGTCAAATTAGCTGCGATCGAGTGAGATCATAAAAGCTAGTCTACATGTCCGTATAGATATCAAAGCTACGACTTTGATTTGATAGTTTCCCTCCCCAACAGACTTTAGTTGTTGCGTCTGCTCTTGATTTGGTTGCATTTGTTTCACTAAGTAATCAACAGAGGTCACTTTACACGTAGCCCCTGAATGTCAAACCCTCCAGGGGGGACTTCTTCCTTACCCCTTAAAAAAGTCCTGTCTCTGGCTAATGCATAAGTTACACTCTTATCTATCGCAATCACATGCCGCGAGATGGGCGGGACAGGTCAAGCCGGGTTAGCTTAGGCCGGGAAGACATCTTTGATCCGAGACGGACACTGGAAACAGAAGCGGTAGAGGAGCGAGCGGTTCGACTTAACGTCATTCAACTGTAACTTTGCAAAACTTTTCTTTTTATAAAATACTTGGATCGTAAAATAGCGTTCACAGTGATAACGTTTTGATTGGCGTCACTGAATGTTCCTAGCCAAGTGGCTCTCCCAGCGAGAAATATTCCTGGTTGTGGATTCTATTATACTATCTATCAGCTGCGCCCATAAAAATAAGACGCACCCAGAGCGTGGAAATCTTATTGACCCTCCCGCATAAATAGGCTTAGATACCAAGTATGGAGATAGTGGTAGAGCGCTCAAGTGGATTACTGCTTTCTCATATACCTCATGGTCAAACCACAGGTAGCCCAGGCAATGGTTTTGAAGCTTGTTCGTAGCTTGGAATCGGCTGTTATTCTTAGAGGTAAAACGAGTGGATTGAAGTCGCGAATTTTTATGAAACATTGCCAATAAAATTGCCTTAAAACTTTGAACATGCCATGTTGTTGTCATATTGATGTGTATTATACGATTTTGGGGGGTTTTCGTAACGGAATATATGACTTCTCTCCCCCTACTAAGGGGGAGAGAAGTCATCATTATTGGCAATGTTTCGCAAAAAATCGCGACTTCAATCCACTCGTTTTACCTCTAAGAATAACAGCCCATTCCAAGCTTCGAAACCATTGCCTGGGTTACCTGTGAGTCAAACGTTTTATTATTTACATCTCTCAGACATAACAGAGGGCTTCAATAGGGAATGCCTACCCGAAGTGTCTAGAGTTGGGTACGAGCGACAAAACAAGGGAATAATTGATAGAACTGATTAACTCGTTCAACGCAAACACGAAGCCATCTCTTTGAAGCTTTCCAAAACTCATCGAGAATTGGTGGCGAAAAGCCACTTTGAAATTGGGACAATTACCATGACTGGCAAGGTTTTACGAGATCGAAACACGATAAGTAGGCGAAGTATGAAGATCAAGTGCTGTTTATATTCCAAGTTGACTTAGTATGATCAGTCACAGGCATAGTATCATCTTATGATATCAGGTCCCGTGTCTAGTCAAGGCCTTCTAAGTGCTAAGTGACTGACCATCAAGATACTCGTAGTATCTTGAGATATCGGGTCCCCTGTGTCTAGTCAAGGCCTTCTAAGTGCTAAGTGACTGACCATCAAGATACTCGTAGTATCCTGAGATATCGGGTCCCCTGTGTCTAGTCAAGGCCTTCTAAGTGCTAAGTGACTGACCATCAAGGTACTCGTATCTTGAGATATCGGGTTCCCTCTCAATGCCCCTAAAGGGGTCCAGAAATGACGGCCATGGTCAACGCTACCCTGAAACCAACCAACAAACCAAAAACCAACAGCAATTACCTTTATTAATTTTATACACCTATGTCTGCAGTCTGTCGAAACCGCAAAGTTATTACTTTATAAACAAAAACATCCTTATTTAGGCATAAGAATTACGTTAAAAAGTACATCAATAAAAACTAAGAAATATCCAGAACTTAAGTAATCGTAAGCTGTTTGTTTAGGTTTCTGTCGTGCATGTATCTTAATGTGTTCTTTACAGTATTACTAAAAACTTGTGAGAAAAACTCAAGACTACCTATTTCAAAGAGTTATCTAATTAAAATTATGTATAATATTATTATAACCTTGTTAAATACCACTCTACTCGTGTCTGGAGGCATTCTGTGGCTGTTATTATTTCCTTGGAGATAAAGGGTTTTGTTCAACTTAACTAATTGGGTTCAACCTAGTCGTGCTCACATAACTTTAAATTGAAACTCAGAGCAAAGGAAGATACAAACGAGAGAATGCAAATAGGTTTATCTTTCTTCTCTTTTCTTCCTTCACCCTAACTTTCACACGTGTCTCCACAAATGGACCCTAGCAATTAGTAAATCGACTTGCCCATATACGCCATAACGGGACTCATTATCTTAACGTTATATGCTGTATTCTGTCTACTGTCGATGACTACCTGCTGTCTTGGCCAGGTGTGCTTGGTCTGCTTGGAGCTATAATTAAGTCAACGTCGATATCGAATACATTGGGATTTCAGAATTCAAACGGCTAAGAAGAGCTACAAGTGCTTTACTTCTGTGAAAAAAAACACGACACAAAGAACAAATAAACATGCCAATAAGAAATGGCGGTGTTAATTACTATCTTAGCCACATCCCAATCATTCTGCTGACCAGAACTGACACCACTTGAACTCTTCTCGTGATCTTCCTAACTGCCAGGCTTCTTGAGTTTATCGTTTATTTTTCATACGTACCTAATTCTTTAAATACTAGATTCGTCGTTGCGTGTGATCACAACTTCTGTGACTTTAACGTTAGGATCGGCCTCGCGCGCTTGTCTGATCGCCTCGGCAATGGCCTGAATACACAAAAGTGTGAAATATAGCATTAGAATCACACGATATACTCATCGCGTACCATCGCCGGATTACAGAGGGTGTCTTCAGCACGTCAGTGTCAGGGTCGCCTGACCTCCCCGGATTAGCGAGGTTATTTTAAAAGGGGTACTCACAGCATCAGTGTCTGGTCGCCCGACCATGCCCGGATAAGCGAGGGTATTTCACCGATTCAGTGTCGCGTTCCATGGACGGGCTAAAGAGGATGTACTTACCGCATCAGTGTCGGGTCGCCTGACCATGCCCGGATTAGCGAGGGTATACTCACCGCGTCAGTGTCAGGGTCGCCTGGACATGCCCGGATTAGCGAGGGTATACTCACCGCGTCAATGTCGGGTCGCCTGGACATGCCCGGATTAGCGAGGGTATACTCACCGCGTCAGTGTCAGGGTCGCCTGTCGCGATCACATTTCCGTCCTCGTCCACCAGGTTGATGGTCTCGTCTAGTGTCTTCTCAACCGTCTGTGTACGCGTGGTGGTCGTGTACGACTAGAGAGCAAACGGCGCACAACGATGTTTGAGAAGTGTATAATAAATAATAACAAAAAGTCTGAAAAAAGGCTGCTAGTCCTCTCTACCCACCCATTCTAGGAAGGTGGGATTTCCGCAAGGATACAGGGGGTAAGTTTACGACGGATGTCAGCGCGCGCTACCATCTTTTTCTTTTAGCGCGTTGAGAAATACGAGTGCGCTAATATTTGCAACATGCCGGGAGTTAAATATGTGCATTTAAGCCACCATGCGATATCGCACTAGCTTTTCAAGCAGATGGAAATGCTTTTAAGTATTTTTTCTAGCATGACAAAATAGTGTATTAAAAGTAAAAAAACTAATAAAATGACTATACTTAGGACTAAAATTATTTGCAGATCATACACATAAGCACACATACTTCTAAAAATTTCACAGATTATCCATTCAGTCAACTCACCGTCGTGATGACCTCGGAGGTGGTGGCCGTGGCTTGCTGGGCCATGATCTCCTTGAGTTCCGCAGCCGTGAGCGGTCCCCCGTCACCCTCGATGGTGATCGTCTTGGTGATAATCTCTGTAGGCATGGCGGTGTGGCGGACTGTCTCACTAGTTACTGGTACCATCCTGTTCTCACCATCAATGGTCACGGTACGCGTCACGACGACACCACCCTCTTGGTGGCCTGGAGAAAAAATACATGCTATTTTGCCAGCTTCACATCTGGAAAAAGCTGAATGAGGCCGCAGGAACAGGTGAGCATTTTCTTGACCAAGGTCCCCATGGTTTTTCAGTACGGCAAGACTGGTATTTTGCCTGCTCGTTTCACTAGCGCGTGTTATATAGAGATAGGAAAATACAGAATGCAGAATTCGCTACCGTGGCCGAAAGCAAATTGTCAATTGTCTAAAAACTAGTCAGGGATTTGTTTAAAGGGGGGAGGGGGGGGGGGCGGTAGAAATACATAAAGGAGATGGTATCCACAGTGTCTTTGTATACGCTAACCTGAGGGGGCGGGCGAGTGTAGGAACACAAATAAGATGTATCCAGTGTCTGTGGCTATACGCTAACCTGAGAGGGCGGGCGAGTGTAGGAACACAAATAAGATGTATCCAGTGTCTGTGGCTATACGCTAACCTGAGAGGGCGGGCGAGTGTAGGAACACAAATAAGATGTATCCAGTGTCTGTGGCTATACGCTAACCTGAGAGGGCGGGCGAGTGTAGGAACACAAATAAGATGTATCCAGTGTCTGTGGCTATACGCTAACCTGAGGGGGCGGGCGAGTGTAGGAACACAAATAAGATGTATCCAGTGTCTGTGGCTATACGCTAACCTGAGAGGGCGGGCGAGTGTAGGAACACAAATAAGATGTATCCACAGTGTGTGTGGCTAACCTGGGAGGGCGGGGCCACCTGCGAGGGGCGCGCTCTGATCATACACCACTCGCTGAGTGGGCACACTAGGAATGGTAGCCGTACCTCCGGGATGCTGCTGGTGGGGCGCAGCTTGTATCTGCGAAGAAGTGGAAGTCGTGACGTGCTCGGTCACTTGTTTGCTGGCGGTATTAGAGTACGGCTTTGTTTTTACCTGGGCATGGCGAAAAGCAATTTAAAAGATCACCAATCATCAACACATTTTTTACATAGTGTAATGGTGCAATAGTAGGTCAGGATAAAATTACTCTCACCCATCAATGCCCTAGGCTAAAAATGCAGTCTTTTCCATATTTATACGAAAGGTAAATGATTCTGGCGAAAAAGCGCATTCTTTTCCATGTTTCTACGAAAGCAAACTACCTTATTATATTTAATTTGACGTCACTTTAGTTTTGCAAATTTCGCGATTTTAAAAAATTCGAAAGCGAAATCCTCCTGGTTATAAAGTTTTTGTCAATCAAAGTTGCGATTCTGGCACACTAAGTGGCTAATTTTCTTATAACGTTGTATCGATGGCCTTGGTAGCTTGCGTCGCTCTATAAACACTGCAAGCCACCTTCTGAATTCTTGGAAAGACTAAGCGCGTTTATCAGTAAGTACCCACCACTGGCGGAGCCTTCTTCGGGTACACCTGTGGGTCCTTATCGGCAGTGATGGTAACGGTTTTTGTGGTCACTCCCGGGATCGACTCCACCTCCTTGCTGGTGGAATAACGCTGGATGTTCTCTCGGACGAACCCTGTTTCGCCTTGCTCGTGGTCCGTATCCCCCTTCAGAGTGTACCTGACCTCAGGCGGCGCACTGGCACGGTTGTCCTTTCCCTCCGCACTGCCCGCCGGGGAGTACGTCCTGACCAACTCTTCGCGGGTGATGAGAGGCACGCCTCCGCTGCTGGTGTGCCTGCGTCGGTGATCGTCGTCGTCGTCGTCATGGTCGAGGTCGTCTGCGCTGTGGCGACGGTCTTCCTCTGGTTGGCTGGGTGAGGGTTTTTTGTCCTTGGTCCTTGCAGGGAGGGTTGAGGAATGCCCACGTGCGTAGGGCTCGTTCATTAGGCGCTCGGATGACCATGTTAGTGTACGACTGGCAACCTCAGGCGCAATTCTTGTCTGGAAAATCAAAGAATAGCAGCTGATAACCATACTTGGCGTTTTTACTAAGCTCGTATTTTTCGGCTACTTAATTATTTTGTTTTCTTTTACTCCTTCCCTTCAACTTATTTCAATAACAATACTCAGTAAAAGGCTTTTACACAAAATACATACTTTGGTGTGCGAAACAGACACAGGCGAAATGACAATTTGCAAACAAAACCCAAGAACCAGAACTATCGGAGCAAGGGCAAAAAGTCAATCACGACAGCATTGGTAGGATAGCCCTGCGTCCGTTTTGCGCTCGCTCCCAGGTAACGCGCGTCTCAAAGTACAAGATGGCGTCAGATCATCGAACGGAGCGGGTTTTTCGCGATTATAACACCAAGTACCGCCTGCAAGCAGGCTACGGTTATGAAAAATAACGTACGGTCCATTAAAAGAAAATACTACACAGAGTCTAACAACACAACTGTAATTGTTCAATACCAAACACAACAACCAAACTTGTGAACAGAAAGAACCTAATATTCCATGACACCTATATTGTAATACAAGGACGATAATGCTGTAGTTGGCAGTTTTCCCTTAAAAAGTATGGTGTTCCAAATTGTGTGACACATGCTTTTGTAAGCAATAACGCTTGAAAAATCAAGCTCTGCTCACCCTGTCTGGCGTCTCCAATTTAGCGTCGTCTACGCGGACCACACGGCCCTTGTACGAGTCCGTGTCAGCAGACTTCATCTGGGCCCTCTTGATCGTCTCACCCGAGGACACGGGCGTGGCAAAGCTGAACTCCAGAACCTCTGCCTCCCCCTTGGAGGGGGTGGTGGTGGACGATTTGAAGCCGATCCTGTGTGATAGAGAAAACAAGTTAATTAATATGGTACGCAGAAATTCTATGGTGCTAGAGAAAAAAATTAATATGGTACGCAGAAAATATATGGTGCTAGAGAAAAAAGTAAATTAATATGGTGCTAAAGAAAAAAAGTAAATTAATATGGTGCTAGAGAAAAAAAGTAAATTAATATGGTGCTAGAGAAAAAAAGTAAATTAATATGGTACGCAGAAATTATATGGTGCTAGAGAAAACAATTTAATTAATATCGTACGCAGAAATTATATGGTGCTAGAGAAAAAAGTAAATTAATGTGGTACGTAGAAATTATATGGTGCTAGAGAAAACAAGTAAATTAATATGGTACGCAGAAATTATATGGTGCTAGAGAAAAAAGTAAATTAATGTGGTACGCAGAAATTATATGGTGCTAGAGAAAAAAGTAAATTAATATCGTACGCAGAAATTATATGGTGCTAGAGAAAAAAAGTAAATTAATGTGGTACGGAGAAATTATATGGTGCTAGAGAAAAAAAGTAAATTAATATGGTACGCAGAAATTATATGGTGCTAGAGAAAAAAAGTAAATTAATATGATACGCAGAAATTATATGGTGCTAGAGAAAAAAAGTAAATTAATATGATACGCGAAAATTATATGGTGCTAGAGAAAAAAGTAAATTAACATGGTACGCAGAAATTATATGGTGCTAGAGAAAAAAAGTAAATTAATATGGTACGCAGAAATTATATGGTGCTAGAGAAAAAAAAGTAAATTAATATGGTACGGAGAAATTATATAATGCCAGAGAAAAAAAAGTAAATTAATATGGTACGCAGAAATTATATGGTGCTAGAGAAAAAAAGTAAATTAATATGGTACGAGGAAATTATATGGTACTAGAGAACAAAGTAAATTAATATGGTACGCAGAAATTATATGGTGCTAAAGAAAAAAAGTAAATTAATATGGTACGCAGAAATTATATGGTGCTAGAGAAAAAAGTAAATAAATATGGTACGCAGAAATTATATGGTGCTAGAGAAAAAAGTAAATTAACATGGTACGCAGAAATTATATGGTGCTAGAGAAAAAAGTAAATTAATGTGGTACGCAGAAATTATATGGTGCTAAAGAAAAAAAGTAAATTAATATGGTACGCAGAAATTATATGGTGCTAGAGAAAAAAGTAAATTAATATGGTACGGAGAAATTATATAATGCCAGAGAAAAAAAAGTAAATTAATATGGTACGCAGAAATTATATGGTGCTAGAGAAAAAAGTAAATTAATATGGTACGGAGAAATTATATAATGCCAGAGAAAAAAAAGTAAATTAATATGGTACGCAGAAATTATATGGTGCTAGAGAAAAAAAGTAAATTAATATGGTACGCAGAAATTATATGGTGCTAGAGAAAAAAGTAAATTAATGTGGTACGCAGAAATTATATGGTGCTAGAGAAAAAAGTAAATTAACATGGTACGCAGAAATTATATGGTGCTAGAGAAAAAAGTAAATTAACATGGTACGCAGAAATTATATGGTGCTAGAGAAAAAAGTAAATTAATATGGTACGCAGAAATTATATGGTGCTAGAGAAAAAGAGTAAATTAATATGGTACGCAGAAATTATATGGTGCTAGAGAAAAAGAGTAAATTAATATGGTACGCAGAAATTATATGGTGCTAGAGAAAAAGAGTCAATTGATATGATACGCAGAAATTATATGGTGCTAGAGAAAAAAAGTAAATTAATATGGTACGCGGAAATTATATGGTGCTAGAGAAAAAAGTAAATTAATATGGTACGCGGAAATTATATGGTGCTAGAGAAAAAAGTAAATTAATATGGTACGTAGAAATTATATGGTGCTAGAGAAAAAAGTAAATTAATATGGTACGCGGAAATTATATGGTGCTGGAGAAAAAAGTAAATTAATATGGTACGCGGAAATTATATGGTGCTAGAGAAAAAACGAAAAATAAATATGGTACGCAGAAATTATATGGTGCTAGAGAAAAAACGAAAAATAAATATGGTACGCAAAAATTATATGGTGCTAGAGAACAAAAGTAAATAAATATGGTACGCAGAAATTATATGGTGCTAGAGAAAAAACGAAAAATAAATATGGTACGCAAAAATTATATGGTGCTAGAGAACAAAAGTAAATTAATATGGTACGCGGAAATTATATGGTGCTGGAGAAAAAAGTAAATTAATATGGTACGCAGAAATTATATGGTGCTAGAGAAAAAACGAAAAATAAATATGGTACGCAAAAATTATATGGTGCTAGAGAACAAAAGTAAATAAATATGGTACGCAGAAATTATATGGTGCTAGAGAAAAAAGTTAATTAATATGGTACGCAGAAATTATATGGTGCTAGAGAAAAAACTAAATTAATATGGTACGCAGAAATTATATGGTGCTAGAGAAAAAAGTAAATTAATATGGTACGCAGAAATTATATGGTGCTAGAGAAAAAACGAAAAATAAATATGGTACGCAAAAATTATATGGTGCTAGAGAAAAAGAGTAAATTAATATGGTACGCAGAAATTATATGGTGCTAGAGAAAAAGAGTCAATTAATATGATACGCAGAAACAGTGACAGTGCTTACAATGCTTACTAACAATACACTCAAGGGGGTACTTGATTTAGAGCCTAGCTCTGTTGTGCCTTCCGCACCAGTATAACTGGTGGAAATAGAATAGAATTATATGGTGCTAGAGAAAAAACGAAAAATAAATATGGTACGCAGAAATTATATGGTGCTAGAGAAAAAACGAAAAATAAATATGGTACGCGGAAATTATATGGTGCTGGAGAAAAAAGTAAATTAATATGGTACGCAGAAATTATATGGTGCTAGAGAAAAAACGAAAAATAAATATGGTACGCAAAAATTATATGGTGCTAGAGAACAAAAGTAAATAAATATGGTACGCAGAAATTATATGGTGCTAGAGAAAAAAGTTAATTAATATGGTACGCAGAAATTATATGGTGCTAGAGAAAAAACTAAATTAATATGGTACGCAGAAATTATATGGTGCTAGAGAAAAAAGTAAATTAATATGGTACGCAGAAATTATATGGTGCTAGAGAAAAAACGAAAAATAAATATGGTACGCGGAAATTATATGGTGCTAGAGAAAAAAGTAAATTAATATGGTACGCGGAAATTATATGGTGCTAGAGAAAAAACTAAATTAATATGGTACGCGGAAATTATATGGTGCTAGAGAAAAAAGTAAATTAATATGGTACGCAGAAATTATATGGTGCTAGAGAAAAAAGTAAATTAATATGGTACGCAGAAATTATATGGTGCTAGAGAAAAAAGTAAATTAATATGGTACGCAGAAATTATATGGTGCTAGAGAAAAAAGTAAATTAATATGGTACGCAGAAATTATATGGTGCTAGAGAAAAAAGTAAATTAATATGGTACGGAGAAATTATATGGTGCTAGAGAAAAAAGTAAATTAATATGGTACGCAGAAATTATATGGTGCTAGAGAAAAAAGTAAATTAATATGGTACGGAGAAATTATATGGTGCTAGAGAAAAAAGTAAATTAATATGGTACGCAGAAATTATATGGTGCTAGAGAAAAAAGTAAATTAATATGGTACGCAGAAATTATATGGTGCTAGAGAAAAAAGTAAATTAATATGGTACGGAGAAATTATATGGTGCTAGAGAAAAAAGTAAATTAATATGGTACGCAGAAATTATATGGTGCTAGAGAAAAAAGTAAATTAATATGGTACGCAGAAATTATATGGTGCTAGAGAAAAAAGTAAATTAATATGGTACGGAGAAATTATATGGTGCTAGAGAAAAAAAGTAAATTAATATGGTACGCAGAAATTATATGGTGCTGGAGAAAAAAGTAAATTAGTATGGTACGCAGAAATTATATGGTGCTAGTGGTACCAACACATAACACTACAACACATGCCAAGCCTCCTTCATTTCATAGAATACATAGAATTCCATAGAATAAGGACAAGGACTTGAAAAGGAACGGCTTACTTTTCAGTGGGCGGTTGTCTCGCTGCATATACGGCACGCTCCGCTGCCCTGAACAAAAAATCTCCATTAGACATGTTATTCAAATGTTCTTTCATTACCATTGATTATTTCATGTAATTCACTGCTCTTAAATTAAATGCCTTTTGATATATATTTGTTATTCGTCACTCTTTTATTACAATTATGCACTTACTCTTTCTTTTCCTTCTCAAGGCGTTGACGCTCCTTCTCCCTTCTCTCCTGCTCTTTCCTTTCCCGCTTGAGTTCCTCCTCTCTCCTCTTCTCCTCTCTCCTCTTTTCCTCCTCCGCCCTCTTCAGTCGCTCCTCCTCTTCCTTCTCCCTACGCCTCTTCTCCCTGTCTTCCTCCGTGGACTCAAGGCGGGTGACTTTGACTTTAGATCCTGCCTCGCCAACTCCATAAGCCACGGTAGAGCTGTCCTCGACTCCAGCACCTGAAGCTTGAACGGGGACATGCTCAAGGGGGACATCCTCTTCCCCACCCTTCCCCGGGTAGTAGACAGTGGTGGTTGTAGTGGTTTTGATTTGTCCAAGCCTCTCAGCCATTCTCTTTTTGTACTCCTCTCTTTCCTCCATGGTCATTGTCGCCATCATCTCCTCCTCAGAGAGCGGGGCCTGGAAAAGGTAATACATCACATCAGTGTTGGCCACTGTGCTCTTACAAGCCTAGATCATTGAATTATGACTGAATTTCAGTATTGGATACTGCCAAAATGATTAAGTTGGTTGAAAGGAGCAAAAGTTCTTCTGGGACCTAACATAACAAGCTTTTTATGATAAAATGCTTTGGCAGGTATTGGTGCAGGCCCTTGCCAGGGGGGTTCGGGGGGTTCAGAAGAACCTCCCCACACGACTTGAAGGTCCGCCCTGATTAAGGAAAATTGAGTACCACTGCAAGCTAGTATGAGCTACCTAAGAGAAAATGGTCCGCTAAATGGGCAAACGAACCCCCCCCCCCCCCCTGTTCAAAATCCTGGCTACGGGCCTGTGGTGGGGTCTGACTTTTACTGTAAACTGTAAACTGTAAAATAGTTAAACATCTTTAACACAATATCACAGGTCCCTTTTCATTGGAGTCTATAAAATGCAACATGAATAAGCACCCTGTTTACGTGAGGTCCTCATTTCCTAGGTGCTGAATTCAGGAGAGGCAAGGTTAAACTTTCCCAGTCTCCAATGTAGAGAGCCATGTGACTCCTGTTTTTAATGCCCAGAAACAAATCAATAGTGATGGATACCCCACCCTTTACAGGCTGTAACTTGTGTTTTACTCGCACCCTCAAGAAATCCTGAATTTTTTCTTGCAACACATACTGTACCTCCCCAGCCTTGAGTTTCTTGTCCTTTTGTCCATTGCGGTATCTGTCAGTCCATGGCCTCTTTTTGGCCTCCTCGTCCGCTACCACAATGATCTCAGTGGTGGATGGGGCATCACCCTTGGACCAGTTCTTGCTGGAAACTCGCTGAAACCTTGGCTGAGCACTTTGGATTGGCACACCCTCATTACGGAGCTGAAAGAGGGTTTTGTCACTGTATCTGTGCTTGGATCCCATTCTCAGAAGAGAGTCAGTCTTACTTGGAGGAGGGTCAGGGAATGAGAGCCTGTAAAATAATAAACAAATTTAATATCTAGTATACAATATACACAAATTATGACACCCAATCAGGATAGAGGTATAATTCCCTGGATTATAGTTTTCTTCCATTGTTCCTGCTGCACAGGGGATTGTATAATAAATTTTTTTATCACAATCATTCTCAAGTAAAAAACAGTGGAAGATAAAGTAAACTAGCAACAGGTCACAGGTTAATTAGGCTCCCTAGCAGGTGCAATGCCTCCCCAATTCATAACAAAAAAGTAAGAGTTTCTTGTTCATAATTCGGGCCAAAAGTTGGGATTTTTTTCCAGAAACCAAGGGAATCATATTCCAACTACATAAGCTGTGAAGCACACCAAAAAGTGGGTAGCTGAGCTCTAAACCCAAGAAACAAGACCATGATTACCATGTAGGATTCTCCAAAAGTGGAGTATTGTAGTAGTATTGTACTGAAAATGGCCTAAACTGGAGAGTGAAACCATCCAACCCATCCCCTCAAAATCCACAGCCCTTGATTTCAAGTTTGTATCAGAGAGCAATAACCTAGAAAAATTACAAGCCAGATAATTAACAGCCAAGAAGAGATGAGTACATACAGACCTAAAAAATGTGTGGTGCTCGACACAAGACTTGTACAAGCGTTTGGCAGCCTTCTCAGTTGGCAATTTGAAGGTCATAGTAGTTGTTAGCTCTTCAAGCTGAAAACAGAACAGCAGATAAATGACAAATCAGTATATTGATTAAAGTTCTTGTTTATAGATAGTACAGGCATATAGAATGAACTAATACAAAAAGGTGACTTTCCATGACAGTCAAACCACAAACTCATGGTGGTGTGGCAGATGTCAGCTCCAGGTAAAACCAATTGCTAAGGTGGTTGTCACTAAAAAGAGCTTGTGCTATAATGTGCAGATTCTCCTCACCTCCCCAGGTCTACTTTTGACACTGAAATCCCTTCCTTTGTATGAGAGATACACAACCTTAGGCCTGAGAAAGCAAAAATCACCAAAATTGGTTATAAAACAATTTAGTTGTTAAAAAAATAAATGATTTTTGCCTAATACAGCACAATCTTTCTATGGTAGAGTCTATTAAATACTCAAATTTTAGTGCAATTTCCTCTACATCACTGAAGATCAATGTACACTGGTTATAAAACAATTAAGTTGTTTAAAGTTGTTAAAAAAAGAAATGATCTTTGCCTAATACAGCACAATCTTTCTATGGTAGAGTCTATTAAATACTCAAATTTTAGTGAAATTTTCTCTACATCACTGAAGATCAATGCACACTGGTTATAAAACAATTTAGTTGTTAAAAAAGAAATGATCTTTGCCTAATACAGCACAATCTTTCTATGGTAGAGTCTATTAAATACTCAAATTTTAGTGCAATTTCCTCTACATCACTGAAGATCAATGCACACTGGTTATAAAACAATTTAGTTGTTAAAAAAAAAAAGATCTTTGCCCAATACAGCACAATCTTTCTATGGTAGAGTCTATTAAATACTCAAATTTTAGTGCAATTTTCTCTACATCACTGAAGATCAATGCACACTGCATTGTACTGGGTCTATTTCAATTCTAAAATCATCACTCTCTACATTTCGTCACAATCTCCAGATGTTTAAGATTGCTCAACTGAAAAGCCTTACAAAATCAATAGTCACATTAATAACACACTTTTTCAAATTTGTGTGAACATTGCAGATGCCTTCTGTATGTATCCAATCAGAGGAAAGTCCTTACAATGTAAATTAGCAGCCTGCTCTTATAAACAATGCAAATTTTTACTACCAGACTAAATGACTTATAATGTATTTTCAAATCTTAACAGCAGTATTGACAAACAGTAATCAATGCTTGACATTGCCATATTTTAGCCATTGAGTAACATCTGATTAATAAATGCACAGTATTGATAAGAGCTGTGTGACATACCAAGGAAACTTGTTCTGTCTCAGGTCATCCTTGAAAACCAGCACCCCAGCATAGGAAACACCCACCAGAACTTCATCACCATTACCATCCTACACAACAATAACAAGACAATTTCTAACAATGCTTTGGATTCTGCCATCTAGCAAAATGCCACCAAAGAAAACCTCTACTCCTCTACTCTTTAAAGCAAAGTACAAAAATATATCTATATCTGAATCATTCAGGGCTTTCTATTTATGAAAACAAACACAAAACAATGTATTTTATGATGCTGGCAATATTATCAAATAGACTTATGCCTGGTGCAAGCTAGTCACATAAAAACATACGTGCCTGCACTCATTGAAGCCTGACATAATGACATGACATAACATGTTCATATGTTGGGCTTATGTCTTCATGTTGAACTATTCACACTTGAACATATAAACATAAGAGCACATGCCTACTGTATGTCGTTACTGTATGACACTAACTAGTGTGCACCAGGCATTAGTGAGTGGTCATCATTTATGAGGGATGGCAGCAAAACAACTGGTAGAACTAAAGCCTGCAATGATCAACTAAAATCATAAGAAAGTCAGAGAGACATACCCTGGCCGGGTGAGCATCCACCCCATACATAGTCAGCTTACGGGCTGCCTCCAGGTACTGCGTATCTGCCTCCTCTGGGGTCAAACCTCTGAACAAACAATATAGATCCATGTCAGGTCTAGAGCAACAACTCAAGTTGGCATGCCAGACTTACCCGAACAATATAAATTTACACATATTTGGAGAACTACAGCTTTACCTATGCTCTTTGTGCAGTTCTTTAATCCTTTCCACCAGTTCATGACTCTAGAGACATAAACACATCATGTCGTTTACATATATTCCAAATTTGTTCATATGCTACAAGCTCAGAATTAAAAGGTGATAAGGCATACCATGTATAATAAATCATTGTACCATAAGCTCAGAATTTACAGGTAAAAAGCATTAAGTGACATGGTATTGTCAACCAGGCTTACGTCAATATGGATGGTCACTGTAGAAAAGAGTATAGTCAATGATAATTCAATGAAATGTGTTTGGTGTGGTAAATTTGAATCGTTTTCCACAAACTATGACTTGAAAACAAAATATCACAGTCTATCAAGGACTGTTTGCTTTTCAAACTTGACTGTTTTGACATTTTTGCATGCAAAAGTAAATTAAAGGTGTTTTAATTGAAACTAGGTTTGAAGAAACAAGCCAGAATTGCACAGTTTGCATAGGTACAATGTACATAGTTACCTGGTTTGGGGAAAAGACCAGGCCTGCTAGGTAGTTCCCCTTGTGTTCATGGGGATCATAGTCACCAAACTCAGCTGAAAAGTATGACAATCTAACATGAGTATGTAAAGAAATTATGGTATGCACTTGTAGAGACCAAAATAACAAAAAAACTAGCAAATGCGTGCAACTTCATTGCTAATTACTCACTCACTACACAAAACAATGGAACAAATTATGCAATTATGCATTATGAGTCTTAGACAATTCTGGAAACTTAAGCGTAGTATTGAAGACTAGGGTTCTTTGTTAGCTTTTGGAGTCATTAGACAAATAAAACAAGGTTTGGGAGTTGAACTTGTGATGGTACAGAATCAACCAATCAAATTTATTTCACAAAATAATAATATAGTATGTTGATGATAATACAAAAAAAAATATTGATGAGGAGTATACTAAAAAAGAATAATGCTTATGAGGTATAGACCCTTGTCACAGACTTATACCCCATTCACACCAAAAAGCTAAACATGTTTAAAGGTTGTTTAACTAAACATGTTTAGAGTTTGGACCGTTCACACCACGCGCTCTCCCAACTAAACATGTTTTAAACATGTTTAAACTAAACTACCTTGCAAGGTAGTTTAAACTGTGTCTAACAAAGATGGCGGATAAAGGAGTGCAGGAAGAGGCGAACATAGGAACACAAGGAAAGACACAATTTATCAAGCAAGTGGGGCAAGAAAAATGATTAGCAGTGGCTGAAAGGTTGTACGAGAAAAAATAAGAGAGAGAGGGGAATTTGAGCATTACCAGTCAACACACCAAAACCTTTACATTTTAACACTCAAAACATTATTATTTGGGATACATGGGTCAAAAACTAAGTTGAAACAAGAACCACTGAATAATGAAGTAAATATTGCTTAGAATTTGAAGCCAAAGTATTTAATTTTCAAACTGTCTTCTGTGCGTGTGATGACGTTGCACTGGAATGATGCCACGAGCGTGCACTGTTTCGAATTTTTAGGCAAAACTAGTCTAGTTTTGGTGTGAAAGACATCGAAGTAAAACAAGGTTAGTTTAAACTCGTTAAAACCATGTTTAGTTAAACTGGTTTAGTTGGTGTGAATAGGGTATTAGTAGTGTCCCTAATAAAATCTGTCAATGTTCTTCATTTGTTTAATACTTATTATTAAATTTGCATCTGGCTGATTTTATGAAATAAAGTAGTATCATATCTATGAGCAAGAATATTGTCCTTTACAATCTTTTTGGGCATATTTATTGATCTGCATTGCTTTTATCCAGTTGTAAATATTTTTTTTTATAATAAAATAGAGTTAGTTAAAGAGGATGTTAATATGCCTCTTTGGGAAAATAAGACCACAACCATGCATACAAAATCCATAAGGGATATCTACAGCACTCACATTGTACAACATAAGACCCCAGAAGCGCTTGAGCACCAAATGAGCATGGTAATCTAAAAAACAGACCCAAGAACATGATTGCTTGTATAATTACTACACATATATGAATTCCTGTACTCATTATCATGGCCTCAAGGAAAATTAGCACTGCTGACCTCTCACAAATAATGTCATCCCGCACTTGAAGGACCATCATGTAACTATAACAAAATACAAAAAGTGAGATATGTTGGATTTGTAATGTTTGGCAGTGAAGTTATTCAGTGAAGCCCCTTAACATCCAGATTTACCATGTGACTTGCCAACCCCCCCCCCCCCCCCCCCCACTAAATCAAACAGAATCTTTTGGGCAAATTCTACAAGTAATTTCTACTTGGTATCACAAACCCCTTGCTACCATCACCTTTTTCTCAGGGTTCTAATACTGCACAACAATGTAAAAAGTCAATGACATAATAGGATTTTAGAATTAGAGCCAGTATTCAAACTTGGCACACATGGGTGAGAGGTCATCATGGTAGCATACTAGGTCAACCATGCTTCTACACAGGATCAACTATGGTTGTCACAGAAACCCCCAGTGTTAGCATCCACAGTAACAAGTGAGTATTGGTAGGGTGACCTTGAAGCTAGACTTAGTTTGATTATCAAAAAGGCTAGAGTAAACTTTGAGAATTAGTAAAATCAGCTAGCTCTCAAAAGTTTTACTCACCGTGTCATGTCATGTTTTAACTTAGAAGGGTACGGCTCGTAGAACTTGACAGCTAGTTCAAAGTGTGGAAGATTGCCTGCAAGAGAAATTCAACACTGTTAAAAATAATTATACTTTCATGCAGAATAATCTAGATTTTCTTATATGAGCTAGCCATAACAATCAGACAAAACAATTCAAAAGGCAAATCCAATTCCTACCATGAAGTGTTTGCCTCAAGAGATCATTTAAGAGTTTTAGCCTCTGCTGGATGATGTGGCTTTTAATCTTTTCCATTCAAGCATTATTTAGCTATTGCTACTTTTGGTCTATGGTCTTTCTAGAGAGATCTTTCTCCCTGAAGACACTCCATTATTTATGAGACCACTAAATGTGTTGGCTATTATTATGTCTGTTTGAGTATAAATATAAGTTTTTATGAGGGCTCAAGTTGGCAACTAAGCACTTGACACTTTGGGTTTGTTTTCTTATTTCCAACTTTCTTCAAACGTTTTTTAACAATAATTCCTAAACTCAAATTCAAATTTTTGATGGAGCAAATGAGGTCTGCAGCTCACATGGCTATTTACATAGGCCAATCTGTCTGAATTTTAGTTCTTTTAAAATCAGATGAAGAGTGAAAGCACTTTGGCAATTGCTTTTCGAGCCATTTCCTAATGACATGATATCGACACTAAGACAAGAATTTGTATTATTCATAATAAGTATAGAGAGAATTTAAAAGTATTACATTTATTTAAAAAATGATTTAGAGGGGTGTGGTATTATAATTAAGTATGGTGTGCAATCAACCTTGAAAAATCCTTGAAAATATCATCAGCAGACCTCATTGTCTGGACGAATCCTTAAAGTGTCATTATCATTACCTTTGAGTTGCTTCTTTATCTCTTTCTGGGGATCCAACCAGTACTGTTGATGAGGAATAATCAGGGAATGCGAGTTAATTGCCTTTTAGCGTTGATATTTTGTGGTTTTAGTAACCTATGACACTCCTGCATGTCAAATAATGGACTTAGAGAACATGAGAAATAGTGTTTCCAAAACATGCAAGTAAAACTCCTACTGCGCCGATAGCAATTTCAATTTCGATTAGACACCCTAAACTGTGTATGGATATATTGGGTGCAACATTCAACAATTAGTCATTTAGCATTTAAATTACGCAGTTTGCGAGATAAGTTTTGTGATAAAATTAAGTTACCTTCTCTCCTTTGTGATCGTACAATAGTCCGAAGTACTCTTTCTCGTCAAGATTGAGGTGCTCGGCTACTGCGACCATGAGGTCGATTCCTTTGGCTGTTTTCTGGAGCAAAAGTCAAATCAACAACATTCACCTTCTTGAATCAAAACACACGGAACGGAACGAAACTCGAGATGGATTTTCACAGCTAGCACTTGTTTGGGAACAATTTACCGTGTAATTTTACGGTTTAGATGGCATATAAATAAGTTGCCGTTTGAAGAGTTATTGTAGATGCTAGAAGTAGGGAAAATTTATTATTCGTAACGTGTATGTTTTTTACGATCGTGGTATTCCGTTCGAAACAGGAAAGGAACACACAAAACTCTCTCCACTAAGCAAATATCAAACCAAAACAACAAACTATATTTGCGAAATACTTTTCTGGTAAATTCATAATTTGATAACAAATAGGAATCGATTCCACTTTTTACTTTGGTGGAATAATTAAATATTGCTTTGCCCCTGTTAAGCCAGGCGAGCCAAATTATCTGCAACCTGACTAAAATTTCGAAAGTTATCGTCCATTAGTCGATTTGCATTGTAGCAGATCAGAACTGATATTCTTTTACCAACACTGATCTATAACGTCTAGTTAGCAATGTGTCAGTAATGGTTATTTAGGTCGAAAAGTACAATTTGTTTACAGACGAGAAACGGTTTTTTTTTCTTATAGACGTAGCGCACGCCTCTCTTGCATGACTTCTCGAAAACCAGCAGACATCGAGACAAACCTAGTTATCCTAACAGCATACTGTCCGTCTGTTAAACTTAGACAAATCCCTACAATCTATTCCTAGCATAGAAGTTTATCGCCAGTTGTTTGAGAAACTAAATTACATGGACCGCATAAAAAGGCAGTTAAACTTGCAACCAACCTACACATTCCTAGTAGAGCAAGCCTCAAACAAACAACGACCAGTTATCGCGTGCTAAACTAGGTTTGAAAGCAGCAAAGGGCGCACAAGAAAGCATAGCTAAAGACCTGACTCTTGTAAAATGAAGAGGCTATTTAGCGAAGCAAGGAATGCTGAGTTTGTAGTATACTCACTTGTATATTTTCGGGAGTAAAACATGATTTATCCAGGAGCGTAACTCGACAGAGCAGTCGATTCCGAGGCAATTTCTTCTTCGGGGATTCTTTTTCAGGAGACGAGGTCTCGGCCTTTTCGGCCTCTTTCGTGGCAGCCGGCATATGTACACGAAATAAATACGGTTCTTTTTACCACTTCTTGTTAAAAACTCAACTCTTGTACGACCTCAGAACGCCTCAAAACTCAACCTCACTCTCTCCAAGAGACAAGAGTAAGAGTGGAGTAGGAGTCACGTGACTAGCGGAAGAATTAGCAAGCGACGAATCACAATTCTTGTTATGGAAGTCTAGTATTTATAATGGCTCGTGCTATTGGTGGATTTCAAAACCAAGTTACTAGTCTCAAACCGCACACACAACAACATGGTCTCGAGAATGAATTAACGATTATCCTTAAATGTTATTTGACCACTGAATTAATGATAGTCATTAATTCATTGTCATGCGCAAGGCGCGGATGCTAAGGTGTTGTTGATCACATGGTTGACTACTCAAGCATTGAAGCAAGCGAGGATGACTGGTAAGCGAGGTCAAAACCTTTTGAAATACTTGGCTTAAAACGATTTGTTTTGTCAATTGTTCATTGAGCGTGAAATTTTTATTCAAATATTTGATCTCTCGTTTTGACAAACTTCGATTTCGTAGTTCAAATGCGGGAAAAGTATAAAGAAATCCTGATCGATAAGTACGATGATCTATCACGTGTGGACTGCTTCGATCGTTCAACGTGATCCGAAATATTTCTGAAATAAGCTTACAAAAGCAATGGAGCATATATTAGCTACCATGCGATAATACTCTCGTCCATGGTCCCCATACAGCTGCTTTAGTTCAAGAAGAAAGGTTCCCAAGTCAAAGTTGCACGTCTAAACCATCCCTGTTACATTATCTTCGGCTGCTAAACTGTTATAGACAAGTTGGCTTAAATATGCGTACCAAATGTACTAATATGTTATTATAAACCAAATATATATTCCGAATACCATGCTTTCTATCAGCGCTATTTTAAAATTCAGGATAAATTGCAGGAGTGATATTAGACATCTATTTAGATACTTCATCCATCCTTATGCAGGACTCCCGGATATTGTGATATTATCAGATAGTTTCTAATCAGATGCTATTAGATATCCATTTAAAGATACCCTCAAGATACCCTCCTCCTCTATGCGGGACCCCGAACTCGATATTAAATATAATTATCCTCATTTTTACTAAGAGATTACATTGCCAGCAATAGTTTACACAGAATATATAAAAATATAGATTTTTTTAGTGATATGTTATGAAATTCTGTTTATGGTAATGTTATGCTTACTTTACAGGCCATGCAAACTTTACAGGCCATGCAAAAAAAACCTTTAATATATTGTAACACATTTTATTACTTTTTTATTAAAAGACAAACCACAAACACCAAACAAGAAGATAGTACCACGGCTTAAGGTATGACATACAGTGTTTGACTCAATAAGAAAGTCTCATCTTTTTTATAATTTATCATGTTTATAATACTGTATTAATAGTTACTGCTAGTCTTCTATGCATCATGTTTGTGAAATTAATTACGCTAAAGATTGAAAATTGCTGCTCTTTTTTCTCCAGGTATGCGCATAGAGTGATGGGATAGCCTCTATTGTAACATGGAAAGCAGACATTGTCCTGAGCATTATCTGCTTTACATGTCACAATGGTGGCCATTGTATTGAAGCGGATTGTCTCCAATTGATTCTGTGTGCATACCTGGATAAAAAAGAGCTTTGTTCTTAGTTGTATGATAATTTATTTTATTAAAATTTCTGTTTTTATTACCATAGGCCTGTCCAGAATGTGGTACAAATTGTCCTACTGCATGTCGCAGCTGCAAAAATGAAAACTGCTCATACATTTTTGCAAAGAAGGTCAAGTCGAACCATGATGCTATTGAAAAGAAAGGGACAACCAACCCAACCAATCAAAAAGACATGATGTATTATAGGGTGTGTGATATTAACAATTACAATAACATTTTTCATTTATTATATACCAAGTGTCAAAGTTCACGTTTTCTAGTATCTAATTTTGGTAGAGGGTGCATCACCTGAACTTGAAGAAATTTGACGGTTTCCCCAGGCAACAATGATGGCAACAGTACAATTTAAGTTCTGTGAATTAAACTAAACCGGAAGTCACACAACTTTTGCATTCATTCATGTCAATATTTACAAATGGTTTACATAGAGTTTGCTTTTTATTCCCTCACATTTTGCATTCACATTGTGACACTTTCTATGATAATAAAGCTTTCATTGACTGGAACCTTGGGAAAGCATTGTTTTGTGTTAAAATAGGACAACAAAACCTGCTGTTTCCCTCAGTCCCAGTCAATAAAGTGTTAATTAATAGGTTTTCTTAAAGGTGCCAGCTCAACCACACTGCGCACCATGTGCAGATAAACGTGTGTATGCAGAACCACCATATCGCATTTGGAACCTCTGTGTGTGAGCAAAAGAAGGGTAAGGTGCCAGCTCAACCACACTTTGCACCATGTGCAGAAAAACACATGTATGCAGAACCACCATATCGCATTTGGAACCTCTGTGTGTGAGCAAAAGAAGGGTGGACAATTATCCAGTGTTTCCCAGTATGTTGTTATTTTGATACTTTCAAGGTGTGGTGCACATTGGGTGAGTTGATCCCTCTAAACATAAATAGTAAAAATGCCAAAAATATTTTACATAAGAGATATTGAATTCTCCCCTTGGGTTGCAACACCTTTTCAAAAATCTCTGAAGACGGAATCGTTTTGTGCGGTATCTGGTAGAGCATGACTGTTCCCTTCAGATGCCTCTCACACCTAAGTTTAGGTGTAAGGTTGAATGCAATTTTCACCATTGTATGCCTCTGAATGGTGAGTGTGCCTAATTTTAAGCCATAATTTAGCCCAAGGTTTATGTCTGCAAGAATGGTCAAGGATTACATAATTAATAAGTTATCATTTTGCATGACACAATAATAGCAATTAAGCGAATACATGCAGGCATGCACACTCAGCAGTCTTCAGATTATGTAATCAGTTTATTATGTTGCAGCTAAAGGTAGTCTAATAATGTATCCTTAGACTATTGCACTGTCAGCTTAAATTTAAGTTCTGTCCCCTCAAGTCACATTCTTGGAGCATGTTTCAAATTTCATACTCTGGCCTCACAGCATTGCATATTTATTTGATTCTAGGCAGACGTCCTGCATCAGAAACACCAAAATGACATTGTCATTTTGACATTTAAAAAACATGGTCTGGGCACAACAGTAGAGTGCTATGGCACAGAAGGTGCCGGTGCAGCCTTTGTTGGGCACGAGGGAGAGAAGCCTGCCCATGAACTTGGGAAAATGGTTAAGAAAATGTTTGAGACGTTTATGGAAGGTGAGACTAAGGACTGGGAGACCACAAAACATGGAACCCCTGGTCCATGTACCACCTCCTTGGACCACCCCTAAAACTGCCTAAAAGCTGAGACAAAATGAATTTGTGTGAATAAATCTGGCACATTAGAGACCCTAAATGTCTGATACAGTCCAATATTTAATATAACAGCAGTCTATGTGCCTCTACCGCCATCTTGGAACATTATCCACTAACCATTCCTAATGAAGGGTATAAGAGGAATATATGTTGTAGGGGTGTAAAGAATGTCCCCACCCCAACCCATTCTCCCATATCCTTTATAAAGAGTTTGCTATTTGTTTTTCTCTTCTCACTTCAAACTTTTTTCATTTCTTACATAATTGATCTTGACACAATATCAAAATTTGTGTCCGCTCCACTATTTTATCAAAGCATTATTTCCATTTTCAAGTTTTAGTTGCATTATTGAATTTACAGTAACAAAAATGTTTGGGTAATTTTTAATGATGGCCGAAGTTGTTGAAAAAGGTTGTTTAAGCTTTGTTTTTTGTGTTTTATCATTGTCATTATTATTGTTATTCACACAACTGGCTTTCAAAATGCTATAAAAAATTAGTCACAAATATGACTGAAAATGTTGAGGAAAATGATCAGTTGTACAAGTGATCCATAAAAGTCCAATATCAAACCATGTTTTATGATACCACCCGATGTTTTTCTTATTTCAAGTGGCTCACGGGTAATTTTCCAGAATTGCTTACTGTTTCCAAACTTGTGTGCTATCTGCTTGTTTTTGACCTTGTATGATGTTCAACGCTTGCAATCATAATTTAATTTTATAGAGCCATCATTAAATTAAAATATTACAGCAAGTACCCTGCTGGTTTCTTTCTCTCAGCCACTACTCGCAGGGTATTTTCATATGGATATCTTATAGGCAAACCGCTGTATTTCGGTTAATATGCTACCCTCGGTAATTAAAGATTATTGTATTGTATTGTTGTTGCATTTACATTTTTTTCATTAACATATCATCGGTTTGGATATTTTTAAAAAGACATCTATATGCAGTCTAATAAAATGTAATGATGGCTTCATAAAATTAACTTTTACTAAGGTTGAACATAAAATCGACAGGTATCCACCCAGTGTTTTGAAACAGTTGCAGGTCACCTTAAGCACAGAAATGAAAAGGAAGAAGGAAAAGAAAAGGAAAAGTAGATACATCAAAACTCTAATGCAGTAGTGTATTTATTTGCAGAATACAGGAAGAAAAACAGGGTACCTGATCCAGAACCACCACAACCCTTCAGTTTTCAAGATGGTGCAACAGGTGGACCAATGCTAGGCGCACCTTCAACAGCTATGCCACATGCTGCTGCTGCCACTCCATCTAGCACAACACAAGTGCCACCAGCACCTACAACATCTGGGCAACAGCCACCAGCACCTACAACAGCTACGCCACAGCCAACAGCACCTACAACAGCTACGCCACAGCCAACAGCACCTACAACAGCTACGCCACAGCCACCAGCACCTACAACAGCTACGCCACAGCCAACAGCACCTACAACAGCTACGCCACAGCCAACAGCACCTACAACAGCTACGCCACAGCCACCAGCACCTACAACAGCTACGCCACAGCCACCAGCACCTACAACAGCTACGCCACAGCCAACAGCACCTACAACAGCTACGCCACAGCCAACAGCACCTACAACAGCTACGCCACAGCCACCAGCACCTACAAAAGCTGGGCAACAGCCAACAGCACCTACAACAGCTACGCCACAGCCAACAGCACCTACAACAGCTACGCCACAGCCAACAGCACCTACAACAGCTACGCCACAGCCACCAGCACCTACAAAAGCTGTGCCACAGGCTACTGCTACTCTTTGTAGCACAACAAAATCTACTTTGTCAGCATCAGCATCCCCACCGCCCTTCACTGTCACATCTAAAACAGGTATTCTTTGCAGGCACAACCGAAATAAAACAATATAGATCTCCTACTTGAAGATTAAAGAACAAAACAATATACAGTATAGAGCTAATAACACAGACAATCCATAGAATAATAGCATAGAGTGGTTTTCATCTACCTGTGATACAAAGTTTGACAGGAGCAATAGTGTTAGTTGTAATGTTCTGATACTGTATTTGACTAGGGCTATACTTCGGTTTATTCCGACATGATGAAAAGAGCGATCTGATAATATACTCTTATGTGTACATTGTACCACTACCACGAGCAAATTTTGATACTTGCACGTTTTTAGAATTCTCTTTGCACATACCCTGGGTACCAGAGGCTCCGAGCTTCAAGGCGGCGACGATTGCTTTGATCAACTCGTCGTACTTTGCACGGGGATGTGGAGGTTGATTTGGGTGCAGCGGCTAAATTTTGAACTTGATGAGATGCTTTTAAATCAAAGAAATGGCACTAATTAACGTGACTCAGCTGCACGCCTATGCAGCATGCAACTATAACTCAATGCAGCTACGGCACGCTAAGCAGTACATTGCGCGAAAAGTTGACATTTGTCGAGTGCATTTTTTTCTGTAAGGGGGATAGTCATTTTGTTAAATATTTGACACCGGTAGCCTCCTCCAACCTGTTTTGCAAAGATATCTATTCAGTTCTATATTCTATTTATTTTTTGCAGATACGGTAATGTATAAAAAGGATGATATCTGGTTGGCTGCTGGGATTTTGATGCCACATTTAACTACCCTCCATGGCCATGAAATCCCCCCGAACCATGTGTGTGTTCAGCTCACATCAGTCAAGGATAACGTGGAAGCCCCTCTTGTTTTAGGGAATAGCGTGGAGAACAGATATTTGCAAAAGGGGATGTTCTTTGCTCTACCAAAGGATTCCTTGTGTAAAGCAGTAATGGTAGGCCTGAACAGGTTAGCTTTACAGAAATTGTGTTGATGCACTAAACGTTTCTCCAGCAAATCATGGTGCCCCTGTAAGTTATGACTTTGTTGGGTTTTATTTGGCTGTATATCAAATAAACCTCCATACATTACCTGGCTATTTGCGCACTTACTCTCAAATGATGCTTTGCAAGTTTAGGAGCTACATCGGCCATCATCCACGTGTTGCTGGAGAAACGTTTGCTAAAACAGGTGTTAGATTTACCACTTGGCTTAAATTGCACCCTAGTTCCCAAAGTTGTGTGAGGAACTTAACGATTTCCGCATAAAAATAATTTTATAGCAGTTTTCCCCTAACCTTTTGCGCAAAAACTGGCTATAAAATCATCTTGAGAAGGAAATCGAGAATTATATCCAGATAGACATATTTATTTCGCACTTCTAGCAATGTTCATATAGTATATCGTTATGTATTTGAGGGAGCAGGCCCCCTGGAATAACTATTCAGCTAACGGAGCCAGGGCGCTCAAAGTTGGTGTTTCATCTTCATATTTTTTAAATATTTATTCATCGGTGACTAGGGTGCAATTTAAACAAAGTGATAAAATCAAAACGTTTACCGCCAAGAAATCCCGAATCGGACTCCATACCTCTGTTTTTCATTAAAAAAATATATATATGAAAAATAATTAGAAATTGATGCACAAATTTACACATCCGCGTAATTGTATCTATAAAGATTGTTGTGGAAACCACTCTATATCTACATTTTTAAATTAGCCACTTACTCTCTGATTGTCCCTTAGTAAGGTGATTATTTATGATTCTGAGACAGCTTAGATACAAGATATATTTTTACAAAAATGTAATAAATTCATTATATAAATTTATTTTATTTTGTACAGGTAGGGGCTTTTACATCAGTTACAGTTATTACATTTTGATGTCGCTGTCAATTTTTTCACTTATCAAAGTGATTATTTTCTGAATATTTAACAGCAGAGATTCAAGATGCATATATCATATATTTTTATAAAAATCAAATTATTTAAATTTCCGAAATAATTACTGCTGTTTTCTCAATTCTGTGAACTCTCACATGTAGCACTGAGGCTTAGTGACGTGAGGCAGGAGGTGGGTTTAACATTGTAAATCATTAGCGAGAATTCGCAGAATCATGGAAACTGCAGTAAATTATCAATTTTTTTAAGCTTTACTTATGGAAGAACACTTTTTATGAACTTATTTTTGCAAATGCGCGAGTCCCTTTCCCTTTTATATCATTTATACACCTGCCTGTTTTAGACTTCTTCTCTCTTGCATTTGAAAAGTGGAACAAACTTTCTGCATTTTAACAAAGAGCTCTCAGAACAAAAATGGTGACCATTTGCCAACTTCAACTCAAATTATTTGTACCTAGGGTTTGAGCACCAATCTATGGAGTGCAAAATATTTATATTGCCATTAAACTAAAAAAACGTTTCTGTGATTTCATGTATTGGGATGACAAAGGCAGCGAAGTATTACATTGCCGCGGTGCAATTTTGACCATGAACCACCATTCTCCCAAATGAAAAGTGTTCTCCTTTTTTTAAAAAAATTGTAATGGTTTTTATTATTTTTACAGAGAGAGATATCTATATTGAAGAGTTATTTTTATAAAACTATTTATAAATATGTCATAAAATTCACAGAACACATTATTAAAATAGTACTTTATTACAATTTTATTTACAAATTCCTTCAAATATCTAGTTTTGTTGACATTAAATAAAAAGTAAAAACAAACATTTGTTCAATTGCTGAATCAAACACAAATCACAGTATCCAACTTTGCGACTCTATTATTCATGTTCAAATGATTTTAATTATACCATAAAGGACTATAAGCTACTTCCTCGTTGTTCCTTAACGTTTCCTAGTGCGAATCAAATGTTTCCGTTGGTACAATCATTTATTCCCTAATACGTTTATACCATGTTCAAACAGTAAGGAAGCCCCGTTTCAATGGATGTTTGTTCTCGTTGACTCCAGAACTATTTCAATGATCTTGTGATAAATAGGTTAATCAAATGTTGGGTGATATTTGCAATTTTATTTCGGAATAACTCAAATCCCGGCACCCAGAATTGGAAATTGATTAGTAGGTGCAATAAGAAATTGATACGTAGTCACCTAACGGTAAGGGGGGCTCCCACAAAAAAAAGGCGTTACTTCATACTGCACATTGTTTTAATAAAATATTTTAAAAAATAAAATTTTTGCTATCTGCAATTAGAAGTATTTTGCTTTCTTTAATTTTAATTATTTAAAAATAAAGTCCCACGCCTACCTTGCTATCTCTTAGGGGTCAATTTTATTTTTCTTATCGAGCACCCCCGTCATTTTTTGTCATTTTGAGTCCTCCCCCTCCCCGGGCATATAACAAAATGACCGTATAACAAAAAGGCCGTAGCGTCGTGCACACTAGATATAACAGCGTTTTATCGCAAACGTAAAAGTGAGAGAAAATGCACAGGAATTTTGTAACATGTTAATATCGCTTTATTTATGTATTTTCGTGCGCTCATTTTAGTAAATTTTAGCTTTCGATTGAATTTTGTTAGTGTGGCGCCGTACTTTGTCGCTAGTGTGCACTAGACTTAAATAAGATATAAAATAAATAAAATATTAAACTGTGATGATGACACCTCGCTTTTGTAAACCCATACCATATCAGGCCCCACTGTTTCATTTTGCATTGGTTGCACTATTTGAGTTAATCTTATTATATGCAAAGCGGTTTAAAGGGGCTATGTCACGCTTAGTAAAGCACAATTTAAACAAAGTTATAAAATCAAAACGGTTTTTCTACAAACCTAGATGGATATTCCCAACGAACAAACGGTTCCTGGTCTTGTTAAGCTTGGGCTAAATTACGCTATAACCGTGACGTAGCCTCTTTAAAAATGCTTCAATCTTTCTCGGGCACGGTATTCCTCGTTGCACCTTCTACAGAAGAAGAAGTCCAGGCAAGCATGTGTTGAGCTATTTCCCATGTTAAGGCACCTCTTGCACTCACTGATGTACTTGGGAGAACATCTCTCACGGCAAAATACATAGAAGGATTTCTCTAGAACTGGACAGCAGCATTTTCCTCGTTCCTTGGCACCACAAGCACGGCATTTTTCTATCATTTCCACATCGGGGTAAGGGTACATGAAAACATCTCTTTTGAAGTAGCCAGATAAAATCTTCCGCATACTGTAGATATCTCTTAGAGTCTCATAAGGGAGCTCACCAAACGAGATTCTTCTTATGGGAGATACTTTGTATGACCTTAAAATGCCTCCCCTTTCCATGAAATGCAAGAAGAAGTCCAATTTCATTCTATTTCCCTTATGAACTAAAAACCGTACATAGTCCTCTTCAATATCCTCAAAGCGAACTTCTTTCTCATCTGCCTCCTCCTCATCAAACAGCCTTCTCACAAACGTACTACCCTCTTCAGTTTTTTTATACGTATCTACTTTCTCAGCTACCGCTTCCTCGTCGAACAGTTTCATCACGAACCTGTCCTCTTCAGTTTTCTTATACATATCTTCCTTCTCAGCCATCTCCTCATCCTCCACCATCTCTCTCTCAAAACTGTCCCCTCCAGTTTTCCCATTCATCTCATCCTCTTCAACCATCTCCTTGTCCATCTCTTCTTCCTCAAGCATATCACTTACTTTCACCTTATCGTTTTCATTTCTCTCCCCTGACTCTTTTCCCTCTGTTTCATCCCCCTCCTCACCAAACTCTAGTTTCTTTTCATGGCACTCTTGTTTCTCCTTTTTTTCAACCTTTGTTTCATCCTTTTTTCCAGTTTGATGTCTGTATTTGCGCAGAGACAGGTTATGTTTATTTTTCAAATGGTGACGCAGTTGCAAAAACTGTTCTCCACAAAGAAGACACATTTCCATTTTTCTGCTACCATCTTGATCATCTTGGTTTCTGTGACTCAAATTGTCATTTTCAGCTCTTGAAACACCTCTGTGTAAACTTGAGAGGTGATTGTCTAGCCTCTTGAAGAATTTTCCCCTCTTTGGGCAGGTAGCAATAAAACATCTTCCACTTTTGCCCTGTGGAAAAATTTCGTTTCGTTAACAAAGGAAACCTTGAAAACTATAATCTAGCTAAAAATAAATGTCAGTTGATGCAGTTTGTGTAAATTTACCATTGGCCGAAAATTTTTGGAGCATTTGTGAGTTTTGTAGCTTATAGCCTGAAAAGTTAAAAGGTGTTTATTATAAAAAGGTTTCACTGTATCTACTTTTCACTGGCTTGTTTACACTTCAATACAAACATTTCTGTATTACATTTTTATTTGATACTGATAAGATACCATATGGCATCCTGGAAAAAAAGATTGGGCAGTAGCAACCGAACTCCCCCTGACTCTTATAACCACCCTGGAAATTATGAATTGCCACCACCCACCCTGGATTTCCAGCCAATTTCTTTCTAACCACCTGGAATTTACCCACCCTGGACTGTTACATTTTAGGAGAACTACATTGGAATTTTGCATCTGCTGTAGGGTACCCACCCTGGATTTCTATCCTGCTCTATTTGATGTAGTCAGCCTCTGTCTGACACAATGGAAATCCCTTAATGGATTTTTTTTTCAATTTATATCACCACCCTGGATTTCATGTTTACCCATCCTGGTACTTTAAATAACAGAAAAACCACACCATGGATCTGTTAGACCCTACTAGACCATGTTCAAGAAAAGTTGGCCAACTAGAAAAAACATTTGGTAACTCAAAATTTATTTGAGAAATCTGTAAATACATTTTATTTATTCAACTTCCACCACTGGTGCAGAAGGTACAACAGAGCTAGGCTCCAAATCAAGTACCCCCTTGAGTGTATTGTTAGCAAGCATTGCAAGCACTGTCACTGGGGGTGGTCACTGCCAGAGGGTTTATTGCGTCCCCAGTGGTTCTTTTACGTCCCTTCGGTCCAGGTTAGTGTAGTGCAGCTCGAAGAGACGGGACCTCCGGTTTAGTGTCCTTATCCGAACACGGGAGAATAACTTCAACTCACTTGTGACACAAATTCGAAGCAAGGCAGGAACTCAGAGAAAATCCCCAGTTTGACCAGGGTTTGAACCTGGGCCACAGCGGTGAGAGCACACTAGGCCAATCATGCCTCCATTGTTCACCAGTGTACACAAACTTGAATGTTCATGTTTTGATTGTGACAAAGTGTAAATATATGAAAATAAATAAAAATAATGATGCTTTTGTAAATAAAGAAAATTATAAGCAGTAGCTTTTAGGACATGCATGCAGTGTGCACAAACCTTAGACGTTAATTTCTGTTGGCCTAAATGAGGCATAATGCACTAGTCAGTGTAAACCAGTCGAGTCCCCGCATATTCCCCTGCGTGTTGGGGGTGGCATTGACTGGTGCATAATATATTGATTTGTATGGTATTTAAATGAGTAACCTTACAATTCAGGCAAGCTCACTGACTGGTTGTAAACAAACATTTAAAAAATAGCACATTTATACATATATCGACCGTTAAATTGATATAAGTAAATAAGTATAAGCTTAAATAGCCGAGACAGTCATTGAACTTTTTATACATCGTGTGTAATCGAACAGACAGTGATTATCTGGACTGCATCTGAAAGCACAATCTTTACTTACAACTTGACCACAAGTGTGCAGTTATATCGAATTCACTCACCTTGGAAGGGAAATTCCCTCGGTTTCTTCTACGATTCATAACAACACCAACCACTTTTGACACTTTCTAGCCAAATTTATGCACATGCGCGCATGCGCGATGGTTATGCAATCTGACAAACCCCCGGATGATGAACATATGTCACATCGTGTCATGCACCAGAGTGCGGCAAAGTATCGCAGGTGTGGCAAATACACTTTTTTTTATAAAAACCTTTTTTATTAGGCTCGATTTCCAGCTCGTTTCTGTGAGCCCGAAATACATGCCTAGCGACGGCTGGAAATCAAGCCTACTTTTTTAAAAGAACGTCCAGCCTGAGATTTTACCGAATTTTAAGAACATGCCTAGGCTCAGATAGCAGAATTTTTTTTAGTCCTGATGCGTTTTAAAATGCAGAATCAAATTGTGCTCATAACTAAGTCAGTGCCGATTAATTTTTTTTTTATTATCAAGTTTTTAGTCAAAGCGGGGTCTATTATGGATGCTGCTAGTTAAAACACCCATATTCTAATGTGCAATTACTAAGTCGGTCCCGTTTTCACTTTTTTGATTTTTCAAGTTTTTTAGTCAAAGCGGGGTCTTATTTGAATGCTGCTAGTCAAAACACCAATATTCGAGTGTGCAATAACTAAGTCGGTCCCGTTTTCACTTTTTTGATTTTTCATGTTTTTTTAGTCAAAGCGGGGTCTTATTTGAATGCTGCTAGTCAAAACACCCATATTCGAGTGTGCAATAACTAAGTCGGTCCCGTTTTCACTTTTTTGATTTTTCAAGTTTTTTTAGTCATAGCGGGGTCTATTTTGGATGTTGCTAATTAAAACACCCATCTTCTAGTGTGCAATAACTAAGTCGGTCCCGTTTTCACTTTTTTGATTTTTCAAGTTTTATAGTCAAAGCGGGGTCTATTATGGATGCTGCTAATTAAAACACCCATATTCTAGTGTGCAATAAAGAAGTCGGTCCAGTTTTCACTTTTTTGATTTTTCATGTTTTTTTAGTCAAAGCGGGGTCTTATTTGAATGCTGCTAGTCAAAACATCCATATTCTAAAGTGCAATAAAGAAGTCGGTCCTGTTTTCACTTTTTTGATTTTTCATGTTTTTTTAGTCAAAGCTATTATGGATGCTGCTAGTCAAAACACCCATATTCTAGTGTGCAATAACTAAGTCGGTCCAGTTTTCACTTTTTTGATTTTTCAAGTTTTTTAGTCAAAGCGGGGTCTATTATGGATGCTGCTAGTTAAAACACCCATATTCGAGTGTGCAATAACTAAGTCGGTCCCGTTTTCACTTTTTTAATTTTTCAAGTTTTTTAGTCAAAGCGGGGTCTATTTTGGATGCTGCTAGTCAAAACACCAATATTCTAGTGTGCAATAACTAAGTCGGTCCCGTTTTCACTTTTTTGATTTTTCAAGTTTTTTAGTCAAAGCGGGGTCTATTATGGATGCTGCTAGTTAAAACATCCATATTCTAGTGTGCAATAACTAAGTCGGTCCCGTTTTCCCTTGTTTTTATTTTCGGGCTCTTTAGTCAAAGCGGGGTCTATTTTGGATGTTGCTAATTAAAACACCCATATTCTAGTGTGCAATAACTAAGTCGGTCCCGTTTTCACTTTTTTGATTTTTCAAGTTTTTTAGTCAAAGCGGGGTCTATTATGGATGCTGCTAGTCAAAACACCAATATTCGAGTGTGCAATAACTAAGTCGGTCCCGTTTTCACTTTTTTGATTTTTCAAGTTTTTTAGTCAAAGCGGGGTCTATTATGGATGTTGCTAATTAAAACACCCATATTCGAGTGTGCAATAACTAAGTCGGTCCCGTTTTCACTTTTTTGATTTTTCATGTTTTTTTAGTCAAAGCGGGGTCTTATTTGAATGCTGCTAGTCAAAACATCCATATTCTAAAGTGCAATAAAGAAGTCGGTCCTGTTTTCACTTTTTTGATTTTTCATGTTTTTTTAGTCAAAGCTATTATGGATGCTGCTAGTCAAAACACCCATATTCTAGTGTGCAATAACTAAGTCGGTCCAGTTTTCACTTTTTTGATTTTTCAAGTTTTTTAGTCAAAGCGGGGTCTATTATGGATGCTGCTAGTTAAAACACCCATATTCGAGTGTGCAATAACTAAGTCGGTCCCGTTTTCACTTTTTTAATTTTTCAAGTTTTTTAGTCAAAGCGGGGTCTATTTTGGATGCTGCTAGTCAAAACACCAATATTCTAGTGTGCAATAACTAAGTCGGTCCCGTTTTCACTTTTTTGATTTTTCAAGTTTTTTAGTCAAAGCGGGGTCTATTATGGATGCTGCTAGTTAAAACATCCATATTCTAGTGTGCAATAACTAAGTCGGTCCCGTTTTCCCTTGTTTTTATTTTCGGGCTCTTTAGTCAAAGCGGGGTCTATTTTGGATGTTGCTAATTAAAACACCCATATTCTAGTGTGCAATAACTAAGTCGGTCCCGTTTTCACTTTTTTGATTTTTCAAGTTTTTTAGTCAAAGCGGGGTCTATTATGGATGCTGCTAGTCAAAACACCAATATTCGAGTGTGCAATAACTAAGTCGGTCCCGTTTTCACTTTTTTGATTTTTCAAGTTTTTTAGTCAAAGCGGGGTCTATTATGGATGTTGCTAATTAAAACACCCATATTCGAGTGTGCAATAACTAAGTCGGTCCCGTTTTCACTTTTTTGATTTTTCATGTTTTTTAGTCAAAGCGGGGTCTATTATGGATGCTGCTAGTTAAAACACCCATATTCTAATGTGCAATTACTAAGTCGGTCCCGTTTTCACTTTTTTGATTTTTCAAGTTTTTTAGTCAAAGCGGGGTCTATTTTGGATGTTGCTAATTAAAACACCCATATTCTAGTGTGCAATAACTAAGTCGGTCCCGTTTTCACTTTTTTGATTTTTCAAGTTTTTTAGTCAAAGCGGGGTCTATTATGGATGCTGCTAGTCAAAACACCAATATTCTAGTGTGCAATAACTAAGTCGGTCCCGTTTTCACTTTTTTGATTTTTCAAGTTTTTTAGTCAAAGCGGGGTCTATTATGGATGTTGCTAATTAAAACACCCATATTCGAGTGTGCAATAACTAAGTCGGTCCCGTTTTCACTTTTTTGATTTTTCAAGTTTTTTAGTCAAAGCGGGGTCTATTATGGATGCTGCTAGTTAAAACACCAATATTCTAATGTGCAATTACTAAGTCGGTCCCGTTTTCACTTTTTTAATTTTTCAAGTTTTTTAGTCAAAGCGGGGTCTATTATGGATGCTGCTAGTTAAAACACCCATATTCTAATGTGCAATAACTAAGTCGGTCCCGTTTTCACTTTTTTGATTTTTCAAGTTTTTTAGTCAAAGCGGGGTCTTATTTGAATGCTGCTAGTCGAAACATCCATATTCGAGTGTGCAATAAAGAAGTCGGTCCCGTTTTCCCTTGTTTTTATTTTCGGGCTCTTTAGTCAAAGCGGGGTCTATTTTGGATGCTGCTAGTCAAAACACCCACAATGTTTTCTGACACTCATCTGAAACCACAATCTGCTTTACTTTAAATTAACACAATATATACATGCGGCTAATACAAAGTTTATTAGGCTGCTTCATAAGTAGTCACAAGTAGTCCATTGTTGATATTCCGCAGTCTCACAAAATTTTTCAATACTCTGATGTACGCCTTGTTTCAACTATGATAACTAAAATATTACTATAATTTAAAGCTAATATAAGGCCTTGGAATAAAGATATATACTATTTTTCTATACTACCATGAAATTTTTTCGAAACGTTTAAAACGTTTTCGCGCATAGCGATGTCATTTTGGCAAGTACGCACGGGTACGCAGGTTTACCATTGTCAAAAGAATACTGAGCTCCGTTCGCTGATAACTATTAAATATTATTAATCGACAATAACGCGATAAAGGAGAATTTGACCATTCCATTAAAACAAATCATAATCCACCTATCGAGGAGCCCAAAGTTGCTCTACCACAATCTGTCGTGTGAATCCTGTGAAAATTCGAGAATAATCTTTGGAAATCTAGGGTCACAATTAAATACCCTTATGGAAATCCATTGTGAAATTTGAATATCCCTGTAAAATTGCAGGAAGAAAAATGAAAGATAGAGCAGAAATCTCCTCGGTAGGTGGGCTGCAAATTTTAAATGGAACCGTTCATGCAAATTCTACGAAAACCAAATTTCCAAAGGAGTTTGGGGAAAAGCCCTCCTCCTGCCAAACTGTCGAGCACAGTTCAGGAATGGCGCTGGCATGTGCTGCTGTTACTACTGCTCCTTTGTTGGGACCGTGACTGTGGGTGTCAATGTGGATAACCAGGTCATCACATGCATGAAACAGAGAAGACTTCTCGTCAGCAATCAGGCAAGCATTGAATCCTCCACGCGAAAAGGCTCGCTTCAACTGATAAGTCACTGTTGATGGTTCGTGCAAGTCGGCTAATCGAACTGGCAGAGGCTGTCCGACATCGCTACTTATCCACGAAACTGCGATATTGGCGGCTTCCTGAATGGACAGAAAACGGGATGGAAGGCTTTGCCTGAATAAGTCGTAGATCCTGTTGCCCAGCTCGATGCAACCACACAGGCGTCCCAGGAAGGTTTCAGATAACGATTTATTGACGTCGGGCGGTAAGAGAAGTCCTTCTTGAAGGGCATAACCTAAACATAGCGCAATGACACTACAAGCATTACTGCCATTACGCCCGTTGAAGGTTCCCTGACTGAGTGTTGGTGGAAGACTCCATCTCCACACTGACGCAGTGAGTGCATCAGGAGAAACAGATGGCGTTGGCCCGTTATGAAGAGAACTAAGCGCTTCAAGCACTACACGTGTAGAACAAGCAGAAGACTCAGGCTCAACAGTATCGTCGCCATCGTCTGGCTGATCTTCGTCATCTTCATCCTCTCTTACATCAACTTCAGACATCAACAAGAACTGTCGGAATTCTTCCAAGTCGGTTGATAGTATCTGGGCAAAGGCACCGGTTCCTGCAGTAAGCTGCCTCATAGCAAACGCAATACCGTTCATAACTAGCGCAAGTTTGGCTGAGATGGTGTGCGTAGCTGCAGACAAGTACCGGCATCCCTGCGAAAACACGTACAAGAATCATACGTCAACGTCACGGCGTAAATTACAACCGTACTTCTATTCTCGTGGTCTCTAACGCTTCCTTACTTTTAAGCAATTTTTGGGTAACTTTCGCTTTAATTTCTAGACCAGGAGGAATTCGTTTATCATTGGCAGAATACTTCTCGGGAAAAAAATAAATGGGCTCTACAGAAAAAAAAAAACAAATTTTAAATTCTGAAAATTGACAACAAGATTATCGTAGGCGTGCAGTTAAGTCGCGCTAATTCATGTAGTTTTTGCCTTAAAGCGTCTACTCAAACCCAAAATTTAGCCTCTGCACCAAAACCAACATCCCATTCAACGAGAATTCCAAAAATGCCCCTCGTCCCCATGCAAGCAAAATCCCAAGCTCGAATTCCAAGCTACCCTACCACTAAATTCTAGCAGTCGCGATCTTTCCAACAGAATTATAAAAACTGCAATAAGATACTGTACTCGCACGACGCTTTTGGTTAACAAGAAAATGCAGAGATTGAGCTTGCATTTACTTAGCAGTTTCACTACATACCTTATCATCATGCGAGAGCGACGATTCCCCACCTTAAAAAAAAAAAGCAAGGGCAATAGGTTAATGTTCTCGTTAACAAATGTTCTCGAACAATATCGCGCATTTTATTGGCTTTCTTTGTTGGGATCGCATCATCAGAAGGCCAGGATCCAGAAGCAGCTATAACAGGTATGGCCGACGCAATATCCAAGCAGAAATACCTTAAAACTTCGAACAAAACAACAAATTGTTTTACCCGTAGGTTTTAGGTACCTGCATTCATGAGGTCCTGTAAGCGCGTCTGTTCCTCTCTCAGCGACGGAAGTTTGACGTCTTTGTAGAACTTAAGGAACGAAACCATCTCTCTCTTAAGAAGGACCAGCTCCTCTCCAAAGCGTTCAGCTTCCATCACTTTATTGACAAGACGTCGCTTTGTGCGTAGTGAAACTAAAGATTAAGAAAACCAATATAGTAACTTCCTCTTATCTCCAAGCCTTCAATGACTACCAGCTATCAATGCACGCGCTCTTCTTCGTACAAAATGCCCAAGCAATGCCCACAACAACACTTTACCGTCAAATTTCCCACCTATAACCAACACGCAATGCGCACTGTGCATTGAAGCTGAAACCGTCTATTGGATTCGAATATCATGTTCGTAATTCACTACTCAAGTGCTCAATTTTATATTTTTTAATATCATGATAGTGCCCCTACATATGATAAGTATCAGCAACGTCACAATGAGCACGCAATATTATATAAATAAAATGGGACATGCGACATTACCGCAATCTTGACATTCTGTTTGGCTCCACGCGAATAGCCCTTCCTCCACATCATCCTCTTTGACGATGCTGGATGGGTTGATGGCATTATGCCGGTCAACCGCTGTCTTTAGGGTCTGTTTCCAAGACGTCACTTTCGTACGCAATTTCTTCCGTTGCTTCGAAGTATCTAGGGAATTCAATTTAAGAAAGTTTTTACAAATAACGTAGTTACATGTAATAAACAAAAACAAAATTATCCGCAAGCCTTGAAAAAATTGTTGTCAATGGCCAAAATACGCAAAAGTGTTAGGTTCGACGAAAAAATAAAATGTGACAAACGTTAGATAGAGTTGCAAACAAATAATTTAACAAGGTCCAAGGTCGCCACGGCTCATGTCAAGTGACGCAAACTTTTCTATAGTGTTTTATCTTTTCGCAAATAAACGACAGATAACTTACAAAAAAAAAATTATTTTACCTACCAGTAAGCTTGCCCATATTGTAAACGGCCTGAGCTATGGAGAAGTGCATTTGCTCCATTTGCTTTCTCAAATATAGAACAGCGTTCTCCTCTAACATGCCCTTTTCTGCTGAAAGGGTCACTCCTCCAGAACAGTCCTTCGCCTTCTCGCCATATATTTCTTTTGACACGCTCAGCAATGCCTTTTCGTAGTCAGTTTTTGGCTCCTTTCCCATGATCTGAACGAGGTACCTCCTTTCAGCGTCTGTTATCTTTGATTTTCTCGATTGTAACGAACACTGTTCCACTGTAAAAGTAAATAAATAAAACAGCTAAACTAAGAAAGCATTGTACAATATTTAGCATTCTAATGCGGGTCATTAGATTCTAATGTACCGAGTAAAAAAAGAATGCATTTTCGTGCAATATGCACGGTTTGATCTACTAGTACTATAAAATACCTTTAGCAACTCTCAGAATTTCCTCTTTCCACTCCTTTGCACAATCGCGGCCGAAATTTATCTCTACGAATTCCTTGTCAATCTCTGCATTTAAAGTGGTAAACTGCTTTTCAACCTAAAACCAATGAGCAACAGTTCACACAATTCCGATTTAGTCCCTTTCCTTTCACTTCAACGCTAGCTGTTCATAACTTACCCGCTTATATTTGCGAGCCAGATAAGATGGCATGCCAACTATTTTCCTCCTGTTCCACTCCAAAGCATGCTCTGTCAGTAATTCTTCTCGTCCTGATAAAAAAGTCCAACAATGATTACATTTTTTTGTTCTTTCAAAATGTTTGTTCCTTTTTTTGAAAGATTTTCTGTACGTAAAATTGAGCTTTTGTCAACCGGGAAACATAACAACTATGTGACAAAACGTGTAAAGGTAAGCGTATAAAGATCAATATAAAACTCAAACCTTCTGGAAGCATATGCTTGGTAGTGGAGCCAAGTCTTGAAAAGTGGCTATTCACTTGTTCTGTTTCCTCTCCAGTAGTGGCAGCAGCACCAGTTTGCCAACGCCCGCCCCATATGGCCTTTAGATACAAAACAGAACTAGATGTAACTAGTTCACAGCACGGCACAGCAGGGCATGCTGAACATACAAAACCGACAAATTGAATTTGGTGTTAAAACAGTTGGATTTTGTAGAAAATTTGGTCCAACAAATCAGAGCCCAAAACAATTTCATTGGTACAATGTAGGAGCATGTCCTGCTTTCTGTCTTTGCACTGTAAAAATGCTATTATTTTTCATGGCTGCTGGTGATCAAGTTCTTGATTCCTGCATTTTGTTTGAAAGTCCATCAACTTTAAAAATGGAGCAGAACATAACGAAGAGAAACTGTAATAAAACATACCTGACAATGCCATGCATGAGCTTTTGCGTGCATAACGGATAATGCAGGTTTCATCTTTTTAGAAGCTTCATTTTCATTTCTTCGGAGCCAAGGCCAATACAGGCAAACCACATCGTACCATAAGAATTTGACCCCCTTAGGTATAAAATGATTTAGCTGCAGGTAATGGGCATATCCATAAATCTCGCCATACATCATATTAATGGCATTCTGCGCAAGTCCGTGCCTGCATGCTGCGATTTCTAGTCCTGTTTCAGAAAGATTTTTCTTCTTTTTCAGGTTGTTGCCTGCAGCTCTCCAGTTGGACTCGCCACACATGCTACCTCCACCTATATCCTATTAAGTGAAAGATTGACAAAAATAAAAATAAAAATAGACTCACAGTCTAAAAATGATAAACTTAAAATAAGATGCATCCTCATCATCTAACTACCGATATATCAGTACAAGAATATGATCATGAATTATATATTATAATAATTATATTAATTTCAAGTTCAATGGATAAAAATTTGGGGGTGATATTTTGAGTGCTACAATTGCCAGACCATTGCCTTCCAGGCATGGGTAAGCAAGATTTCACCGACATTGGATGACTTGCCCAAAGTTAAAAAAAAAATGAATCTTGCCTGGTATAGTTAATGTGGGCTCTAATGCTTATATTGTAGGATGGGTGATTTTGAAATGAACATACTCGACCAATGAAGCTCATTGAATGACTGAATGAATCATTTGTCATTTTTTAGCCTGGCATTCTGCTGATTGCCTTATGGTTCTCTTCTCACTATCTCATGTTATGAGGCAATGGCACAAAAACATGTGCTGTGCATTATAATAATAAAAAAACAGGTTGAGCCTGAAGCATCAGAAGCGAAGCAAACAATACAAATTCAGAATGCAATATGTTCAGTTTCTAGATGCAAGTCTCTCACTGCTTAGGAACGGCACATGTTTGTTGGTCCAGCTACAACTCAATATACAGGTTCATATAATCAGTATCATAGTATACACATTTATAGCATGGCATCTTGCAGCATTTAGTGATTAAATTTTCCCCTCAAGCCATAGGATAATTTATAAAAGTCTACAAATCATCCCTCAGCTTGCAGGGAAATTATCGTGTGCTACATGTAAGTGCTAAGCCAGACAATTAATATTGAGTAATTTTAATTCTGACCATCCAAACAATGTAATTTGATTCATTGTGTGTAAATTTCTACACCAAAAATACCTTGTGTTTGGCACCGTGATAAATGTTCTTTATGTGTTCATCAACCTTATTATTAGACGCAATAAAGGCTTCTCCATAGTAGCATTCTTTCTTTCGGCTATAAAATAAAAATAGGAGATCAATTCAGGATTCACGCTACCAGCATTATAGTGTAACTATCTAGGTAACTATCTAGGTACACAAAACTGCTGTGCAATTGTGTAAAGACGCCTTGTCTTACAAGATTTTTTCATGCTCCCAATGATGTTTTAAACATGGCACAGTAAATTATATTTTATCAAGGTGTTTTTTTTTTCCAGTACACTTGCCTTCCAGCAGACTTAAACCTATAAAGCTTCATATTTCCATCTACATGGACAGAATGCTGATCATCTGAACAAGCAGGGCACTGCATCCAGTCCATATGGCAAATGCTGTTTATCTCGAACTGTAAGTATTTCCACTCCTGGAATGATGTTCTGAAGGTGGATGCATTTATGGTGGGGATCTAAAATAAGAAATTGAACATTGCTACTACTAATATCAGCTTCAGGGATTGTCCTAGAGGGAAGGGGGATATTCCTCCACACTCAGTTATAGTGGTCCATGTATTTAAGACAGATTGTTTTACAACATCATGCAATTTCATCAACAAGCAGCCAAAAATCTTGTCACTCAAGGGAAAGAACACTATTACTCTAATTTTAGTGCATTTTGAAAATTAACTATTTTTTCTGAAAAGCTACCATAAATCTTTAGAATGGGATACATGAAATCATTAAGTAACTTGGCCACACTTGCTTGAAGATATTTACGACATTTAAAATATATTAGGTATTTTTATATATTTTGATAATTTTATTATAGTTTTTTTATAATATCCTTTTTAGATTTGCTGTACTTTATTATATAGATATATTTTATGCCCTTTTCTTTTTTATACCTTGCAGATGTAGAGCTACTCTGTAGAAATACTGCAATAAACCTTTATTATGATTATAATTATAACTATCACTATCACTTTCACTATCATTATCATTATTATTAAACACTAAAACAATCTGTCTTTAAAATCTGCCACACAGTGTTTTTTGGGGGGTTTGCCAGAGAAAAATATGGCCTAGAACTTTAGAAGTATTGTACTATTTTGGGGTGTCATAAAGTAAGGTCCTGATCAGTGAAAACAAATCCCCGCTTGAGATTCCTTTGTTTTTTATCCCTGAGACCGCTGTGGGGTGGACTGTTTATCAAAAAAAAAGAAGTTCCTACTGTATAATCATAAAATGCAGTTGGTCCATTACTATGGCAAGTGCTGGGTAGGAGTGTTAAGGCATATAAAAGTTGTTGGAGGTCAAAATTACAAATAGAGGAATGAATAGATGACCAGGGATTCCTTTTGATATTTTGTCTAAACAAGATCACCTGATATTTTAAACAAGAACACCTACAGTTTGAACATCCTTCATACATTATGTTCCTCAGAAACTTATCAAAATCTTGAAATTTTTCATCACTTATATAAATGACTGACAATTGGGCTTATGATGTGCATTCAACTTACTCTTCCATATAACTGGGAGTGCAACTCTAAGGACTTCAGGAAAGCATGTTCAGAAATGCCAGGAATCTGTTTTTGCAGGATGTCCCAGTAGGACAAAAGTCTTTGGTCAAATCCATAGGTCACACTGGTCACACTTCCTGGCCAATACCCCAGCTGTATCAATACTAAGGGATGTGATGTTGAAAACAGCTCATTGCAGCCATTGCATTTGAAACTGCGATGCAGTAAGTCATACCTCCCTAAACACAACAACAACAATAACAACATCAACAATGGCCTCTGACTGTAGAAAGCATGTTAATTTTATCTACAATTATATGTACGTACAGCTGAAACTATTGTTTCATGACCACCACTTTTCAAACTCTTGAAGAACTTTGGGAAATAGGTTTTCGCCAATCAAAAGTTAAGAAGGTTAAAGGCTAAAATGTTCTGCTAAAATATTAAACACAGTGATTCAAATCACTCAAAGTCACTCAAACATTGTTACTTTGGTTTGGTTTTACAAAGCAAGATCCAAAGATTGAAGGAAATTGATTAAAGGAAACCTATTTCACAATTTAGAGCTGGAGAACATTCAAATGATTCAACGGGTTTTTTTTGTTCAAATGTAAAGTATGTCAATGATTGAGACCTTTAAGGGATGGGCCTTTAAAAAGCAAATTGTTAAAGCTATGTGTACATACCATTTAAGTTAACCACTATAAGATGAGTGCCAGGAAGGGGTGCACTTGGGTCACAGATGCCTCGACAACCAGGGCAGTGGATAGGGGAGTTTGGTGGCAAAGCTTGTACTGTTTCCAGACAAAGAATGTTTTTATGATCAGATAAAATGTTATATTTGATGGGGCTATATCCAGAGAATTTTTCTCTATATTGAGGGAGATTTGCAGTTTTGGTCAATACACAAGGTATATACCCAATCTAACTGGATCTACCCCTGGAGTTTGGCATAGAAAAAAGAAACTTGACTAGCCAGTGCTCATTGTATGGTTAGCTCACTAGGTAAGGTACATGTACATAGCACAAAACTTAATTACAGATTAAATTTATTTAAAAAAAAACTTGGCAGGGACTTCCAGACTGGTACTGATCTTACAAAAAAGTTAAACTTGTAACTGCTGATGGTGGCTGAATGACAAACTGGTAATTGTGATGGGAGCTAGGCCTAGCGGCATAATTATAGTATTAACAATGAAATGTGTGTGATAGCAATACTTACTGACATCTATCCACTCTCCAAGAGCACTTTTTGAGACATAATTTGGCAGTGCTTCATAGTGACCATCTATTAAGATGTCACGGTCATGAAATGGAGCATCTGCATGTCTTTCCTGGTCACATGGGCCACATAATAGCCCCTCTTTGCACATCAAACAGCGTATCGACACTTTGTTTACTGTGCAGACCTGACATATGTCACTCTCTGGTGGGCTAAACCTTGCAGAGAGGGCAGCTGCAAAGAGAGATGGTCTTGTCTCTGCCCAGCTTTCATGTAGCTGCTCCTGTCTGTCTGTCCAGCATTGCTTTGGCTTTTTGTTTTTGCTGCACCATTCCTCAACAATATCTTTAATAGCCTTGAGATCAAGTCTTGTAACACCTAAGGATGTGACAGAATATTGTAAATCTATCAATCACTGTTATCCACGAAACATGCAAGAAACTTATACATGATATCACATCATGCAAAACTAGTCTCAATAGCAAATGATTATTATTGGGGATCATACAGTATGACAAGTTTCAGAGACCGTGGATCATACTTTTAAGTCATGGTAAGAATGACAAAAGTTCAAAAGTGCAGTTCAAGTAACAACTGGAAACTTTCGTGACAAAAACTTCTATGTTAATATTTTACGTATTTTATCAAACATGAAAATAAATTTCAAAATTCGTGAATCACTATGGGATATATACAAGGAAGCAACACATGCAATTTGACATCACAAGCACCTGTGAACTTTCAAGCTTCTAAAAGAATTTGTTTTGGTTGTTATCACAGATGATGACTTATATCGATAGCCTTTAAGAGTGTCAAAATAAATGCAATAGCTTTCCAATTTTTCTATTGAAAAATTGTTTTTGCTTTTTACCAAAAAATCCCTTGATTTTCTGGTGGATTTTGTATTAATATGGGCCCTGTGTTTGTACCTTCTTCAGCGATGTTGTCTTCATGGTGTACCTCATTTTCATAATATCCACCTAAATGTGAAAACAGAATTATTTGAATGAGACAGAAGTTTTTAGTCTGCTGGTGACAATGGTGATTGCATAGGCATTACGTGTACAGTAGACAGGGTGGTGAAGAGTATTTTCGTGATTTGTGATTGGCCACATAAAGCGGGATGCCAAGCATTTGTTAGTCCACTGATCCTGCCAGCTTTAAGTGCTTCAGAGCATGCACGTATTGGTGCCATTCAAGGATTGTTTGAGTGCTTGCAGCCATGGAGAAAAGATTCTACAGAAGACTTTGTGAGACTTGATCTTTGTTTCATTATAGCGCTTTAATTATGTAAATAATACTTGAAAATGTGTTATAAAACGCTATAATAGTTCTACAGAAGTTCCGTGGCTACCGCCACTTCATCATTAATATTCTAGCGCTTTATATCACCTATATATTTCAAGTGGTGATCCTCTATTCAACTAGCCTGCTGACGGGAAATATTCAACTTGAAATAGCTTTTCAAGTAAACCTCCAGCCCAACTTGTTTAAAAAATCAGCACAGTAGATACTATTAGGGGGAAATAACATATTGGCAGTAGTAATGTTTTACAGGAACAACAAATAGACAAGATAAAAAAGTGTTTAGACTGAACACTCACACATTCATCTTGACAACAAACCTTCGCCAGAGACGTCAAACTCGGGGTTCAGCCTCTTTTCTTTAGATTTTTTCTGACCTTTATACGTCCCTTTGTTATTTCTGAGTCCCGTGGCTGGATCGGTAGAAAATAAAAATCGAACCGGTTTCCTCTTTCGCTTTGATTTTACTTCTTGCCGATCAAGCAAGTCTCTGCCTTCTTTGAGAAGTTCTTCTACGGATTTCTTTCTTTTACCTACAAAAAAATAGACGAGGAGGTAAAAAAAAAATCGCCAAAAACTCCCATCGTTTACACATCTCCAAAAGAGCCTTTGATGATGGTCAGTAAAAGCTTAAACAGCGCTGAACTGCGTCCCACTTACCACGAGATTTGGGCGCCATATTGGATGTGATACCTAGACGCTGCGTCGAACGCTTTATAATTCACTTGTCCATGCGCATGACAATGAATTAATGACTATCATTAATTCAGTGGTCAAATAACATTTAAGGATAATCGTTAATTCATTCTCGAGACCATGCTGCACACAATGTTTTTGGGATGTAGTCCAGTAACAGTGACGTCATAGAAAGAATCCCAGGAATGTAGGGTAAATCAGGAAGTTCCCTCTCGGCCAACAAGTGGGTTTACATGCTCTTCGTGTGGAAAACTGCCGGGTGGTTTGTTATCTTTTAACACTGGACGGGGATTTGCATATATTCTTAGGTTTTCGTTACGATCAAAATAAGCCACACAGCGTGAATATTTTAATTCTTGCAAAGCGCAACCAATAAAAACACCCAAATCCCTAAATGACCAGGGGTCCCTTCTATCCGCTTATGTGATTATAAAAGGAAAATAATGTTGCGTTAAATTGCGTTTTATTCGTCGAACGCCTGTTATGTTTTATTCTGGAAATAAAAACCTTACTTGTGGATTATTTCACAATCTAAAAATGGCAAAAAGGTGTTTTTTTTTTCAGGATTGATAACATTTTAAGTGTTATAAGTGAATTAGTTCCATTCTGAAATTCAGAACGCATTTGCAATATTTTTTTTGCAGCAGCAGCAGCAAAAAATGTCACACAAGACTGCGAAAATATTCAACCTAACAAGCAAGAAAGATAATATCTAATTAACATATAAATGTATATTGAATTTGGATAAAGAGGTACATTTCGAAACTACAAGTCAAAAAGAAATAAAACATTAATTGCGTTATAAAACTTTCACCATCTCATAGGAGTAATCCGAAAACTTAGGAAGGACCAGATAAGAAAGCATTATTTTTAACGCTACCACGAGATTTATTTATCATAATCATAGGCGGGGCGCTACAACCCCGTAGTAGCGGAGAAGGCGTGTGTTTATTAATGATAGCGTCGGTCTGGCGCCAACGGTCATATCTCTCATAGTCTGCCGTCTTTATTGGATAGCTATTGACCGAGTGAATGGCAATCTAATGAAGCATTGTTAAACATTATTTAGGGTGTTATAAATAGCCCGTAATTATAATAACTTATAATAAAAAACATCATCGGGCATCCAAACGTTTGCATGCCGTGGAGGTGTCAAGAGGGCTGCAACGATATGTTAAAACTCATGAACGAGTAAAAACGAGGAAAACTGGAAGGAAAATTGTAATCTACTTTCTTTTCACCTTCTTCAAAAACGACCAGTCTTACAACTAAGTGTTTTAGACCTTTCACACATCAAGGATAAAAACGAACTTTGTCGTCTTGTTTACAATTTTGATGCCTGACCTCGCTTTCACGCACGCGTCGCAAAGTGTTGTGGGAAGATGTGGGGAAGGTGACGAGTTCGGACGAGACGCATTTGCGTTTTACAGTTTGGTTAATACAAATTCCGTGTCATCCGTCACCACGGCCCCATTGGTTTCTGGTTTTCCGTTCAATCGAATTTCGCGCCTCTCAGGAGGTCTTCCGCAGCAAGGTATCCCATAATAATCTTGAGCGGCCTCTGTCTCTTCGATCGTCTGGTGCATTTTGGCGAACAAAGTTTCCGGCAGCCAATAGGAGAGCATGCCATTCAGCAAAGCAACCACGCCAAATATGGTGACCGGCAGGGCCAGGGAGAGGCCTGGTAACTGGGCCTATTGAAGGTTTAGATAGTCAACAAGCGACAAGTTATTCATGAAACTAAGCATTATATATCTGTCCACAGTTTATGCATTCAGGTCGTCCGGCCGTCGGCCATTCATTCAGTCAGATATAGTATGCGTTTTTATAAGTAACGTGGCGGGCGCTTATTCGATTTGGGGGGCATTGTATTCGGTCGCTTTGCGCCTTACATTCGGTCATCATTACATACGTGGAAGGTGGGGCGCTTATCTCATATTTTGAGCGGGGCGCTTATTGGAAGCTGCACGCTAAAACGAGCTTTTATGGTATGTCCGTCCGTCAGTTTCCCTGCTAGCAGAGGCCTCTTTTCTTTGTATTTCGCTGGGCTGAGTTCGCGAGGAAAAGATACCTCTGCCATGGGTCGCAAGTTCGTTTGATCAAACCGCCGTCCACGATTGTGGACGAGATCCAGAGCGCATGCTCCGTTCATTAATTACTGGCCACTATTTGAGCCCACAATGACTAGCGCATGCGTGAAACGTATATCCGCTGCGAGATAATGAGCCCGCATTTGAAACGGCGTCCTCCGTAGAAATATCACGCGACGAATTATAAAAGAAGCCATTCAATGCCTTATCTTCATTCAAAATTTTCTCTCTTTTGACTAACGAGTCAATCTTCCGTTTACAGGTTTTGCATATTCTTCTGGGAATAGCTGATCTAAGTTTGCCAAAAAGTTTTGTAACATTTTCTTCGAATCCAACTGTGCGATATTTACATTGAAGAAACTCGCCTGCACAGATGTCTTGAAATTAATCCCACAAACAAGACAAAACTCGTCTTTGCTGCGTTTGTTGTTCAATCTTTTTAGTGACGTTTTAGGTGATTGAAATTGAACAGTTGTTTTCTTTTTTCGAAGAGGAAAACTAACCGGAGTTTGATTCATGATTTCCGACTAAACCCATGCAAAGAACGGGTTTTGGCACGTCGGTCGCTTATTAACGCTCACGCATGCGCAACAGAAACAGTTTCGACCCATGGCACAGGTATCTTTTCCTCGCGAACTCCAGCCCAGCGAAATACAGAGAAAAGAGGCCTCTGCTAGCAGGGAATCCGTCAGTCAATCAACGTGGGTAACGAAATCAATACTTCGCGGTGAATTTAGAATACTGTAAAAACACTTACCTTGTCAATCAAATATATTACTTTACGTTTATTGGCTGATATTTGATAAAACCGTCTTTGGCAAAACAAAGAACGTGAAATACTTACCGTCATGGCTACGTATGGCGCCAAGATAGCACCGATGCGAGCGCTCGTAGAACCTGCACCAAGGGCGATGTTCCTAATAATGAGTATCGAAATATGGTCAGATGGCAAAGCCGGTTGCTGTTATAGCCTGCTAGCCGGCTCTCACTGTGAGTTATTCGGAAATGTTTTATTTTCGAATATTGGGAACCCTGTGCGCGCGCGAAGGCCGTGATGCGCTGCACCAATGAGAGCCGGCTAGCAGGCTAGTTGCTGTTAAAGATGATTATGATGAAAATAATGATGATGATTATGATAATGATGATGATTATGATAGTGATGATGATAAGATTAATGCAGGAATGATAGTTATGGTAATAGAGATGAGGTTAATAGCGATGGTGATGATAATGAGGTTGATAGCGATGATAGAATGGTGTAGTAAAAGTAAAAAAAAATGCCGATGTTGTAAATGAATGCAGACTTACCTGATTCTTGTCGGGTAAAGCTCCGCTGTCGTCAAATACACAGAGGCCCAGTTGATGTTACCGAACATTGTGCCGACGAGAGCCAGCGCTGTTGTAAGCAGCGGATAACCTAGAGAAGATCACACACAGGAAGCCCGAGCTCAATCAGTTTTTTTTTCGGGGGGGGGGGTGCAGCCTCTTTATAAGACAAATTAAAATGCAAAATTTGGATGGCGATTTCAAAGTTGGATTTCATACTTAGCAGACACTTATATATGATTTGACAATAGTGTTTTCATTATTTTCTTACAGGGTTTACCTTTGTAGATCGCCAACATCGTGAGTAACATGACTCCTGCGGTTACTGCGCATGCTCCATGCGTCAAACGCCTCCCTGCACTAAAAAGGATAAGTAAGACGACTCAAATAAAATATTTTACTCTGGTTAACGCGCCTCTTGCGCCAGCCTTTAGCTAGGTACTTAGGATAAACATAACTAGCACGATATTTCCTCAGTGCCCCCTCTGTGCTTCTTTTATTGGTTGGCCTCCAGTTAACTTTCTCTTTTGTAATTAATGCAGGCGCGTATCCAGAAGGGGGGAGGGGAGAGGGGGGGTCCGAGGGATCCTAACCCCACCGTGCAAATGTGACGAGATGAGTTCGATACCAGTTAACCCCTTCGTTGGTCGTTAAGAAGACCGATAGTTTGATGCGTGTATTTGGATAGAAAAGTGTCTAGGTGGATCTAGTGACTTATATTACCAAAGCTAAGAATGCCCATTTAAACTTAATTTATCAGTGGTCATTGAATTACTACTCTGGATCCCACGCTCCGTTCTCTCTAGACGCGTCCCTGAAAAGGCTTATAATGTCAAGTGGTCTAGCGCTTGAAACTTGGCAAACGCAGCGAACGAATGATAAAACATGATAGTGCGGTTCTCCGCGCGCCAGTACGCCATGGCGTGTTTAAAATAACCAGACAGACGTAGGAAATAAAACAATTTACGAAAAAAATGTACCATGGTTAAGATATTTTTCAGCTTTTTTGTTGCGACTAGGGGAACCCCTGCTACGCCCGGGTATCAAATAAAACCCATGATTATAGTTATCTAGACATCGTGGCATTTTATGGAAATAAAGCTTTTATAGATCATTGAATTGAATTGTATTATCGTAGTTATGACCACTATAAAATCACGATTGTTGATTTTGGCTGTAGATTCTGATGATTAAGCTTTGTGGCGGCGCTTATGATTTTGTGGATGATTGACATTGGTTGATGGTGGCGCTTACTATTGCAGAAGAATCCACTTGAACACAACACTGACGAACTGAAGACCCGTTATGATGAAGTAGTTCACGTGGAGTTGACCTGAGAGCTGTGAGATGAACAGGAGCATGCCAAAGTAGAGTAACGAGACGGAAAACCTGGACACAAGCAAAGGAGAGGTCAGTGCAGCTACTCAAAGGGAGTATACAGTTGAGTAGAAAAGCTGTAAATATCGGTATGAGAGGAAAGGTGGGCGAAAGAAATATGGAATTATACTGGAAATAAGGACCCGAACTCCTCCCCCAGTAAATCGGTATTTCAGACCTAAGGAAGTGCTTCATTAAATAATACCTTAAGATGAAGCCCCCTTAGAGGGCCATTTTTCTCAAGCCCCATTCACATTGACATATATTTTAGAGAACAGGTTTCAGCTCATTATGCGTTACCCATGAGCTAATGTAGCTTACGATATATAAGGCTATCCTGTGCAACCTTATTTGAAATAGGTGTATACAAACGAGTAAAAAGGAAGGGAAAACTAACTCTTCTCCCTAATTTCCCTACTCATAAGCCACTCTCCTATGACAAAAAAAATTCTAGCTACGATCATTAAAACTGAAAATAATCCGATGAATTACCACTGGTACGCAAGGATGAACGACCATTTCCTCAGTTTCCATCCGCTAAGCAAATCAAGAGGAGCGTGTCTCTTGGCTGCCTTTTCGTCCTTCAGCTGATCTCTACGGATGCTCGTTACCAGGCCCATCAGAGCAGCTGAATCCACGGAACGTTGCCCTTTCTTAGGGCCGTACTTCATGATGACAGCATAAGCTGTATCCACGTACCCATGAGCCAGAAGCCAGCGAGGGGATTCCGGGATCCACCTAACAAAGATTAAGCAATGTCTGAGGGTTGAATGGTATAGCTAGGAAAAATATATAGCAAAACAAACTACGGTGCTATGCAAACAGCTTGTTTTCTTTTTTGGGAGTGATTTGCGATTTGGGCCGTAGCAGGGGTGGGGCACTGGGGGCATGTGTTCCCCTCCCTATGATATTTTCAGGAATTACAAGGGATTGACCAGTAGCGGTGTGGGAGAGAATTACAAGCGATTGACCAGTAGCGGCGTGGGTGTGCCCCAAATATTTTCTTGATGTTGTGAGCTGCGCTCTGGAAATAGTACAAGCTGAGCTTTCAGGCGTCAAGGTGTCAGGTCTAGTTTGTCAACGCCCCTTTAGGGGAACCTGATGCGTCTCCCAGTGAGGTTCACATACCTCCAGCATAGCAGCACTGCAAAAGCTGGTACCGTGTATACCAACAATAAGGTTCTCCAGGCGCGTATGAGGTATGCTATGAGCACAAAGAAAATGTCCGCAGCGCCACCAAATAAGGCAAACAACACGGCAATCAGCGTCCGACGCTTTGGCCCGACCATCTCAGCCAAGTAGACGTATTCGGAAAGCATGACGCCTGTTAACCCGAACCCGACCACGAAACGCAGGAAGGCGAAGAATGACACACAGTCAACACACGCAGACCCCACACCCGCCACACCCTAGAGATACGGGACGCAGTCATTAGTGGTATAGTATGGCAGTATGAACAATAGCATCAGCAATAACATCATATACACAAATAATCATCATTATCATCAACAGTAGCATTAAAAACATAACAACAACACTATCATCGCCACCGACAACATCAGCTTTTTATATACTCGAAAACTCCTAAAAGCCTAATTTTAAAAATCCGCAATCTCATTAAAGCCCTTCTCCCCCCCCCCCCCCTCCTTCTCACACACACTCCTAAAGCCAAGTGGTTAATTTTATAGCAGTAAAAAGCAAAAAACGACGACAATAATAAATTCAGTAATATTAAAAAACGTACGCTCATGAGTTTACGAGCACCACTATTTTGCAGGACTCTTTTGGATAACCGTTAAATACGTAGGGACTTCTGTAACTCAATATATGTAACACAACATATGCAAGACAACATATATAACAATAACTTCACCAGAAATGTATATGAGATGAACAGACACTTCTTGCGTCCCCACGCGTCAGATATGACGCCACACACAAGCGAGCCAATCAGCATGCCCACAAAAAAGCAGGACTGCAGAGTAGCGCCCAGGTATCCGCGGTCACAAATCAGCTTCCACTGAAACGCAACAATTCACACAGTCGAGCTCCGCTAACTCGAACTCTGAAGGTTATAGAGCTCCACTAACTAGAACTCTGAAGGTGGTAGAGTTATCAGGAATAAATGAATAGTATAATAGCTGCCCAAATAAAGAATGAAAAAATCGATCAACATTTTATATGTTGAAAATGAACGAGAAGGAAGTTAACTTAGTATGATATGGCTGATAAAGGAACTGCAAATTTTGTTTGATTTTACGGGCAAACAGACTCTATTTCCAGCCGTCGCTAGGCCTAATGCTGTGGGCTCACAAAAAACGAGCTAGAAATCGAGCCTAACGGGCAGAGGAATTCTACTTTACCTCCGTAGGATGTAAAACGATTTTTTCCCTTAAACTGGTTTATGGTTTGGGAAGAAATATGCGTTGGGAGTTGCGTTAGGGGTTTGGTGTAACAACCAATGCAAGACAAACGAATTGCAATATTCGATCATTGCTCTGGTTATATTTATAACTTTATAAACACGGCTTTGATAAATCTTGAGGATGTAACCGCTTCTTACCCCCTCACCCCTCAGTTCTCATCCCTCCCCTAACCCTCCTCTTAGTACCCCTCACCCCTCCCCTTAGTACCCCTCACCCTTCCCCTTAGTACCCCTCATCCCTTCTCTTAGTACCCCTTACACCTCCCCTTAGTACCCCTCACCCCTCCCCTTAGTACCCCTCACCCTCCTCTTAGTACCCCTCACCCCTCCTTTTAGTACCCCTAACCCCTCCCCTTAGTACCCCTCACCCCTCCCCTTAGTACCCTCACCCCTCCCCTTAGTACTCCTAACCCCTCCTCTTAGTACCCCTCACCCCTCCTCTTAGTACCCCTCACCCCTCCCCTTAGTACCCCTCACCCCTCCCCTTAGTACTCCTAACCCCTCCTCTTAGTACCCCTCACCCCGCCCCTTAGTACCTCTCACCCCTCCCCTCTTAGTACCCCTAACCCCTCCCCTTAGTACCCTCACCCCTCCTCTTAGTACCCCTCACCCCTCGCCTTAGTACCCCTAACCCCTCCACTTAGTACGCCTAACCCCTCCTCTTAGTACCTCTCACCCCTCCTCTTAGTACCCCTAACCCCTCCCCTTAGTACCCCTAACCCCTCCCCTTAGAACCCATAACCCCTCCCCTTAATAACCCATAACCCCTCCCCTTAGTACCCCTAACCCCTCCCCTTAGTACCCCTCACCCCTCCTCTTAGTACCCCTCACCCCTCCTCTTAGTACCCCTCACCCCTCCTCTTAGTACCCCTCACCCCTCCTCTTAGTACCCCTCACCCCTCCCCTTAGTACCCCTCACCCCTCCTCTTAGTACCCCTAACCCCTCTTCTTAGTACCCCTAACCCCTCCCCTTAGTACCCCTCACCCCTCCTCTTAGTACCCCTCACCCCTCCTCTTAGTACCCCTCACCCCTCGCCTGAGTACCCCAACCTCTCCCCTTAATACCCCTCCCTCCACCCACCTCGGATACCGTTGACGTCATGGGCCCATCAAATATGTACTCCGTGCAGTTGGCGCAGCATTGTCTTGGAGGGCAGGTGACGTTGGGCGTGGCACAATGGTAGTGGGGTGTGCCCATGGCGAATATCAGTGCCGCAAACTGAGCCCCCATTGGCATCACCAGCACGCTCAGCGCTACCCACAATCCTCTTTGGTAGCTTCCAAATGAGCGCACGTGGTCAAAGATGTCGTCGTACACGTGTGGCTTGGTTGGAACAGGGTTGGCGTTTTCGTCCATGGCGCAACCTCTAAGGAAAGAACTAAATTTTTTTTTAATCATAGCCGTTTATGAAATTTTACAAATTCTTAGTTGTCGCCTATGTAATACATCATACATCACCGCGTCGCAATTTATGTTATTATACAGAGAACAACATCGATGCGATAAATATACACCAAGATAAAGTTGTATCACTTGAGAAATCTTCCTAGGATAACTTTCAGCGCGACGTCTGTATTAATCGAGAAATTTATTAATCGAGATTTCTTGAATTCTTGACCACCACCACGTTACACGCTATCTCTCTGTTCCCCTCCGGGTAGACCACCCCGGTGATTTCCAAACAAGACAGACCATAGTTGTAGTGAATGCAGCTGCTGTTAATGGCATGGAAAATATTATTAATTAAAAAAAGTGTATGATACTTATTTGAATTTATTAAGGGGCAATCTACTTTAGATTTGACTGCTAGCGTGACAGTGTTCTGGTTATAATTGCAAATTCGAGCCTGGTGTAGGGAAGAGCTTTCCTTTTTTATAGCGGAACCTTGTGTTTAACGCGACATGATTTTACCCCTCTTAATTAGCCCCTTATCTTTTCCTTAGAGCTGAAAGATAATAAAATTTAACGTAACAAACGAATAGAAGTTATTCTTGCTTGAGTTAAATGTAAAGTATCATTCTAATATAGAGAGCAGCGAACTTTACTTTGCTTTATAGAATCTGAGACTTTTGAAACAAAAGACTTTTGGGACAAAAGTACTTACAGTCAAAAATGGCAAAAGGATAGTTTGCAATAAATCCCTTCTCAAATACGCCCCGCCTCTCTTCTTTTGTCAGTCGTTTTGGTTCTATAAACCCACTAAGTTCTGGCCACTGCTACGAAATCGACATCTCTATTTTCAAACACGACCTTGGATAAAAGGTATATATCTAAAATTGTATTTATTAAATTATTTGCATCGTTTTCATCAAAATGATTTCACCCCTACTGAATCACAAATACAATGCACTGCAACTTTTCCGGGACAGGGCATGTCGATCATTATTATATCAAGAATATTGTTATTTCTGTAACCCCTGTATTTATTAGCACTAAATTATTTTCTTAGCAAGACACAATAGCCCCCCCCCCCCCTGATGCCGCAAATATCCGTTTAAAAAATTAATGAGAAATTATCTGTTCCTTTTTCCCAGGAGGGACCATTCCTTTTTTTCCTAGCCAGCATTGGCTAGGATTTTTTTTCCCAGCCAACAGTGGCAAGCATTTAAGCAAATAAATAATTGCCTGTATAACCGACCGGGATAATTTTTTCCCAAGAATCCGCCCCAGCTCCAGCGCCCCCAAAATTTTCCAGCACAACTAATTTGACTCCACAAATTTGCCAGGGATGATTTTTTCCCAGCAACCAAGGGGTCATACATCTTTCCAGCCAGCAAAAAAAACGGGCTGCAGAACATATATTTTGCGGAACAGACCCGAGGGAATATAAAATAACAGGAAAACAAATGTTCTTAACCTGGGATCGAACCTGGTTTTAATGCAAACACAAAAATATAGACCATACCTCCAGACATGCGCTGAATCACCGTATGTCGGATAAAGCTTTACGGCTAGGCTATAGATTTCGGCCCCAACACCGCTCTAGCCCTGTTTATTAGTTGCTTACGCCACGCACAGCTCGCTGTGACGTAGCGTGAAAAATATCGAGATCTACCTGGGCGCCATGGTTCCCGTGGTCTCTCAGTCGCCATACGTGCGCATGGCCTCTATTATTCAAGATATAAAATGAGTGAAGAATACAACGCGTTGTTTTTTTAGCAGTTGTTTCCTGGTTGCATCCCAAAAGATAATGTTTCATTATCTTATCAAAATGTTTCTCAGATTCTTTTATTCTTCAAATTCATCAATTGTACATCAATATATAGTACAAATCAATTGTACTATATAAAAAGTATAGAATCACAAAAAAAAAAGCGTGTGCGCGGATCGGCGGTATCGTATTCTAACCGGGTAACCGGTCATAGTACAGTATCAGGGGCATCAATAATATTCTTGAATGCTCCCCGGGTCCCCAGGAGAACGCATCCCCCATCGCTGCAACTCATTCTACCAACCATAAAAAAAAATAGAAAATAGAACTCGGCGGAAGTGTTTGAGATATATACAATCCTTTGTAGGGACGACCTCCCTGATGATCGTGTATACCACGCAAGCCATCCAAGTCTGCTAGCCGGCTTCTCCGGATAGCCCGGCTAACGCCCCTGCAGCACACGGTATATCTTATCTTCTCGACCCAACTCAGTAATCGATATGTCTCTATTTTAGCGTAAACAAAATTGCCTTGCATATGATTATGTTTTACGCTTCTTCTTAAATATTCTAACGGTTTTTGTAACACTTTGTACGCGAAGTATTACTTTTACGTTTTGAACTCATTAAATAAAATGATTTCGTTTTGATGCATAAATGGTCCGGTTTAGTTACTAATCCATATGCTTGGGTTTCTCTATTAAAATCTCTCTCTATTAAAAGTATCTCTATTAAAAACCTTCAAATGATTATAATATGATTCGTTATTTCTGTTTAAAAGGTATCACATTCTAGCCCGACCATTGCTTGTCCTAGTACTTGATAAATTAAACGCGTATAGGTATATCAGCCCGAAATTAGAAGAGCGTAGAAATCATCAATGGATCCGATTCCAAGAGTTACGACCACGGTAAGGCTGACACGCAGCCATTTATAGCTAAATATACGTCCTATAATTTACTGCGGGGAGGGTAAAATGTGTTTGTATTTCTCACCTGGTGCAGTTTGTGTTGTGAATCACTGAATGCCGAGTCTAAAAACCAGAACCTCTTATCACGGACGTGTTATCAGGCGTTGCACTCTATGGCGGGCGTGGTTTTAAGGTTTATCTGACTTCAGTGGGCATATCGGCATAGTGAAGAGAGCCAAGCTCATTTATTGCCTTTCGAGGACCTTGGTTATCTTTTTTTTTTCATAAGACTGTTTATTCGATTGATGACTGTAAATCCCTTTGTTTTTATGGTAAGGCCTTTTCCCCCTTTAGGACTGCAAATCAAAGTCTTTTTTTTATTGCGGACTTTCGCCGGACGTCCCTCTCTCATTATTGCACTTCATTCTAACGGACCATTGTTAAGGATTGTCTGGGGATACATCCTATGGTCTTTTTTATTGCAGTGCTTACATTATGACCCACGCTTGTGATTACATGCATTAAGCGGTGCTTGCCTGACTTTGAGTCTAAAGTTGAACGCACACTCCGATGGATAGATGTTTAAGATATACAAAATGCCACGGACAGAGTCACGGAAATGCGAAATGCTAATAAGGGGAAGCATTATAAACGCGCATTGATTCACCACGAAATGAATGGGGGGGGGGGGGGGAGTGTCGGGGAGCTTCGTCCAAATATAAATGTTAGTCCGGCGGGAAAAGAGAGTTTCTATACTCTGAATTTGTTTTTCATAAGTTATCGCTTAGGGGTTATCTGCTCTCAGGAATACCTCTCTAATGAAACTGAGGCAAGCCAGGCGATGTTATTTACTAGGTATGTAAAGATCCTTGATCCACCGTTCGTGGCAATATTGACTTAGTTATATGAAAAATATATTACCATCTAATGATAATAATATACTGGTTTATACTGACTACCGAATTCGGGTCTTTGCTAAGTGCCCCCACCCTCGGGTCTTTGCTGAGTGCCCCCGGGGAAGAATGCAGGGGGGATATCCACCCTTTTGTTTTGTATGAATCAACAAATAAAGTATTAAACTTATTCCTGGACCCTCTTATCCAACTCCTATATAAAATTCTGAATCCGCTCACGGGCCCCTTTAATGGAAGTTTAAAGTAACGCAGTGGCTATCTGCTCGTAATCTAAAGCTCAATTAAGATTGGCTTTGTCTAAATTGAAAACTGTCGGGCACTTGTCGGCAACAGTCGGGAAAGGCCTTAAATCTCTGTCGCAAGGACAATTGCCCATCATTTTGTCATCAAAAGGTTCTTAGATCAAATAATAACCGCTTGATATTAAATGTGCGACTGAAAAATGGTGACACGCCGCCAAACGGAGGTAGATGGCCGCATTTGGGAGGGTTACAATACAATGATTTTATTTACCAGTATAGTGATCTGTATATAAATACAATGGTTTTAGTGCGGCCAGTATTCTGGGATATTTTGGGGAGTGGTCGCTTAAAAATGTGTTTAGGTTGGGCATTCGGGATTCGTGCCTTGCGCATTCCCTAGAGGTTTCCTCATGCCTACATATTTAGATAATTGCATTCGCCTTTCACTTGACCTTACCAGTTTTGCATACCACGTAGTTTTTTCTTATTCTTTTCTGGTTTTCTTCTAATTAATACATGGACATGTTTGTATATTCTAGAGTTGCATTGCATTGCATCTATTTTTGTAATGTCTTCTCAACACTCTTGTTTATGGTCTCCAATAACTGTTACGCAGGGACTACAGAATAGAGAATGAATGTGGCATTTGACGTCCGTGTTTCCACGGCAAAGGCATAGGAGGTTATTTTTCGGATAGTGTGCATTCCTGGAATGTGTTTTATTTTTTATTTCTAATATTCACTTTTCCTACTTATGAACAACATAGCATTAATGAGAAAACAAATACACATGAAATTAATAGTACTTATTGACTATGTTTCAATGTCATGCCTATGGAATAATTTAATATACGTGTTCGCCTTTGGTATCCAACTTCACAGTAGCGCCTTCATAGTGTCACGTCACAGTTGAGCCCTCGCTATCTCGCACGCCTTGGATATACCACCCCCGGTGTGTTACGCCTTCTAGTTTTATCATGCTTTTGATGTGTCACGCCTTCAACATGTCACGCTTTGGTTATGTCACGCCTTAAACATGTCACGCTTTATTTGTGTGACACATCCAGTATGTCACGCTCTGGTTATGTCACACCTTGGGTATGTCACACCTTGCGCTCCACATTAGTTATGTCACGCCTTCAGAATGTCACGCCTTCAGTTTGCCACACCTTGCGTTTTGCCTTAGCCTTGTCACGCCTCTGATGTCACGCCTTCAACAAGTCACGCCTGTAACGCCTTAGGTATGTCACGCCATATGTTTTGCCCTCACTGTATTACTGACACACATGAGATGGGTTGCATCAGGGTCTCGCTTCAGGTTTCTCCTTGACGTCTATAACTCTAGCTTTCCCTTTGCGCCACCCGTTAGCGACGAGTATGATTACGAGATCGATGAATTCGCAGATTGTGAGTATACTGCAGCCCAGAAATAAACCCATCGTTCCGCCAAGATCGGCTGTACATTACAAAAATTGATATTCAAATTATGCCATATTACAGTAATCCGTACCTCCAAGACATGACGGAAAACCCTGGAAAATGCGCAATTCAAGAGAGAGGTAAAAGACACATTTTTTACAATCCTCTTGCTATGTATGGCCTCAGGGACGAAAAGCTCAAACTTTTAATGACACTTTACAAAAATTCGCAATTTAAAAAAAGTCGCATTTAATATTTTGTTTGTTATTACTCACTAAGTACTTGGATGCATTTTCCACCTCCAAAACATGGTCACATGACAGTTATTCGTACCTCCAAACATGGTCATATTACAGTTATCCTTACCTCAAAACATGGTCATATTGCAGTTATCCGTACCTCCAAACATGGTCACATGACAGTTATTCGTACCTCCAAACATGGCAATATTACAGGTATCCGTACCTCCAAACATGGTCATATTACAGTTATCCGTACCTCCAAACATGGTCATATTGCAGTTATCCGTACCTCCAAAAATGGTCATATTACAGTTATCCGTACCTCCAAACATGGTCATATTACGGTTATCCGTAACTCCAAACATGGTCACATGACAGTTATCCGTACCTCCAAACATGGTCATTTTCCAGTTATCCGTACCTCCATAAATTGGTCATATTACAGTTATCCGTACCTCCAAACATGGTCACATGACAGTTATCCGTACCTCCAAACATGGTCACAATGACAGTTATCCGTACCTCCAAATATGGTCACACGACAGTTATCCGTACCTCCAAACATGGTCACATGACATCCGTACCTCCATAAATTGGTCATATTACAGTTATCCGTACCTCCAAACATGGTCACATGACAGTTATTCGTACCTCCAAACATGGTCATATTACAGTTATCCTTACCTCCAAACATGGTCATATTGCAGTCATCCGTACCTCCATAAATTGGCCATATTACAGTTATCCGTACCTCCAAACATGGTTATATTGCAGTTATCCGTACCTCCATAAATTGGTCATATTACAGTTATCCGTACCTCCAAACATGGTTAAGTCGTACGACGGCTTCTCCTCCAAAATGTCGGTCACGAGGGTCTCAAAAAACACATTCACCATGCAAACGCTTTTCCTGGAATCAAATCATCAGGTATTAGTTAAGCATAGACAGAATTTGCTGAGAGAGAGAGGGTGGTGAGGTATGCACAGACATATGCATATATTCTTCGTTTAAAGCTATGTTGACTAAGGGGGAGCAGAGTTTCTACGCTTCTCATGTCTGTATCATGTCCGTATCATTGCCAACTGACCGTGGTTCCGCCCGCCCGCGTTCGTCTATGTCAGTGTCAGCTGCCTTTCGTACCTAACATTCACTTGTGCCTCAGCCGTGGCTTGTTCAAGCGTTCTTCCAGTGAGGTTCACGAATGGTAGCGAAGACTGGCCGAGCAAAGGGATGAGTGATTCCCACAGAGACTCCGATGGGAAGTAAGACGTCGAGATCTGTGCTTTGTACTTTAGAGAGGTGCACGGCTTTGGACAATCGCAATTTTGAGGACGTAAAACCACTAGATAAATGAAATAGATATTACAATGAACTCTTCTGATATGTATTTATACCTTTAATCAAATTTTGTTAAACACGGCACGGTTTTGAGCACTCGCAATGTTGAGGTCGTAAAGACACTAGATACATGAAAAAGATATAGTACTACTTACCCGCTTATAAGAACCTAGAATTTAAGAACATGTTAGCCTAAAAATTTAAAACAGGTTTTTATTTTTAAAAAAAGAACCTTTAAGATCTTCCAGCAATGATAAAAATCATGATTCACGAACAGTAAATTAAAGCATGTATTCTATAAAAATATAAAAACAGTTTAAATATATTTTAAGGGGTCTTGACCACATTTTGTACGAAAACCAAGCCGGTATTGACATTTCATCAATCTAGATATCGCACTTCTACTATGCATTAGTATATTAACTTTTCTTTAAAATTCGTAAAATAAGAACCTGGAAAAACCTAGGTTCTTATAAGCGGGTAAGTACTGTATTACAAGACACGGTTTTGAGCACTCGCAGTTGTGAGGTCGGTAAAAATACTAGATACATGAAAAAGATATTGCAATAAATTTGTGTATCTATTTATACATTTTGTTAAACGCGGCACGGTGTTTGGCAATCACAATTTTGAAGTAACGGATTTACTAGATAAGAACATAGACATGTAAATATCTAATATGCTAATAACCTGCATCTATAGTTTTTGAAATATATTACAACAACAACACACTTTTTATTTTCTTTGTTTGAGGTTTCATATAAACATACGAGCAGTAACATATATACATACGAGAGATTTATATTAAGAAATATTCTTGAACAATAAATGTGGGTGGGGAAGGTTAACGACAATCCCTTGTTATAAAGTGTACATCATAGCACGATGGATTGGGAATCCTTGTTATAAAGTGCACATCATAGCACGATGGATTGGGATTCTTTGTTATAAAGTGTACATCATAGCACGGTGGGTTGGGAATCCTTGTCATAAAGTGCACATCATAGCACGATGGATTGGGAATCCTTGTTATAAAGTGCACATCATAGCACGATGGATTGGGAATCCTTGTTATAAAGTGCACATCATAGCACGATGGATTGGGAATCCTTGTTATAAAATGCGTGTCAATAATAACCGTGATAATCGCATGCTTATTTGTGTCCATGGTTGTGCGCGTCGCTCTAAAAACGTCGCTTGGGACAATTGGGAAACATTCCCGAGAAAGATACTTACTCCAGGCTTCGTATACACACGCTTTTAGCTGATAAGTGGAGCAAAATCCTGTGATATTCTTATCTGTGAATAACAGAGTATTGTATTGTATTGTTTCTGTATTGGGTCTTAATTCAAATAATTGAAATAATAAATAAGTTAACATAAACTAATATGCATGATCCACTCATCAAGTGTCGGTGACTTACAGTCTGACTCGTGCCCCAGGATTTTACATTGACATTGTGACGTCATCAGGTTATTGTAGCATCGTGTAAGGCATCCAGTCTCGGAGTACGTGCCACCGTCGATTCCTCTTTTTGAAGAGCAGTTCGAGGAATATGGAGCAGGAAGATATTTCGCCTAAAAATATTCAACAACAACAAACAAATAGACCTGTAGCAACATACCAGAAAAAGTGGAAAAGCACTTTAGAAGAGAAATGATATTTTATAAGAAATCATCAGTTGAAGCTTGAATTGATAAAAAATACTCCCTTCTCTTATAAGGCGGTTATTGGTGGAGAACGTGAACACTTTACCTTTTCTCTTATAAGGCGGTTATTGGTGGAGAACTTGAACACTTTACCTCTTCTCTTATAAGGCGGATATTGGTGGAGAACGTGAACACTTTACCCCTTCTCTTATAAGGCGGATATTGGTGGAGAAGTTGAACACTTTACCTTTTCTCTTATAAGGCGGTTATTGGTGGAGAACGTGAACACTTTACCTTTTCTCTTATAAGGCGGTTATTGGTGGAGAACGTGAACACTTTACCTTTTCTCTTATAAGGCGGTTATTGGTGGAGAACTTGAACACTTTACCTCTTCTCTTATAAGGCGGTTATTGGTGGAGAACGTGAACACTTTACCTTTTAGGCGGTTATTGGTGGAGAACGTGAACACTTTACCTTTTAGGCGGTTATTGGTGGAGAACGTGAACACTTTACCTTTTAGGCGGTTATTGGTGGAGAACGTGAACACTTTACCTTTTAGGCGGTTATTGGTGGAGAACGTGAACACTTTACCTTTTCTCTTATAAGGCGGATATTGGTGGCGAAGCCAGGGGATAAATCGTATGAATCCAAGTCTATATCCGGTGTTTCGTTCTGGTCATGGATTGCAATCTTGAATCCGGTTGCTCTATGACTAAACGGACCGTAATACTCCTCGGGTTGGGAAAAAAGCATCGCGGAAAAGGCCATACGTATGTCTGCAGCTCTTGCGGTGAACACGGGCGTGTTATTTGTGCCTGAGTTAAACGTGTAACACAAGCCGCGCTGGGGAGAAAGTATAGACTTATTTACAGGGGCTGCGGCATCAGTTGTACGTGTTTTTAGCCCATCCAGCATAAGTTTCCCGCTGCCAAAATTTAGAACTTTCCATTTCTTTTTAAAAATGATAACTGTGTTCCTTTCATATTTTTTTTCAATAGAAGGTTTCTCTTACCGTAAACGACAACAAAGTTGTGAAGTTTTCTGGAGTGCATGTAGCTCCAGCGAAGGAGCATTCAAACAACATGCTTTCAAACAAATGTCCCTTCTCTCGCACCATTTTATCCACTTCAAAGCTTTCATTCGAGAATTGTGCCGCTCCAAGTTTTATTTTCATAATGTCTTGACCGTCTAGGTATTTCTGTGCGTCTGTTCCCATCACTAAGCTTTTTCGCATCATATTCTGATTACAAATTGTGATAGCAGGAAATGTGACTTCTTCTGGACTCTCGACGCCCTTGCTTAAGTTGCTCCCGTACTCCTTCAACCTTTTATAACTCTCCACCAATTGGATAAAAAAGCACGTGAACATTACTAGGAGTAAAATCATCCAAAAGACCTTGCGGAAAAGGGACCCTGAGTCTATTAGGAAGTGGAGGCCATGCAGAGTTGTGTATCCGCTAAACTCAGATATCAACTTCTTTCTCTTTTGCCTAATATCTTCGTTTTCATCAAACACAGAAAAATTGGTCTGATTTGAAGTTTCAAATGCGTCTTTCTTCATGTTTGGTTCTCGAGACTCTTTTTCAACCTGGAATAAAGATGATAAAAAATAACTTCTGTTTCTTAGAAAAATAGTAACCCATCATATTTTTGCATACCGCACGAAATGTTTTTCCATCAAAGAGATTAATTGATGGAGAACTAGATAAATGTTTTTTTAAACTTTTCGTTTGACATTCTGACTTCTGTGGTTAGCAGAGACTCTAGATCCAAATAATCACGGTTAAAAATGTTGGATAAACGCTCGTTGTCGATGATGACCAAACGAGTTAGCACTAACATATTATTCACAAAATAAGATTTATTTGCTATGGCATCACAACATGATTATCTTTGTTGTGGACATTTGCCTATAACGATAAAACAGCCGTTAGAATGATTAGTCTCGGTTAGAATATTTTAGTTTTCGAAAACAACAAAAAATTACAAAAATGTAATTTTTCATTAAAAACCATTCGAATAAAGTGACTGACGTAGCTGTAAATGATGACCAATAAACGTGACCTGACGTCCCTTAGATCGAAGTTACCCTTTTTAAGGCCACCTCTTGCTGTTTCGGTATATAATAGCAAATCTCTGTTTTGGGTAAGGACAAAAGACTCCACTGTGCTTCCCTATAGAGACCATGCCTCTTCGTAATAACGATGCACACATGCCGCGTTTCCTCTCATGTTTTTGAAAATGTTTTTCAGTTTATTTTCATTTCACTATATGGGTCTTAAAACAGTGTATTTTCTGTTCTAAACTCTTTTGGGTCCCCTCGAAAGGGTTCCCATAGAGGATCATCTTCAATCTATCATCGAAGCAGAAATCGAAAGGTGCTGAGAGCTAGAATGTAAATCAAAATATTGATCAAACCAAATAAAATGTAAACTTGCCTTTGATCGACGAAGTGTTTGTATTCATCCAAATATATTTCTATAAGATACCTAGGAGTTTTCAGGGCCTGTGTAAGGCTAGTCTTCTTGTAGTAATCAGGTAAACAGTTTTGAGTAACTCGCTATCACATGCCACGAAAGATTTAGAGAACGACTTTTCTTGGTTTGCTCTTTGTATTTTCCGAGCTCATAAAAATAATCTTTAAAACTTACTTCTACTTGATTCACATTATCTTCGATAGGTCGTCTCATATCAAAATGAAGTGGTTTTGATAGTACTGTAGTAGCTTACGTGTGGCAAAGAAGTCCAGCTGTTCTGGATGCGCATGAAAAGAACTTGTAATAACCAGTACCTATTAATCATAACAAAAGATTGTACAAATCTCTGCTGGATCTTAGACCGTGAAACCGCTCAATCTTCTTTGTATAAACTTTTCCAAAATCACTGGAGTTTTTTTCAGTAGCAAGTCAGAAAAATGACAAAGTTTGGAGTGATGAGGTGGTTTGGATGTCGAAAAGGTAGAGCAGCTACTTTCCAAAGGTCTCTGAGAGGTAATAACATTGCAATTAAAGGATTTACGTTATTGAAGTTGACAAAAAGGTGTTAACACGACTAAATAAAGGAGGTCGCAATTGGTAATTCAGGATGAACAATGCTTTAGAGAAAAAGCAATTTGTTTTCCATCTCATTGTACAAATAATATCGTAAAGAGTTGTTATGCAACAGCAATCACATTTTTTCTGCGCGAAAGCACATTAAATCTTATTTTTTTCTCTCTATGACATTGCATATCAAGAATTCTCTTGGTTTTCAGCATCAACCTTAACTTTTGGTTTTTAAGACTTTATAAAATGTCGCAGAGCTCAAGGACTGGTTTATGTTTAAATAAATACTAAATATCAATCAGCTTTATGCGGTCAATAATATTTTAACTAAAGCCTTCTTGAAACCAAAAAATGTATTCTCTTAGTGTCTTCATCGTGCGCTTGGGAAAAGGATCTCAAATATAAAAAAACCTTCACGGATTCCTTTCTCCAACCTTCAATTATATAGACAGCAGTTGTCCTTTTTAGGGCCTCAACAAACAGCAAACCTTGAATGGTGGCCGGGAACATTCTTCTTTACTTTGACTCATGAAAGCCAACGGAAAACGAGATGTTTGACATTAATAAAAATCCTTACGTAATCACAGCTAGCACAGCTCACGTGCATTAAAATCACTTTAACATTATTACACCTATTTGACGCCATCACCGGGAGACGAAACAAAAGAGCTAGTTCTATAAAGATTTATCAAAATAAGCAGAAACCGAGGGAGTCTCGCTCCATTAATGTAGCTCCCGTTTTTATTCTCCAGTTTTCCCACCATCAAACAGACCGCGGAACTAGCTTGGATTACAGTACCGCTTGCTGATATGGGCGCTATTCCTATATGAATACATTCGTATAAATTAAAGCATAGGATTTAGTCATTAGTTGAAAATTATCCTGCTTAGACTCGATATGCTCAATATGTTATCAAATAATCAGATAATAGGTAAAAAGATGTAGGAGAGGTTTAAAAGAAGAAGTGTAGCAAGATGTATTTGAGATCACCGTCTCTAAAGCCTTGCTGTGCAGGTCTATCTTAACACAGCTAATACCTAACAATGTTCAATCTAAAAATGTACAAATGGTATACCATTGATTTGTTTTTCGCTGTTTTCATTCTGGACCGACCGAGCGTCGACTGAAACTGAACAGTTTCATAATAGTTAAAACTTACATTTCAATATATACGACAGCCTACTCTTGGGTTTCATGTCTATTGTTTTCTCTCATTATTTCTCAAATTCAACTTACGTTTTCTGGCGAGTACAAAAAGGCAATTCTAAGAATTTTTCTCATTGCTCCGTCGGCACTGTTTTTTGTATTGTCTTTGAATATTTTCTGCCAAAACCACCTTAGCTTTGTCAAATTAAAATAATAGAAAGCTCAGCTCATTTTTAATTAAAGAAATAAATTCATTGTTTCAATACTTGAATATTTGGCAAAGAATTTGGCATCGAATTATAATAATAATGTACTTTTTCGTTTGCTGTTATTCTAAAAAAATAGATTATGAGCTATAAAGAAGCCAAAAAGTACACTTTTTGAATATATTATTGTTCTAAAAAGGACCAAAAAGGCAAACAATCTTTCGAAATCTTCATTTTAAAATCAAAGTCAAGTAGGTACGATCCAGTTTTTTTGTAGATATATCTCCCAAAACAAGATAGGTGCAGACGGCTAGTGCGAGGTCTAGAGCAAGTCGCCCTTGCAGTTTATTTCAGATTAAGTTTAACTGAGGCAAACCGGCTATGCCATGCTGACGAGTCCTAATAAGGACGAACCAGCTGTCCATGGTTGCCGAACCTGCACGGGTAATAGACTGTGCTAGCGTCCCGTCTTGGCCCGACTGGTGCCAATGTTTGTATGCTAGTGCACTTTTAAAGTTCACCTCATTAGAGGCTCTAAAAATATATTTAATGTTGGTAGTTATTCTCCTTTATAGCGTTTGAAATCATCTTTTTTATCCCCAAAGTGTTTAGCGTACGTAAATCGTCGGGATTTTGGAGGCAGACGAGTGATCTTTCGGTTCATCGCCGATAATTCGATGAGTCCTACAATATTTCAAAATTAATCGAGCTAACAATAATGTTTCAGTATCAATATACCTACCTTAACGTCGCTACTATAATGAAGTTAGAGAGCTTGAACCAAGAAAGAGACAAAAATCAATGTTTGGATCAGGGTGAAAGCATATTTGATTAGATATTTTAACAAAGTAGTATTTATATTTTAAATAAGGCTGTAATCGATATGTCGTAGACCGCAGTGGCTCATGGGTAACGCACACATTTTCAAACCCTTTTCTAGGGGTAGAAGCCACAGGTGTAGGGAATTAGTTTACTTTTTTGTTCTTTTATAGTAGCGCTGATAAACACTCAGCAAGAATTGCATTCGAAAATAAGAGAATGGAGTTTCAAGTGTTCTGTAATTGTAATCTCAAAGCATAGTGTCACGTTTATACATTAAGTATGTGTCATGTTATTGTTCAAAAACATGCCTTTTTGGTGTCGCTGCTCGTAAGAAAAAACGCCTCTAACGGCCACAAAACACGACAAAAGCTCCAGCCAACACGGCCCAGGGGGGTCACCACAACGGTTCTTGGCAAGCAATTCAACATCTCGTTCTCTTATACGAGAGACAAGATTTTTTTAACAGTGAACAGCTAGCCAATTACTTTTTTCTCTTTATAAGATCTGTTTCTTGTCTGGTTCCTCTGCCAATTTTTTTGTTAAGGTATGGTTCTATTGTCGGCTTACATTTTAATTCTAATTTTTAATTTAAACTTTAAAAAAGCGAACAAACGAGCATCCTCATTCCAACGGCGAGCACTCGCAATGCAAAAATGCAATGGGAACACGGGCGGCTATAAAATTCCGCAAGTACAAAAAGTATTACAACACATACTGCAATCACTTTCAAATCAGGAGACAGGAACCACCGCCTCGAAAAATCCTTTGTTTGTCCCTCTATGTGGATGTTTGTTTGGGTATGATTGGCCCCTGAGGCTTGACAAAAAGGAAAGTTACTTTATACGTTTTAAGATATTTTGCGTAGCTGGCTGTAACATTTTATTCATCAAAAAACACAAAAATTCATTAACAGCTTGTGGTTTGTTTATTGTTAATGTTTGAAAAACGAATTCCTTATGTGTCAACTTTAACAGGCACCACCTGTAAAGGGCGAGAATCATGTTCAACAGCAAAGAGCTACAGGCACACAGCAAATTGCTGGCGATGAAATTTTGTGCATTCAAGGCTCACATACGTCTTACTTTTTAGTTCAAAGCTCTATTACAAAATGGGTAATGTTTTACATTAGTAATTGACCACAAAGTTGAAATGGCAGGCTCTCATTTCTGTCACCAATGTTCTTTCTCTTCTATCGCGTAAAAAAAGCCGCCAGGCCCCTGATATCTGGTGGTATCATCATCATCACTAACATTGCTTCTCCACTGCATTCACACTCATATTTTTTAGCTTCGTGAAGCTTATCTTTACTTATGGGTTGTGATGCGTGAGTATGCCACGACTAATAACTACTTTTTATATTTGTTTAAAGGTTTATTTTGGGAAAAGAAAGTGCTTTCGTGCGTGTGGAAAAAGGACATTGTTTGTAATGAATGTTGTACAGTTGTAGCTGGATGTAGTTTACCAGAACAATAACCTGGTACGTGTTAAATACTATGATGACAATAAATTAATTTATAAAGGATGACAAATGAATGACTGCCAAGCTTTTATCTATGCTTGAATCGTTCTATGTGTTGCCGCAAATTTCATTCATCTTTGTTCGCGCGCCGGCCAGTGAAAATGGCGGGAAAAAAGCGCGCGTAAAACAATTGTAAAGGTCGATAAAAAAAATCCCAGTAGAAAATTTAGCAATTTGATTTGTTAGAAATCTTTCAACAAATCATTAAAGAAAAAAATCATCAGATAGCAAATTTGTGTATTCGTAAATGTTGTCTGGATATTTTAACATTGACCTAGCCAGTGTCTTTTTTTTTAAGAATTTGAGTGAGAACAACAATCTATACCCGAAACCTGACTGGACGATTCCAGAAATGAAAAAAATATTTCAAAAGCTTCGTTCTGCGGCATTAAAAACGTGACAGAATAATTTCTCGTAATACTATTACGAACATCATGCTATCGTAATTATGATAGCTATCACGAAAGTTGCTTTTGTTTTGATAAACTGTTTGAATGATTTAGAGATCCACAGCAGCACAATCGTTGATAACTTTTTATTCCAAATATGTGTTTAATGTTACCTTTAAAATCTAATGAAAAGAAGCATCTTTTAGTTACTATGCTGTTCCGTGAATGTCTTCATTCCTCCATTGAAGAAAGGGGACGACGCAAATACACATTCGATCAAGCCACATGGGATATTTGTTGAGATTAACGCCGAGAGAACGACGCACATATATTGATAGTTTTATTCAAGAATAGACGAGAAAAGAAGCGAAACATTTTCCACATTGTAACTAACAATTTTTTTGGATTATCTTATTTGCGGTTTCGCCATGACACTATGATCTGACTAGGCAGTTATCTGAAAAAATGTGTAAAAGTGAGCTTACCTCGAAATGGGCACAACTTGTCGAAATTGAGAAATAATTTAAAACGTGATACTAGACCTTGAATAAACTAGCATTTTCTTTAGTTCTAATAACAGTAAATGGACCGTTGCTATATTTCGTATTGCTTTCCAAGGTTCCTTAAATGATCTTAAGCTCAAACGAGAGAAAATTGTATTTTTGAGTGTGAATTTTGGGAGGGGTGGGTTGCACGATGGCTTATGGTTAGATTTGTTGAAATATAAAACATGTTTTATACAACACAAAAGGATCAAGTACGTAAAACACCAATTAACAACATTTCTCTAAAAGAGCAAAGTATTAAATGGAAGATTCAGATTTGCCAGCATGTTAATAAAACGGCGTTTATTGGATGGTTTGATAATGTGTTCAGTAATTCTTCCTCGAGCTATGATTATAATTGCACATCATTATAATGGCGAAACGACAGTTATATTTGCTTAAAATGCCTCAAATAGTACACACAAAATGCAGACTATCGTTCTAATGGTTGGGGAATCCTAATGGTTTGTAATTAAAGGTGATGATTTCTTGGAGAAACTTGGAATGAATTCACGCAGGGTTTCTGTCAAGTTCTTGCTCTGGCTGTTTGTTATACAAGAAAAGGCAGGTGGAGTGTGTGTTACAAAGTATCCGAGCAACTCATTTCTTCACAAATTCTGCAGCATTCGCCGCTTCTTTTTTACCTCCACGAGTATCACACAGCTGAGATACTATCTCTGGTTTACCAAACACAGCACCAGCTAGCCAATGGGAGCGATTCTTATAGCAGAAAACCGCTATACACTCATATCATTCTATTCCCGCCCTGATTTGAGCATAGAAAACGTACAACTGCAGCACTCAGGTCTCATTGACTGACCAGAAATCCAGCAAGCGACATCTCAATGGCGGAGGGTCCATAAAGTGCAAAGCTACTGGCATTTCGAGCCACGTTCTCAGTCATGAAGGTTGCTCTCTTATGTGGTCTGGTACTTGCCTGCTTGGTGTTTGTGGCGCAAGCCGTTCCAGCAAGTTTACGATTCGATAGTTCTAACAAAGCACTGCCTTACTCTCAGTACGAAGCTCCATGGAACTTCACCACGGAGGGGACGTTCTCATTTATGTTTCGTACAAACACATCAAAAGGAGCTCTACTTTACGGGGAAGTAAAGAAAGGAAACCACTACTTGTTTATCACACTTGATGGAGGCATAGCGTTACAGTTTTATTTGACATTTTGTTTGAGCTATGTTACACAACTTGATATACCTGGCAATTTCTACGACAATCAGTGGCACGAAGTCGCTGTTTTTCTCGGTTTAAATGAAGTTACTCTGACGGTAGACAAAATTCTGTCAGCGTCTACAGAGTGTAAACCAGACATAATTGAAAAAGAGATCGCAAAGGAAAGAGGAAAGCGGTGGCATCTGATGTATTTAGGAGGCATACCTATACCAAGCAAGGAATGGAAATTCCCTAGTCTTCAATTCAACTATTTCAGGTGATCCTTTTGAAACATTTTCTTCATCTTCTTTTTTAGAAAGTTGAATGTTTGAAACTGGGCCAGACACAATGATGCCAAAAGTCGCCAGTTTTCTTATGTAGTTCAAATTTAATGAGTAAGCCACGAAAACTATCAGTCAGGTTGCTAGAATTTATTTGAAATTGAACATTTTCTAATTGAAACCATAGTTGCTCTTTTCTCCGTTGCGTATAACGGAATTGCTTAATGGTATATTTTGCTAACCATTCATGAATTATTATTTGCTTTCTTACTCGGTGATTATATGCACTATAAAAGTTTAATGGTGAATCAAAGACAGACCAATTAAATTAGCAAATCTTAACCGCTGCGATCGTGATCGCTGTGTTAATTTGACACTTAAAGCGTTAAAATTTGCGCTTTTCCCCCTAGATTTTATGGTTGCATCGGGAACTTGATGTACCAGAAGGGCATAGAGAAGGCCTTTCGAGCCAAACTCAAAGAGAAAGTCTTGGTAAAGCATGGATGCGAGAACGCGTGTATAAGCCGTACCCAATCCTCACGCTGCCGAAACGACGGCAAGTGCATTGATCACATCAAGACGTTTGAATGCGACTGTGAGGGGACTGGGTACGAAGGGAAGTACTGTGACCAGGGTGAGTACCGTGCAAACGCACCTTTTCTTTCGCCATCGCTGTTTTTCACTACATTTCCGCGGCTATCGTCTCGTCTCTTCTATGCTGTTCCTGATTTGGTGATGTTATCGATGTTGCCTTGCTTTTCATAACATAGGAAAATAAACACTCAACTAGTTTTTGAATTTGACGCTTGAAAGCATAGTTACAGCATAACAAAGCCTTGTTCGAGCAAGCGAGGAGTCATGGTTCATGCACATGTACTTTAGGGTAAAAAGACATCATGCCTTGTGAATATGATTTCCTAAAAGCTACCTTTTGGTTAAATATGGATGTAAAACTACTATCTTGTAAATCTTTGTATGAGAAACATTCTCTTCATGGGCCATCGCATTTACTCCTGAGCTCTAGAACGCACACAACATTTCCTGTAATCATTCTTGTCTTTCCTAGATCGTAGTTTGATTTTTTTTAGGAAGTTGAAGCCGGGTTAAGTAAGTTTGGAAGTTTCTCTTTTGTTGGTAAAGGAGTGAGGAAATTTGCTAGTTTTTTTTTCTCATGGTTATTCGCACCGAATAGCCGGTTTATCCCCTATTTAGCCATTTACGATCAAAAATGAAAGGATTAAAAATGAAACGTTTTGCATTTTGCATGAAAGGGTTACCAATAGTTGACAGTGTGCTCCATTATTATTAACTACTCCCATAAGCGCGTCAGAAAAGATCCCATTTTAAAAATTAGAAATATTAATTACAAATTACGTATAGCATTTAAAAATACATTAAGAGTTTGAAGACTTGAGGGATTAATGAAAATTGTTATAAAAGGTTTTGCACGTTGGACAAACGAAGAGGACTAGATAATCTTGTTCCGTGCGCAGTTTTCCCTGCCAGCTGCATACATAATAAGGAAGCATGTCAATTTGAAGTTCAATTTCGATGCGAATTTATTGGAACGAAGACCATTTTGCATGAAGAACACCTAGTTTATCAACACAGCAACCAAAAAGACGACGGTGTGGCCACAGGCACGGGCGAACCAGACGAAATGTTCGTGGATCGAATGGGTGGAGAATCACCTAAACTGTTATGAATCACGGCTAAAACGGAACCAGGGAAACAGATCAATCTATGACAACAACTTCAAGAAATTGGCTTTATTACAGATATATTCGGTGAACAAATTACCGATAATATTCGATACACGAACATTTCGTCTGGTTTGCCCGTGCTACAAGTACGTTAGTTTTCAGATCCTGCGAGTGTCGTTAGTTTCTCGAATGAAGCTTGTGACAATCATGGACTAGAGTACGCAAAAATATTTTGTGAATAAGTATACCCCGGCAAAAATCCCTGGCAAGGCCTGTGACATTTGGAATATGGGGAATTGGACACCTCATAACCACTATGTCGCAAAAGCGCTTAGAGGCGTTTTTTTATGACGTACCATTAGCGTGCGTATGTGTGGTGTACGGCAACCGTTGATGAATGGTAGATGACAATACATCAAGGAGATACTTTACGCCTCCGTATAACTTAATTAATCCTTTATTCTTTGAGTGTGACTCCGCAATTTACGTCACCTTTATCTATTGAAGTTGCGTGCATTGAATTAATTTTGTTATCTCAAATGAATGGGACGTGGGAGGGAAGAAAATGTTTTTTTTCCATTCACGTAAAACATTACTACTTCCTGACCCAACCAATAAACTGACATTGGCATAAATTGAGCAAAGAAAATGGAAACATAAGAGCAAATATCATCAAAACCACGTAGAACCATATCCAAAGAATCCCGATTTTATTTTCAATGGTTGCGTTCTTTTGTTCTTTGCTCAGGTCCTAAGACGTCTTACAGTAATCTATTTTCTATTCGTATACATTAATTGTTTCCTATCATTTTTTTTTACAGCAAAGTGTATCTAAACATTACATGTTTTTTTTTTTCCAGAGTCGTCAATGGTGTTCATAAACGGGTCTACTTACATCACGTACACCCCTAACCAAACCAATCCTTACGCTGATTGGTCCATGAAAGTCAACCAGCTCTCATTCCGAATGGTGGCCAAGAACCCTAACGGGATCGTACTGTACATGGGCGACAGGGAAGCCGATCATTTTCTCATCGAGCTCGTGAACGCTGCGATACGATTGAGTGTCAACCTTGGTGGAGGTGAGACCTTTGTTTTAAAACAAAAGCCCATTTTTTTCTTGATTTACTCTTTTTATAAGATATTTCTACATTCTTATTAGGGGTCAATTTGCGTCCAAAAATTCGAATGTCAACTGTTCTTTCAAAAGCACTTGTTTTTCTGAAGCCAGTCCCCAAGATGTTTAAGTGGTATTCGCGTTTTTTTTTTTCAATTTCGTAGACCTTCAAGTCGGGAGAGATAGTTCTAAGCTGTTTTTTTTTTCACTTCTAAGCAGTTATCATTAATAATTTCCTTGTGCAACACACACAAAACATAAAGCTTTATATGCGCAACGAGAAGCGCAATTCTTGGTGGAGCCCCTTTAGATGTGCATAGCTCATACCCATATATGGTTTCCCAGGTAGCCTCATCTTGCAAAGTAACGTGACGCTCAATATGTCCGCGTATTACTGGGTCCAAGTGACTCGACGCCAGCGCAAGGTTATATTAGACATCAACTATGGCTGGGTCCAGATGCAAGCAGAAACACCGGGCAGCTTGTCCTCTCTCGACCTCAAGGGCGACAGCAGAGTGGCTTACTTTGGGGGTGGCCCAGGTAGGTGCAATCCCGCGGGTAACGGGCCGGGCGTGGGCCGGATGGTAACACGTAAGTGCGGTGGGCCCAGGGTCGAGCCTTGGCACCGGCCTCAAATCGAGAGCAGTATGACGCTGTAATACGCGGCGGTTGGTTCAGGTGTCGAAACTGGAGGTCAAGGCTACAGAGAAGACAGATAAATAATGCCTGTTTTGTTTGCACACACAGGAAATATCGTTTCACCACTCTCGCTCAGCAAAAGGAACTTTAGCGGTTTTCTGCAACAGTTCGTATTTGAAGAAATTAATGTTCTCGACAAAATTCTCAGACAAACAGACGACGAAAGGTAAAGATCTTCTTTTCCTGCGATAATATCATTTTATATAATTATGTCTGTATATCATTATTCTATTGTGAACACAACGCTTCCCTCGCTTTAAATAAGCCAATATGCAAATTGCAATAACAAGTAAAATGCACTTTTATCCCACTTTATATTCCCTGGGCCTTAGAGTATTTTGAAAAGTAGGGGAAGGGCTGAACTGAAAACAATGCGTGATTTGACAAACTGCAATCTCTAAACCCTTAAATCACAGCACCTCTAAACAAGCGGCAGCCTTACTGAGGCAGCCTTACTGGGTAATAATGATGGCTGTTTTGTCAGCAATGCTGTCGCTTTTTGGACGGGGTTTGGCTCTCTTCTGTACAGGGTGCATGCGGGCAGGGGGTGAGGTCTAAGGACAGTCTAAATTTGGTCAAGGGGAGAGGTTGGGGTGATTAAGCCTCCCCCCATCCCTTATGTGCCATCTGCATCTAAAGACACCTTTTCCCAGGTTTAAAGCACATGGCAGGGTCCCTGACGGCAGATTGTACCGTGTACTTCTCCCCTGGAAGGAGACGACCGTCGGTTCAGGGTGTGAGCCTGGAGGCGGTGATGACGAGGATGATGATGGTTGTCGTAAAGACCGACCCACTGAGTGTTTGCTACCGGACTGCTCCCCCGAAGGTAAATCACCTTTTCCGGTCTTTTTTATAAGCTCGGTCCTTACGAGCAAAAAAGCATGTAACCGCTTCTCCATAAGCCCGATTTGCACTCATGACCTAAGAGCATAAGTCTTGCGGATCTTGCTAGATATTATCAGCATAGCACTGATGGATAAGTGTATAATCCTCCGAGGGGGGGGGGACTCTCCAGAAATTTCAACATTTTTTAGGGTACAAAATTTATTTCGACCATATGACATCCCTCAGGGGGTGTTGAAGGATTTTTCCGATTTTAATATCTCTCTCGACCAACTGCTATTCCTAAGGGGCTGTTAAGCGTTTTTTTTTTTCGATTCTGTTATCTCTTAGGGTGTAAAATTCAACCAATTGCTATTACTTTTTTTCCGATTCTGCCATCTCTTGGGGTTAAAAATTTCCTTCGTCCACACCCAATTTGTAGGGGTAAGAATTTCTGTTGACCACGTCCAAAGTGCCATCCCCTAGGGTTAAAATCGATTTTGCCGACGATCAACCCGTCTGTTTTTATCGGATTCCACCCCACCCGGGATAATCCTGGTCCACAATAGCAACATAAGCAACTACACCATGCCTAGAATAGGAACTAGACCCCTCTGCAGGCGTCTCGAGCGGAAAAAGGCCTTTTTATTTGATCTCGGGCTTCCTATGGCGTTTTCAAGGAAAAGTAAAGTGGGGACCTGGGTTAGTTGAAAGAGGGAACTCGCCACAGGAACCCCAATTTATAAAATATTTGAAAATTAAAAAACACTAACACTCGAGACGCCTGCGGAGGAGGCTAAATAGGAACGGGGTTGCGTTTTTTTACTCTTGCTCCCAGGAGCAAGGTTGAGCAAGTATCTTCACTGTAAACAATAATAGCAACTAAACATAACGAAGCTGTCTGTAACACTATTTATTAGCAAATACTACGATGAAAATCCTTTGTAAGATTTTTAGCCAAGTGCGTCGTTACAGCGTGTGAGACTTCAAATCCTGGATTTATAATTTTTGGACACTTCATTAAGGTTTGAGACCCCCAAACCCGATTCCTGTGCAAAGGAAAATATGAACTCTAGAATCTCGTTAAATGCTCCCAACAAATTCGAGGAGAGTCCCTTTACGAGAGGTTTAATCACAGTATTTTCTAAAAAATAACCTTAAACACAAAACATCAGATTGCGTGCATTTCAATGTAGCTTGCTTGTTTTGGGCACAGAAAATGTCATATGCACGTGCGTGATTGGACAATGAAGTACAAAGGCAGCAATACAGCAATTCAAACCTAGGTCGTAGCGCGCTGAACATAATGACGACATCACTCTATTACTATAGCAACACACCTATTCCCAAGAGACGCAAGCGTGAAAAAGACCCCGATATTTTTCAGTATACATCTCAGCGAGCTGTGCGTGGCGTAACCGACTAAGACAGGGCTGGGATCCTGGTTATTGCCTCCCCATTAATGCGCGGGTACCTCAGGTTCCTTTGTGTTGTACAGTTCGCTAGATAGCGGTGCTGGGGCCGAAATCTCCAGCTTAGCCGTAAAGCTTTATGCTGCCATACGGTGTTTCAGCGCATGTCTGGAAGTATGGTCTATTTTTTCTCATTTTACCGCATCTGGACGAGGTTCGGTTCTCGGCCATGTCCTCGAATGAGTTTTTTTTCTCCACTGTTTACCAGTAACAAATCCATATTCCTTGCTCACCCTTGTTCTCCTTTGCTCACCCCTTTTTTGGGTACAGATATAACGTTTACTACGATATGCTATACAATACAATATTTTATTTGTCGACTTTTTATAATTTTCATAACAAGATAAATGAACTTTCGAGAGCAATGAAGAATTCTAAAGGAATAAAATTGAGTACCGAGCACAGGCTCACCAGTTTTTAGTTTTTGGGTGCAACAAACAAACAAACAAACGAACGAACGAACAAAACGCACTTGTTCAGGTGTAGTCATGCATTTATAGCCTGGCTATATTGGCAGCACTTACCCACTGACGGTCACTCATATCACGTTTGTAAATTGCGTACAGCATGCAGTCCCTATAGTGGTCTATAGTGACGAGTAATGTCAGTCGCATGCACGCTATATGAATACTGAACATTTCCATTTATTTAACAAAAGGTTCATTTACGGATAACGTCATCTCAGACACCGAACGTCCCGCGACGCGACCCGTGAGGCGATTAACATACCCCACACCCTCTGAGGGCGTGGTCATGTCGAGGCGGGATGCCCCCCCTGATCATAGCGTGTCCCCCCTGATCATCGTTATCATCGTCATTGCTGCCGTCATAGCCGTGGGCATTACGGTATTCCTGCTATACCGCTGGAACAATAGGTGAGCCTGCTGACACGACGCGTCACCTGGTACCCTTTTATGGTGGGCTCTTCAGGGAAATGGGTTAAACTTCGTGAGGTTTTAATCTGGGTTCTATGTGTTTTTCGTTGTGAAAATTATAAATTTATGATTGTTTTGCGTCATATTTCGATAAGGATGAGATAAACTTAAGATATGAGAACCTTCTTATTCTTCAATGCTATATACTAAACATCTCATTAATTTTCTTTTTCCCAGTAGCGGATCAAGGGGGAGGGTTTAGGGGGTCTAAACCCCCTTTGGGCTGACAGAAAGCCGTATATGTAACAAAAACAAAATGACCCCTCCCCCCTTTGTCACTAAGCCAAACCTTCCATATAGCGAAAAGCTATAAAACCGCCCCTGTTTCATCATTCAGAAAGGGGGCCTGAATTTTTAAGGGAGGCTTTTTGTGTAATCTTTTTAGCGGATTTACATAAATACTCTAATAACAGTACATTATTCTCTAGGTATAGTGGTTCGTTCAAGCCAAATAAGGGAGAGCCTACAGACAGCGAGGCTGAAATCCACCCAGCAAGAGGATACGAACAGCCCGCCTTCTACGTCTCTCCGAATAAGCCACCGAAAGGCGAAACAATGGCGTGAATTGGAGCATAGATGGGTCACAAAGATGGGTTCTAATGAGTTGAAGGACAGATGATTGCCGCTAACGTCAAGACGTCAGTAGAGACTTCAGGGCCGTAGTCTAGGGTTACATCAGGACCGTAACTCGGGTTACTTCAGGGCCGTAACTAGAGTTACATCAGGGCCGTAGCTATGGTTACTTCAGGGCCGTAGCCTAGGGTTACATCAGGGCCGTAACTAGGGTTACCTCAGGGCCGTAGCTAGGGTGACTTCAGGGCCGTAGCTAGGGTGATTTTAGGGCCGTTGCTAGGGTTACTTCAGGACCGTTGCTAGGGTTACTTCAGGGCTGCAGCTATGGTTACTTCAGGGACGTAGCTAAGGTTACTTCAGGGCCGTAGATAGATTTACCAGCGGGCCGTAGCTAAGGTGACTTCAGGGCCGTAGCTAGGGTGATTTTACGACCATAGCTAGGGGGATTTTAGGGCCGTTGCTAGGGTTAATTCAGGGCCGTTGCTGGGGTTACTTAAGGGCGGAGCTAGGGTTGGGCAAAGAGGACGCAAGCCCCTCCCACTCGATCGAAAAAAACAGTATTTTCTTACTGACTGACTTGCATATGCCCATGTTTCGCGCCATGTTACTTTGGGGCTTTTGGAGACTGGTGATGACTTATCAAACACTCTGGGATATGCCTGATATAACTAGAAAGACTACAGGCAAGCTGTAGAAAAACTAGATGGTCTACCGGAAGGTCTTTTTCTGCATAATGGAATAACTAGAAGGACTACAGGCAAGCTGTAGAAAAACTAGATGGTCTGCGTAGGCAGGTGTAAAAAGGTATAAATCAACACAAGGTTGAAAAGGTATGTTAAACGCCTCTGTTAAACAGAGTAGTTGCGCTGACGTTTCGAGCGTTAGCCCTTCGTTGGCTTTTAACATACCTTTTCAACCTTGTGTTGATTTCTACTCTGGGATATGCCACTGTCGTCATACAGGTCGAAATAAAGTAAAACCATGCCTAAGAGCGTTATAACCTATACATTGACACACGAACAAAAATGAGTAAATAGGCATAATTTGAAATTGGTTTTATATTATACTTGAATCAGAGTTGTGATAAAGCGATATAATGGTCCGATATTTTACGACAAACAAGAAGCAGAAAAAATCGTTTTGAGCGAATCGTATTGATTCTTTGGTAGGAGGGGAGGCGTATCTTCTGACAGGGCAGATGTGAGAATGTAAAATCGCAGAACTAGATAGTATGATTATTTCATTGTCCTTTTGGGAGAGTTCTAGCCTTTTTTTTGCTAACGCTACTTAAAGCGTTTTATTTCTCTTGCAACAGGATTCATGGTCAAATAAGAAGGGCTCGTTTCTTTAAACATAGCAAATTACTCTGCAAAATGGATTTGCTACCCCCATTTCTTGAAAAAAATTAATGATAAACAGTTGGATCCAGGGTTATTTCACGAAGGCGTGAGGGAACACATAAGCAAATAGCAGGAGGAAAATATCTGGAATTAGCTCACTTAAATTTCTTCTAAATTTTAGTCCAAAAAGGAAAGGAGCACCACCAAACACAAACACCATCATCCCCCTCCCTCCAGAGTCTGCTACGCCCTTATTTTGTAAATAGATGGAACACAGTGTTTTGCCCGTTTGGGTACGACAATACTATGTTTTATTCCCTTAGATACGCATGAATTCCAAAGATCTTGGATTACGACAATTGTAACAAATCCAACAAATCATTGTATAATTAAAAAAACTTTTACTGCTTCCAATTGATAAGTAGCACTATAAGAGGTGTAACGAGACTAATTCTATCTATATAGCTTTTGAAATACTTTTATAAATGATAATGTAATGTAAAGAATAATTATTTCTGGAAATAAACAGAATGTCTAAACTAACCTGAATTTGACGCATGTGTTTCAGAATGCAATAATTATCTGATACAAGATCTATCAGTAGATACCCATTTTCGCCTAGCGTGGTTGCCTAGCTAGGGGGATCCTCTCCATGAGGAAACCACCCATTCTCGGGAAAAAGATGGGAAAGGAATCATAATGAACCACAATTAACTTCCTTGTGACCCTATTTTTTCGGGACTGGCTAAGCCCTTATCTACTAGGTATGTATTTATTTGGCATTTGAATATTCTATTTTATCTATGATGCTTGAATAATGAAAATATCATGATGCAAGAGTTACACATTCTGAGGGTTGCATGCTTCTATATCACACATATTATCATAGTATAAGCATGGATTTTCCTCCTATCATATCATCGTTATAATTATTTTAGCTCAGAGGATCAAGTGCAAATTTCACAGTCTGTTCTTACAGACTGTTAGTAACTTTCAGCTACATTAGGGGTTAGGAGTGGGAGAAGGAAGTATAAAGCAGGGGCGGGTCCAGGAGTTAAAAAAAAAAAAAAGAACAGAAGCAAAGGTTTCATGAAGCGGGGAGATTCATTGTTCTTCCATGGATTTGCTTACATTTCTAAGCCAAATATCTGAAAAAAGGGGGGTAAGCTCGGCCCACCCCTAGATCCGTCCCTGTAAAGTGTGGCGGGGTTCATATGTAGCATGGCTAGTGCAGATTATATTGAAGTGTGTGCTTTGTGCCTATCTACTTTTTTGTCAGTACAACAATCAATGCAATTATGCCACCTATGATCACAAGAACCAAAAGTAATAGGCACATCTTCTTGCGTGCAGCTTTCTAAAAAAAATCAAACAGACAAAAAGTAATAAGTTTATTTTTTTCTTTTGGAGGGCAATCAGCAGTGGCGTGTCCAGAGAAAAATGCAGGGACGGGCCTCTTAGTAATTCAATTCCCTTGGAATGGTAAAGATAAAAATGGCATCACATTTTTTGTGTACTTTGTGGTTCTGGTCCACTAATCAACACAACAACTGCTGCATAAATAAAAAAGGTTTTACGTCAACTCCCCCCAGAAAAATATCCCCCCTTATTACTGTATGCTAATATCTGAGTACTAACCTGCAGTTTGCTGGCTTTTTGTAGCTGGATATTAGCGCTTCCCACGTTATTGTAGGCTTGTTCAATATTACCCTCAATAGAGTCTGCAACAAAAAGTTTTAAAAGAAATTTTTTTTTAAGAAAAACAGACTGAAATCAGAAACCTCCCCCCCTATTTCAAGTCCAACACTACCAGTTAAGCTAAACTACCACTGACCCAAGACGGTATGACTTGAAGTTTCCAATAATGCACTGCGGTGTCTTTTCAATCTAGCAATGGCATTGCTACATCCTGTTGCTTACAACAGTTTTTCTTGTAATTTGCTTAAAAATTTCAGCTTTTTGACATCTGGAGAGTGCCTTAGGACATCATGAAGTCTATTTGGGCATAATTAATGCTGTGCTTATGGATGTTTGCACACTGAAGTTGATTCAATGAGATAATTTCTTGTTCGGGTTTCACCGAGTGGGAAAGGAATTTTCTAGTGAATGGCCTCATACTCTCCAATGTGGTACACCTTTGCTACCCAACATTATTCAAAAATTGTTTTCAGGCTTATTCTGGGTTCCTTGGACCTTGAAATTTTTTTTTTTTTGGCTTTGGAGCAAACAGACTTATAAAAAAACTGTTATGATTATAGGGGGGGCTGCCTCTCTGTGAAGGTGTTTCCAAGACTCCCATGATGCAGTGCAGCCATGCAATTTAGCCGAAACATGAAGACTCCCTTCTAATAGAGGTTTTAGCATCGATTATTGTGGCTGATGGCTTTAAAATGGGACCTGAATAAAGGTATCTATTTATGACATGATCTGTGTTTACTTGTCTTTATTTGTAGTTCGGAATCCGGAATGTTTCTGAGTTTAAGCATTTGTTTACGAATTGGTCCGAAATCAAGGTTAATATTTTGAAATGGAGTCAATTCTATTACATAGCTTAGATGTGCTTTTGAAGCTTGTCTCTGCCTTGGATGAATCCATGAGTATCCGGGTCTGGTGATGTTTAGTTTGCATTTCTGACGTTTTTAAGTTGGCCTATATTTTACAGGTGTCTCAGGACGTTATAGTTATGAAAGACTTAAAGACTTAAACAAATAAATTTGAAGGTTCAAATGCAGACCAATCAGAGCTACCTCAACCAATTCGAGGCTACCTTATCATCAAAAACATTCACAGGCATGTCAGGTTGATAAAAAAACACAGTAGTGTTTTACAATCAAACAATACATATAGGGTAGTTACCAAATATGACATACACGTCATCATAAGTTCCCAATATTGTGATTTAGCTCTAATTAATAGTTACTGTTACCAATTGTTTCTCCTTGCTCATACACCATGGTGGCCAGGTCACGGAATATCTCATTTATATCCAGAATATCACCCTTTAAATGCAAAAAAGTTGGACATTACATCTTATAATAGTGTTCTAATTGAACTAAAAATGACTTGTTATAAATACCGTACCTCGATCTCTCGAATTCTTTCTTCTCTTTCGTAAATAAGTCCCTCATCTATTGTTATTTGCTCTGAGAGTTGTTCTTGACTGGCCCTACAAAGTGCACCAAATCACATTGCACAAACTGTCAACTGCTGGGGTTCAAAAGATATTTAGCCACACATAAGTTATAATAACCTAAAGTAAGATAGGTTTTTTAGAATATTCCCCATCCTTTTTCAACAAAACTCAGAGCAATTATTGCTCAAACATGCACTTACCTCCTACTATCCTCTTCAATCAAGCTCGACTTTTCAGTGCCAAAATCATCATCCAACTCAAACATGCACTTACCTCCTACTATCCTGTTCAATCAAGCTCGACTTTTCAGTGCCAAAATCATCATCCAACTCAAACATGCACTTACCTACTACTATCCTCTTCAATCAAGCTCGACTTTTCAGTGCCAAAATCATCATCCAACTGTGAGTAACCAGGTTCCCTTGTTGAGCGAACAATTAATTTCTCTTGCTCAGCGACTTTCTAAAATGAGCATTTTATAATAAACACTATAATTATTTGGTTCTCATTAAAAAATATATATATATAGGATTTAGTAGATAGGATTCTTCTCAGCAGAGTTTCATGGATATAATTCAAATGTATACTCACATTCTGGACAGAGTAATATCTTGATATCGAGTCTCTGAACTCCTCTTTTAGCCTTTCATGTTGAATTCTTTGTTGTCGCTACGGTTGGGAAATGGATAACATTGATCACCAATCAGCAATCTCACCATCACATCAACAACATCAAATATTGCCATTATCAACACCACCAACGCCATCACCCATCATTATCATCATCCATCACTATCATCATTGCCATCATAAACACCATCATCACCACCACCATCTTCAACTCCACAATCATCAACATCATCATCACCACTTTATCATGACAATTATTATCTTCAACATCATTATAACCATTACCATCATAAATAATGACAGTCATTAACAGCATTCCTTATCATAATTATCACTCACACTAGAAGGGGAAGTTCCACCACACATGGTACTCATCTGTTTGAGCAAGTGAGTGGTTTCACTGGCAAGCTTGTTGGTGCCTTGCTGGATACGGTGTCTATAATAGAGAAAAAAGAGTTTTTAATTATCTAGGGTAGGTAGTGTTTTAACACCACAAGTTATATTTTCCATTAGTTAGTTGTTGCTCTCCATTACAAATTTATCTCCATCTCTTATGTCAATTATCTACTTTAAGATGTAGATGCAGATGAATTGGAGTTGAAGAACAGCTGTAGATTAAAAACAACCTGGGAAAAGGCAAATCTAATTAGAATCTTACATTTTTTCAGCAGAAACTTTATCCTTTCCTGAAGTGATTTGCCTGAGTATCCTTTCCAAAGCAGATGCTACAACAGAGAGAGAAAATCAGCTGTATATACTGTGAGCATGCAAATTAATAAGATCATGTTCACTAGAGTGTGTCTTTCATAGCAGAGAGTTGGTAACTGGTCATTTGTTACCAAGCTCTTGTAACTGGAATCATCATTACTGTGAATTTAAAAGGGTAAAAGAAAAATATAAAAAGACATAACTTACTGTTATTATTAATCTGGAATATACTGCTACTAACAGAATCACTTAGATTTTGGAACTCCTCTCTAGCATTGCCTGAAACAAAGAAATAAAGGAAATTGTTTGAGTAACAAATTAGAGACTTTAAAGTTATTTCCTCTAGGAGCAATCAAAGTTGGTTTTCACAAGACATTGTGGTTACCAAGGGACATGCAATTGTACCTTCTCTCTGGTATCCTGCTCTATGGCTGCTTTGCCCTTGTCCATGTAGGTCGCTCCTACCATCTCCGAACGCACCATAGTCTCTGCCATCACCCCGACCGAATTCACCACGTGACATGGTTAGGCTTGCTGATGATAGATAAGATATCATCAACAAGGAAATACTGAAATGAAGTTACCAGAAAGTGTATCCAGAAACAAGCATCAAAGAATCCCTTGCATCTCCATCCAACAATACGGAGCCCCCCTTTCTTCCCCCTCTTCCCCCAGAGCTGTTTCAGGCCTCAAAATATGAGGGAGGGGGGGGGGGGGGAGGGCACAATACAAAACCATTAAAAAATTGTGGTGACAGAGCCATGCTCCTACTGGTAATTTCCTAATAATATATTAAAGTATAGCCCTGTTCCCTAGTGGCTATAGACAAATATGATGTCATACCCCACTTGGCTGCAAGTTGTCACGTGAGATTCGAGCATACAGTACAAAAGAACGACTGAGGATAAAGATACTCTAAACACTTATCTAACGTTAGGAAACCCAATACAGAAAGTAACTTATCAAAAAAAAAAATGAGCAAATTGCCATTAGATCAATGGAGTTGTTAGTAAACTCAATTGAAATTGACTTAACTGTTAGTTATTGCTATGTCGCTATCGTTTCGTGTGATATGAGGTCTTGAAGGAGATTGGGGAATGTGTATGCTGGAATTTGTTAATCTTACCATTGATCAGTGGGCCATCAACCTCTTGGGCTCGTAATTGAGACAAAGTACTCAATAATCAAAGCAAACCATGATTGATTGGGCATAAAATCGAGTACTTTCTCTTTGTAGTTCTCAAAATTTTCCGTTTTGGCTTTGGCTTTTTTTGCACACTCCCAGAAGTCTGGGAATAGTTAAAAACCACAGGCAACCCGTTGCACTTTCAACTCCGGAAAAAATATAAAGAGAGCATGGAGCGTCAAATAAAAAAAGAAATTAAAATGTTAAAAAAAAAAAACAAGAATGATTTAAGAAAAAAAATAGTAAGGCGTACCTATTTATTTAAGCTAATGTAGGGCGAAGGGCGACGCAAGTTATTACTTATGCAAAGGCCTTGACGGTAGACCCAGTCTTACGCGGGTTGACAGCAGAATACCCGCCATCTTGAAACTTCCGACGCCGTCAAATAGCTCAATCCAACAACCATTTCATTGCTTCAAATTTCCGTGTCACCCAAAAGACTATAGCCTGAATCGAAAAGGAGGACATGACCAGTTATTTGACGATTACAGAGACGGTTGTCGAACATTCGGGAGACGAAAGTGATGATGATGAAGATGACGATGTTGTTGAACAAAGTCCTTGCCGGCGATGGGAGAAGAGACGACAGGAGGTAAACATTGCTGTCGTAAACACACTCCCTCTCTTTACAACCCAAAGCTTTTACCTCTGTAGATTTCAAGAGAAGTGAAGGATTTTTTTGACTCACTATCATTTGGAAATCAACTGGGACCAAATAAAAGCTTCAACATTATTCCACTTCATAACTTACAAACAAATCAAGTTTAGTGCCGTTTTTGCTTGGCTTTTTCTTTCATTTACTCGGTGTTTTCAAAGAAGATTTTCCCTCGTTAAAATTTAGCTAGAGTGTTCTTGTATTAAGTGTTGTAGTTAATTTATAAATAACAGCGAAAAACCGCGTTTACATTGTACTCCTCCTTTGGGGTCTGGCCTCTTTCTCGCTATGTGTGCTTGAGCTAAAAGACGACTGCCTACCCACCGTTTCTAGTGCATCGCAGTACAGTACCATTTTGCTTGTTACATGCTAAGTTAGTTTGTGGCATTCTGTTTTTATGTCCCCCCTTGCATGTTTAACATTGTGAAATCTAATTGCTAAGTGTTTTAAAAAAGTGCGACCAAGAATCAAACTCCAAAAGGTGTCACATTGTCGGGTACTTGGTAGAGTGTAATGCCTTACCTTGTTGCTTGGTGACGCAAATGAACCACCTAACAATTGGAAAGTAATGTTTGCCTCAGTTAATTAAGCAGTCATTACTTACATACATAGCTCAAGTGCATAGTTTGGCTGAGGTCAAAATGACTGTGACTAAACGTAACAAATATGCAATAAATATTGCCAACAATTCAGACTTTTATTCCAATCTTTCTAGATAAGGGCAAAATGTTACAAAGTGCGTAGTGTATGCAAACACCCTTCATAAACTCTAGATCAAGGCATTACACAACATTGTCCAGAGAACATAAACTCAAGATCGAGGCACTAAACAACATGGTCCAGAGAACATAAACTCTAGATCAAGGCACTAAACAACATGGTCCAGAGAACATAAACTCAAGATCAAGGCACTAAACAACATGGTCCAGAGAACATAAACTCTAGATCAAGGCATTAAACAACATGGTCCAGAGAACATAAACTCAAGATCAAGGCACTAAACAACATGGTCCAGAGAACATAAACTCTAGATCAAGGCACTAAACAACATGGTCCAGAGAACATAAACTCTAGATCAAGGCACTAAACAACATGGTCCAGAGAACATAAACTCTAGATCGAGGCACTAAACAACATGGTCCAGAGAACATAAACTCAAGATCAAGGCACTAAACAACATGGTCCAGAGAACATAAACTCTAGCTCAAGGCATTAAACAACATGGTCCAGAGAACATAAACTCAAGATCAAGGCACTAAACAACATGGTCCAGAGAACATAAACTCTAGATCAAGGCATTAAACAACATGGTCCAGAGAACATAAACTCTAGATCAAGGCATTAAACAACATGGTCCAGAGAACATAAACTCAAGATCAAGGCACTAAACAACATGGTCCAGAGAACATAGCTGCTAGCTCAAACCATTTATGCCAAAAATTGTGCCATTATAGGTAATGCAGCGAGATGTTCCTGGTATTGACCATGCTTACCTGGCAATGGACACTGAGGAAGGTGTTGAGGTTGTCTGGAATGAAGTGCAATTTTCAGAAAGAAAGGATTTCAAAAGTCAGGAAGTAAGTATTCATTTTTTGGTATTTATTTATCAAAAGATTTCGTCCACTACTGGTACTGTAAAATGTAATGACTTCTTGGGTTACATATAAAACTGAATAGCACTGCTTTTACTGTAAATACAATGCATTTACCAGTCCTTATAACCAGGATGTGATTTGTCCATTCTATCAAAGTATATTGCACTTTTTTGTCGACTTTTGTTTATGTATATATATTTGTGACTGAGTGTAAAACATGACTGTTGTGTATATTTGTTAAAAGCCAGACATATGTAGTAGATAAAGCTTTTTTTTTCAATTTAAAGATAGAGGTTACAGACCTCAAAATTTAAATTCAGCTTCCAGACATAGGTTAAGTTCACTTTACAGACAGCAGAAATAAATGCCATTTGTTTGCAGTCTTCTGAACAAATTTTGTTCCTTTTTTTAACGAGACAGAGATCATGCACATAATAAATACCAGAGGGACATTTTTTCCATCATATTTTGTTTTTTTAAACACTGCTCTATACTGTAATTTCTTAATATGTATGATACACATGATATAATAATTACTACCACTGTGATGTGTCTGTTTTTACACTATATTCCTTAATGTTGTCACCAAACATTGTATTGTATGACTTGTCATAATTATTCCAATAAATTGATGTTGCGTTGTTAACCCTTTCATCCTATGCGACCCCCTGTGTAGAGTTGGTCCAATGCTATTGGTTGGATGATAGTAGGCAAAGACGAGGTGAGACTTCTCACTGTTATAATTCTTAACTTTAAATTAAAGCCAATAAGTTAAACACTTTTTTATATTTTATGATTTTAACCCTTTTATTATTTAACAATCTTTTAATCCTTAACTAACCATACTTGATCCATCACCTAAAGTGGGACATAGTCAGAAGTTACGCTATTTGAAGTTACTCTTGTTTAATATTCATGTTTTATACTTGGTTTATAAATCAAGGCAAACTGATTTTTGACCATGTCCTTTCTTTTGGATGCCGTAAAAGACCTATAAAGCTAACACTTTTTCCTTCTCTTCAAATCTCTTCTTTTCTCTATTCCTTCTTTTCAATTTAATTTTAAATTTAATGATAAACGGTTGGATCCAGGGTTATTTCACGAAGGCGTGAGGGAACACATAAGCAAATTGCAGGAGGAAAATATCTGGAATTAGCTCACTTAAATTTCTTCTAAATTTTAGTCCAAAAAGGAAAGTAGCACCACCAAACACAAACACCATCATCCCCTTCCCTCCAGAGTTTGCTACGCCCTTATTTTGTAAATAGATGGAACACAGTGTTTTGCCCGTTTGGGTATGACAATACTATGTTTTATTCCCTTAGATACGCATGAATTCCAAAGATCTTGGATTACGACAATTGTAACAAATCCAACAAATCATTGTATAATTAAAAAAACTTTTACTGCTTCCAATTGATAAGTAGCACTATAAGAGGTGTAACGAGACTAATTCTATCTATATAGCTTTTGAAATACTTTTATAAATGATAATGTAATGTAAAGAATAATTATTTCTGGAAATAAACAGAATGTCTAAACTAACCTGAATTTGACGCATGTGTTTCAGAATGCAATAATTATCTTATACAAGATCTATCAGTAGATACCCATTTTCGCCTAGCGTGGTTGCCTAGCTAGGGGGATCCTCTCCATGAGGAAACCACCCATTCTCGGGAAAAAGATGGGAAAGGAATCATAATGAACCACAATTAACTTCCTTGTGACCCTATTTTTTCGGGACTGGCTAAGCCCTTATCTACTAGGTATGTATTTATTTGGCATTTGAATATTCTATTTTATCTATGATGCTTGAATAATGAAAATATCATGATGCAAGAGTTACACAGTCTGAGGGTTGCATGCTTCTATATCACACATATTATCATAGTATAAGCATGGATTTTCCTCCTATCATATCATCGTTATAATTATTTTAGCTCAGAGGATCAAGTGCAAATTTCACAGTCTGTTCTTACAGACTGTTAGTAACTTTCAGCTACATTAGGGGTTAGGAGTGGGAGAAGGAAGTATAAAGCAGGGGCGGGTCCAGGAGTTAAAAAAAAAAAAAAAAGAACAGAAGCAAAGGTTTCATGAAGCGGGGAGATTCATTGTTCTTCCATGGATTTGCTTACATTTCTAAGCCAAATATCTGAAAAAAGGGGGGTAAGCTCGGCCCACCCCTAGATCCGTCCCTGTAAAGTGTGGCGGGGTTCATATGTAGCATGGCTAGTGCAGATTATATTGAAGTGTGTGCTTTGTGCCTATCTACTTTTTTGTCAGTACAACAATCAATGCAATTATGCCACCTATGATCACAAGAACCAAAAGTAATAGGCACATCTTCTTGCGTGCAGCTTTCTAAAAAAAATCAAACAGACAAAAAGTAATAAGTTTATTTTTTTCTTTTGGAGGGCAATCAGCAGTGGCGTTTCCAGAGAAAAATGGGACCAATTGAGCTTTAGGGCCACGGCGGTAAAACAACGGGTAAATGAAAATACCCGATAAGAAAACCAACCCGTACCCGGTAATCGGGTAGATACAAAACATCGGGTAAAAACCCGATAATAAATATCGGGTAAATTACCCGATAAAACACCGGGTAAAAACATCGGGTAAAAATACCCGATAAAACATCGGGTAAAAATACCCAATAAAACATCGGGTAAAAATACCCAATAAAACATCGGGTAAAAATACCCGATAAAAAATCGGGTAAAAATACCCGATAAAACATCGGGTAAAAATACCCGATAAAACATCGGGTAAAAATACCCGATAAAACATCGGGTAAAAAATACCGGATAAAGCATCGGGTAGAAAATACCGGATAATAAACACAGATATACGATACCCCATGATGTGGTTTAATATTTCACTATATTAATATTTAACTTATGGGTTTTACTGGGTTTTCTTTTGTTGTGCGCGCGTGGAATGTGTGCGTGAGTCTATATTTGTGCGCGTTTATAAAAAGAAAGCGAATCGATTGAAGGCCACAATGGCAGGCCTTTGTAGTCTTTGAATGCCGCTAGTATAGTCTAGTGAGTCCGATTTTTGGTATCATGCGACTCAGAAATTTAATAAAGTATGTACATCTTGGCTTAGATGTGCGTCGGTTGTTGGAGCTAAAATGCAACCCTTTTTAAATAAAGATGATTTTTGTATTGCGTATTGCATTGGCTTGAAAGTTAAAATAGCTTAACCCTAATTAATTAGCCTTTTACCTTGTTAGCAATGATCTAGATCCGTTATTTAGTTAGTAATAAAACTAAAAATGAGATTACATTCTTCACGCTCCCCGTAAAGTACATCGTAACACCCGCAATGAAACAACCAATTCGAGTGAACTTGAAAAATACAATAAAAATTGGTATCTCAAACTTTCTTGCAAAGCTCAGAAATCAGGGTTGAAAACAACGACGCTAGGGTTTTCACTCAAAAGTCGCCCCATGACAGGTAATCCGGAATCCGGAATCCATGAAAAAATGAGATATGGGATCCGGAATCCATGAAAACATGAGATATGGAATCCGGAATCCATGAAAAAATGAGATATGGAATCCGGAATCCATGAAAAAATGAGATATGGAATCCGGAATCCATGCTGCTGGAATCCGGAATCCACGAGAAAAAACCCACATGGAATCCGGAATCCACACACTAGGATCCGGAATCCAGAATCCTATTGGAGAACCTGTCATGGGGCGACAAAAGCTACTAAATGATTTCGCTGAACCCGTTTATCGCTATGGTTCCGAAAAACCTTACCCATTCGCTTAGTTACACAAAGTTGGTTTATTCACAATTCACTGAGACCCTAGCCGGACACTTAGGGTAAAGATCCTGGCTCACTGAAGGGGTGAGAGCGAGTTCAAAGCGACTCATGGTGGAATTATCATTTTCACTTTGCGCGACACGGCCCAAATTACAGGTATTTTCAGCTGCGAAAAATCAAGACATCTACTGTAGATTTCCTGTTAAGATTACAAAAGGACTTCTAAAGCAAACACAAATAAAACAGCCTAACAGACATATGCAGTAGCAGACCACTCTGCGGCAACTCTTATCGGCAATAATATCGCTTTTGCATTGCCAGGCATAATCCGTGGTTTCCTGATAGCAAAAGCTTAATTTCTTTATATTTTACTGGGCTGGCGTTCGCAAGGCCCACTTATAAAGAATGATCTAGAGAAATTACCCTTCACTTTGTGACTGTATAATAATCGATTATCATATATCTACAGTGACTCAAGAAACTTGATTTCGCACTGAACTAGTCACATCCTATTTTCTAAAAGCCAATTGAAGTACAAGCCAGGAAATCTAAGGCCGCTCCTAGCCTCCTCTCTGCAGGCATCTCTAGGTCTAGGTGCTGGAAAATTCAAAACTAAACAAATAGAGAATCTAAGGGTATGGGCAAAGAAAGTAGCTGTTATTTACTCATTCTTTTTGATTGAACAATACTGAAACAATTTCTATCCGAGATTGGTTCCCATATCGTTTCGTGATAACTGAAATTAATTGTTAGTTAGATAATGGAAAACCACAGTATAGTCAGTACATGATTTTCAACATTATCTACATGTGACTGGGAAGCCATTCAAGATTTCGGTACTGGGTTCATTTACTGTTACTGTTAACTTATCCATATTCAATAGGTTATTCGACCAATCGGATGACCCTCTTTAGACACGTGAGTAGGCTTTTACATAGGCCCCAGGGATATAACTGTGTGGTAAAATCCTCACGTGTCGGAATCAGTTTCTCTAAATCAATTACAAACAGCGCTATGCTGTTCTTTTTCCGGATCCTTATTCTCTCTTACTATTTGCCATTTCGTGTAATTTCTGATCGACTTTGGATTACACAGTCTTCTAAAGTATTTTTGGTCTTCAGTCTCAGGAGTTTGGCGGTATAAACTGCGACTTCGGAGGCATGTTTTTTTTAACTCTACAGCGCTCGAGGAACGCCTGAATTTATTCAATTCCAACAAAATTTGTCTCATTGTCTACTCTGTGTCTACTGTAGTTATCTGGATTCCCAGGAACGCAACATGCACACTTTCGACTTTTCATCTAATCAATGAAGTACTATTTTAGGCATTGAGTGCTTTTGAGTATATTTTTAATTCACTGATGGACTAGCTTTGACTCCCTGATGAACATAGACTTTGTGTTTCCACCTCGATTGGTCAAAGCGCCTATTGAAATTGGATGAGTTAATCGTAACAGTGAAACTGGACCACTGGACTTAGCACCGAATTCTTGAAATGGCTTCCCAGTCGCACGTAACATTCGCATCACGTGTTTTATCGGGTACGAAATTTTATATCCGATAAAGCACTGCTACTACTGCTCGTGTTTTAAATAGTACATCGATACTAAATGAAGGGAAAATTCTTGCTGAACATTCTATTTATTGTGTATGAGCCTTACAAACAATAGCCATCATCAGCGGATTATGCCTGGCACAACTCAAAAGCGATAATTACCGATAAGAGTTGCCGCAGAGTGGTCGCTGTCCTGGGAAATCTTTACATAAAATCTACAGTAGATATCTTAAAGCGCAGCTGAAAATATCTGTTATTTGGGCCGTGTCGCGTATTGTCCCGAAATAAAAATAATCATTTGAACCATGACAGCCATGAGTCTCCCTGAACTCTCTCGCATCCTTTCAGTGAGCCAGGATCTTATTACAGCAAGTGTCCGATGTCAGAATACTATTCGCCTTCAGTATGGTTGATCATACTAATCAATGTCATTTTAACAGTTAATAAATGGGACAGTTTTCCGTGGAAAAGAGGTTTACCCCTCGGAACCAAATATAATAGAGAATTAGACCTTATGTGATTATGGATAATAAAGCGCTTTTGACCTATCAAACGACGCGCTATGTAACCGCCGCCGCCTGGTAAATAAGTAACACTACCCCGAGCGGTGCAATTTTTTTTTCTTCCCCATTATATAAAAATAACAGAGTAGGCAAGACAATTTACTAAGGACAGTTATGATGGATCCTACCTTATCAAAACAAATCCAACCACCAACGTCCTCAGCTGTGACTGCTTTGGACTTGTCATCACAAGGGAAACGTACACAAAAGCGGCAGAGAATCTATTTGATAAAATGCTTTAGCCTGTTAGCTGACTTTTACGGGGCTTTCCTTTTAGTTTTATTGAAGGCAAGAATTTAACTATGAAATCAGTCTGATCCCTGTGTTGCATTCGTTAATGGCACACGGTTTTGCAACGTGAGTTCGCCTAAGTCTTCCCTGCTAGCAGAGGCCTCTTTTCTCTGTATTTCGCTGGGCTGGAGTTCGCGAGGAAAAGATACCTCTGCCATGGGTCGAAACTGTTTCTGTTGCGCATGCGTGGAGCGTTAATAAGCGACCGACGTGCCAAAACCCGTACCATCGCGCGAAAGCTGTCAACATGCTAATATGCTTTGCATGGGTTTAGTCGGAAATCATGAATCAAACTCCGGTTAGTTCTCCTCTTCGAAAAAAGAAAACAACTGTCCAATTTCAATCACCTAAAACGTCACTAAAAAGATTGAGCAGCAAACGCAGCAAAGACGAGTTTTGTCTTGTTTGTGGGATTAATTTCAAGACATCTGGGCAGGCGAGTTTCTTCAATGTAAATATCGCACAGTTGGACTCGAAGAAAATGTTACAAAACTTTTTGGTAAACTTAGCTATTTCCAGAAGAATATGCAAAACCTGTAAACGGAAGATTGACTCGTTAGTCAAAAGAGAGAAAATTCTGAATGAAGATAAGGCATTGAATGGCTTCTTTTATAATTCGTCGCGTGATATTTCTACGGAGGACGCCGTTTCGAATGCGGGCTTATTATCCCGCAGCGGATATACGTTTCATGCATGCATATACGTTTCATGCATGCATTGTGGGCTCAAATAGTGGCCAGTAATTAATGAACGGAGCATGCGCTCTGGATTTCGTCCACGATCGTGGACGGCGGTTTGATCAAACGAACTTGCGACCCATGGCAGAGGTATCTTTTCCACGCGAACGCCAGCCAAGCGAAATACAGAGAAAAGAGGCTTCTGCTAGCAGGGAAGCCTAAGTCCGGTCAATGAATAACTTGACAATTTGCTGGAGAAACGATAATTTTTGTGTTCCTGCACTTGCAACACATGAAAGCCATTGTGATCTCAATCAATTTCCTCTAATCATCTACGTCTTAAGCAAGTATTTTTGCCTTTGGAGCTGAACTCAAGATTAGTTTAACATCAATAATAGGACACAAAGGACTATTTATCGTTATATAGCCCTCCGGAATTATATGAAATTTGCTATCTAAAATTTGTACTCAGGGAGTAAGAAACTTTATTTTAGTTAGCTGAGAGACATGATTGAGTCATTTTTAGTGAATGAAGATAAAACGTATTTCAGAGCTCTACATTTTATTTTCCGTTTAGAGTGTCATTAGAGCGGTACCCTGTGTACCAGAGGCTCCGAGCTTCGCGGCGTTCGTTCCATACTTGAGAATTAAGCTTTTGTTTTAACAAAACGAATAATCATAGAAAAACTTTGCCAAATTTATGACACTCACCGCATCCGTATAAGAATTGTTGGTTTCACGATGATGACTTTAATCTGTTGGACGTGTATCAAATGGCAAAAAAGCTGTCCAATGTGTTATTCCTGAATGGCGTTTTTCGCACGTATTTCTTCTGAGGGGATTCCGACCTACTGTTTCAACTTGTAGCTTAATTAACTTTTTATTTGCTCAGCAAGGAGTCTAAAGGCCACAACTACTTACAAAACCGAGTACTGCAAAAGGAGACTATATACCATGAAACGGTCGCGACCCAAATATACGGATTGTGATTGGCTTGCATAGACAGTGTATCAAGTGTATGTTGCAACAACTGTGTGTGTGTGGGGGAGGGGGGGGGGCTATATAGCCCGGATTGACCTGGATTTTCTTCATGGTGGTGACGGTGTTACTCCGTAGAGTAGTATTGGCTTTATGATGGTGTTGAAGAGCCTGATCTTGGTGGTGATGCTGATCTCGCTGGATCCCCAGATGTTCTTTAGTTGATAGAAGGCTGCTCGGGCTTTACCAATGCGGGTTCTGATGTCGGCATCCGTTCCTCCCTTATTGTCCAGGATGCTGCCGAGGTAGGTGAAGGTGTCCACCTCTTCCAGCGCCTCGCCTTGGACTGTGATGGGTGTCTCGTTGGATGCGTTTGTCTTGAACACCTTGCTCTTCCCTCTGTTGATGTTGAGGCCGAGCCTGGCTGAGTTGTCCGCAACGATGATGGTCTTTTCCTGATACCCGTGTTAAAGTGGTTTCACTTAATGATAAGTCGAATAAATCATAAAAGACGACACTATATCATTTATTTTCAATGTTTGTTTTATCTTTAGGATTTACTCTAATTCAAACTCATCTCACCCCAACCCCACCCCTTCACTACCCCCTGAAACCAACAACCCGCCCCTTAGTTTTGGAACAACTCTGTTCTCGTAGTTTACTAAGGCCGTTGGGGGACTTAAATAAGCCGCTGTGCTCGTTCAGAGAGAAGAAAAATAGGTGAGACCAACATAAGTTTTGACCCCTAAGTTATAGAAAAAGTGCGTAGTCTCTAGATCCTTTTCCCCAAAGAATAGCATCATCCACTATAAGTGCGTAAAGGCTTTTGGCAGCGCAACATGATAAGTTGCCAGGAAAGATGAACTCTTTCCAAAATGACAAAGAAGTAGGCATTAAGAATAAGTAATTAGGTACAGAGTTCCAAAATGACAAAGAAGTAGACACTAAGAAGAAGTAATTAGGTAGAGTTTCATTCTCTTTGCCGAGGTTATGATCAGGTAGCAAATGTCAGCAAATGTAACAAATGTCAGCAAGTTTTGAGGTCTACCTAGTGCGATCTTTCTCAGAAAAATACCTGTTCAAGCGGAGCATAAGACTTGGAAGATCTTTAAAAGGTAATATATTGTTATAGATTAGACGAGGGAAGACACAAAAGTAATAAAAAAACATCTTCCGCGTATCATCTTCAATGGCTATGTTCATTTTAGACTTCATTGTACATGTCTAAACATCGAGCTCACATTTTGAAAAAGCAACAAAATAGTCAACAATAAAATTAAGTTAGAGTTGTTATTAGGATATAATGATCCACCAGCCTGATAAGGCGATCACTTTAGACAGACAGACAGACGCAGACTAGTTTTGTTATAGAAACAGCCTATTTTTTTAATATTTGCCATTAATAGGAAACAGTCGTATGTCAGTTTTGCATTTATCCCCTCTATATTAGCTGTAGGATTTATGATCACAGTTTTACCCTGTTAAATCCTTTGCATTTGACTACGAAATTTGATTAATTTAATTCTTTCTTCAGCATTTGTATAATTATGTGGTTACTTATTGTTAGTAGAGTTAGAGCAATTCTTTGCTTTATAGCAGGGTTAGCTAACAGGTAGGCTAACTGATAGGCTTCTGATTATTATTCTTAAACAATTTTCAGTTTATTGCGTTCGTTAGTATATTTCCTGTTGTCATAAGAGCCGAGTAAGCTGAGCTAATTTTGAAATGTTTGTTATACTTCACACATTCCATATAAATTACTGTTTTCAAAAGAGCCTGGTCATCCTTTGGCAATAAACGTGTCCAGTATTTTATGCTTCTGAACGATTAGTCAATTTGGATAAAAATTAAAGGTTTTGCGCTGAAATCCCAAGTCCCCTTAACTCGGGCAGATTCGTTGTGTAGCCATTAAGTTGTGGAGTACGTGCGCACAGGGGGTTGAACTCAGCACAGTGTAACCAAACTGGAGTTTCATACACCAGAGGGGTAAGCTTTGAAGGAGGCTAGATAGTATAGAGAAGGTGAATCGAGGACATATTAAACATTAGGGAATTAGATCCTGGTGTAAAAACGGCATCTATGCAGAGGTAAAGAAAACGGAACGGGTGGGGGAAGAAAGAGAAATTGGTTATCCATAAGAAAAAGAAAGGGGCTGATATAATAGACATAAAATTATATTGGATGAATTTAATATACATCGACGAATAAACGCATCAGAGTTTTACATAGCGAATTCATTACTTTCGTCGGTTGGTCAGCCAACCGCCGCGGATACCGTCACCCCTCTGCCTCTACTCCTTGTAATTGGAGGGGCCAATGTTGTACGTGGAGCATTCTCTTCCCTTCTGCCGGAAGTACTGTTGCCGAAGAGCGACAAGTGATATGCCTGGTATAAGTCCGCGGGCTTCTGGAGGGGATGAATTTTAGGCGTCTGCACCACGGCCTACAGGAAACATGCCTTCTCGTGCGATTGGCCCCTATCTACTCTCTCTAGGACCTCCGCTGCCTCGTGCGCCCTGTATTAATGGAAGCCTGTTTTGTCCCGCGACTACCATAAACCGACAATTGCGTTTTCATTGTTTCTTGACCGGAACCGCCGCCAGCTCAAGCTTTGATTCTTGGAATAGGGTTGCAACATCATTCTGAGTAACACAAAAAGGAAAATAATTATAAACAGAAATGAGAGCAGAGCACAATGGGCACACAAAACACTCTACACTATAAAGCGTGACAGGAATTAACCACGGTTCGGCCATTAATCACCTCCTAGGCTGTGTATCCACTTTCATTTCCACTGCTAGCTGGGCTGAGATATAATCTCCGGCTCGGCCATGTCACTCAGGCAGCAACTTCAGCCAAGTGGGTAATGTGTTCATCGACGTCGACGTTGACGTCGCTGCGGTAAGAATTGGTAGGATTCCTACTGCCCATATATGGGCACCGGAAGAGAAGAAATATTTTTATAGGTTGCTGGTGGGTACGCTAATTCTTTTTTTCATTCAGGCAATGTTAAAATTTATTCAAACGATTATTCTGAATTTTAGAGGATGTCGTTCCTCAAAAATATTGTTTAGTGAAACACCTAGCGAAAAAGTCAACCAGTCATTTTGTTCAGTTGTTATAGCAAGAATAGCAAGTGTTATATAAATAATATTTATGCTGGTCATTTTTGTATTAAAAAGTATGAGACTGGTGGACGCCACCTGAATGTGTAAAGTGGTATCCTTTTCTAGTACAGATAAAGGGCGGCCGCTTGAACAATGCTATTTTATGTTAAACAAGAGTGTTTCAAACGAAAATAAGATAATACTGGACGAAATAAGGAATTTAAATACATTCAAGACAAATACAAGATGTTACTTAAATTAAATAGTATTTCTAAGTTACATTTAAGTGGGGCACTTATAGTCAGTATCATTTTTAAGTAGAAATAAGCTTTAATTTCATTATACTAGTTGGACATTATACTAGTTGGACTAGCAGTGGTTTGAGTTTCTAAACATCACATTTTTTTAGGCAAATGTCAGGAGGCATTCGGGATTTTCTGTTTCCTTTAACCAAGTGTTTTGTACTTGTGGGATAGAGAAAAACGATGCTAAATTGTTATTCGCATTATTATAGGATAACTTAGCAAGGGAGTAGCCAGGGGGGGGGGTGTCCCCCCTTCTAGCAGCCAGAAATGCGGTAAATGTAAAATACAGGAGAAAATTTCTTGAAAGGACCTTTTGGGCCCCTCCCTGTTAAAAACCCTGGCTACGCCGCTGCTTAGCCTAAGCAATAATAATACAGCTTCAGGTGAGACCGAGAGGAAGTCAGTCATTTGCGAGAGGAAGTGACGCGCAAGCGTATCTATTGTTTTCACGTGACTATCACGGCGGGCTTTTCGCATACCAGAGCGTGTTTAGATGTGGGACTTTGTTCGACGTTTGCATCTAACCTCTCAAAAGATGCGCTATTTCTTTCAATCACATCAAATCAGATGGCAAATCTAATAATGAAAACATTTTGATCAAATTGCTTTAATTTTGAAGAGATAACAGAGCGTTAAAAGTGAAAACCCAGCGACTGCATGAGAACTCAACAGTAAGAATGAAGACAAAGCTAGCTGAAATTGTAGCCGAAAGAGAGCATCAGGGCTTTCAGGTAAGCCTAACTGATTGGGGCTGATTCCTGTCTATTGTTTGCTTGTTTATTACTGTTTTTTAAAGGAAATCTTTCGAATTTAGCTGATCTTTTTCCTTTGAGTAGTTTATCATGTCATTCGAATCAGCGTTCGCCGTCCGATAAAGAGCCTTCGGTTTTATTTTATCTGGCCAGCGGAGACATCTTATACTTACGCACTTGTTATATGCATATTGTTTTATATCTTATACAAATCAATGATTTTTTTAAAGACTACCCTCAGTTGCTACTGAGCTTTAAACTCTGCTGTTTTGCCACAGTCATTATCACAGAACAATGTAAACATAGTCGGCCTAGATTGCAAAATACCTTCAGTTTACTTGAATATTTTCACTATCAATGCCGTCTCAGTGAGATTTTAATTTGAATGAATTTCTCTGGAGCTGTTAACTGTTGGTATATTTAGTTCGGTGTTATGTCAGTATTTTAAGGGGGCACTCCCACGGCTGAAGGATGATTTTAGCATTATTTCTGAGGGCTCCAAAACACTAAAATCATATAGAACCAAGAAGGATAGAGAAGGAAACACAACTGATAATTTGTAAATTTCACACATCGCTTCATTCCATACGGTCGAGTGTCAATGCATAAGATATTGCTTTCCAGTCATTTATCCGTTACGCCTAAAAAAGAGTGAATCTCTGCCTTGAAATTACAAGAACATGCCAAAGAGAGTTTACGCGATACATATATTTTCAAACCTTTTAACCACTATGACCAGACATGTACACTGATTGTGTGAAGATAATAAAATGTGTTCTCTAGTTTTCAATCACCTAGCAATAAGTGATATATTGCTTTGTGCTGCATCTCTTGATGTCAGATCTTTTAGCTGGTCTTGTTGTTGTATAAGTATGATACTATGATTTCAGAACCAAATATGCATGCTAGTTTTTTGATATTTTTAGACCTTACATACATGTTGCGTACCTTGGGATCACACAAAATCTTAAAAAGTTACCTGCGCTTTCATACATATATGTTTATTTATATTATATTCAAGCTCAAGGGAAGCAACATTTTCTAATTGCAGAAACTATTCTAGAAATTTGCAGTACATGTTAACTCTAAATTTATCTTATCATTTCCTGCTAATTGTTTTAAAACACAAACTAACCCTTATTTAGTGTTTTCTGCTTGTTTCTAGGTGTACAGAATAAAATAGTTCTACAGTTTTATTTACACTATACATACAACTTGAAAAATCATTTCGCAAAGCAGAAGAGGAAAGTAACAAATGCATAAAAAACTAAATAAATGGAAAGTTGATAATAGAAAAGGGATTTTTCTTCATCATTATACTCAACAAAAATAAGAGTCAAATTTTTTGTTACTTTTCTCTTTCCCTATGAAAATGTGGAAATTCATTAGTTTTGGGTACCATAGATGCACATCACCAGGCAATTGACACTCTTTAGTATTCAAGTCACTGATCATATTCAATGTATGTGTTGATTTTCATAGACACTGTAAATTGTTGTGGATTTTGTTTGCGATGAAAGAAATCCCTTTTTTTCTACCACCGGGGTGCGCAGTCATAGGAATCATATGGAAAAAGCTTAGCATTTGAAGATTTCTTAATAAGAAATGACCCACTTTTCGCCAAGGGGGAAACCCCCTGTGTATGCGCCTGGCTCCAGCCGCCTATTTCCCAAGCACAGCCTGCTACTCTAAAAGTTATTGAAACCCCATGTTAGAAACTGTGTATCCTTGATATCTCAAGATTGGTCCCCAAGATATAGCATTGATAAAACATTGGTGATTGGCATGTAAGCTGGAATTCCGGTAGTTTGTCATTGCTTTTAATGAAGGCAGTTTTAGTACTATAACACCAAGAGGCCTAACACCTCGATTCATACCTTCATTTTAGAGTAAATCCAACTTTGGTCGAAATTTTTATAAAATATAGCGTTTTGAAGCGAGTTTTTGTACCCCAAGTTGTGCAAAAAATACAGCGATGTTTTGTATGGAAATTTTTACTTCCCACTGTTTTTTTATCTCAAGGTCATAAACCCATTCTTCCCCAGTTATTCGTAATCTATGATTGGGCTTTTTAAAGAATGACTAGAATATAAACATAAGAAATCCTAGGTATGGTAAGTGGTTTAATTTTCAAAGCTGCCTACATAATGTTTTATTTTTTATTAAAAGCACAAAAGCCTGCAACTGAGAAATGAAGCATTGTTTGTTGCAAATCCACAAAGATACATTCCCACTGAAATTTGTCAGGAAAAATATTTGATTTTAGTGCACTGTACGAATTATTATTAAAACAAGTTATTTTATTTACTTTTTACAGACACAGCAGTAATATGATGCACTGGATGCTACGGGCTGGTCAAGGAGCAAAGAAGAAGAAGATACAGTAGTTTGCCATATGATTGACTACCTTTTTTTGTAATTGCTAAAAGGTTATTTGGGAATGTTTTGTATGTGCTAATGTTTACTGTAGGACAAGCAGGCATCCCTCTTGAAAAAAAGCATTTCCATCAAACACGGGCTAGTCTTTTCTTATTCTTAGAGTTTCATTGATCTAAATAATTGGATTATATGATATCCTATAGATAGAGATAGCTCAGTGAATTTGATTGTACATTTAAAGTTAAATAAAGTGTGTATTTATTGTATATTGGTGTGTGTGCTTATTTTTTAAATGATTGATATCAAACTATTGCATACGGGTCTGCAATACGTAAATGTATGCAAAATTCGGACATAAAGGTTCAATTAAAGAACATTTCTAGACTTAAATATAAAGTTTAATGGACATTTCTATACTTATACGCAACGTTTAATGGAATAACATGTCCTGGATAGTCTCAGAAAGGTTATATTTAAAGGCCTTTCCAGATAAAATTTAATGGATTTACGTGTTCTCGATAGTTTTATAAAGTTTACATTCGAAATGAACATTTCGAAACCTTTGAAAAAATTATTATTCCAGCCTACTGAAAGGAACACTGAAATGTATCTAAAGTTCAGATTTCTTCGTAAATTGGTTATTTCATCCCCCGAACATGCACAAAATCGTCGGTGAAGGATGCAGGATTTATTACCTTTCTTTTTTTTAACGGGAAATCAAGAGAGCTGTGTGATGCGGAATTGGGCATAAAATTGAGCGGAAATGTGGGATCAGAACCCCTTTCAAGACCATGATATTTGAACACTTTTCCGTTTTAGTGCGCCACAGTTCGAAGCCCAAAGCAATACATTCTGCATAGACTAGACAGTAGTTTCAAATTCAACGCGCACAAAAAATAGACCCACGCACACGTTCAGGTACAATCAAAAGAAACCAAGAAGAATCTGTGAATTAATAATATATGTCACCACTAGCTCCCGCTTTTGGGTATCGTATATCAGTGTTTATTATCGGGTATTTTTACCCGATGTTTTATCGGGTATTTTTACCCGATGTTTTATCGGGTATTTACCCGATGTTTTAGGATCCATGTTTTATCGGGTATTTTTTACCCGATGTTTTATCGGGTATTTTTACCCGATGTTTTATCGGGTATTTATACCCGATGTTTCATAGGGTATTTACCCTTTTAGTTAACGGTTATATTTTAAATAATATATTACTTACCCGATCTAGTATTTGTATTTTACCCGATAAATACCATCAGGTATTTTTTATTACATCGGTGTAAATAAAACAATACACATACAACTTGAAAAATCATTTCGCAAAGCAGAAGAGGAAAGTAACAAATGCATAAAAAACTAAATAAATGGAAAGTTGATAATAGAAAAGGGATTTTTCTTCATCATTATACTCAACAAAAATAAGAGTCAAATTTTTTGTTACTTTTCTCTTTCCCTATGAAAATGTGGAAATTCATTAGTTTTGGGTACCATAGATGCACATCACCAGGCAATTGACACTCTTTAGTATTCAAGTCACTGATCATATTCAATGTATGTGTTGATTTTCATAGACACTGTAAATTGTTGTGGATTTTGTTTGCGATGAAAGAAATCCCTTTTTTTCTACCACCGGGGTGCGCAGTCATAGGAATCATATGGAAAAAGCTTAGCATTTGAAGATTTCTTAATAAGAAATGACCCACTTTTCGCCAAGGGGGAAACCCCCTGTGTATGCGCCTGGCTCCAGCCGCCTATTTCCCAAGCACAGCCTGCTACTCTAAAAGTTATTGAAACCCCATGTTAGAAACTGTGTATCCTTGATATCTCAAGATTGGTCCCCAAGATATAGCATTGATAAAACATTGGTGATTGGCATGTAAGCTGGAATTCCGGTAGTTTGTCATTGCTTTTAATGAAGGCAGTTTTAGTACTATAACACCAAGAGGCCTAACACCTCGATTCATACCTTCATTTTAGAGTAAATCCAACTTTGGTCGAAATTTTTATAAAATATAGCGTTTTGAAGCGAGTTTTTGTACCCCAAGTTGTGCAAAAAATACAGCGATGTTTTGTATGGAAATTTTTACTTCCCACTGTTTTTTTATCTCAAGGTCATAAACCCATTCTTCCCCAGTTATTCGTAATCTATGATTGGGCTTTTTAAAGAATGACTAGAATATAAACATAAGAAATCCTAGGTATGGTAAGTGGTTTAATTTTCAAAGCTGCCTACATAATGTTTTATTTTTTATTAAAAGCACAAAAGCCTGCAACTGAGAAATGAAGCATTGTTTGTTGCAAATCCACAAAGATACATTCCCACTGAAATTTGTCAGGAAAAATATTTGATTTTAGTGCACTGTACGAATTATTATTAAAACAAGTTATTTTATTTACTTTTTACAGACACAGCAGTAATATGATGCACTGGATGCTACGGGCTGGTCAAGGAGCAAAGAAGAAGAAGATACAGTAGTTTGCCATATGATTGACTACCTTTTTTTGTAATTGCTAAAAGGTTATTTGGGAATGTTTTGTATGTGCTAATGTTTACTGTAGGACAAGCAGGCATCCCTCTTGAAAAAAAGCATTTCCATCAAACACGGGCTAGTCTTTTCTTATTCTTAGAGTTTCATTGATCTAAATAATTGGATTATATGATATCCTATAGATAGAGATAGCTCAGTGAATTTGATTGTACATTTAAAGTTAAATAAAGTGTGTATTTATTGTATATTGGTGTGTGTGCTTATTTTTTAAATGATTGATATCAAACTATTGCATACGGGTCTGCAATACGTAAATGTATGCAAAATTCGGACATAAAGGTTCAATTAAAGAACATTTCTAGACTTAAATATAAAGTTTAATGGACATTTCTATACTTATACGCAACGTTTAATGGAATAACATGTCCTGGATAGTCTCAGAAAGGTTATATTTAAAGGCCTTTCCAGATAAAATTTAATGGATTTACGTGTTCTCGATAGTTTTATAAAGTTTACATTCGAAATGAACATTTCGAAACCTTTGAAAAAATTATTATTCCAGCCTACTGAAAGGAACACTGAAATGTATCTAAAGTTCAGATTTCTTCGTAAATTGGTTATTTCATCCCCCGAACATGCACAAAATCGTCGGTGAAGGATGCAGGATTTATTACCTTTCTTTTTTTTAACGGGAAATCAAGAGAGCTGTGTGATGCGGAATTGGGCATAAAATTGAGCGGAAATGTGGGATCAGAACCCCTTTCAAGACCATGATATTTGAACACTTTTCCGTTTTAGTGCGCCACAGTTCGAAGCCCAAAGCAATACATTCTGCATAGACTAGACAGTAGTTTCAAATTCAACGCGCACAAAAAATAGACCCACGCACACGTTCAGGTACAATCAAAAGAAACCAAGAAGAATCTGTGAATTAATAATATATGTCACCACTAGCTCCCGCTTTTGGGTATCGTATATCAGTGTTTATTATCGGGTATTTTTACCCGATGTTTTATCGGGTATTTTTACCCGATGTTTTATCGGGTATTTACCCGATGTTTTAGGATCCATGTTTTATCGGGTATTTTTTACCCGATGTTTTATCGGGTATTTTTACCCGATGTTTTATCGGGTATTTATACCCGATGTTTCATAGGGTATTTACCCTTTTAGTTAACGGTTATATTTTAAATAATATATTACTTACCCGATCTAGTATTTGTATTTTACCCGATAAATACCATCAGGTATTTTTTATTACATCGGGTATCTTAATATTACTGTCGTGGCCCTAAAGCTCAATTGATCCGAAAAATGCAGGGACGGGCCTCTTAGTAATTCAATTCCCTTGGAATGGTAAAGATAAAAATGGCATCACATTTTTTGTGTACTTTGTGGTTCTGGTCCACTAATCAACACAACAACTGCTGCATAAATAAAAAAGGTTTTACGTCAACTCCCCCCAGAAAAATATCCCCCCTTATTACTGTATGCTAATATCTGAGTACTAACCTGCAGTTTGCTGGCTTTTTGTAGCTGGATATTAGCGCTTCCCACGTTATTGTAGTCTTGTTCAATATTACCCTCAATAAAGTCTGCAACAAAAAGTTTTAAAAGAAATTTTTTTTTAAGAAAAACAGACTGAAATCAGAAACCTCCCCCCCCTATTTCAAGTCCAACACTACCAGTTAAGCTAAGCTACCGCTGACCCAAGACGGTATGACTTGAAGTTTCCATAAATGCACTGCGGTGTCTTTTCAATCTAGCAATGGCATTGCTACATCCTGTTGCTTACAACAGTTTTTCTTGTAATTTGCTTAAAAATTACAGCTTTTTGACATCTGGAGAGTGCCTTAGGACATCATGAAGTCTATTTGGGCATAATTAATGCTGTGCTTATGGATGTTTGCACACTGAAGTTGATTCAATGAGATAATTTCTTGTTCGGGTTTCACCGAGTGGGAAAGGAATTTTCTAGTGAATGGCCTCATACTCTCCAATGTGGTACACCTTTGCTACCCAACATTATTCAAAAATTGTTTTCAGGCTTATTCTGGGTTCCTTGGACCTTGAAATGTTTTTTTTTTTTTTTGGCTTTGGAGCAAACAGACTTATAAAAAAACTGTTATGATTATAGAGGGGGGGGCTGCCTCTCTGTGAAGGTGTTTCCAAGACTCCCATGATGCAGTGCAGCCATGCAATTTAGCCTAAACATGAAGACTCCCTTCTAATAGAGGTTTTAGCATCGATTATTGTGGCTGATGGCTTTAAAATGGGACCTGAATAAAGGTATCTATTTATGACATGATCTGTGTTTACTTGTCTTTATTTGTAGTTCGGAATTCGGAATGTTTCTGAGTTTAAGCATTTGTTTACGAATTGGTCCGAAATCAAGGTTAATATTTTGAAATGGAGTCAATTCTATTACATAGCTTAGATGTGCTTTTGAAGCTTGTCTATGCCTTGGATGAATCCATGATTATCCGGGTCTGGTGATGTTTAGTTTGCATTTCTGACGTTTTTAAAGTTGGCCTATATTTTACAGGTGTCTCAGGACGTTATAGTTATGAAAGACTTAAAGACTTAAACAAATAAATTTGAAGGTTCAAATGCAGACCAATCAGAGCTACCTCAACCAATTCGAGGCTACCTTATCATCAAAAACATTCACAGGCATGTCAGTTTGATAAAAAAAAACACAGTAGTGTTTTACAATCAAACAATACATATAGGGTAGTTACCAAATATGACATACACGTCATCATAAGTTCCCAATATTGTGATTTAGCTCTAATTAATAGTTACTGTTACCAATTGTTTCTCCTTGCTCATACACCATGGTGGCCAGGTCACGGGTGGCCAGGTCACGGAATATTGCATTTATATCCAGAATATCACCCTTTAAATGCAAAAAAGTTGGACATTACATCTTATAATAGTGTTCTAATTGAACTCAAAATGACTTGTGATAAATACCGTACCTCGATCTGTCGAATTCTTTCTTCTCTTTCGTAAATAAGTCCCTCATCTATTGTTATTTGTTCTGAGAGTTGTTCTTGACTGGCCCTACAAAGTGCACCAAATCACATTGCACAAACTGTCAACTGCTGGGGTTCAAAAGATATTTAGCCACACATAAGTTATAATAACCTAAAGTAAGATAGGTTTTTTAGAATACATACATATTCCCCATCCTTTTTCCACTAAAACTCAGAGCAATTATTGCTCAAACATGCACTTACCTCCTACTATCCTCTTCAATCAAGCTCGACTTTTCAGTGCCAAAATCATCATCCAACTCAAACATGCACTTACCTCCTACTATCCTGTTCAATCAAGCTCGACTTTTCAGTGCCAAAATCATCATCCAACTCAAACATGCACTTACCTCCTACTATCCTCTTCAATCAAGCTCGACTTTTCAGTGCCAAAATCATCATCCAACTCAAACATGCACTTACCTCCTACTATCCTCTTCAATCAAGCTCGACTTTTCAGTGCCAAAATCATCATCCAACTCAAACATGCACTTACCTCCTACTATCCTCTTCAATCAAGCTCGACTTTTCAGTGCCAAAATCATCATCCAACTCAAACATGCACTTACCTCCTACTATCCTCTTCAATCAAGCTCGACTTTTCAGTGCCAAAATCATCATCCAACTCAAACATGCACTTACCTACTACTATCCTCTTCAATCAAGCTCAACTTTTCAGTGCCAAAATCATCTTCCAACTGTGAGTAACCAGGTTCCCTTGTCGAGCGAACAATTAATTTCTCTTGCTCAGCGACTTTCTAAAATGAGCATTTTATAATAAAGCATTTTATAATTATTTTATAATTATTATTATAATAAAGCATTTTATAATTATTTGGTTCTCATTAAAAAAAATATATATATATATAGGATTTAGTAGATTTTCCTCATTTAGCAGAGTTTCATGGATATAATTCAAATGTATACTCACATTCTGGACAGAGTAATATCTTGATACCGAGTCTCTGAACTCCTTTTTTAGCCTTTCATGTTGAATTCTTTGTTGTCGCTACGGTTGGGAAATGGATAACATTGATCACCAATCAGCAATCTCACCATCACATCAACAACATCAAATATTGCCATTATCAACACCACCAACGCCATCACCATCATTATCATCATCCATCACTATCATCATTGCCATCATAAACACCATCATCACCACCACCATCTTCAACTCCACAATCATCACCATCATCATCACCACTTTATCATGACAATTATTATCTTCAACATCATTATTACCATTACCATCATAAATAATGACAGTCATTAACAGCATTGCTTATCATAATTATCACTCACACTAGAAGGGGAAGTTCCACCACACATGGTACTCATCTGTTTGAGCAAGTGAGTGGTTTCACTGGCAAGCTTGTTGGTGCCTTGCTGGATACGGTGTCTATAATAGAGAAAAAAGAGTTTTTAATTATCTAGGGTAGGTAGTGTTTTAACACCACAAGTTATATTTTCCATTAGTTAGTTGTTGCTCTCCATTACAAATTCATCTCCATCTCTTATGTCAATTATCTACTTTAAGATGTAGATGCAGATGAATTGGAGTTGAAGAACAGCTGTAGATTAAAAACAACCTGGGAAAAGGCAAATCTAATTAGAATCTTACATTTTTTCAGCAGAAACTTTATCCTTTCCTGAAGTGATTTGCCTGAGTATCCTTTCCAAAGCAGATGCTACAACAGAGAGAGAAAATCAGCTGTATATACTGTGAGCATGCAAATTAATAAAGATCATGTTCACTAGAGTGTGTCTTTCATAGCAGAGAGTTGGTAACTGGTCATTTGTTACCAAGTTCTTGTAACTAGAATCATCATTACTGTGAATTTAAAAGGGTAAAAGAAAAATATAAAAAGGCATAACTTACTGTTATTATTAATCTGGAATATACTGCTACTAACAGAAATCTGGAATATACTGCTACTAACAGAATCACTTAGATTTTGGATTTCCTCTCTAGCATTGCCTGAAACAAAGAAATAAAGGAAATTGTTTGAGTAACAAATTAGAGACTTTAAAGTTATTTCTGAACCTCTAGGAGCAATCAAAGTTGGTTTTCACAAGACATTGTGGTTACCAAGGGACATGCAATTGTACCTTCTCTCTGGTATCCTGCTCTATGGCTGCTTTGCCCTTGTCCATGTAGGTCGCTCCTACCACCTCCGAAAGCACCATAGTCTCTGCCATCACCCCGACCGAATTCACCACGTGACATGGTAAGGCTTGCTGATGATAGATAAGATATCATCAACAAGGAAATACTGAAATAAAGTTACCAGAAAGTGTATCCAGAAACAAGCATCAAAGAATCCCTTGCATCTCCATCCAACAATACGTCCCCCTTTCTTTCCCCTCTTCCCCCAGGGCTGTTTCAGGCCTCAAAATATGAGGGAGGGGGGGGGGGGGCACAATACAAAACCATTAAAAAATTGTGTTGACACAGCCATGCCCCTACTGGTAATTTCCTAATAATATATTAAAAATATTGTGGAGGGCGGGCCCTAGTATAGCCCTGTTCCCTAGTGGCTATAGACAAATATGATGTCATACCCCACTTGGCTGCAAGTTGTCACGTGAGATTCGAGCATACAGTACAAAAGAACGACTGAGGGTAAAGATACTCTAAACACTTATCTAACGTTAGGAAACCCAATACAGAAAGTAACTTATCAAGAAAATGAGCAAATTGCCATTAGATCAATGGATTTGTTAGTAAACTCAATTGAAATTGACTTAACTGTTAGTTATTGCTATGTTGCTATCGTTTCGTGTGATATGAGGTCTTGAAGGAGATTGGGGAATGTGTATGCTGGAATTTGTTAATCTTACCATTGATCAGTGGGCTATCAACCTCTTGGGCTCGTAATAGAGACAAAGTACTCAATAATCAAAGCAAACCATGATTGATTGGGCATAAAATCGAGTACTTTCTCTTTGTAGTTCTCAAAATTTTCCGTTCTGGCTTTGGCTTTTTTTGCACACTCCCAGAAGTCTGGGAATAGTTAAAAACCACAGGCAACCCGTTGCACTTTCAACTCCGGAAAAAAAAAAAAGAGAGCATGGAGCGTCAAATAAAAAAAGAAATTAAAATGTTAAAAAAAACAAGAATGATTTAAGAAAAAATAGTAAGGCGTACCTATTTATTTAAGCTAATGTAGGGCGAAGGGCGACGCAAGTTATTACTTATGCAAAGGCCTTGACGGTAGACCCAGTCTAACGCGGGTTGACAGCAGAATACCCGCCATCTTGAAACTTCCGACGCCATCAAATAGCTCAATCCAACAACCATTTCATTGCTTCAAATTTCCGTGTCACCCAAAAGACTATAGCCTTAATCGAAAAGAAGGACATGACCAGTAATTTGACGATTACAGAGACGGTTGTCGAACATTCGGGAGACGAAAGTGATGATGATGAAGATGACGATGTTGTTGAACAAAGTCCTTGCGGGCGATGGGAGAAGAGGCGACAGGAGGTAAACATTGCTGTCGTAAACACACTCCCTCTCTTTACAGCCCAAAGCTTTTATCTCTGTAGATTTCAAGAGAAGTAAAGGATTTTTTGACTCACTATCATTTGGAAATCAACTGGGACCAAATAAAAGCTTCAACATTATGCCGTTTTTGCTCGTGCTTTTTTTTTCATTTACTCGGTGTTTTCAAAGAAGATATTCCCTCGTTAAAATTTAGCTAGAGTGTTCTTGTATTAAGTGTTGTAGTTAATTTATAAATAACAGCGAAAAACCGCGTTTACACTGTACTCCTCCTTTGGGGTCTGGCCTCTTTCTCGCTATGTGTGCTTGAGCTAAAAGACGACTGCCTACCCACCGTTTCTAGTGCATCGCAGTACAGTACCATTTTGCTTGTTACATGCTAAGTTAGTTTGTGGCATTCTGTTTTTATGTCCCCCCTTGCATGTTTAACATTGTGAAATCTGATTGCTAAGTGTTTTAAAAAAGTGCGACCAAGAATCAAACTCCAAAAGCTGTCACATTGTCGGGTACTTGGTAGAGTGTAATGCCTTACCTTGTTGCTTGGTGACGCAAATGAACCACCTAACAATTGGAAAGTAATGTTTGCCTCAGTTAATTAAGCAGTCATTACTTACATACATAGCTCAAGTGCATAGTGTGGCTGAGGTCAAAATGACTGTGACTAAACGTAACACATATGCAATAAATATTGCCAACAATTCAGACTTTTATTCCAATCTTTCTAGATAAGGGCAAAATGTTACAAAGTGCGTAGTGTATGCAAACACCCTTCATAAACTCTAGATCAAGGCACTAAACAACATGGTCCAGAGAACATAAACTCTAGATCGAGGCACTAAACAACATGGTCCAGAGAACATAAACTCTAGATCAAGGCACTAAACAACATGGTCCAGAGAACATAAACTCTAGATCGAGGCACTAAACAACATGGTACAGAGAACATAAACTCTAGATCAAGGCACTAAACAACATGGTCCAGAGAACATAAACTCTAGATCGAGGCACTAAACAACATGGTCTAGAGAACATAAACTCAAGATCAAGGCACTAAACAACATGGTCCAGAGAACATAAACTCTAGATCGAGGCACTAAACAACATGGTCCAGAGAACATAGCTGCTAGCTCAAACCATTTATGCCAAAAATTGTGCCATTATAGGTAATGCAGCGAGATGTTCCTGGTATTGACCATGCCTACCTGGCAATGGACACTGAGGAAGGTGTTGAGGTTGTCTGGAATGAAGTGCAATTTTCAGAAAGAAAGGATTTCAAAAGTCAAGAAGTAAGTATTCATTTTTTGGTATTTATTTATCAAAAGATTTTGTCCACTGCTGGTACTGTAAAATGTAATGACTTCTTGGGTTACATATAAAACTGAATAGCACTGCTTTTACTGTAAATACAATGCATTTACCAGTCCTTATAACCAGGATGTGATTTGTCCATTCTATCAAAGTATATTGCACTTTTTTGTCAACTTTTGTTTATATATATATATATTTGTGACTGAGTGTAAAACATGACTGTTGTGTATATTTGTTAAAAGCCAGACATATGTAGTAGATAAAGCTTTTTTTTTTCAATTTAAAGATAGAGTTTACAGACCTCAAAATTTAAATTCAGCTTCCAGACATAGGTTAAGTTCACTTTACAGACAGCAGAAATAAATGCCATTTGTTTGCAGTCTTCTGAACAAATTTTGTTCCTTTTTTTAACGAGACAGAGATCATGCACATAATAAATACCAGAGGGACATTTTTTCCATCATATTTTGTTTTTTTAAACACTGCTCTATACTGTAATTTCTTAATATGTATGATACACATGATATAATAATTACTACCACTGTGATGTGTCTGTTTTTACACTATATTCCTTAATGTTGTCACAAAACATTGTATTGTATGACTTGTCATAATTATTCCAATAAATTGATGTTGCGTTGTTAACCCTTTCATCCTATGCGGCCCCCTGTGTAGATTTGGTCCAATGCTATTGGTTGGATGATAGTAGGCAAAGACGAGGTGAGACTTCTCACTGTTATAATTCTTAACTTTAAATTAAAGCCAATAAGTTAAACACTTTTTTATATTTCTTGATTTTAACCCTTTTATTATTTAACAATCTTTTAATCCTTAACTAACCATACTTGATCCATCACCTAAAGTGGGACATAGTCAGAAGTTACGCTATTTGAAGTTACTCTTGTTTAATATTCATGTTTTATACTTGGTTCATAAATCAAGGCAAACTGATTTTTGACCATGTCCTTTCTTTTGGATGCCGTAAAAGACCTACAGTAAAGCTAACACTTTTTCCTTCTCTTCACATCTCTTCTTTTCTCTATTCCTTCTTTTCTCTCTTTGCCTATTATTTCTTTATAAAAAATTGGTTCTGTATCGTTACACCAATATATTTGTCACTTCTGGTTGCTTTTTGACCCTCAAGACTTGGTGAGGTGAAGTTTCACCTAATAATTTACAATTTGAACAACAGTATAAAATAGTTTTTTTTTTTATCTTAAAACAAATCACTTCAATCACCATGCTTTTCAAGTTTTTGTATGAGAATGCCATTTATGCGATGGCCTCATTCAATTTATCTGGATGTTATTCGCTCATAAATACAGTAATTTTTTTCTCTTGTTTTCAAGATTTTATAAAGTTTTATTACAGTAACTTGCTCAGTGTTTTTCGAATGGGAGATGTACTGTATGCGTAACCTTCCTTTATATCTGCCCTTGGCTGCCAAAGGATTAAATGAACTATTATTTTTCTTACTATAGCTCACTACATAAGGCCTTCTTTTTGTTATAAATATTATTTAAAATATAAATTTTTTTCTTACTTTAACACATTAATGCTGTATTTAAACAGTAAATGATTTTCTTCAGGTTTATAGCAAAACTCAACAAAAAAGTAATAACCAGTAGCAATACCTATGGTATATGTTTATCACAAATAGGTAATATGTGATACTCAAGATAATGCTTTCAAACCATTGAAATAGAATCAAGAATAAAAAGACCCATGAGTTGAACTTTGTCTATTGATTGATTGAAGGGATTTGTGCATTGTCTTTAACTCAATCAATTAATCATCACAACCTAGTAATCAATATGTTTTCATCTGCTGTATCTCAATGATGTATCAAGCCTCCTCTACTCCTCCCCCATCTTATGAATGAAAATCACCTTTTACTAGCAGGCTATCTGGGATTTTCTTTCCTGTTCAGGCCTGTGGAATTAAGTATTAACCCAAAAGTGTGCAAAATCCAAATTTATTTTAGCCAAATTTTTTAAAAAGTCCATCCAGGTAATTTTCATAAAAGTTACTTTTGGCATAATTTAATCCGAATAAAAAAAAAATTATTAGGCCAATAAGTACCTTTGACCGTATTTTTAGCTGTTTGAATTCTACCAAAGGTGCAGTTTTAAACTATGCATATGTCATTTATTGCAGAAAATCTAAAGCATTCAGCAGACAAATTTGTGAAATATTATTATGCAAGTGATCCACAACTGTAGTTAATTTTGTTTTTTTGTAGAGCAATTGTTACCCTAATTGATCAATGATTGTACACCAGTATTTTGCCAAAATCTGAAACTACAACTCAATAAAAGGAAGTATTTGCCTTTTAAACAATTAGAATTTCCCACTGAATTCCATGTTTTTGTGAAATAGACCTTAAAACTCTGTTCAATTAAAAATAATTCCTTAAACTTTCAGAGGGCCTGTCATTTGTAGAATGCATTAAAATATACATTGTTAAATTTAAACATTAATGTAATGGTTCCTGGCATAGCAGTTGTGTTAGTGGGGTAATTACTGTACTTAGTGGGTAACTATTTTTACTGTAGTTTATATCAAATAATTTGTAAGTGTAAATTTGTCAGTTTTTGGTAGCAATTGCCTTGGCAAGAGTTGTTGGCATATAGCAGGCACAATTGCATCATGCTCACAAGTCTGGGTTTCCTGGAAAATGGGGATCTCATTATCCATTCCATGGATCAGATTAGAATACTTTTAGACATCTTTATACCCAATACACCAAAAACTGGTATTCGACTCTGCCAAATTTTCGTTTTTAATAAAACTTCTTCAGGGCAGAGTCTGCCCTGGATAAGTCTTATTAAAGACAAAAAATTGGCAGAGTTGAATACCAGTTTTTGGTGTAATGTATTCATTCTTCTGGTTAACAATCACAACTATTTGGGCCTTTGGCATTAATTTTTTTTATATACATTTATAGTTTACATACTAAACTGCACCTTGTGTAACTCTACTGTACTTGTGTCCAAAGTCTGTTTATTCTGTAGAATGTTAAAACATTTGTACAGGTTAGTTATAAAATTGATAAGTGAAAGAGCACTGTTTTGGGAAATCCTTGTAATCCATTGCACAATTATCAATATTCCAGGGTGGGTCCTTAAGGCTTTTACCTGTATGATTAGTATTATCAAGGCCAGTGCATAAGAGTGCAATAATTCTTAGCAGAATGGATTTGTCTACTTTATTGCACCAGCCCTGATCCTAACAATTATATGAAAACCAACCTTACAGCAAGACCAGTAAAACCATGAACGGTGGAAGTATGTATATTGTCTGTTTTGACCAATCAAATATTAGATTTGCAAACAGTCAACAAGAAACAGGTCTTAAAGTCCATATAACCTTTGAGAGTTGATAGACTTTGTCAATTCTTTATTTTTTCATCTTCCGAATGGTATGTGGCTCTTATGGACCCTTTAAAACACGGGTTCGAGCGAATAACTAAAATCTGTAATATTGAGGTATTTTGGTCAACCTTCAGAAAAAAGGCCGTGAACTGAAAGGCCCGGTTCCAGTCATTTGTGACGTACATTAGATCGAGATGTCAACCATGAGAAAACATATGCGCGCACTATAAAACCGGTTCCCGTCTTCATGTTTTTTTAGTTATTGATGAAGAATGTTGTGTGGTTACAACTTTTACCGTCATCTCAACCTGGTAGTCAAAAATAAAGCAGATATTTTTTAGTTTTTAAATTGTTTTTGCTTTGTGCACGCATGCTGCATTCGCAATCAAGAATGGCGACATTCTCACGAGCACGCGCTGTTTTTGAAACCTACAATAAAACAATATTTTCTTTTTTCCCATACAATTCTCGACTTTAAATTATTCTTTGCTTTATTGTGGGAAGCATTGCAATAGAAAACAATTCGCCAATATTTTGTGGTATTGCCGTCTCTAAATTTTAACGGATTTAAGGAAAATAGGTTGTGTCAGATTTTCCCCAAAAACTTGGAATTATTCACTCGATTCAATCTTCTTTCGCGTGGCCAAAATTTTCAAAGATCTGTAGAAAATTCAAATTTTGATCAAATTCAATTCCCTTTTCAGAATTTGAAAGTTTATCTATGCTTTGTTTTGGCTAGATTGATATAAGTGAAAGGTTTTAAAAACTTTAACAAGTGCCCGTTTTTTTCACTTGTGATTTGTCAGAAGACGATAAGCATTCCACACATTTTTTACTAGTCATGCTGATGACACCAAAATTTCCCCCAGCTTGTAAAGAAGTCATGACTGGCTACATGATTTGGATACTTTGGTTAGATTGTATTAGCTGCCTCGATTCACTTGCTGCAACAAGCAAAAAAATAAAAAAATTAGCTCTGGTATTTTGAATATGGATCCCAATTCCTTTTAATTTGTCCTTGAGTTTCCCAACACATTATTTTACATACAGTGGCTTGGTTCGTTTTGTACAATATTCTCAATAATATTTCTGTTTTTCAGGAAACTGTCAAGAAAGTGTTTGAGAACTTGATCCAGCTTGATGTGAGTCTGATAAAGAGGTTGCAATGCAACCAGTTGAACCATGAACAGTAAATTTATGGATAGAATGTTTATTTCAACCAATCATATTGCTAGATTTTGAAACAGTCAAATGGAAGCATATCCTTACAACTACAGTAAAAGCATCCAAATTATTGTTTGTGACTCGTTGAAAGACAATAAACCAGCAAAATTATATTTTAGCTGTTCACAGTTGTACTGTATTTGTTTTGCTAGTATGAAAGATGTCCAAAATTTCTACAGGATTCCTGCCAAGGGGGAGGGGGAACCATACACTGGAGATGCTTACCAGGGGGGGCATCTATGATTTTTAAAATGCTTTTAATGTGATGCATTTAGGCAAGTTACTGTATATTTGAATACTATGCTTATTATTATTTTTTTTTTATAAATGCTAATAGTGTCGCTTTTCTTGTAGCACCCAAATATTGTGAGTTTTCACAGATTCTGGACAGATGTCCAGGGCGAGAAAGCTCGAGTCATCTTCATCACGGAGTACATGACGTCTGGGTCTCTAAAACAGTTCCTGAAAAAGACGCGAAAAAATAATTACAAGACAATGAATGAGAAAGTAAGTTTATTTTTTTATGATTACAAGTGACATTACGGCTTTCACTTAATCAAGGTCAAATATAATTATATATTGTTACATGGTCAAATAAAAATGATGTCTAAGTGACTTTAGATAAATCTCACCAAAAAGTTCTAAATAATTAAATGTCAGCAGTAGTTCTACTAAGCAAAGTTTAAATGACAGATTTCACAAAGTCAGCTGGTAGCTGAACTTAGAACCTGGTAGCGAGAGGCACTGGTTAGAGGAACATTGCTCCATCCCTTACAGTATGTCTAGCAAAATCCAATTGAAAGGTTTTATGTGGTTGATTTTCAAGTGAATTCGATAGAGCATAAGAAAGATAAAAACATAGCAAACATTGTCTGACAAAAAATAAGAAAGATAAGTAACAAAGCAAACAATGTCAGACAAAAAATATGCAGAAGGATTTCAAAATCATTCTATGATTCAAGGAGTCAATGATTCTGAATTTGGTGATGGAAGTTGATGTTTATTGTTCAAAACTTTATAGTTTAAATCATTAAAAACAAAAAAAATATGGTTTCTGTGGCAGGAAGCTTATTTGTTTTATTTGCCTGTATATACACTTTCAACTTACAATAAATTCTCTTAGTACTTCTGTCATTAACAATAAACTCAATGATCTACCAGTATATAGGAATTGACTAATTTCACTTAGTGGCTACTTTTAAAGCAAATTTTAATTAATTTCAGAATATTTTTAATTAAGATTTAGAAGTAAAGGTTAAGCCAGCCAAGTTAAGACCAACAATATAGAAGAATTGATTTGCAAAAACTATTTACAGTATAGTGTCATTAACACTTTACATACAATTTATGCATTGCAAAAAAAATGCTATAATGGTTTCACTTTTTATTCTTGTTATTTTTTTCTTGACACATCATCCATCTATACCTTTACTAACATGTTTCTTAAACTCCATGTAATAAATTTTTTTTTTCTGGGTGTTAATTTAATTTTGTCCAATATTCCCTGTAAATGATATTTAATTGTTGAGGTTTTAGCACACTTGTATGGGGTACTCTATTGATCCATTACCATTTTATTGGCTCACCCTGATTGACTGGCACTGCTTGGGTATTTCATCAACATCTTTTACATGCTAAGAATCAAATGCTAGATTCTTCCTGCATTTAAATCCTAAGATCATACAAAGTTTTTGCTTCTATTAGCTTCCAGCTCACAACTTGTGCATTGTGTATTTTCGTTAGGTGTGGAAACGCTGGTGCCGCCAAATTCTCTCAGCATTGAGGTGAGATATTCTAAAGATCTTAGCTGACCCCAACCAATGCTTTTTTTATCCTCTTTCTATTCTAAAAGAAAATAAATCAATTATCACCAGAAATAGAACTTTTAAAATAACTTATGTTTTCTTGTTGTTTGATTTTTTTAGTTGTATTATTTAAATTTAACCATGGCTTTTGAACAAAAAAAATACTCAAATTTCTATTTTACAGAGGAAGTGTTAGTAATAAGTGTGAAATTTTAAAAATAAGTAAAGAAAACTTGGGAATAGAATAATTTGATGTGTTTATATTAGCCCTCTGCTCGTCATGAATTATATATCAGTTTTGGGTCCCATATTGATTATATCCATTTTAGGACTTGTCAAAGCACCTAAAATATATTTAGATTTAAAGTAGGTTCAACCCATTGTGTTATTGTCCTATCCCATTGATACCGCTGCAAAAGTCTAGTTTGTTAGAAAGTGTAAGTGACTACTGGGAAAGTGTTTTTTACAAATCAGATCAATAACTGTCCCTTGATATAATGAATACAAAGCAGTTTTTTAGTGGAACTGTAAACATTAACTGCATATGATTATTTAAATTAGAACAAAATATATTATTTTTATTAGAACAAAATTATATAAGATCTTATGTTTTGACACATTAGAAATGTAGCCATGAATGTATGAGTGAGTGCATGGTTAAAGTTCATTTTTAGGTATTAGGTGTTATGATGTTATTGTAAGCTCCCTGTTGGATACTCCTGTAATAGCCCTTAATTTTGAATAAACTAAACTTGACCTTGTCCCTTGTCCAGTTACCTCCATGGATGTGATGTGCCTATAGTTCACGGCAACCTTTCATGTGATACCATCTTCATTCAGCACAATGGTTTGATCAAGATAGGCTCAGGTTGGTACACGAAAACCAGCCAATTTGTGCTCTCATTTAAGATCCTTTCACAAAACAGACTGTCACAATTTATGCTGACATTTGCCTGTTGTGTTTGAATTTGGTTATTTAAATGATTTTGTCATTTTGATGTTCTAAAGGTAATGTGATAATTCTTGATGTAGTGATGAATGTTCTTGGCAATTCCTCATATTAATGGGCTCTTTTAACTTGATGATCTCTTGTCAAAATTAAATCCTATTTGAAAACAAGCCAAAATCCGATTTATTTAACACAAATAATGTATTTTAGTGTTTTTTTGCCTTAGGCATGGTATGATGATGGAATTTTGCTTTTCTTTCCTTTTACAGTTGCACCAGACACTATCCATAATCATGTCAAGACCTGCCGCGAGGAGCGCAGGAACATGCACTTCATAGCACCAGAATATGGTAAGAGGAAACCTAAAAAATGGACATCATTTAGTTCTTTTGTTGTTGTTGTAAATTCTGACAGATATTTGGACATCAGCAAGAAACATTCCTATTCTGTTTTCTATAAATTAAACTTTGATTATCTTCTTTCTAAAGCATAAATTAATCGTTGTAAAATTAAATAAAGTTCTTGTTCTTTGCACCAAGGATTATTGAATATTTAAATTTAACCAGACACAGACTTAATGCACCCAAATTGCAAAGATATATAAAGAAATATTCCTTATTGTGTCAGATTTATGCCTACAACACTCTAGTCAGTTGTTCATCAGAGCGAATTTCAATGGCTGTCTGAAAAATGCCAGGTCTCTGCTGCAGTCGTGGTGAAACTGCTGAAATCGACAGGATATATAGGCATCTGATACTGGTTATTAAATCCACCGGTAATCTCCTGTGATTGAATTCACTCATACGAGCGTATAAAATCGCCTAGTGTGTTGTAGGCAACCCCGGGCCATACCTGCACACACACCTGTTGTGTATTGTTTTTGGGGTGCACAAATTGCAGGCAATTACGGAGACATCATGTTCCCTTGCAATCTCTGTCTCATTGCTCTTGCTTGGCAATCAGGCTGATACTTTTCATTTTCAATTAATACCAATTCATGCAAAGTACTCAGAAACTTTTATTCAATTAGTGTTATCCAATTATCTAATTGTAAATGGTTATTTGGAAGCTTTCTTTTTAATAGATTGTTTAGTTTCAAACAAGAAAAACACTAAATCAATATTTTTTCCTATTGACAAGAAAAATGACCAGTGCATGGCTGTGTCCCCAATATTTTCTTCTTGCTTCTGCTTCTGTATATAATAGCTTTGATTGACTCTGCTTCTACCCACCTCCTGCAGTACATCTACATGTCTGTTGCTGGTTAACATTCTTAAATTACTTGCTTGTTGATTCAGGTCAGCCTGGCCACATTGTAGATTGTGCCGTGGATGTTTATGCATTTGGCATGTGTGCCCTGGAGGTATGTATTGCATGTTTGGGTAACTTCACCATGAAATAAACCCAAAACTGTGTAAATATATGTTTTTGAGTCAAAGTCTCTAAAGCACTCCACTGTCACTGTAATGTTCGTATATGTAGAAACACCTCAGTTCATCTCACAATTGTGGGTGTGACTGATCGTGTAAGAAACTAAAGATAGTGCACTAGGCCAGTGTTTCCTGCTGCTTTTTTCATGCCCTAAGAAATACAGGTTAGAGAATTTAAGCATGTTATACTGAGCTGTTACTACTTCCCAATCAGAACTTAATGCATGTCTGCTTTGTCTCATGTCTAGTTCTGAGGTTGTGAAAGTGGCCATGTCTACTTAAGTTGCCTAAGTGTAATTCCATGCCATTTTTTAAACACATATAACAAGTAGGAATAGAACGTCTCTCCCAAATACTAATTGACAATTGAATGTCTTTGTTCAGATGGCTGCTCTGGAGCTTCATGATATTGAGGGACCAGTTCCAAAGGAAGCCATTACTCAGGCTATACAAGGACTAGAGTCCCCCTTGCAAAAGGTAGCATTTAGTGGACTTCAGTTGTTATTCCTGCCTTGCTATTACCATCATGGATAGCTTATTCGGGGGAGTCCATGGATTGTGAAGGGAGGGAAGGGCCTGTGGCTGCAGACATTTGTCCCAAATTATGTCTGAATAATAACCCCCATAGGAAAAAAGCAGATGGTTTTCCAGGTACAGACTTGACTACTCTGTTTTATTAACACTAGGACTTTATAAATCGCTGCCTGGCAGAGAATCCAGCCGACAGGCCTAGTGTCAGGGACCTACTATTAGACCCCTGTGTCTTTGAGGTGAGACGTTATTGTCAGGGTTCAATTTGAGAACTTCAGGACTACTTTATGTTTCATATTTTAGCTTACCTATTTCTTGTTCTGAGGCTGGTTCACAGAAAGCACGTTAGCGCTAACCCAGGGATAAATACGGCTATCTTGACATTTGATTGGATAAAAAGAGTATTCATCCCTAGTTAAGCATTAACCTGCTTTCTAGGAATCCTGCCCTGTTAGCACAGTCTCACTCCCAAAAACGGTTATCTTAAATTATACTTTACCTTACCCATCCCCTGGTCTGCTTAGGGTATGCAGGCTTATTCCCTGAACCTGTAAGCTTACTCCTGACCTTTACCATTCGGTGCACTAGTTACAAATATTCTTCTGAAAACTGTTACCTTATTAAAATTTACCCATTCCTTGGTCTGATTATGCACGTTATTCCCTGTAAGCTTACACCTGACCTTTACCATTCGGTGCACTAGTTACAAATATTCTTCTGAAAACTGTTACCTTATTAAAATTTACCCATTCCTTGGTCTGATTATGCACGCTTATTCCCTGTAAGCTTACACCTGACCTTTACCATTCCATGCACTAGTTACAAATGTTCTCCTGAAAACTGTTAGCTTATTTTTAAATTTATCCATTCCTTGGTCTGATTATACAGGCTTTTTCCCTGTAAGCTTATACCTGACCTTTACCATTCCATGCACTAGTTACAAATGTTCTCCTGAAAACTGTAAGCTTATTTTTAAATTTATCCATTCCTTGATTTGCTTATGCAGATTCAGTTTCACAGGTTCACTTCCTAAAACTGTTAGTGTATACCTGACTTTATATCAATTCCTTGGTCTGTTTATGCAGGTTCACTTCCTAAAACCGTTAGTGTATACCTGACTTTATATCAATTCCTTGGTCTGTTTATGCAGGTTCACTTCCTAAAACCGTTAGTGTATACCTGACTATATCAATTCCTTGGTCTGTTTATGCAGGTTCACTTCTTTAAACTGTTACTGTAAACCTGGTTTTATATTAATTTCTTGGTCTGTTAATGCAGGTTCACTCCCTGAAGCTGTTAGCTTCTCACTGCATGGTGGCCAATGATGGTACGTCATCCTGTAAGCAAATCACCTTCCATACTTGTACCCTTTGAGTAACAGCTGTACAGCTACCAGTGTTGTTTTTATCAATCACAACAATGCCAACAGCAATTGGCAGAGAACAGCAACAGTGATGACACAGATGATGATAGTCATGACATTGTTGTTGATGGTGTTCTATTCAATTTGTTTTCTGTAGTGATTCATAGACAGCAAACTAGTAAGTGAAAGGATAAGCACATCCTAATAGCTAAGAATTCATATTTGTTTATCTCAAATTTGCTGATGAGTAACGTTGATGCAGTAATTGCCCTAGCATGTTTATCCAGCAACTGGCGGCAGTGCGGTCATGTCACAAAAATAAAAAAAATAATGATAACAATAAGATGAATAAAAAGTACGTGCTAACAACTAACTGCATGGTTGCGCACATCCCTACCTTGCCCCAGCCCTCCCTGCAACCCTGAGTTGCTTTCACAGTGCCGTGGCAAATTGGGGCAGCACCTACCAAAATCATGCCTTGCAGGCGCGTACGGGGGGTGGGGGGGGGAGGGTGCATGCCCCCCCTTGGTTGGCAAAAAGTGGGTCACTTCTTATTATGGAATTTTCCAATATTAGATAACTATGACCGTGCAACCCCCCCCCCCCTCCAGCCAATCCTGGGTACGACCTGCCATAAGTACAGTAAATGTAATGAATTTGAGAAGTTCTGTGGTAACTTTGAACTATCCTTTGGTTCCAGAGCCTTTGAAATCCATTTGTTTACTTGCTCATCATGTTTCTACCTCTGTTCCATGTTATGTGGAAGCTGACCGAAAGCTTGTCATGCATCTATTGCAGTCATGTCCCCAGACCACACCCAAGAGAGCTTAGACCCTGAAAAGGTTATCGCAGTGATTAAGCGAGCTGATGGATCAGAGATGCTGATGAAGTAAGTACATATTCCCATTTCCTGAGGCTCGCTCACTGCCGAAAACCTGAAAGCATAAAAAAAAACTCCATAGGGAATGATACAAGGGTCTGACACACGGGCTCGACCGAAGGTGGCAAAAGGAATTGTAGAGACTTCAACAAAATGCGCAAACGTGAGACATGCGGTAAAAAAAGCTTAGGCGGTGGCAGGCGGAAAACTGCTGCAACTTAAGACCTATTATTTGAAGCCTAGTAATGACAAGCTTCTTGCACCTGGGGTATTGAATACAGGGGCACAGATTTTGCTCCCCCCCCTCCCCTTTGAACTTTACGTAAGGGGCTGTGTAAGGGCAACAAAATTCCTGTAAAGCGAAAAGTGTTTCTGTATTTTGTATATTTTTATGTTGTCAAAATCTTCCAGACAAATTACCTAAGCCTTACTTAGCTGGAGACTAGCTCCATCGACTTCAAACTGGCTAGAGGATTCTTCTTATCTCCCTTGTAGATTATAAGCTGCTTATGTAGTATACATAGTATTAGTAGTATATAAGCTACATGGTTCTCATTTTCAAAAGTCATTATTTCAGGGTTTTTTTCGTGGCTGTTTAAAATCATCTTCAATAACAACATTAATACTATCAATATGAATAACCACTGACCAAAAACCTTTTTTTTACAGAAAAGGCAACAGTCCGACGCTTGAGCTCGAAAAGTTTCTTGAGGAAGTAAGGTGGGTATAATGTGAGGTGTTGTTTGCATCAAGATTTGCTTGTCTGGTAATCTTGCCCTCTGATTGGTGGCTAGTTATGGTAATGAGTAAAAGGTATTTGTCATTCACACAATCCTCGCAAAGAAATAAAAGAACAAGCATGTTAAAAATTATGTTTTAGGCAATAGATTTCAATTTTTTTCTAATGAGTATGCACTACGAGCTCAACCCGAAAGTGCATGCTTTATATGTATATATATTTCAAATCGGGCATTATAGCGGAGGTCTTGAATTCTTGTGCTTTCTTGTCTGCAGAAATGGTCTGTATCCCTTGACAGGCGTGGAACAAGTGCAGAAGTCTACACCGTGGCAAAGGTCAGTATTAACACCACACCCTGCACATAGTGACGGATTTTATAGTAGTGTCTTCCAGCTAAGACCTACACATTTTCCACCTTCGTTTATTATATTCATATGACAGTTCATATGACAGAGAAATACTTTGAAATGAATTGATAGTATTAGTATATTATATGGCTGCCGTACTCACACTCTGTTTATCCGGCAGACCTAAATCCCCTGCAAACGACCCCGAGGTGCAGAGCATCAACCAGGAGTCATACGAAGAGGAAACTAGACGGGTGAGTGTTATGATGGCATACCGTCTTAATTTATCATTTTAAGACAATTAACAGGCAGTCTTGTTTGTCAGAAAACGGAAATATATGTTTTTTTTTTATGTCCCAGGGCTCCAACACAAAATATTATGAAATTTTCCACTTTCTAGGGTTTCCAAGATCTTTTGTGTGGCCGTTTGAGGCCGGTATAGGAGGAAATGGAGAAAGTGCCTATTCTAAAACATCATTGGCTTTTTTTTTTTACAAAACCTCATTGGCTGGTTTTTGTGACGCAGGTTATAAATGTGCGCTGCGACGCCAAAGCACTCGAGACCGGAGATGGCAAAAGGGTTTGTAGAGACTTTAACAAAGTGCACAAAACAATCATGAGTTGATTCTGATTGCCACATCTCGTATCCTTATAGCTGACCGTGACACTCAAACTAGACGACAAGATGAACAGGCAGCTCACCTGTGACGTCAAAATTGGTATGTAACATGTGACCTGTGACGTCTAAACCGGTGTTAAACGTGTTACTCCAAAACTTATTTGTGACATGTGACTTCTAACTCAAACATATCCAGGAGGAAGTTTCCTGTGATGTCAAAACCGTTATAACACACGTGACCCTCGATTTCAAAACCGGTATATAACATGTGATATGTGATTTCAAAACCGGTATATAACATGTGATATGTGATTTCAAAACCGGTATATAACACGTGACCTATGAATTCAAAACCGGTTTATATAACACGTGAACTGTGACGTCAAAACCGGTATATAAAACGTGAACAGTGACGTCAAATCTGGCCTGTGTTTCTCATAAGCTCTTCAATGTTGTTTTCAGGTGAAAACCCGCTAGAACTTGCAGATGAATTGATCTTGTATGGATTCGCTAATAGGGTAAGCTAGTTACCCAAATTGCTTTGCGCCATATCTTGATATGGGCCATTTTGCTTGCCAAGATTTTTAAGTACGCAATATTCAATAGTGCACGCTTTGAGATTTGCCCTGAGCAGCCAAATTTATTGTAAGCATCCTCGAGTTTGCACTGCATATACACATACTCCTATATATCATAGTCTGATAGTCCTACATGACATAATCTGATGTTTGGTTGTCTGTGTGCCTTTAGATGGATAGAGAAAATCTCGCCAAAGTGATGGAAGACGCACTGAGGTAGCACAAGCCACGCTGTCTGACCATGGCGTAAGTAAGATCACCCACTTGACCAACGCATTGCACGACGCTCATTTACCTGATCTCAGAGATCAGCGTTAAAGATGCGCAAGATAACAGCGCCTGGGGCGTCTATTTTCTCAGTAATCACCTGGTCAGGTGGTCAGTCTAGGTCGTTTTCACTTCATCAAAACTATGCTATTGCGCATGTGAGCGAAGTCCCAATCAAAATCGATACTTGTTCCAACCTCGCAATATTTTTTTCTCGTCTTGCGATAAAACCTAAAGCTAACTGTATAGGTTGCGAATATTTGCAAGGGGATTGTTATCAAACTTTTAACTTTAGAAACCTCGCTTTAGCGCTCAGATTCAATATTTGGGAAACAGGCCATCGCAATCCAGGCGGCCCATGAAAAAATTGAACTTGATAGGTATTCTACCTTTTTTTTCCAGGCCAAGCCTTCCCAAGTGATGACAAAATATTGGAATTAGAGGATTTCAAGGACGATATAGACATAGATAATAGAAAAGATGATACGAACTATAACAGTGACTAGGTTTTATACGTCGTGTTACGTTATTTGACACCCTCGGCATACCTGTGTTCACAGGATGCTCGTGGAGTCGGTATTAGTCGTATTACATAAGGTTCCCACTAAGGTCCTTTATTGTGATGCTATAAAATGAATTAATTCCCTCTTATAGAGTATATAGCCTATTATTTTACAATTTGTAAATACTTTTGGATATAAAAAAAGACTAAACGACTTTGTTATTGTGTAATGTACATTCAAGTGTGTTAATTTATGTAAAAAAATATTAAAAATATAAATAAAGAAATATTTAGTGACTTTGTCGCTTTTTGTAGTTGATGTGTGTCAAAGGCCTCGAAATATTGGGAGGGGGGGCGCAATACAGAAACATTAAGAAAATATTGGGGTAACAGCCACGCCCTTGTCATTTCCTTATAATTTTTCCAAATATTGCTACGGCCCTGATAATTTTTCCCTGGGTCCGTGCTCAGTTTCCACATAAGCTGATAAGATTCAAACGCGACAGTTATTCTTGTCTAGACTACAATCTTTTTCTTATATATATATCTATATCTATCTATCTATCTATATATATATATATATATATATATATATATATATATATATATATATATATATATATATATATCTATCTATCTATATATATCTATATCTATATATATCTATCTATCTATATATATATCTACATCTATCTATCTATCTATCTACATCTACATTGTTAATCCACAAAGGGGTTACCATCACTGTGGATATAAATTAATTGTATAAATAAATACGTTAATTAATTAATTAACTAAAATAAATAAATAAAAAAATTAAAAAATAAAAAAATAAATAAATAAATAAAAAACATAAAATAAAATAATAATAGAAATAATAATAATAATAAATAAATAATAATACAAATAATAATAAGGCAGAATAAAAATGATAATAAGGCAGAATAAAAAAAGGTGAAATAAAGTAAAAAGATAAAAATCGTTTAAACAGCATTATTGGTATTAATATAATTTTATTAATTTAATTTTATTTTATTCGTTCTCTAAAAATATCTGCACTAGTGGAATCCAGGGTAAGGCGGGGCAGCTTGTTCCATTCTTTTATTGTCCTACAGAAAAACGAGTTCTTATAAGCTTCTGTTCTTGGACATAACTCAATAAAATTATCTGGATGAGAGCTGCGTAATTGGCGGGTGCGTCTATCAATATTGTCTGGTATCTTAAGTGCTGATTTTTTTTAACAGCCTTGTAAAATAATGTAAGCCTGGCATCCTGGCGCCTTTTAGAGAGAGGGGGCCACTCCAAATCGTTTAGGATGTTTGTGACTGTGCCAGGAGTCCTATCCCAGCAATTTTTAACAAAACGACCCGCCCTCCTTTGAACCTTCTCAATCTGTTTGACGTGTTTCTTCAACCATGGATCCCAGGCAGAGCTGGCATACTCTAAGTGTGGAAGAACGAGCGATTTATAAGCAGCTTCCTTAATGTTCGCTGGGCAGTTGCTTAGGTTGCGCCTAAGAAAACCTAAGGTCTGGTTGGCTTTGGACACTTTGTTGTTTATATGCCAGCTCCAGTCAAGTGTGTTCGAGAGCTCGACGCCTAGGTATGGATGGTGTTCGACTGGTTTAAGGATGTGGTTCATTAATGTGTAGTTAAATACTATAGGTTCCCTATTTCTCGTGACTCTCATGACAAAACATTTTGTTGGGTTAAAGGACATATATATCTGGTTTGTAGGAAAAAAAACACGCGAACTACCGTTTCATCTCTACAAGCCTGTTTCGTGGTTGCCCACTCATCAGGAAATCTGATAATATAAGGAAATCCAGGGAAAAAACAATGAATCCGCCCCCTTTCTTGAAACCCTTATTTCGGTCCCCCTTTTCAACCGCTATGTTCTTAAATCTATACAATATCCAATAAATAATTAGGACGAAAATGACATAAATGATCTGTTTTTTGATTGATTCTGTATGCTAGAATGCATCAGACTAACAAAGCAATATTTTGTTGCTATCTGAGCCTAGGCATGTTTGGTAAAATCTCAGACTGGACGTTTTTATAAGAATAGGTGTATAAAGAAGAAGGATCGCCCTGTCTCCTATGGTGGCCTCCATTACCGGACACCGCTATAACAGACACTTTTCACGGTCCCGACTTCAAAAAACTGAACTAGTCACCAGACTTCTATGACGAGCCAGTAGTTTTACTACTCGATAACAGGGGCCTGGTGACTAGTTGTGTGTGATGCTCTTCAAAATGGCTGCCGTGTAGACGTAACACAAACCTATGGTCTGTTTTGAAGAGAAACATGAACTTAACGGAAGCCCTGCAATAGATTATCAAATTCAAAATGGACTGGGGCTCCTCGCCTACTTGAAGAGTTTATTGTCTATCTCAAAGACAAGGGTTAGAATGGACTGCTTGTGAAACCGAGATTCGACTTGAAGCTTAGATCGGGCTTCTAGAATTCGTGGGAATTGATTTTCCCTACTCTTTTTTGCGATTTTCTATTATGGCATGGCCTAGCTCAAGGGATAGTGAATCCTTTCATAGCCATGTATTACCTGGAGCTTGGCGTTGTTCCGGTCGAAATAATGAGGAAATGGTGGATAAATTCGTTCATACTGGAATTATCACATCGAAGGAAGTGGAAGATGCATTTAGAGCGGTGCCAAGAGGAGCTTTTGTCCCCCCGGAATTGTACGAGGAGGCGTACTATGACCAGCCGTTACGGGGGGACCCACATATACACATGTCGGCACCTCATATGTACGCAGGAGTGTTGGAAGCGCTAGACCTTTGCCCAGGTGTGTTGTGTAAATTGTTCTTAGCATGGCTCCTCTCGGCTGTTAAATTTCGTTTCGGAAATGTCTAGCTGTTAATGTTCACTTGTTTTTAACTAGACTGATTCTAGGCTTCCTGTTATTGGCTAATAAGCGATTGAAATGGAAGTATTAGATGGTAAACTTACTTTTTTCTAAGTGTTTGTTTGATAAATCAACAAAATTCTTTTTCTACTGTATGTTCCTGTAACTAATGTATGTACTTGTGCCTATTTTATGAGAATTGTAAATGACATTGCAGAGATATCAACCTAAATTAACTCACTTAATGATGTTTTTGTCTTGTATGACATAAATTCCTTTTTTAAGCCGCAAAGATGAAGCAGAAAATATTGAATGAAATTGGATGAAATAAAATATTTATGATAAAAAGATAAGATAATACAGTAAGATAGTTTATGATATATATGTGTTTAGTTTATAATAAAACAAGTTGTTTCAACTTGAAAATGACACAAATTGGTATGATCACACATATTGCCACTTATCTAACTTATGCCCAGAGGCTAATGCACACCTTTTTTTATAAGAACATCTAGTTTTCAGTTGAGGCTGGGCCTTATTTTTGGGACATTTTAAAGCTGAATATGTTTTAACGATGTTCTCAAATTTTAGTGTGTATAAATATATAATAGCCATAATGAATTATTAGGAAGAGAATTACACTAATGATCAAAAGTAATAATAAGGTTGTTGCTATAAGCACAATTTGAATCTGCATTTTAGAATGCACCAGGGCTAGAAAAGAAAAATTTTTCTGCTATCTGAGCCTTGGACATGTTCTTAGCATTTCCTTAAAATTTGGTGAAATCTCTGGACATTCTTTAAAAAAAAAAGGTTCTTATAAAAAAGAGTGTGTTTCTTTTAGGACACTTTAAGAGACTAAACTCTCAAATTTCAAGTGGATAGCCAAAAATCATCATTCTCCTATCTGTAATAGCAGGCTTAACATGTCCCCTTTGAAATAGTGTTTTTTTTGTTTTCACACAGTTGAGTAGTAACTAAAGTAGTAAATCTAGATCAACCTCTAACGTATTTAATGTTTTGTAGGTCTATCATTTTTGAATGTGGGCAGTGGAACAGGCTACTTCTCATGTCTTGTGGGGTACATTATCAAGCGCAACAGCATCAACCATGGAGTTGAGATTCGCAAAGACTTGGTTGAATTTGCTTGTGAAAGACGAGATGAGTTTCTCAGATTTAGTCCTCATTTGATGCGAGAGATATGTCAACCTGTCTTTCTTCTGGGAAACTGTTTCAGACTTGATCCGTCTGACAGAAAGTATGATAGGATATACTGTGGATCTGCATGCCCACCAAGCAAAGTTGCATTCATCCTATCCATGACAAAAATTGGGGGATTTGCCATCATTCCCTGCAGAAATAAGGTACTATGGATTTAGTAACAGACTGAAATTTGAAAATGCATCATTTCCCTATCAGTTCACATTCACATAATTGGAAAAAATGCATACTTGAAAAAATAAACATAACACCTATGGTATAAGGCTTGTTTCTTCATACATCCAAATGTCTTCTATATCCAACTTTCCATGACTATGACAATTTCGTTGCCAAAAGACAAGGAAAATGCAAGATGGTTGAGTTTTGAAGATTACTTTCTATGCAAAAGCTGTTGCTATTGTAGTGAATATAAAATGTACTAAGATTATTATAGATTCTAACTATACCCCTTTGATTGCAGTTGTTGAAGATAGAGCGTATTTCCCCGACGCGTGTAAAGCAGTCCGTACTGAGTGAGGTGTGCTTTGCCACACTCCTTCCTGTCCCAGAGAGAGAGTCTTCACTTCCCAAGCTCAAGTTTCCTCCTGACAACCTCAAGAAACAAGAAAAGGTAAAGATATTAGATACTAAAGGAAGATATTTTTGAGATGCAAGCCCAAGCAATGCTGTGATTTTTATTTGTCTTGCAAGAGCAAGAAAATGTAAGGGTTTTCGTATGCTTGCTCTTGGTGTATCCTTGCCACCAGAGATTTCTAAAATGCTCTTGTACCCAGCAAGCATTCAAGAAAGTAATTGAGCCATATTATTGTACGATAGATTAAATTCTACATGGTTTGATGGGATGTAGTGCACTACTGAAATTTACATCTCATTTGCATTAATATTTGTGTGAAAAACCCTACACAATTCACACATGTTATTCTGGCAGGGAGTTCACTCCTGACCTAGAAACCCCACTCTCAGGCTTCCTCCACTTTCTTCCTGTTGATATCTATAGAACTTATTATAGATACTTATTATATAGTTATTGTATATAGACGCTGCATGTGAGGCCGGCCAGTGATTTGCTGATCAGCCAAGGACAGGCAAGGACAACCCTCTCCAGACTCAGAGCTCTTCAGGATGCCTGTGGTAATTTGAGACATTGTTAAAGTGCTGCCTATAAAGTTGGACATTTGTTTTTATTTTGAAAATTGTATTCCAGTAGTGTTTCCAATAAAAGTGGGGGAACTAGCAATGTTTTCCAACGTTTTAGATTCCTCTCCAATCATCTGTAGTTTGTACAAATATAATTAATTCTTGTACTTGCCTTTTTCTCTCGACAGAGTGTTTCAAGACATCTCAGCCTATTCCCTTACCATTTTGTTATGTGCCCTGCTCTCTTCACCTACAAGAAATGAAAAAAGGCAAAAAGCTAAAAAGTGCACAGACTGCAAAACCAGTCCAGTCTCACATGTGCCCAGTTGATAGTCCAATCCCTTTCTTTGGTAACAGCAAAAGTGCCGGCATGTCTAGTTCTAATGAGAGTTTACTTTCTGGTACAGAGGATATATGGGATCACTTGCAGTCTGACAAAATTTGGGAAAAAGTCCTTGGTTATTACTACAGCTTGTGCAGTGTTACCCCACAGCAGAAGGAGAGAACTTTAGATGTATATATTAAAAAGAAGGTTAGTGCTGGATCAAGAACAGCAGAAATGAAGCGACCTCTTTCTTATGCAGATTTAATGCAGAAGTTACTGCAGAGCTCCCCGTCTTTGAGTAAGACAGACAACAATGCAGAGAATACTACCAATGGAAATGAAGCTAGCCCCAATAGAAACGAATCTATTAGAAAAGGAAGCAGTTATAATGCTCATATGCCTGACTTGGGATCGCCAAAGGCAAGCAATGATAGTCAGGACTCTCCAGAAGCAATCAATTTCGATGGATCTAAAAATGTTACTACAGACACAGAGGATGGAAAATTGGAAAACATGGGACAAACAAGTAATATTGAGAATGGTGGAAAACAAAGGAATACCAATATTGTAGAGGCAAATAATGTTCACATTGTTAATCCACACTTGGATTGTGAGGGAGGGCTTGCACACGATTCTTCTATTTGCCCCTCTCTTGAAATCTCTGAAGGCACACCCTCTAATAATCAACTCAGTAACAAATGTGTTAGATTAGAGACTCAGAATGGAGCTACATGCCCAGATTCACTAGAAGACCTAAACTCTGCTCCTAAATTTTCTCTGCGTTCTGAATCTAGTAATGGAAACAAAGAGCAGAAGATATTAACTGACTCAGCTGAGGGAGATAAGAGTGACTGTAGAGATATTTCTGTTAATAACGGTGGCGGCACTATGTATAAGAATGTTTTGCTAAGTGTAGATCAAAGACATATGGACCGGTTACGTGGGGTCACCAAAGGCAAGTGGGCTCTTGAGTATGACTTGGAACTTATCAGGTTTCTGACAGACATCACTGAGAAATCCAGTAAAGGGAGATGCAAGGTACAGTATGCCTAATACATTATGCATCACCTTTCTTTGAATTTTAAGCATTTTATACAATCTCGTCATAACACTAAAAAAAACTCCTAGAAGTGATAAGAATGTGAAATTTGTGAACATGTTTTTGTATTGGTTTTATTTTTTGTCAACTTTAGTAAAATGGTTAAAAACTGGTCTCTAATTTCTCTGATGTCATTTTGAGATAAACAACTGTCTCATAAACTGTTTAAAAATGGTATCAAATTTGATGTAAATTTAATGTCCTTTTTATCCCAGGGATGGTTCAAGTCAGAGCTAATCCGACCTGAACTCTTTGCACGTGTTGACACTCTGGCATATCCCAGGATAGGGTCCCACCCGCCCGAAAACCTGACCTTCCGTGCAGTCACTCTTTGCCGTATTGCCAAAATCCTGGACTCCACCCTGTACCTCCTCAGTGGACCCTCCCTCTCGATGGAGCTCGGCACTGCCGGACCCAAGCACAGACTGGAGTCCTTCACCAACTTTTCTTTCCTCTCCTCTCAAAATTCCTGGGGGATACCATCGGTTCAAGAGGTTGACAGCCCTGTGAAGGAGGGTGCTGCTGCTATAAGGGAGAGCATTGTGAAGGTGTGTTATGGAGATGAGAAGGCAGAGAAGATGCTTGAACTGGTGAGGAGTCAGGTGGAGCTGACTAGCAAAAAGTTGAAGCTCACACAAGGCTTGCAAGACCAATACAAAGAGCAATACAAGCTTCTAAAAAAGCAGGTATACAAGCAAAAGATTAAAGGAACTTTGTTGCAGCAATGCTAAAAAAGAGTTACCAAACTATGCTGTCATTTTTTGGCTAGCTTTAGCTTGCAGAGCTAAAAGCTATTCCCAATGTCATCGTCTGCATTTTGTGTTTTCAATTGCTTATTCACTGACAGTTACAGTGTATGTATATGCAATATTTCAAGTATTATTGAGCTTAGCTAATGTTTTTTTTTTTACTATTCTTGGTTTGTTGAGAGACAAGTCCTACCTTGGGCACCAAGGGTTTAATCTGAATGTGGCTGTTTTTTCTTAAAGATATGATTATCAAAGATTTATGCTTGCACAATGCATTTCTCCCTAAAGCGGTCAAGGTTGCTCATTTCTCAATAATTCCTCCTGTTAGACAGAAAGTTCTATGTGTTCTTTAGGTTACTCTACTTGATGAAAAGCAGCAACTGGTTCAAGTTGGCCGTACACGTGAGAATATAGCACATGAGCGTATGGGGTCTTCTGAGTCCTCTATAGCATCAGAACTAAAGCAACAAAGGCAGGAAGCAAATGGGAAACTGCAGAAGCTCATTGATCTACAGGCAGAGCAGGAGATGAAGAAGTCGAACTTGCTGACTGATCTCAAGAGGTTACAAGAGGAGGAAAAAAGGTAAGGGAAAGGATTGATCTCTGACTGGTAAGAATTGTTTTTAAAACAGTCATCAAGCAGACATTACGATGTAGAGACGGTAGACTTCTCAAATATCATTAACTGTTACTCTAAGCATTTTTTGTTTGGGTATAATGGAAGTATATGTGGGCTGGTAGTGGCTTGTATTGACACATTTTCTTTTATAGAGAAGTATGGCGTGCTGTAAGTGACAAATTCACTAAATAAATTAAATTGTAATTAAATTGTTATCACCCACATAAAGAAGTTTATAGTACTGTACTGTTTTTTGTTTTCTTCACAGACTTTTACAGCCTGAACCAAAATTGATGACTGTCTCAGACACTCCAGGCGTTACACCAGCTTGCCTACCCATTCCCTGCCCCCCAAAGGCACTCCCTGAAGCAGCCACTTTCACGAGAAAGGACCCATTGGCAGGCAAACAACCTTCTATCTGTGGAATTCCAACTCGATACCAGCTCCCTGCCCTCCTACCCCAACTTCGTTTTCTCCTTCCTCTCTGCCGACAGCGCTGGAGGATTGTGCAAGAGTTACTGCACTCCACAGAGACGACCCCCCCTGAGCACTTGCCCATTGTGACGGTCGATAGGAGGTTGCCAGTTAGTGAGCGAGGCCATGACCAGGAGAAGAGTGTACTGGTGCAGGTATACAAGGAGCTACGCTGCGAGGGTCTTAATTACAGGTGAGAGGGGCGTTCAGGTTTTCCCCTATTGGTAGTCCCATTCTATCTGATACAGTGTATCCATTTTGGTTATTATTGAAATTATTCTATGGTCTTGGAGAATCCACGTGTCTTGACCCAAATTGATCCCTTCATGGGTAACAAATAACTAAATGAGCACAATCATTATTTGAAATAGGTGTAAGATAGTTGACTTCTGTGCTTAGACTTGATGTTGGTTTTGCTCTAGATGGAACAAGTGGAAGTATGACCAATGGTGGGAGGTCAAGTTCATTGGTGAAGGGATTATTGACCAGGTGGGTGTGGCTTGCTTGCCCTGAGAAAGAGTATAAATACTTGGCTACAATGCACCCTGAGGGGAGAGGGAAGCTCAACACACCTTGCAAGGGTAGTGAGGGTAGAAATGAATTTGCTATCCTTTAGTTTATCCTTTATTTTCAGACACTGGACACTATCCATAAGAATTAGCCAAGTGTATCAAAATGTTACCAGCCTTACCCCTTTCAGTCTTGTGTACTTTTTGCCTGACATGTCATTCATCACAGGGTGGTGGTTTCCGGGAATCACTTGTTGAAATGACTGATGAACTCTGCCCACCAGAGTTTGGCTCACTGGAGGTGCTTCCTTTCTTTGTCAGAACTGCAAACAACAAGGTAAGACAATGTATTTTTCATAGGATTTGTCCCTATTCATCCTAAGGATCTAATGTTACCCACTGAATGAGTCACCTTGTTATTATGGACAGTTCTCAAAAAGACGGTTGTAACTTCTGTACCTTATAACCCACTTAATAGGGACATACAATAATGAGGACAGTATCGTAGTACCCAACTGTGTCCCTTCAAAAAGACATCGAGGTGTCAGAATTATTTGGGTTTCTGTAAGGCAAACGTTCGCTGTACAATGGCTCAGCTCTCTATCGCAGAATGAAATTTCCGGTGTGATTTTCATGTTTACCTCCCTAACAGGACGCTGTTGGCGATTATCAGGACTCGTACCTGCCTTCCCCCTCATGCACGGAGTGGTCCGTTTACGAGTGGTTGGGCAAGATCCTTGGCGCACTCTACCGCAGCGATGAGAACATGACTTTGACCTTTCCGCCGTTTCTATGGAAACTTCTTGTTGGCGAGCATGTGACGTGGGCTAAGGACTTCGTGGATGTGGACGAGGCGGCTGTCATGTTCACGGGTGAGTAACATCTTGTTTCCATTCTGAAACGCATTCTGTTCGGGACCTTATTTTCCTTTAAAAGGGGAGGGGTGTGGAAATAGATATTTTATACATACTTTTTTCACTCATCATTGATCAGAAAAGCTAATCCACTGGCTCCCTTTAACAGATTAAAACACTTTTTTTTCAAGTAGATATTTACAGCTTTTTTCACATTGCTTAGCACACTGGTTGGCGGACTAAACTTGTATGGCTCTCCAAATTACTTGTTGGGATAGGAGGGACATTGTCCCTTAAGGCCTAGTCATCCAATCACTACCATAGCATCTCGATTAAAACCCGGCTTTTTTAGATATTTACAATTTGTTCTTTCCGCTTGTTGTGTTAGATGAACTGGAGCGTATGGATGAAGATCTGTACGTGGCGACGTACAGAAACGAGTGCAAGTTCAGCACGGTCCTCAGCGACGGCACGACCAAAGAGCTCATTCCTGGCGGAAATGACGTCACTGTTGGGCCCGCAGACAGGCAGCGGTTTGCAGCGCTGCTTCGTGAGGCACGGATGACGGAGTCGGTGCAACAGGTAATCACGTCAGTGGTTTACCTCCATATAACGGACAGTCCTGGTACTGAATATTGTGCTTGTTAATGGAGGTTTGAATCAGGACTTGGCAATGGGTCTGCAATTTCGAGGTTCCACTGTCAGGATAATAAGAAGGTGGCCTGTTTGACACCTATTCCATGTGTTGCAGGTGCTGGCGTTGCGCCGAGGTCTGATGTCTGTGATTCCCGAGTCCGCCCTGAGTCTGATCACGTGGAACGAGCTTGAGCGAGGGATCTGCGGCAACCCAGACGTCTCGCCATCGGTGCTGAAAAGCGCATGTAAGTAGCCAGCTTTGCTTGGTTCTTTCATTGTACGATGCAACTTGGACTCTAAGTAGTCATCGCTGTGTGTCCTTGGCAAGGGGGGGGGGGGGGGGGGTGTGGAATGTACGGCTTCAATCCGCAGTCGTTGTGGAAAGAAGTGAAACGCTCGACACTGCGGCACATTCTTGGAGTCTTGGTGTATCTACGACGGAGGTATATTTCAGTCTTGTGGTATGCTGTCCCAATAGTCGTGAAAGGTGAAAAAAGTGGACTAACCTTGGGGGTGGTGTTAGGCAGACAACGAGGGTTTTTTTATTCATACTTGTACCCATTCTCCCGCGACAGGCAAATACGGGGACGACCTGTCCGAGTCAAGCGAGTGCATCAAGTTTCTCTGGGCCGCGCTTGCGCAGTTTACCAATGACGAGCGGAGCAGGTTTCTGCGTTTTGTGACTGGCAGGAGGCGTCCCCCCGCGCCTTTCACGGTCGCCAAGGCCGGGGATGGCCGCAATGCGCTGCCCACAGCCTCCACCTGCGCCAGCACCATCTATTGGCCCGCATACACGTCCGCTGCCATGGCAACGGCCAGACTCAGGTAGGGTCGAGTTTCATGGTATGACTAGAAAGACAAGCTTTAGAATATATAGATGGTTTGCGTAGGCGTAGTTAAACAAATCAACACAAGGCTGAAGTGGTACATTTTACGGCTCTGTGAAGACAGCAGTTTCGCTGAGGTTTCGTGCATTAGCCCTTCGTCGGGGCAAAAGCGGTTTTTACAGAGGCGTTAACTTAGATTTGTTGTTTTATTCTATAAGATCGATCTTACCGATGCTGCACATGTACTTTAGAGCTTTTCCATGTTTATCCTGCTTAGCAAGCGCAAATGTTAAAGCGACCTTGTGGCTCATCAGATAGAAGAGGGGAAGGAAAACGATGACAAGCTCTTTCATTCCTCCCCCACTCCTCCCCCCCCCCCCCCCCCCCAAGCGCGCGACCCGTCTTCTCTCTTTTTTTCCCATCCCCTGCACTTACTACACAGGTACGCAGGCTATCCTAACCAATGATGCAAGCATTGTTTGTCCATCACGCAAAGCGCAAAACTTCCTTAGGAAATTGTCCAAATCTTTTATTTGCGATTTCAGGTACGCGGTATACAATTGTGTTGCCATTGATACAGACACAAGTCCATGGTGAGAAGAGATCTTGGCATTGATACAGACACAAGCCCATGGTGAGAAGAGATCTTGGCGTTGACGACCAATTGACGTTGGACTTTTGACTTTGAACTTTTAAAATGGTAACTATTTTATAAGCTTGATGCTGAAACGAAGCTTGAAGTTGAAACGAAAAATAGACAGATAGAAACCATATACAGCTTTTTAGCTGTTTACCGTATGGTACATATATATCAAATAATCTACTATACAGAGAAAAGTAAATGTTTTAGCTTGCAAAAATATATATGCTGTAAGGAGTTGCAAATAAAAAGCTTATATCCAAGGCGATATATGTGTGTGTAGCTACATCTCGCCCTCTAACAATCCAATACTCTGTACTATACCAACGCCTAACTACACTTTCGCTAAACCAAAACCTCACCAAACTTCGCTATTCCGGACCCTCGAACACTACACTACACTTCGCTATTCCGGACCCTCGAACACCTCACTTCGCTATTCCACACCCTCGAACACCTTACTTCACTTCGCTATTCCACACCCTCGAACACCTCACTTCACTTCGCTATTCCGGACCCTCAAACACCCCACTACATTTCGCTATTCCGGACCCTCGAAAACCTCGCTACACTTCGCTATTTCGGACCCTCGAACACCTTACTACACTTCGCTATTCCGGAACCTCAAATACCTCACTACGCTTCGCTATTCCACACCCTCGAACACCTCACTACACTTCGCTATTCCACACCCTCGAACACCTCACTACGCTTCGCTATTCCGGACCCTCGAACACCTCACTACACTTCGCTATTCCACACCCTCGAACACCTCACTACACTTCGCTATTCCGGACCCTCGAACACCTTACTACACTTCGCTATTCCACACCCTCGAACACCTCACTACACTTCGCTATTCCGGACCCTCAAACACCTCACTTCATTTCGCTATTCCACACCCTCGAACACCTCACTACACTTCGCTATTCCACACCCTCGAACACCTTACTACACTTCGCTATTCCACACCCTCGAACACCCCACTACACTTCGCTATTCCGGACCCTCAAACACTTCACTTCGCTATTCCACACCCTCGAACACCTCACTACACTTGGCTATTCCATACCCTCGAACACCTTACTACACTTCGCTATTCCGGACCCTCGAACACCTCACTACACTTCGCTATTCCACACCCTCGAACACCTTACTACACTTCGCTATTCCACACCCTCGAACACCCCACTAGACTTCGCTATTCCGGACCCTCAAACACTTCACTTCGCTATTCCACACCTTCGAACACCTCACTACACTTGGCTATTCCACACCCTCGAACACCTCACTACACTTCGCTATTCCACACCCTCGAACACCCCACTACACTTCGCTATTCCAGACCCTCGAACACCTCACTACACTACGCTATTCCGGACCCTCAAACACCTCACTTCGCTATTCCGGACCCTCGAACACCTTACTACACTTCGCTATTCCACACCCTCGAACACCTCACTACACTTCGCCATTCCACACCCTCGAACACCTCACTACACTTCGCCATTCCGGACCCTCAAACACCTCACTACACTTCGCTAATAAGAACACGGAACATTCTACTAAACTTCACTACGAATCCTTCTTGAACACTTCGCTACATACAACCCCATCCCTGCTCCCCTCTGATAAAAAAAAAAACATCCACAGGAGTCCCGGAAACTTGTGTACATTATGTAATCTACATACATAGCCGCTGTCCATAGCCGGTATAGCCGGTAGCTCAAAGGTAAACAATTTCCCACGGACGTAGATTGTGGTCGAGTCCGCAGCCTTGCAGCGGTCATTCCCAACCTCTCAATCGGAAACTTCCGAATAAATATCTTCGGAATCGAGCATCATAAAAGAAGATGGCGGCCATATGAAAAAAGAGTTCTACGTCTCTCTGTTATGTACCCATAGTACGAGTAAGAGAGACAATTCCTGCCTTTGTTGTATGCTTAATGAAATTTTCCAACCATTTTCATTTAAATTTTCTGATAATGTATCTTATATAACTTTGAACCATGACAGGTGGCGGGTGCTTTTACTTTTTTTTTCTTTTTTCTTTTTTACTAAAGTTATAAGCGTAAGCTTAATTGAGTACAGTCGGACGTCTATTAAGCGGCCCTCTATTAAGCGGCCCTCTATTCAACGGTCATTTACCAAAGTCCCGAATTTTCCCCTTTATGTTTACTGTAAATTTGACCTCTATTGAGCGGTCACCTCTATTAAGCGGACGCGGTCACCAAAGGAGGGTCCCAATTGGTTGATTTCATTGTTTTTCACCTCTTTTAAACGGTCATCATCAATATTTGTCAGCATGACAACAGACAGTGCACGTCATATTTTTAACTGTCTAATCTAATTACTATGGCTAATCGTCTTGTGAGACTTGTGTGGTCTTGTGCGGATCAGTCGCATTAAAATTCCTCGATTACCAATTTCCGCTTTAGCCAGCTAGAAGAAAAACTGTCACCTTCAAATATGTATTCACAAGGAATCTCGAGTCCATAGCCACCACCTCTGTTCACCCACTTCCCTTTGACTACGACTTTTTCACAGTTCGTAGGTCTCTTGAGATATTTGGTAACCCACGTTGACATCAGTTTGGGAATATGCCTGATAACTTCGTAATCGTCAACTAGAGTATTCGGGTGACCGTCTCCATCCATCACCGTTTTGTCGGCTTTTTCTCTTACGATTGCAACAGCATTCGGATCCTTTATGTTAGTTGGTTACCGCATAAGTTTGTAAACATCTTCTAGTGCTGGTTCCTACTCCCACTCCCACTGGTTCCCATGAGTACTCATGTACTCATGGTATCCCCGAATGAATGCAACTGGGTCAGATTTGTGAGTTTTTGGGTACGGCAACGCACTGCGAGTTTTTGATTCGACTTCCAAAATCGCGCAAACCCTTAATGACGGATATCGACGGAAACGACGCGTGTAACATCACCCTAACGCACTCATTTACTTTACGTAACGCCAGCGGAAGTAGCTCATGCCCATAGAATTGGGCAAAGCCACAAGAGCCGTATAGGCAAAAACAAACTGACTAGGCGGTTTCAAACATTTCTGGATCAAATTGGAATGCACCAGGCCCCGTCTTAGGGCTAACATGATTGTTACTGTTGTTTATGATAATAAAAAGTTCTTACGTATAATTACAGCCCGATTTACGCTAATTTAGGGGCGAAAATAGCAAAACCTCTATTAAGCGGTCACTAAGCTAAGTCCCGAGGGTGACCGCTTAATAGAGGTTCGTGTGACTCATTTTAGGGTATCTCTTAGCATATGAAGTTTTATTCACAATGCAACATGTCTTTGATACCTGCTTTTCTATATAAATTAATTCTGAAGGCTTACATGGATATATGGATAATACTCGTCATCATAAGTAACTTATTATAAGGGAGCGGTCATTAATTACTGGGGGGGAATATGTAGAAGGGGGGGGCTAGGGTTTTTTTGGGCACAGATTTAGGGAGGGTCACATTTTTTTGGTGTGTTCAAGATCGATAAAGTGTGTCCATACAAAATTGGCCATCCTTAAGTGTCATTGACCGTCCTTAGGTGTACACCTAAGGATGGCTAGGTACACCTAAGGACGGCAAGGTACACCTAAGGACGGCCAAGGACACCTAAGGACGGCCAAGGACACCTACGGACGGTTAGGTACACCTAAGGACAGTCAGGCACACCTATAGACGGCCAATGACACCTAAGGACGGCTAAGGACACCTAAGGACGGACAGGTACACCTAAAGACACCCAAGGACGGCCAAGGACACCTAAGGACGGCAAGGTACACCTAAGGACGGCCAGGTACACCTTAGGACGGCAAGGTACACCTAAGGACGGCAAGGTACACCTAAGGACGGCAAGGTACACCTAAGGACGGCCAAGGACACCTAAGGACGGCAAGGTACACCTAAGGACGGCCAAGGACACCTAAGGACGGCAAGGTACACCTAAGGACGGCCAAGGACACCTAAGGACGGCCAAGGACACCTAAGGACGGCCAAGGACACCTAAGGACGGCCAAGGACACCTAAGGACGGCCAAGGACACCTAAGGACGGCCAAGGACACCTAAGGACGGCCAAGGACACCTAAGGACGGCCAAGGACACCTACGGACGGTTAGGTACACCTAAGGACAGCAAGGTACACCTAAGGACGGTCAAGGACACCTAAGGACGGCAAGGTACACCTAAGGACGGCCAAGGACACCTAAGGACGGCAAGGTACACCTAAGGACGGCCAAGGACACCTAAGGACGGCTAGGTACACCTAAGGACGGCAAGGTACACCTAAGGACGGTCAAGGACACCTAAGGACGGCAAGGCACACCTAAGGACGGCTAGGTACACCTAAGGACGGCAAGGTACACCTAAGGACGGCCAGGTACACCTAAGGACGGACAAGGACACCTAAGGGAGGCAAGGTACGTCTAAGGACAGTCAGGCACACCTATAGACGGCCAATGACACCTAAGGACGGCTAAGGACACCTAAGGACGGACAGGTACACCTAAAGACACCCAAGGACGGCCAAGGACACCTAAGGACGGCAAGGTACACCTAAGGACGGCAAGGTACACCTAAGGACGGCCAAGGACACCTAAGGACGGCCAAGGACACCTAAGGACGGCCAAGGACACCTAAGGACGGTCAAGGACACCTAAGGACAGTCAGGCACACCTAAGGACGGCCAAGGACACCTAAGGAAGGCTAGGTACACCTAAGGACGGCTAGGTACACCTAAGGACGGCAAGGTACACCTAAGGACGGCCAAGGACACCTAAGGACGGCCAAGGACACCTAAGGACGGCAAGGTACACCTAAGGACGGCCAGGTACACCTACGGACGGCAAGGTACACCTAAGGACGGCCAAGGACACCTAAGGACGGCAAGGTACACCTAAGGACGGCCAAGGACACCTAAGGACGGCCAAGGACACCTACGGACGGCAAGGTACACCTAAGGACGGCAAGGTACACCTAAGGACGGCCAAGGACACCTACGGACGGCTAGGTACACCTAAGGACAGCAAGACACACCTAAGGACAGTCAGGCACACCTAAGGACGGCCAAGGACACCTACGGACGGCTAGGTACACCTAAGGACAGCAAGGTACACCTAAGGACGGCCAGGTACACCTAAGGACGGCAAGGTACACCTAAGGAATGCAAAGGACACCTAAGGACGGCCAAGGACACCTAAGAACGGCCAAGGACACCTAAGGACGGCCAAGGACACCCAAGGACGGCAAAGGACAGCCAAATAACACCAGCCAAAGGACACCTAAGGACGGCAGTGTAAACCTAGGGACGGTCAGGTAACCTAAGGACGGCCAAGGGTACCTAAGGCCAATCAAGTACATCTAAGACACTCGACACCATAGGACGGTATGCTAACGCCTTCTAAGGTTGCCGGGGTGCAGTTCACTTATATTGTATCTTGAACACACTTCACCGATCATATTTGAAGTACCAACCTCTGAGGGGGGGGGGACCGCTGGGAGTCCGCGGACTCGACCACAATATACGTCGGTGGGAAATTGCTTCTCGTAGCTCAAAGCCTTGGACTTTGTTTGGAAGTTTTGTTTTCTTTTCTCAATACGAAACGCATTCACAAAAACACGAAGATGAAGCGGATGTCTGATAAGAACTACTGATAACGTGGAGCCTTGAAACGTTCAAGCATGAAACTGAAAGCAACTGAAATTATGTCGTAAAAGAGAAAAAGGTGGACTTTGACAAGATGGCAGGATTCCAAAGACCTCATGTTCTCTCACAAAACTCAACGAGAATAATCCCTGGATATTGTATGATTGACCTGATTAATCCAGATGATTATTCGGTAAGAATTAGTACGTTGATATTTTCTCAAGTTCTATAAATAATTTTGTTAACAGGAAAATGTTTTTACGTTGTAAGGAGAATCTCTCAGTAAGGAAAGCACCCATGCTGTTAAGGTGTTAAGCCAATGTCTCATATATTTCTCTGATCACCAGCCCACAGAAACTTATTGGTTTATTTTTTCTTTCTCACTGAAAAAACCCTGCTCTTTTTTTTACCTTAGTTTATCCTTTTATGATATCGCATTATACAGTATCATTGTATATATCCTCCTAGTCATAAGACAAAAATTCTGAGTTTCTGATGTGATGGTCATGATGTACTGTATATTTTGTATCCTTCACTAAATATACAGTTTATTTTCAGAAATTCAAGACTGTCAGCATTATCTATTGTGTTTCTTCTTTATTAAGGTATCTCTTACTGTATTCGAATGTAGATATAAAGATTTCACATTTTGGCAGTTGGATATTTGCATTGCCTGTATTAAATGTGATTCTTACCATTGAATTGTTCACTCAACAGCATGCTCGGCGCAGGCTCAGTAATAGCCTTCTCTCTATCTAGACGAGTGGTTAAAAGTCCGGAGGTAAAAATTTTATTACAGGTGAAGTATATTTTTGGAAACTCGCAGTAACCTCTCATTAGTGTTGTTTTGTTGTAACAAAATAAATTTTGTACCTTGGAGTCCACTAAACCTTGAATATGATGTCAAACAGTGTCTGAAAGATCTCAAAATTTAATATCCCTTAAAAAATACTAAGGACAGAAACCATCTTTTTTGTAGTCCTACCTTTCAATCTGTTTGGCATGACTGCTGTTAAAAAAAAACTGGATGGTGATCCTTGAAAGGCAGTAGATTGCAAAGCAGACAAACTAGATTGATTTAAATTACAGAGAGTATTTTCCCCTTTCTAATTATAGCCCTGTTCCTGTTTGTCATCCTAGTCTCAGTTGTTATCAATTAATCGTTGGTTCTCTAGGTGCGGCCGTTATTTCACCTTGCCCTTGCTGATTTCTTGTTGGCTCTTACTTGGTTATCTGGGGCTGCTCTTTGGCTTAGTTCTCCTGACAAAGAGAAAATCTTCAGGCCATGCTTCCTGATAGATGCTATTTCTGAGGTAACTATTGATTATGAATTGTTTATAATACTTCAAAAATCTTTTGACATTTTAATTCAAGCAGAATTCATGTTTTTTGCCATCTTTTTTTGTTTTAGATTTTTCATATAGCCACATTTTTGCTGACAGTCAATTATGCACTCAATGTCTTTATCCGACTAAAGGAGAGGACTTATGGAATACAGAATTTATACTTCACCACGGTAAGTTGCCTTACAGCTAGCAATTCAGGCGAAGGCGCAATTCTTTTTCAATGGAAATTTTCATTCATTGATCTATTCTCTTGTGTTTTTTTAGGTCTCAACTAATAGTTTCTATTCCTGGTTGTTTGCCATACTCTATGCCATTTGCTGGTAAGTTACAAAAGAGTGACATACACAGGCCATAAAGTGTTCCCTTAAGTGTCATCCTTATCCCCTGTTTTAGGTAGATCTCACAGGGATCCCGCTATCCCACTATTATCAGTGATTTTCTTGTGGAGTTTAGATGATGGGGACTTTTGCTACTGGAAATTTTGCATGCATCAATTTCACTTTTAATTTGTTTGACTATTAGTTTGATTGGTATAACTAAAAGACTACAGATGGTGTAGACAAGGTACAAATCAACATAAGGTTGAAAAGGTATCTAAAATGCCTCCGTAAAACAGATTCGACAGAAACTACTCTGTTACACAGAGGCGTTAAACATTCCTTTGCAACCTTGTTTTGATTTGTATTAGTCTGACTGGTGTATGTTTTGCAGGAAAATTCCCTATTATCTTTTAGATCCTCCTTATTATCTCTGTCCACAGGAAACTAGTATAATTTTGCCTGCATTTACTTGATGGTGTTTGCAAAAGGGACTCTTGATTTATATATTATGCCCTCTACCTCTCCCAGATCATGCAGGCTTTGCATAATTCAAAATGGCAGTCATTTCAAATGAAAGCTGGGGCATCTAAAGCAAACATCTACCAGTGGACTGACTTTTATTGCATACAGTGTCTTTTAATTAGCTGTTGCTTCCTTCACGCAAAACGTAAAGACAAAGACTGATGAGTTCTTTTTAAACTGCCATATGCAATGACCTATAATTATTCAGGTCTATACCAGTGTTGTTGATGGTCCCTCTGATAACCAAGATGCATATAATGGCTCATAAGAACAAAGTGCATTGTTCTAGGTAAGTCCTTCTTTCATCTTATCTTGGGCTGAGGGAGACTCCCTTTAGATGTGTATTTACCATGCAAACATGCAATGCCCCCCTCCTCCAAAAATCATAATGCCCCCCTTATCTCTTAGGGTATAAAATTTTCCTCTGAGCTATTACATAGAATCTGCTATCTCTTAGGGCCTTAAATTAAATTTGATTTAATAGTCACATACATCAATTGGCCAACCTAAATTTATACTTATTCCGTTTATCTATGAAATAAATGCTTAATAGAGCAGACATATGGTATGTGTATCAAATGGTGGTTATTCTTTATTGGCTGCAGATGTCTCCTCTTGTTTGATCGACCAAGAGCCTCCAGTTTTGTAAGTACTATATGAGTATAGGAAACAGAGTTACTTAAGAAACCAAATGGTCAATTTGCAACTAGATTTTTGACAAATGTGACTGCAAATTTTAATTTTTTACCTTTTTGTAATAAAATGAGTGTCAAGTGCACAAAGTCTGTGTCAAGTCTGTCGTGAAGCTTACATATCTGGGAATCTATGTAAGTTTCCACTACTAATATAAAAAAGAGTCTGTGCAGCCCAAATTGAAAGCCCTGGAATATTACACACATCAGATCCCTGTAAAGATTATGTGTTGTCGCTAGAAGGGGGGCTAAAATGCGGGATGAGTAGGTTTTAAAGAAAAAAATTGAACAGATTGTCAGATTCTTTAAATGTACCAGATTCCGGATCTATTGAAAATTTAACGTTATATTTCGGTTCTAATAATCGTGACTGCGGATTTTGCTGATTCTTGACCCCCCCCCCCCCCCCTAAAACACTCCCTCAATTTGTGTATATTCTTTTTCAGGCTGGAGAGAAGCAGCTCTGGCAAGTGTATGGCTCTGTGATGCTCGCATCAACTCTTGGTATCTCCATCCTTGCTTTATTGGTAAGTCAAAGCATTCACTTCTCCCCAACCACCAAGTACAACTAATTCTCATCACATAACAATGTTTTATAAGACCTATTTTCGTTACTGGACAAAGTGAGACAGAGAGAAGAAGGAGAAAACCACCATGAAAAAGATACAAGAAGAGAAGAAAAAGAAAAGAAATGGCTATGAGATGTTTTCATTGGTATAGACTCTACCCAGCATGAAGCAATCTTAGAATAAAATTCCTGTATGCTTAGTGGTGGTGACAGGATGGTAAACTCAACAAAAAATAATAATTTCATATTGGTTTTAGTGACATCTTTTTTCTTCTCTTTAAAGGTAATGTATTTCCTGGCAGAACGTCTTTATCGAAAAGCTGTGTTGCGATCAGGTACATACTGTCTCTTTGATAATTATACTAATAGAGCTAATTATACTAATAGAGAAGTCACCTCCAGTCTTAGTCGATTATATTTTAAAAAAAACCCACTGTTCCCCATTGTATCTGCACCAGTATTGCGACTCAAATTTGGCTTTTTTCTTAGCTTTAGCTGTACTACGACATGAGGAAGCGCTTTGGAAGCAAAAAAAAGTTAGAAAGTTTCGTTATTTTTACGCGCTGTCAAACTTCAAGATGCTCCCCCAAGAGAACTTTGGAGAACTTTTGGAATGCTAGTGTCTTTTCTTATCATTTATAAAATTGTTTGTGTTGCAATTACTTTTAGGTTCTGCTATAAATTTTCGTAGATTGACTGTTTGGAATCATGGTTTATTTGATCAGCCAACAACAACTGCAACACTGCAGCAACAATGATGTCCCTGTTGCAGTGATAATGACTACAATGACAACAACAATAATAATGATTTATTCTAAACTTATTGCAGCCAAGGCTACATTACAGGTTGATTACACTAAGTTTATTTTTATTTTGGTTACATTACACATTTTGAAAAAGTATGTGTTATTCCTTGATCAGTAAGAGTGTGCTGGGTGGGTCAAGATCTGGACCAAACTGTTCAGTATGCCAGTAGTTCTTTGTGCTGTTGTGGTGGTGCTTCCTTGCATTTCAAAACTGTTTCTTTTTCTTAAAAGGAATCCTGACCGACAGGCAAAGGGCGGGTATTGATGACATGAGACAAAGAATCTTTCTCTACATTATGGTGTTCCTAGTGTGCTGGTCACCAGGTAAAGTTTGGCAGGGATTTAGGGTTAGCAGTATAACGAGTACAGTACCAAGGGGTGCCAACAACTGTAGAATCACAGATGGCCCAGTTTGTGAGCACGTCAGTATATGGGGCCTCTCACCACAAATGGCCCAGTTTGTTAGCATGTCAGTATATGGGTCCTCTCACCACAGATGGCCCAGTCTGTTAGCATGTCAGTATATGGGGCCCCTCGCCGCAGATGGCTCAGTCTGTTAGCATGTCAGTATATGAGGCCTCTCACTACAGATGGCCCAGTCTGTAAGCACGTCAGTATATGGGGCCTCTCACCACAGATGGCCCAGTTTGTTAGCACGTCAGTATATGGGGCCTCTCACCACAGATGCCCCTGTTTGTTAGCACGTCAGTATATGGGGCCTCTCACCACAGATGGCCCAGTTTGTTAGCACGTCAGTATATGGGGCCTCTCACCACAGATGGCCCAGTTTGTGAGCACGTCAGTATATGGGGCCTCTCACCACAGATGCCCCAGTTTGTGAGCACGTCAGTATATGGGGCCTCTCACCACAGATGGCCCAGTTTGTGAGCACGTCATTATATGGGGCCTCTCACCACAGATGGCCCAGTTTGTGAGCACCTCAGTATATGGGGCCTCTCACCACAGATGGCCCAGTTTGTTAGCACGTCAGTATATGGGTCCTCTCACCACAGATGGCCCAGTTTGTGAGCACGTCAGTATATGGGGCCTCTCACCACAGATGGCCCAGTTTGTGAGCACGTCAGTATATGGGGCCTCTCACCACAGATGGCCCAGTTTGTGAGCACGTCAGTATATGGGGCCTCTCACCACAGATGGCCCAGTTTGTGAGCAAGTCAGTATATGGGGCCTCTCACCACAGATGGCCCAGTTTGTGAGCACGTCAGTATATGGGTCCTCTCACCACAGATGGCCCAGTTTGTGAGCACGTCAGTATATGGGGCCTCTCACCACAGATGGCCCAGTCTGTTAGCACGTCAGTATATGGGGCCTCTCGCCGCAGATGGCTCAGTCTGTTAGCATGTCAGTATATGAGGCCTCTCACTACAGATGGCCCAGTCTGTTAGCACGTCAGTATATGGGGCCTCTCACTACAGATGGCCCAGTCTGTTAGCACGTCAGTATATGGGGCCTCTCGCCACAGATGGCCCAGTTTGTTAGCACGTCAGTATATGGGGCCTCTCATCGCAGATGGCTCAGTCTGTTAGCATGTCAGTATATGAGGCCTCTCACTACAGATGGCCCAGTCTGTTAGCACGTCAGTATATGGGGCCTCTCGCCACAGATGGCCCAGTTTGTTAGCACGTCAGTATATGGGGCCTCTCGCCACAGATGGCCCAGTTTGTTAGCACGTCAGTATATGGGGCCTCTCGTCGCAGATGGCTCAGTCTGTTAGCATGTCAGTATATGGGGCCTCTCACCACAGATGGCCCAGTCTGTTAGCATGTCAGTATATGAGGCCTCTCACCACAGATGGCCCAGTTTGTTAGCATGTCAGTATATGGGGCCTCTCGTCGCAGATGGCTCAGTCTGTTAGCATGTCAGTATATGGGGCCTCTCACCACAGATGGCCCAGTCTGTTAGCATGTCAGTATATGGGGCCTCTCACCACAGATGGCCCAGTCTGTTAGCATGTCAGTATATGGGGCCTCTCACCACAGATGGCCCAGTTTGTGAGCACGTCAGTATATGGGGCCTCTCACCACAGATGGCCCAGTCTGTTAGCACGTCAGTATATGGGGCCTCTCGCCGCAGATGGCTCAGTCTGTTAGCATGTCAGTATATGAGGCCTCTCACTACAGATGGCCCAGTCTGTTAGCACGTCAGTATATGGGGCCTCTCACTACAGATGGCCCAGTCTGTTAGCACGTCAGTATATGGGGCCTCTCGCCACAGATGGCCCAGTCTGTTAGCATGTCAGTATATGGGGCCTCTCACCACAGATGGCCCAGTTTGTGAGCACGTCAGTATATGGGTCCTCTCACTACAGATGGCCCAGTTTGTTAGCACGTCAGTATATGGGGCCTCTCATCGCAGATGGCTCAGTCTGTTAGCATGTCAGTATATGAGGCCTCTCACTACAGATGGCCCAGTCTGTTAGCACGTCAGTATATGGGGCCTCTCGCCACAGATGGCCCAGTTTGTTAGCACGTCAGTATATGGGGCCTCTCGCCACAGATGGCCCAGTTTGTTAGCACGTCAGTATATGGGGCCTCTCGTCGCAGATGGCTCAGTCTGTTAGCATGTCAGTATATGGGGCCTCTCACCACAGATGGCCCAGTCTGTTAGCATGTCAGTATATGAGGCCTCTCACCACAGATGGCCCAGTTTGTTAGCATGTCAGTATATGGGGCCTCTCGTCGCAGATGGCTCAGTCTGTTAGCATGTCAGTATATGGGGCCTCTCACCACAGATGGCCCAGTCTGTTAGCATGTCAGTATATGGGGCCTCTCACCACAGATGGCCCAGTCTGTTAGCATGTCAGTATATGGGGCCTCTCACCACAGATGGCCCAGTTTGTGAGCACGTCAGTATATGGGGCCTCTCACCACAGATGGCCCAGTCTGTTAGCACGTCAGTATATGGGGCCTCTCACCGCAGATGGCTCAGTCTGTTAGCATGTCAGTATATGAGGCCTCTCACTACAGATGGCCCAGTCTGTTAGCACGTCAGTATATGGGGCCTCTCACTACAGATGGCCCAGTCTGTTAGCACGTCAGTATATGGGGCCTCTCGCCACAGATGGCCCAGTCTGTTAGCATGTCAGTATATGGGGCCTCTCACCACAGATGGCCCAGTTTGTGAGCACGTCAGTATATGGGTCCTCTCACTACAGATGGCCCAGTCTGTTAGCACGTCAGTATATGGGGCCTCTCACTACAGATGGCCCAGTCTGTTAGCATGTCAGTATATGGGGCCTCTCACCACAGATGGCCCAGTTTGTTAGCATGTCAGTATATGGGGCCTCTCGTCGCAGATGGCTCAGTCTGTTAGCATGTCAGTATATGGGGCCTCTCACCACAGATGGCCCAGTCTGTTAGCATGTCAGTATATGGGGCCTCTCACCACAGATGGCCCAGTCTGTTAGCATGTTAGTATATGGGGCCTCTCACCACAGATGGCCCAGTCTGTTAGCATGTCAGTATATGGGGCCTCTCGTCGCAGATGGCTCAGTCTGTTAGCACGTCAGTATATGGGGCCTCTCGCCACAGGTGGCCCAGTCTGTTAGCATGTCAGTATATGGGGCCTCTCGCCACAGATGGCCCAGTCTGTTAGCATGTCAGTATATGGGGCCTCTCACCACAGATGGCCCAGTTTGTGAGCACGTCAGTATATGAGGTCTCTCACCACAGATGGCCCAGTCTGTTAGCATGTCAGTATATGGGGCCTCTCAGCACAGATGGCTCAGTCTGTTAGCACGTCAGTATATGGGGCCTCTCAGCACAGATGGCTCAGTCTGTTAGCATGTCAGTATATGGGGCCTCTCAGCTATAAGTAAAAGTGTTACTGCTCCACATGGGCATTATTCGTGGCCACATATTATTAGGTTTTAAAATGTAAAGTGGTACATATCTGGTAAAACTAGAATTTATTTAATGTTTTTTTTATTACAAATCGCCTCCTACCTATTGAATGCACCCCATTAGACCCTCAAACTTTAATAAATGCCCCCAGTATTTATTAGATCATTTACGGTATTCCTGACATCTCTTCACAGCACTGATAGTGGCAGCAACTGATCTGGACCGAGACATGAAGGAGGACAACACGAATATCCTACTGAGGAAATACTTCCCATTGTTTGTTATCCAGGTAATAAGACAATACTACAATCATCAACACAGCAGAATCAGAAAAAAGTAAAACTGTGTTGTCTATTTTGTAAGCTGGAAGTACTCTAAGGGGGGGCTGTGAGTGTGACCCGGACCAGGAGGTTCCAAATGTATACAAAGGTCCCCCAAAAAGGGACTTGGGGGGGGGGGGGTGGTGCCTGTGGCAACTAATTCCGTATCTGGAAACTGCTGCAGTAGCATAGAGACACATTTCTTTGGCTGCACAGCGGTGCAGCTTAGTTGCTCAGCTCCATGCAGCCTTGATTCTTGATAGGTGTGACTGGCTTTATACGTTTCACAGGCATTTGTGATCCAAAATTGGATGGCAAGGGTAAACCAAGAGGCCGACTGTTTAACTTTTGAAGAGGAAAAGGCTTTTTTTTTTTGGAGGGGGGACGTGCTTATGAAAAAAAGTCCTGCTCAACTGAACTCCCCCCCTTCCCTCAAAAGTTCCAAGGTCCACCCTTATTTGATAATGCTTTTCCAATCCTGTTTTGCAGGGCTTGACAGCGCCTATGCAGGGCTTTCTAAACTCTATAGTCTACGGCTGGACAAGGCGGAGCTTCCGAGAGGCAGCCAATCAGAGCCTTTTAGAAGAGTCTTTTTCGGCCTCTTACGGGTCCCTTGGCCTCTAACAATTCCAGAACAAAGTCCACTCCCACGGATGAAGGAAATTCCTGGGGTGTTGGAGGAGGGTGGTGGGCGTAGTCAACCCACATAAGAGAAAGTGGACGTCCGCGTTGGTCAGTTTCGAAAGTGCTCCGACTAACGCGGACGGCTGCAAAGGAAACTGAAGGGGGCGTAGTCTATTTTGAATTCACTTTGCATTTTTCACGTTGGTAAGCCATTGTGCCTAGCGTGACGAGCCCATGACGGCCATGAGAAAAGGTAAATGGAACGTGGATTATTTCTGAAATTCCACAACGAATATCATACCTAAATTATTATTTAAATTATGCTTAATATATATATTTTATGTTTCACGCTTTTAAATCCCTTCTGAAGGGTTTCTATATTTTTTATTTGCTATTATTTAAATTTCGATGTCAAAATAACGTAACAGGGGAGTTTACTGTAAATACTGTAATTAATGTATTATTTTATATTTTATTTTTTTATATTCTATTATAATTATATTATTTGTTAAACAAATATGTCCTTCTTGAAACTGTTTCCTCTGTTTTATTTTAATTACTTTTTCACAATTCTTCCCCATCAACTAAACTAAATATCAAATAAAACTCGTACAAACATATGGCCCCCGCTTCTTCATCGAATAACGATTTTGCGCTTTTCTAGAATGTTAATAACATAAAACATTGTATGACAGTAGCGTGATCAATTATTGCGGGTATTGTCTAAAAACCCACGCGATCGTTGTTTTCAACTCTCGAAACATTTGAACAGTACTGAGTAACCATAGCCTCTTGAGTGTTCGTGACTAGCCCGAACGTTCTCCGAACCTAACTTCGTATTTAGGTTCTAATGTTTCGAGAGTTGAAAACAACGATCGTGTGGGTTTTTAGACAAGAGAAATAGAAATATAACGAGAAAGGATTTCGCTGAATCGGGAGGCAGGGGACATTTCGCACAATGGTTAGAGATATTTTATTCGCTGAATACAATATTCAATACGAATTGGGAATGCATTTTTGGATAATTTTATTAAGAAATCGCTGACAAAGTATCCTAATTCCCGTGGTCAAGACACGACTTCAAATTATATTTTATTTTTCCGAAGGATCACGAGGGACTAATACTTGTGCCAAGTACAAACAAACTTGGATTCATCTAAAAAAAAAAAACTACAAAAATGTGACGCGTATTTGTTACATAGCTTAACATGTCAAAAATGATTCATGCATGCATGGTGTAAAGGTATAAAAAAAGACCAAATGCCATTTTTAAGAACGTCCAGCCTGAGATTTCACCAAATTTTAAGAACATGCTTAAAACATGCCGAGGCTCAGATGGCAGAAAAAAAATGTCCGTTTTTTTAGTCCTGATGCGTTCTAAAGTGCAGAATCAAATTGTGCTCATATACATAGCAACAACCTTGTAATCGTGCGACATCTGCGCCTAGTTGCAAATAAAGAAAAAAAGGAGAAATAGGCCCTCTTTACGAGGCCAAAAAAACTTCTAGAGGCTTAGAAGAGTTTTTATAGGACGAATATTTCATAAAAATTTATGAGCTGACGAATAGAGATTTGAGCCTCCTGTGGCGCCTGTGGTTCTGTCAGCGGTCATTGCCAATACAAAATGGCGGACGAGGCAGCTGTTATAAACCGAAACAAAGTTTGATAGTTTGCTAGTCTAGGACTAGTCTTTATTAAATGCGATGAAGCTATCCCGTGTTGTTGTCAGTGCTCCAGGAAAGATTATATTACACGGAGAACACGCCGTGGTTTATGGCAAGGTAGGTTAATAAGTTCGATATATAGAATATCTGCGAGAGTTACTTAAATCTCTGAATGACATCCATTCTTGGTGTTTAATCTTTTGTTGTTGTTGTGTTTTTTTTTTCGTTAAATTTTAACAACATATTTTAGTGTCTTAACCTGATATGGTCTTAGTAGATATCTTTAAATATTGGAGACAGATGTAAAAATGATGGCGATTTTTTTGGATTCTTCTCTAAGGGAAAGTTCATTTATTATCCCGAGGGGGGGGGGGGGGGGGGGGGGTGTTGATGCTGTGAGGGGGCCTCTAGAATTTTTTGAGGTCTAAAGGGGGAGCGTTGAAAATGTTTGGATTTTCAAAGGGGGGTCACTGATTCCTTTGGGTGTTGTCTCTACTTTAATCTTGCGAAGTGTCTAATCAGACTTCTTGGTTTAACTTGTCTTGGTTTGGGGGCTGCTGTTTGGCATGCACAATCCAGGAGTCCAGGATACAGCCACATTTTATCTATCAATGCAAACCTGTATACACCCTAAATACATCTTTTTATGGTTTCTGCTATATAATATTATAACGTGCTTATGTTCCATATCTAAAATATAAACAAAACATTTCAATGATATAAGCGCTTATTCTTTTTTTCTCCATCATCAAAATCCTCGTTCATATCTGATTCGCTGTCTTCCTGGCTCTCTTTCTTTTTTTTTCTCATGCTGTGCTTTTCTTGCAAGGAGAAGATCGAAAAGCCTTTTTGCTTCTTTTACGTCATCTATAGCATCAACCATTATCAGGTTGCAACCTGGAGTTAGTCGCATCTTTGAGAAATTGAGTGCCTTCACTCTTTCTGAATTAATGTTTTCCCCTCCACTTTCTGGATTAGCTTGCAGCTAATCTCTTGATCATGTTCCTTTAACATTGTTGTTGCCTTTCCTTTCTTTGCTCCTCCGTTTTTCACCGAAAAATATGGGGGAAGCGTAAGGGGGGATGGAAAATTTTGTTACTCCTGAAGGGGGTTCCACTAATTTAATCTCTTACTTTTATCAAAATCCTCACGCCCCCCCCCCCACCCCCCTCAGGATGATAAATGAACCTTCCCTAATCATACTTAAGTTCTCAGTTACTTTACTATGTATAAAACTACATTGCTGTTTTTGAATCCCTTTGTGAGCAAGGAAGTTATTAATTAAGGTGACTCGAAAGAAATTCCAAGCTAACCCAAGCATGTCTAGGCCAAGCTGCCTTTTTTGCTGTAACTCGCGCAATGTGCACGTTTCAGATATCATACTTGGACGAAATAACAGCCTATCTTTCTGTAATAGCTGCGACTTATTCGATTTTTCATAGTCTTGGTATTTTTAATAATATTGCGATCAAAGTAATCTCCATATCAGCACTTCAAAGGCCTCCAAAAAAATTGTGCATGTATTTTTGCACATTACTTTTGTCAATCTTCTTCATCACACTTGATGGACATTTTCTGAAAACAAGAGCAAAATTGTAGGATGCATTTCTGCATTTCATAGCTTTCTTTAATTGCAGAGTAAAAATATCTTGCAAATTAATTATACACATTCAAATGTCTTTACAATCTTCTATAAAAGACCCGAATATGAAATTTATTGTCTAAAAGTCATCTTTAAGAACCTATAATATGTGAAGAATCAGGTTGATCATCTGTAGTAAAAAGTAAACCATAGGATTTTTACATTTCCAAGACTTGCCCATAACCTTCGCCTAATATGAAGATAGGGAAGTGTAAACACGAGTTACAGCAAAAAAGGCAGCTTAGCCTCTATACACGCTTGGGCTACAATCCTCAACAAAAGTAAGTGGGACACTTCCCATACGAACAACCACCAAACCTCTCCCCCCGATTAATATTGGTTAGAGGCGATTTTTCCGCTCAAATCACAAGCAGTAGCAAGGTGATCATTTGCCCTCCAACATTGAGGAAGGGGGGGGGGGGGGGAAAGTGTCCCATTAGTTTTGTAAAAGATTGTCTCAGAAGTGGAATGATTGAAATTTGTCACGCTTATCATCGATTTCTTAAAATGTATTCTCTTTATTCACATATCCTAATGAAAGTTTTTCAATCTATTCATTATTCGAGCTTGAAGTAAAGATGTTGACGTCCCCAGAAAATACTTTTGGGATATATATGCGCTATTTGGAATATTTTATTCAATTAATTTGAATTAAATGAAGGTGCGCTAGGATATTTGCAGACTATAATTTTGTAAACTATAATATTTATTTGATGTTGCCAAAGAGACTGTCTATATATCATTTCTATTGTCTCCATTTGCAAAAGCAGCCATCCCTTGGAGTATTTAGCCGAAAAACACTGCTTTTATGGCCAATTTAGGTAATAAATAAAGGCATAGACACTAAAAAGATCATTGCCTAATAAGTATTTCCCAATTAAACAATAAATAACAAATCGACTAAAGAAAGCGATAAATAGGCGGTTAATCTGTTGTAGAAAACATGAGAGCCTCGTCTCATTTAATTTTCAATGTACATCATAACAAGTGTTTATACATTTAGCATGGCGGTGCAAAAGAGCGGGTGTGGACCGTGTACGGTCTACCATTTTTAGAAAAATATTATTCCCACTCATGGTAGCCGGATTCCTTTAATCATCTGTCTATTCTATTAGCATCACAAAGCTATTTAGGTATATGAGGCTTACAAATTATTTGAAATATATATTAAGGCTTTTTTCAACGGTCAATTGTGGTAGACCGTTTATATAAAAATGAACTTCCTTTTTATCTTAGTAAAACGACGGTCAACTGTCTACCATGAGCTCTCTCTCCAAAATGCAAACCCTCATTCAAACAAAACTAGTGTCAATTTATGAGCTTGAATCTCAAGTTAATACTGTATTATTTTAGAGTTCCAAATTCTTTCGTAAGGCATTTTTAAAACAATTTTAAAATGGTTAACCGTTGGTGTTAAGCGTTGAGCCACATAAGCAAGAACAGAAGACGTAGTCTGTAGCCGTCGATTTTAGGGAATGCTCCACAGAAAAAGCATTGCATACACTTTGCTTGAACTCTTCAAGCATAACTGTGTGTCAAAGTGTCAGATATTTAGCAAAACTATTGTAAAACCGGTGGAATTTATTGAATTGACCTTCTCCCCGAGACAAGCTTGCGTAGTGAAAATCTCATGTAATCAATTCTTCATAGGCGGTATTTCTTATATGAAGAAAGAGATGAGATTGTTTACAATGAAAAATAGTCGTCTCTGAAGCTTCTGTCCAATTTTACGCGCGATCCTGGCACGATAATTGTATGTGTTTGATTTTGACGTTCGCATAAGTTGTATCGTCGTTGCGTTATCAACGATAGTGTTTCCTGTTCCAGCACCTGTCAATCACTTGCTCAGACAATCCACAACAAAAGTAAGTGGGACACTTCCCATACGAACAACCGCCAACCCTCTCCCCCCGATTAATATTGGTCAGAGGCGATTTTTCAGCCCAAATCACAAGCAGTAGCAAGGTGATCATTTGCCCTCAAACATTGAGGAAGGGGGAGGGAAAGTGTCCCATTAGTTTTGTAAAAGATTGTAGCTTGGAATTTCTTTCAAGTTACCTTAAACCATACGGTTGATCTTTTGAGATTTCTTTTTCTTTAGATTGCCACAGAAAACGATCAAAAAAAGCCTTTTCGTGTGTGCTAGTGTTTTTGTTCCATTTACCATAGAATTGTTTGTCTATTTTTTTCTATTCAGGCTGCTATTGCTGTCAGCATAGGACTTAGAACCACAGTTGTTCTACAGCGACATAAGAATGAAAGCAAAGTCTCTCTTTTACTCAAGGACTTGGACCACATTCTAACATGGGACCTTACGGATATACAGAAAATCCTTGTGGCTGTACCACAGGTTTCCCGCACTGACACTGTTCTCCCATCCGATGAGATGTTGTCATTGATTGACAAGTTAATTGACAGCTCTAAGTTTGTTGAAGTAGAGGGAGTTAAGGATGCTGCAAGAGTGTTTTTGTTTCTTATGACAAGTACTTTAAGGGACAGAGACAGGTGAATATAGTGTCCACTCAACTTCCCCACAATGCAAAAGATTTTTGTTGATGGATTTTTATTGGGGAAATCAAACCATTTCTCCCAATGTTTGGCAGCTCTGTCAATGCTTTGCAGACAGTCATTCCCAGAAAATCAGCCTTAAAATTTCTTGAATATTTCTTCTTCTTTTTTTAATCTTATTCACCAAAATACAGTAATCTTGATTTTTTTTATAGGTTGCCTGCTATAGAAGCTGAGGTGAAGACAGCTCTTCCACTTGGTGCAGGTCTGGGGTCATCTGCTGCCTATAGCATCAGCCTTGCAGCCGCCATGCTACTCTCCATGCAAACTATACCTCTGCCGAAATATGTTAAGAAAACCCCCGAGTCGGAGACTACTGCTAAAGATACTGATTCCTACCAATATGATGATATAGAAACTGAGAGCCTCCGTTTAGTCTGTCAGTGGGCATTTGAAGCAGAGAAAATAATGCATGGGCAACCTTCAGGAATTGATAATTCTATCGCTACATATGGTTAGTACAGTTATCCAATTTTTTTGTTAGTTCTATCTATTGTACTATCTATAGTACTATTCTATCTAGTTTTAATAATTTTAATGTGTTTCTTTTTCTAAGGCGGAGCTCTTTTATTTCAAAATGGAGAAATAACACACTTAGAAAGGTAAAGAGTTACGAGGCTGTAGCAGGGGGTGGGGCACTGGGGGCATGTGCTCCACCAAACATTTATAAAAAAAGTTATAAGGAGATTACCAGTAGGGGCATGGCTGTGCCCCTAATATTTTCTTAAATATCTGTATTATGCCCTCCCCCAATGTTTCTGTAGGGGCTCTTGTAAGTAAGATTATGTTTGAATACAGCTCTTATACTGCATACCTTAACAGCTCTAAGCCCCCATCTTCTGAGAACAGATAGCGGGGCTAATACAAAATACCCAGTTTTTTAACACTAGGTACACTATAAATTATTATATATTATGTTTTTCTCCTTTGTTTGTGTTATTTTTGGAATTTATTCAGCCAAAAATCACTTGTGCTTTTGGAAATATGTCAGATTTTCATATTGTTCTTAGGGTAGAGGGCTTAATTGGAAGATGGTGCTCATTCATCTAGAGGAGAGGATTTAATTTTAGTGAGGCTTAATACAGCTGTTATGGTAATCACCTTTTCAATGTGTTTCTAATGCTTTGTTTTGTTTTACAGTATGCCGTTGCTGTCGATTCTTCTAATTGATACCCAAATACCTAGAAGCACACGTGTCATGGTGGCTGGTGTTAGAGATAGGTACATTGAGGTGAGTTCAACAACTGATTGACAAATCATGCTACATTTTTTAAATATATATATATATATATATATATATATATATATATATATATATATATATATATATATATATATATATATATATATATATATATATATATATATATATATATATATCACTGACTCACTTGTATTATTTCCCAGTTTCCCACAGTTTATATGTCGCTGTTTGAGGCAGTGGATGGTATTTGTCACGAGTGCATCAAGATATTCTCTAAAATTCACAACCTTAAAAGTATGTAGGTTTAAAATCTAACATATTTATCCTTATCCTGTTTTGGGCTTGTGAATGTCTGGAATATTTCATTGAATTTTGGGTTTGTGTGATTCTGTTATACTTTCAGATGAAGATGTTCCCAAATCTGAATTTGTTAGATACTATCAAAGATTAGAGGTAAGACACACAAATAAAAAAATGATTTAAGATGTAAAAAGAGCATTCACTCTTATAAGATAGTACCAAAGACAAATATAAAGGCAAGGCCCTTGCCAAGTCGTGGATCCCATTGATCAAATTAATCAAATTTGTGTTGGAAAAGCAACCAGCCTCCACAAAGTCAATTAGATTGCTTTGGTTCGACTCTCCAATGACAAATTATAACCATCCATTTTTCACACTTTTCCGAGCTTTTTTGTATTTTGCCTCAGTTAAGAATAACAGATTTTAGCGACCACTTTCCTTTTTAAAAACACGGAACCCGTTTACTTCCTTGTTGAGTCCCTGACCCTACCATAATTTTATAATTTTGCTTTTGCATTTGCTTTTGCTTTTGAGTCGATCTACCTTTGCCGCAAAATGCATACTGTGATAAGCTAGCCTGTGCAACATTCGTTTACATTGGTAGACAATTGTGATACAAGAAGAACTCTGATTGGCTACATGGGCTACACTTAAAGACGGCAGAGTAACCAGTGACATAGCCACACTACAAATAAAAATTAAATTTGAAATGTGGAATTATCTATAACTTGAGATGGAAACTATGTTTAAGGAGATTCCTTCCTTTTGTGAAGTTATAAAATTCATGTAACGAAGATCAGGTTTCAAAACATCATTAGATTTTAAGATCCATATCTTGTGAACAAAACAACCAATCAAAAGTTGCAGACAGATTGTATCCAATGTGTACAACTTCACACTTTGTTACACAGTCTTTAGTTGATGTGAACCAACAGCTCCTCTCCCTATTTGGAGTTAGTCACCCATCATTGGACAGTTTGTGTCACATGACTTCTAAGTATGGACTGCACACCAAGCTTACTGGTGCGGGTGGCGGCGGCTGTGCAATAACATTAATACCCCCAGGTACGTATCATGTCTTGTTTGTGGTTTACCCAGGAAATGGGGGAAGGGGAGGGGCAGGGTAGGGAAGGGTGAGGTGGGGGACATGGTCACTGTGCTAAAACCAGTGATATGATAATTAGTGGAAGTAATAGTTTTCCTGAGGAAAGACGAGGTGCTTTGAAAATGATTCATATCTTCACGCTGGTATTGCACACAAATAATGGTTTCTTGGAGGATGGTTTAGCACTATCAGTGACTTGCCCTAAGGGAGGTAGAGAAGGGATGGAGTGGGGGGGGGGTTGGGCTATGAAGGCTGTACAGTTGATAATTTGGAGCAGTTAGGGTAGGTATGGGGCTGTACTTAACCATTGCATTCTGTCAATGGATTGCTCGACGGAGGTGGGGGAGAGTGCAAGAACATTTCTGCCTTCATTCTTACGCTTGAAATAGTTTATTCGAGAAGGGTGTGAGTCCTGGTATAACTTCGATACCAGAGCTGTTTTTTTTTTTAAGGTTTGTCACTGTGTTCCTAATCTTCCGATCTATTGAAGGATGAAAAGTTCACATATTTACTTGCTTTCTCCCAGGTACTGATAAGGACAAGGTGGCAGAACTTATGAATAAACTACAAAAAGAGTTCAAGTATAAAGTGTGGCAAACACCACTTGGCAGTCGTGGGGTAATTGTCCATGAAGCAATTCCAGTCGATAGATCATAGTATAAACTTGGCAATCGTGGAAGGAATTTGTTGAGAAGTCTCATTCAAAAGTTTTGCAATCCCACATTAGAAGTTAATTGAAACCTCAACCTTGACAAAATAACCTGTTAACCTACACTATCTAACAGGCAATCCGCTCTAAATTATTACATGTTTTTCGCGTTTTCCGTTAAAAATCGTCGGAGATTGTTACGTCATTGACCGGAAGTAAACTGGTGATATTGCTACTTTGACAAATGTTCCGATAAAAGATTACTTGAATTAAAGACAATCGTAGGCAAATCGTTAGTTGCAGCTTTAAGTGGCTTTCAATGAATTCAAAATAAATATATGCAAATAAACTTCACATTTCAAAATAAGAATTTTTACCTATCTCCAAAACTCACCGCCGTATAAAAGAAGACTAATAAGACGATAAAGCCTCCATTCCCTGGTACATTTTCTATACTCCTAGAACCTTTGACCTCTAGGAAGCACTTCGCCTGCGTATCGGCTCCCTCCCCTTCCCTTGAGCCGCTACGCAGGCTAGGAAGCACTGGGAACGAGTCTCCTTTGCAAGTGGGAGCCCAAAACTACAAGCGGATGCGCAGGAGTCTCCTGCTAGTTCAAACCTGTTTGTCTTCCTATTATACCAGTAGTACAATATCAAATATCGTTCGCCTTGATTAAAATTACAATACATCATTCTAGATTCATCTGACACAAGCTTGAAAACAAAGAAGAAAACAATGAAAGTTTCATAACAGTATAATTTATTATCGGTTTCTATAATCTCCCTATATTTGGAATCATTCGGATTCGTTTATCCTGCAACAAAAACCTTCAAAGCCTTTGGCATAGTTTAGAAGCTTTTAGACGTACTTATCGTGTGCCGTTCTGATATATGTCCAATGTGTAAGGTGCATGAAAGAGACATCCTCTAAATATAATACAATGGATCTAGTTATAAAAACCTTCAATTTCCAAAGGTATGCTCTAATGCGTGTACACTACTCCTTGTCTTACATAAGACTATATAGGGATAAGACTAAACATGCTAAAAGAAAGCTCCCTTTCAGTTTTTCCGCATTCTTAGCATTAGCTGCTACAGCTTTATTGTAATCATGGTAATTCTGCCCGTCAAAATAACCCCAGGGGACACTTAACCCCTAGAGACATCGATAATGATGAGGCATTAACCAATAAAATGAGAATATCTGTACCACGTGCTCTTGGGGTGTGCCTAAAACGATCCGACCGGTAGTGGTAGCATATCAGAACAACGCTAGCCAGGAAGAAAGCAGGGTTTATCTCGACCTACAAGGGAAGAATTCCACCTCAAGATGGGTCAATTCAGCAACGGTCTCTTCGGCTGCTTTAGCGATATTCCTCTTTGCTTGACCACGTACTGTGTGCCATGCTATACGTTCGGAAAGACGGCTGAGGCAGTGGGCGAAGACTGCTTGATGTGTGGTATCGTCCTGATGGTCCCGTGTGCGAATATTTGGTTCGCGACCCAAATCCGCGGCAAAGTCAGAGAGCAGAAAGGAATCGAGGGAAGCTTCGTGAATGATCTGCTGATGACGTGGTGCTGCGGTTTCTGCTCCATCATACAAGAAGCGCTGGAAATGGGAGTCAAAGCGCCCATTGGGAACTCCATCGCTCGCTCGTAGACTAAATACTACCACGATACGCGTAAAGACAAGTCTCTGAACTACGAACTTAAAGAAAAGATACATTCATATTGAATCCTGCTCTCGAACTGTTTATGAGACAAATTCTTCGTATTTGTTGTGCGAATTTGTAAGAGAGTTTATGTTATTGTAGTTTCATTAAAAACCACGTGATTATGCTGTTTTTAAGTGTTTTTCATGTACATGTGCAGTCATTAAAAACTCCTAATTGTGTTTCGCTTTTGGTGCTACCGAGTGTATACAATGTGTAGCTATATCCGTCAAAGAAGGAGCTTAAAAGCGAAGTAGAAGCTCTCGTATCAAGAGCGGTATAATAATTTGCAGTTAGAAATATTTCAATAATTGGTGTGTAGAAGATATCTACTTTTTAAATATCTACTTTATCACTGACTTGAGCAAATTTGTGTTTGTTTGCATTGTCATTGTGTTCATCTTTCGTCTACCTTTTAAAAACATTAACTAATTTCTAAATTAAAATTGTCTCTAATGGTAGTGACTCTGATGGTTTCAAATTTAAAATGTTACTTGGTAACTCAGAGAGTTCGACTAAATTAAAACCACGGAGAAGCCGTGATGTATTCTCTACATGTGACTTTGTTAAGAACGAGGTGAAGTTTGTTTTGGCGCAGGTGAGACAAGTGCATGTCGCGAATTTGACAGCTCTTTCGGATTTCACAATCCCTCGATATCCCCCCCGCTTTGTGACAAACAACAAGTCTTTTATTTTAGGTTTATCCGTTCTACATACATCCAAAAATCTAGATCTCGAAAAAAATAACGCTTGTTTATTAATAACATCGAGCATTCGAATGATTTTGGATTTCATATATTCAAAATAAGTACAGAAGAAATGTTTTTTTTTTATGTATTTTGATCTTTCCTGAACACGAAAGTCGCTCACGAAATTATTATAAAGTTTTGAGACCCAAGACTCGCTTACGGTACCACACAAAAAATTAAAATTCTTTGAATAAAGATGGCAAAACGTACCCAGCGGTCATTGCGGTCCCGCGAGGCGAATTCAAGGCCTATAACGGAGAACTGTTTTTACCTATAAATCAAATAATAGAAAAAATGCATGGAATGGTAAACACTCGAGGGACCGCCCAACTAACAGGAGTTCTGTAAGCAGGAGTACCTCCTCCTTCTTCTTGAAAACTAAAGGATGCAGACTATTCACTGAAATTGCCTTTTTTTTTTACCACGGCATTGAAACACTCTTGATTGAAATGGATATGCGGATAGCACAGATCGTAGCTATAGACCGCTTATTGGATTTTCATATCTAATATACTCAATCTGCACGATGAACATCACCTTCACACTCACATTTCTATAATGCTGCGTTTCATGTATTCTTTGCCACTGTTCACTCGCGTAAAATTCGGCCGTTTTTATTAAAGCAAAGGAATTAAATGCGAAGTAAGCCAGGGGGGTGGCCTAGGGGGCCCGGGCCCCCCTCTTTTAGCAGCCAAAATACAGTAAATGTATGAGACATCTAAAATACATGAGAAAATGCCTTGAAAGTCCCTTTTGGGCCCCCTCCTGTTTAAAATCCTGGCTACGCCTCTGCAAACATACCAATGTAGAGAATAATAGTTAGAGTCAATGCTACGGAAATCACCCTTGAACGACCTGACGGAAAAACCTGGAAAATTCGCAATTCGAGATAGAGAAAGAAGACACAATTTCTTACAATGGCCATCGGTTCGTTGTATTCCGGACTGATTTTTGAAACACAAATAACGTGAGGCCTAAATGCACAAACCCAGATTTTTGCTTTTAAAGATATTTTTTCCTTGATCATCCTTGCGCTATGTAAATGAGCTTAGGGACGAAAAGCTCAAATTTCAATGACACTTTACAAAAGTCGCATCAATTTTAAAATTTTGTTTGCTATTACTCACTAAGTACTTAGATAAATATTCCGCCTTATTAGATCTGAAATGAGCTTATTTGAAGCGTTAAGTCATGTTTTCCCGTCATGTCCCCTTGAACAGAGAAAAACTATATCTGCAACTGAGGGCTTCTTGCAGATCTTCAGTATCAAATGAAAACACTTTTTGCATAAAGGTTAAGTGCGTATTTAGACTCACAATAGAAGATACAAATCATCTCATATTCATAGATCCTATGTTGTCATTTAATCTTCTTTATAACGTAATGAGAAGTTTTATTTTAAAGTTTTTGTTATGAAAAGCACGTCAGTATCCCGGATGATAGTGCAGCTGTGAAAAAAGGGTAGCGCTTGGCAGGTGCAAATTTAGTTAAATCCGCAAAAAAATTGTACTTAAAACTTTAAAGAAAAAAAATCTCTGTGGATTTTCAAAGAATGTCCTAAAAATAAAAGAGGCTAAGTTTGCCTAATCTTATATCAAACTGACTTTGCGTTCAGAGTTTTACTAACAAGGATCATTATTATATTATTATTATCATTCTTGGCATACTCTACATTATTCCCTGGTTACTTACGCCAATGAGGTCGCGCCAGCGTAAAATCGACGCCTCTCTAGCAAATACTGGCTTTATTACAAGTTTCAGAGTTCTTTGATTAAACCTGTGTCAGCAATCCTATACCTCCTTTAAATTTCGTAAAATGTACCAACACGATGATATCGCAGCTTTGGTTATCGATAATGGCTCCGGTATGTGCAAGGCCGGTTTCGCCGGAGACGATGCTCCCCGAGCCGTTTTCCCCTCCATCGTCGGCCGACCTCGCCATCAAGGCGTTATGGTCGGTATGGGCCAGAAAGACTCCTATGTCGGAGACGAGGCCCAGAGCAAGAGAGGTATTTTGAGTCTGAGGTACCCAATTGAGCACGGAATTGTCACAAACTGGGACGACATGGAAAAGGTGGGTTGATCGTGCATCAATATTTCAGTTTTAATAACGTTTTTACCTCTTCTATACACACCTGTTAAAAACGCACGAAAAACCCTTCTTTTTTATCTTTCTCCCTTAACATTCGTCAGCCTTTATTTCGGCTTTATTTGAGGTACGATCAGGAGTACGATGTATTTAGATTATTAGATTTTCGTAGGATATTTCAGCGAATATATCGGCTAATACGCTATGGTGTACATCCTAGCTAACCGATCAAATACAAGCATTAAGTAATAAGTGCACAAAATCATATAATTGTACGCCTTAAGTCGATGTGGGTCGTGCCCAAAAAATCCTTGCTACGACATTTAGCTTTTGTTTAACCCTATTCGGACCGGGATTTTTTAGGCTTCCTCTGACCGGGAAGGGGCTCTTTCGGCCCCCCATCCGTAACTTTTGGAGCTATTATGACTAAATTTTCAGAGAATCATAACCTGACAAAGAGAAACAAAATGGTATATTGCGTTGCCATAGCAACACGATATGACGTCATTATGACGTCATTTAAGAACATATGGTTATAAATAGCCTACCTTTCGAAACTTTTGCATAGAACATCCAAAATCCAAATAAGTTATCATAATCAGTATTGTTATTCAAAAAGCGACCGATATTCTTAAAAAAAAATTGTCTTTGTGACGTCACGGTGACGTCACTTAAGTGAGCAGAAACGAGCAATATTTCTGTTTTTGTTAGATGTGTATTTCTGTATGTCTTTTTTCGATAATCTTGCAGTAGGCATAATATTAGTGACACTGTTTCTATGACAACAATATATGACACCTGTGACGTCATTGATTAGCATGAGTTTGTAACTGGACTTTTAATTAAAGTAATAGTTTAAATATTTTTCCAAAAAATGTTTTTTTTTCTACTTTTTTTTTAAATAGAGGAATATAAAAAGGCTTTTGCCAAATTTAGATGTCAGTTTAAAAAAGAACAGCAAATTCTAGCTAATTATGTGACATCAGCATCCGCCATTTTGGATTCGCCATCTTAGATTTAATGAAAGTTATTTATTTTAATCAATCAAAACTGGATGGCAAAATCTGAAGCTTTTTGACAATATTTCATCTTCTTTTCAAGTTGTTTTAATAATTTCAGGTGGATATGGATGTTTTTTTTTGCTATTTCTACAAGCACTATTTCGAGAAGGACAAAAATTGACAAAAAACACCACCCCTCCCCACCTAAAATTGAGATGTAAATTTTTATTGTGTTTTTTTTATAAACTTGGTATAAAACGTTTATATGAAATGGATTCACGTTGAGCAGGTCGTATTAATAGTTGATCTTAACGACTTTAAAGTGTTTTGCCTAATTTTCATTAAACCTATGTCTCAAAACGTGGTTACTATGGTTACCAGGGTACACATATCAAAATTTTGTTAACACCAAACTGATCCCAGATAAATTTTAGGAAAAGTCATCAAATTTCAATGCTCTAGCCCTACTAGTTCAAAAATTATTACAGATCAAAGGTGCTGGGAGCCCCCCCTCCCCCCCCGGTCTGAATAGGGTAACTTAGTCTGACTGTTTTCCTTTGTCTTTTTCGTTCCATTTCCACTCTGGTTTAATGTCAGATCTGGCATCACACTTTTTACAACGAGCTGCGAGTTGCACCCGAAGAACACCCGTCCTTATTGACAGAGGCACCACTTAACCCGAAAGGAAACCGCGAGAAGATGACACAGGTGTGTAAATCCCTTTCCGTGGGGAACCCTCAAGGGAGAGTGTGGGCAGGTTTGTAAATCCCTTCCCGTGGGGAACCCCCAAGGGAGAGTGTGGGCAGGCTCGTAAATCGTCTTTTGTGAGGGATCCTCAAGGGAAAGTATGGGTTATACTGCTTTTTAAAACCTTTTTTTACTGTTTTACTGGGACGAGAAAAAGTATTATTTTTAAGGAAGTATGCAATAAGCATTTCACAGGACGCTATTAAAATTGTTTTTTTTTCAAGTGTGCAGGAAGAAGGGGGAAGGAGAGTCACAGGCATAGATTTAATGGGGCAGCAGTTTAATCATGTTTCGTGATAAGATGCAATCGTATCTTTCTGTTCTGTACGCAGATCATGTTCGAAGCCTTTAACAGCCCAGCCGTGTACGTGGCTATACAAGCCGTGCTCTCGCTGTACGCGTCCGGTCGAACCACCGGTGTCGTTTTTGATAGCGGTGACGGTGTCTCCCACAATGTACCTATCTACGAGGGCTACGCCCTTCCCCATGCCATCCTGCGGCTGGACCTGGCCGGACGAGACCTGACCGATTACCTGATGAAGCTAATGACTGAGAGGGGGTACTCCTTCACCACCACCGCGGAGCGCGAGATCGTCCGTGACATCAAGGAGAAGCTGTGCTACGTGGCGCTTGACTTCTACCAGGTGGGTACAAGGAAATCATCATCATCATCATCATCATCGTCATTATCATCATTATCACCATCACCATCATCATCATCATCATCATCATCATCATCATCATCATCATCATCATCGTCATTATCATCATCATAATCATCTCGTCATAATCATGATGTCATAACAGCCATAATGAAAAAATGATTATACGATGATAATGATATGATTGTGTTCATCATCATCACCAGCGTCATTTAGTTTCAGTTTAATCTTTGTTTATCGAGGGTAACATATTTAACCGAATATTCAGTTTTCTAACAAATGGCCCTCGGTTAGTAAGCACTGTCACTGGGGGTGGTCACTGCCAGAGGGTTTATTGCGTCCCCAGTGGTTCTTTTACGTCCCTTCGGTTCAGGTTAATGTAGTGCAGCTTGAAGAGACGGGACCTCCGGTTTAGTGTCCTTATCCGAGAAGACTGGAAACACGGGAGAATAACTTCAACTCACTTGTGACACAAATTCGAACCAAGGCAGGAACCCGGAAAAATCCCTAGTTTGAGCAAGAATTCGAACTTGAGCCACAGCGGTGAGAGGCCGACGTGCTAACACACTAGGCCACCTGTGCTTCCACTGGCGTCATGATTATTTCACCCAGACCATTATCATCATCACCATCGCAATCATCATAGTTATCTCGATTCATCATTATCGTCATGATACCATGCATCTCTTTGTTACAGGAGATGGATATCGATGCGAACAGCCCGATTCTGGAGAAAACATACGAACTTCCAGACGGGCAGGTGATCTCTATCGGCAACGAGCGGTTCCGCTGCCCCGAGGCCATGTTCCAGCCAGCCTTTCTAGGGATGGAGGCCCCAGGCATCCATGAAGCCATCTACAACTGCATCATGAAGTGTGACGTGGACATCCGTAAGGACTTGTACAGCAACTGTGTGCTGTCCGGAGGCTCCACCATGTTCCCAGGCATTGCCGACCGGATGCAGAAAGAGATCGCGATGTTAGCCAACGCCAGCATGAAGGTTAGAACCGAGGGTTTCGCTTTGCGTTGGGTTAAGTAGGAAAGACTCCCAAAGAATCAAAATCGATTAACCAGCCAATAATGCAACGTATCTGGACTTGCAGTTTACACATTGAAACAGGTGTGTGTAAGGAAATCAGATGACTATAGTTGGCCACTATCCAATCACTGCTTTTTGTTAATTTAATAGAATATGGCTTAGTTCCGTACCCCCTGGTCTAATGTTCTAATCTACTTATTATTTATGATCTCCACATCCATTCCCACCCCCTTTCCTTTGGGTGTGGCTCGCTCCAGGTATCAAGCCAAGATTTGCTATGGGTCTGGCCGCTCGAGAATAGTGCACTCGCTCACTCGTTTCCTTTAACCGTGTGTCCTACAGGTTAAGGTGATTGCTCCACCGGAGAGGAAATACTCGGTTTGGATCGGGGGCTCAATTCTAGCGTCTCTATCGACTTTCCAGCAGATGTGGATCGCCAAGGAGGAATATCAAGAATATGGACCTCCAATTGTACACCGCAAGTGCTTCTAAGAAAAGCACGACATATAGACTTCGCACTTCTTTGCTGACCGGGCTACATAAAATTCATTTGTGTATTCATTTATCCTATCTCTGCTTTGTGTTTAGCGCTGAGCTTAGCTTACAGGATGTTTGTAATGGATCCAATTTTCGACGTCAGCGTAAGCAAAGATAATAGAGAGCTTAAGCAAGTCAACACGAACGGCATCAAAAACGGCGCGCACGCTCACGAATAGCTGAAAAACGGCGTTGACGTCCGTGACCGCGCGCATAGAACGTAAAAATAGGGAAAATGCCGTTCGAGATTTCCTGTCACGGACGGACGTCAACGCCGTTTTTCAGCAATTCATGAGCGCGCGCGCCGTTTTTGATTCCGTTCGTGTTGAAGCTCTCTAACATGTTTGATGTGTTGTTTTGCTTTTGCATTTGCAGATAATAATGTCTGGTCCATATTGTGTCCTTTTGAAAGTTTGATCAAACGTGTAGAAGCTAGATAATATAAATAAACACTGTGTCTAAAACAGTCTTGGTTCATATTTCGTCTAATGGCTGTAATCACGTCCCTGCTTTAGAAAGTGATGTTGGTGGCGCAGGGATGTGGATATTGTCTTATATTCAAATAGTTATCGAGATATAATAAAATTTTGAACCGGAATATAATTAGCGTCATATTTCTAAGATTCACGTTTACGAAAACGTGAAAAATCATCCTTATAAGCGCTCATTCCCAGCGGGGAATTCGAGTTATCCGAGCTCGAGAGAACAGGAAACGCGAGTTATTCGAATTCGAGTCAAAAAAGAATTTGAGTTACCCGCAGGGGCGGATCTAGCTTTTCGCTAAAGGGGGGGGGGGATGTTTCGTTGAGTGACAAAGGGGGAATGGGAGTATGTTTTGTTACATATGGCTTTCTGGACGCCCAGCAAAGGAGGAGGTTTAAACCCCCTAAACCCTCCCCCTAGATCCGCTACTGACCCGAGTTTGAGTAGTGAAGAATTCGAGTTATCCTGGCTATCTAGATTGGGGACTTAAAAACCCTCGTCTTGTCCCTCACCCCATTGACCTGTATTACGGCCTGTTCACATTAAGCGAGTTATCTCGGGGGATATGAGCCATCTCCAGCCAAGTGAAAATTCTAACTTTAGTGTAAAAATCTACCATTTGAATGCATCGAGACGGGGCCCCGACACCGACGACGTCTAATATCAGTCACATGTGAAGCGCATTTGATCATGTCTTGTTATGTACATGTACCGTAATGATTCGACTAAGTGTCATCCTTTGAATAAGCGCCCCCTCCCCAATAAGCATCCCCCTCCACTCGACTTCGGATTTTGGAATAAGCGACCTCTTCCCAATAAGCGTCCCCTCCCCTCTCCCCTACAAATTCCAACAAGCACCACTTGAATATGGTGTAAACCACGCATTGACATTATCACATTACAACTATATTATCATCAATTTATTAAAAGTCTAACACCATTTTTCTGTCGTTTCAGTTTATCTCAAATAAAGTTGTGTTCTCAATAGATTCAGAAGCTGGTATTTTCCGCCAAAATGAGATAAGCGCCCTCAATGGACTGCTTTCTTTATAGTTGTATATAATTTTTCCACGCGATTCAAAAGTAGAATCGCGCGCGGGGTGTTTCGCGCGAGCTCCGCTAAAGTATGAGGCCCACAAATTATGTGCTAAAAGCGACCTTTTTATTCTTCGTCTCATCGACTCTCTCCAACACGACTCACAACCAAACATGGCGGGCACTCTTTTTCCCAGTATGCGCTGTGTGCAATTTTCTATATTCCTTTCATTGGCTGGCCGTCTTTTATATTTGTGATAAAAGAAGCTCTTCCTCGACGATTGTCTACCACTTGATCAAATCTTACACACCCGCGCCCTAATGGGAGCCGTCAAGTCAAAAAGCGACCTCATGTAAACAAGAAATGGGAAAACCTGACGGCTCCCCTTAGGGCGCTGGTGCATAAGATTTTATCAAGTGGTTTTGACAGGTCCGGGTCAGGGCGGGAAAATATGTTTGTTTGACAAGCGTCTTCCAAGCCGACCGAAATGTCAGTTGGGTGCATGGCTGGTCGGTTCAAGCATCGTGACAGAGCGCTCAAAGTCAGCTAAGAAAAAAAATCTATGCCAAGTTTTCCTACGCAAAAAAGGGAAGGCGACTTTAGTTTCATTCGATTTTGAGGTGATTTAGAGCATTTTTTTCGATATTTTTAGTGCCGAATTCTCGGAGACCTCGGGCTACGGAGAATGGTGCAACCTTCTCTCTTCTTCTCTCGTCATGTATGGGTGCTGAAAGGGAAACGAGTTAGTAAAATGCGCCCATAATACTCAGGAGAGATCCCAAAGAGACAAGAATAAAGTGAGTCCACTATGAAGTCTATTTTATTTAATTTTCCATTTTTTCATCACGATACAAATTCTCTTGCGACTAGAATACAAACCGAGTTACCTGTGTTACAGTGTGCTGAACAACGTTCGGTCCCCTGAGCGCGGTGGTAGCCTGGACACAATACAAAATACAGCGGTTTTATTAGTTGAAGAGAGGCTGTACAGGACCCGAAATGATCCCAGGACCCGAAACGATCCCAGGACCCGAAATGATCCCCAAAAGTACCCCAACTGATCCCGGGACCCGAAACGATCCCCAAGAGTTCCCGAAATGAACCCCTAGGAATTGCAGTAATGAACAAACAAAAGGAATGTGAAAGGATTGGCTTTCAGTTTTAAAAACATATGAAACATTTTAGCGTCATTTTTGTTACTTATTTTGTTACCAGAAATTTGAATTAACTAAAACCATAGTATTGAGATTTTTATATACGACTGCGCGGGAAATACAGTTTTCGACAGTTTGGTTGAGTCAGCGGTTGGGGTCAAATAAAAATTCCCGTAATGGTAATTTGAAGAACCAGGCGTGAATAAATAATTTATAAATAAGAAGTCATAAAAGAAAGTCTCCACAGATTAGACATGCCTCTGCTTTCCCGTAGAAAAATGTTTGTTTGTGTTCGGTGAATGAAAGACCTATCATAAAGAGAGATAGAGAGAAATCATGCAGTGGTGTACGCACTACTACAGAAATTCAAAACTCACATATTTCGACATATTGCTTTCAACAAAAGCCACATCTCTTAATATTTTGCAACGGTAGTAAAAGGGTTGTTCGAGTGCATTACTCAGTCTGCTTTTGTCATTCCATCTTCTCGGCCAAACCGGCTGTCGGTAAATATTCGCCCGTGTGAACATGGATTTCGTGGTGAAAAACACGTTTGGTTGCCAAATTAATATAGATTTTTAGGGGTGATGTTTACCGGGAACGAGATTTATAGTGTCAGAGTCATGTGTTGGAACTGCAAATGTTTGAAGGTCAAAAGTTTGGTTGTTCTGAGCTAGGCTGTGCTTTGGCTGTGCTATGTTCATGTTGTACTCCTTTCAGTAGCAATTAAAGGTTGTGTATTTGTTTTGGACTCTGTTTATGGGTTTACCGCCAGGGCAATGTAATAGATAGAAGTATTGTATTGGAATTTAAGTTTTTTAAGTCATGTTATTTAAAAATGGATTCGCTGTCAACCCTTAATTATGCTTTAAGAATTGGAAGTGCTTTCTTCTGCTTTCTCTTTGTCCATTACCGCAATTCCGTGGGGTTGATTTCGGGGACTTCTCGGTATCGTTTCGGGTCCCGGGATCAGTTGGGGTACTTTTGGGGATCACTTCGGGTCCTGGGATCGTTTCGGGTCCTGGGATCATTTCGGGTCCTGTACAGAGCGCCATTGTATTCTTTATTGTGTTCAGGCCCCGACCGCGCTCAGTGGACTACTGTCAACACCATATAAGAACGGTAAATTTCGACTTTGCAGCGAAATATAGCAGGGTAATTCTGGCCTTTTGGATTATTCTCTTCGAAAGATGTGTTAAGAAATTATTCTTTCATGGCATATAGGATTTTAAAGGGAAAAGCTGTCCGTTTTTTGCTGAAAAAGTTGCCTCGAAGAGTGGACGTTGTGTTTGCCAACTCGTGGAGCTTCCTACCCTGTTGTACTTTATTACGAGTGGGGAGGAGGTTAACCGAGATGAGGGAGGAAAATCGCCTAAACTGTTATGAATCACGGCTTAAACGGATCCAAAACAATCAATGACAACAACTTCAAGAAATTGGCTTTATTACAGATATATTCGGTACACGATACACAAATTAAAGATAATATTCGATACACGAACATTTGGTCTGGTTTGCCTTGGTTTACGTTTACATTACAGCTTTTATGTACGATAAAGAATCTACCTTGCCAAATTTGTCTTCTCAGTAAATTGCCGGTCGCAATATTACACTCGAAACTCATCGTTTGTCTCCTCTGCTTTCTGTTTTCTTTATCCCAATCATTTGTTGAACGTCTTTACACTCGCAAACTTATCGTTTGTCTCCTTCTGCTACTATTTTTTCTTTATCTTAATCTTTACAGGCCATTGTCCACGTTTGGGACGGCGATTCAGTCCCGACGGTTCTTCTATTCCGACGGCCTTCGTTTGATTTTTTTTACGCTCTTTGCGTGACCCCGCGATCCAACACCATGCATTAGCATAACAAGATCGAATATTGAGATGCAATACCGTCAACAAACGACTTTACATGTTTAGATTAGAAAACAGACCACTGTACGTGTCTTTTCGCTTTCTATTCAGCGTGGACTTGGTGGCTAGGATAATAAACAACAACAACGTTCGTCAATATATTCAGCCTTTTTTTTCTCTACTTCCTCCACTTCGTCGCGTAAAAAAAAGGAGACTGTCTTTTAAAAAGCAGAACGACACGCTACGAGTTATCCCTATATCTAACGGTTAATTTGGGTATTGCTCATAACGTTTGAAATGGAATATTATTTATTCAATTCGGATGGTATTGTATTTTATTCCAACGGCCGTCGTATAGTCCAGTTGCGACGGCCAATTCATTCGCCGGGACGACGGCAAAATTCGGCAAATGGTCACCTAAACCTACTACGAGAATGCATACATTTCAATATTTTTTTTGTAAAATCAGTAACACAAAGACATATAATTATTATTGTGGCTTATCTGTATTTGTTAAGTGTTTGGAAAGTAACAGAGTAGAAGCAGGAGACGTGTCGGTGTCACGCAAAGTTCCCCGACAAGAAACGTTGCGTGATTCCGACACGAGCCCCTGACACGGAACTTGCGTGATTCCGACACGAGCGGCTGCAAACGAGAAAGGGATCACGTCACAACACAACATAACGAGCCGCATGCAACCGGAAGTTAAAAAATACTGCCTCTGTGGTTGCTTCGGAGTGACTTCATATTGCTGTCATCGTACAAGATTTGCGGCTTGATATTGACACCATAGGTGTTGGTAAAACACTTGTATCTTTGAGTCTGGTAAGTATGATAAAGCCATAGGTGTTGGTAAAACACTTGTATCTTTGAGTCTGGTAAGTATGATAAAGCCATAGGTGTTGGTAAAACACTTGTATCTTTGAGTCTGGTAAGTATGATAAAGCCATAGGTGTTGGTAAAACACTTGTATCTTTGAGTCTGGTAAGTATGATAAAGCCATAGGTGTTGGTAAAACACTTGTATCTTTGAGTCTGGTAAGTATGACATAGCACTGCCTAGTTGAGGATTTAAAGCCGCATTGTCACCAGTTTACTTCCGGCCGATTACCTAACAATATTCGATGATTTTTAACGGAAAACGCGAAAAATGTTTCAAAATGTTGAAAGCAGTGTGTCCATTGGAAGTTTCTTTGAGGATGTGATTGATAATTTAGAGCGGATGGCCTGTTAAATATCTCGGATTCTAATAGATTATTTTGTCTTTTAACGGTTGAGGTTTTCGGCGGACCTCCGGAAGTAAACTGGTGACAATGCGGCTTTAACATAAGCGACAAAACTTAATAAAAAAGCCGGCGCGATTTATGTTACATCGCCGGAAGAGCGTGATAGCGCAGCTGACAGATCACCGAAAATCTAAGCTCCAAAATCAAACTAGAGGTATAGTTCCAACAAAAGCTAGGGTGCATGCGGCCGGCTACGATTTTGTAGTGGTTATCTATGTGGAGGAGTTTCTGTTCTTCAATGTTTGATGCATCTACAGGAAAGCAAACGAAGTCACGAGGTCCTCGATCACCAGAGTACACACATCGCTAAGCACATGCTTTTGGTTAAACAAAGGAATCTATTAGGAATCTATTAGAAATTCAAGGGCTTTTGGTACCAGTGTGATTCTGGTTCCTTATTCGCAGTTCCTTATTCGTCTGTTTTCTTTTTCGCTCAGTTCCTTATTCAAATCCGGGGGGGGGGGGGGGGGGGACTTACATGATACCTTTTAATTCGAGTTGAAACAGTATTTAGGCATTACAGTTTATTAAGAACAAGTCCAACAGCATTTTCGTCGGATAATTCTGGTTGCTTTCACGTGCTTTGCTGCTAAGAGGAGCTGTGAACATGAGATTCTATCTGCTACAAAAGGTCAAATTACGCAAATGAATCTAGGAAAAGAGAGGAAATCTACCTATCATCTAATGATTGTATTTGTATATTGGGCTTTCCTTCCAAACGCATTAATATAATATTTAGAGGAGAAATATTCACGCTTTACTTGACTACGTACTCGTGTAAAAGGAATTTGACCTTGCTAACAAAACCACAATTTGACGAGATAGTGCTTGTTGTCAATTGACACCTTGGCTACTAGATAAGGCTCTGACAAAACAAATAGATTAGCGCAGAAACACGAATAGGGTTTTGTTCCTTATTCAAGTTAGTTTTCGCGAATAAAGAAATGGAATCTCTCAACGTCCGATTTCGTTTTACGACTTATCTGAATAAGGAATAGACTATGAAGAGGGTTGTCAGTGTTTGCTCGTCATTTCTCAATAGAGGAAATGAAATTTCATAACGCGCGATTTCGCTTTAACGACTCCTTTCGAAAGAGTTCTCGAAAAAGGAAATGGTATTTAATAACTCCCGATCTCGTTTTAACTACATATCCGAATAAGGAATAGACTAAAAAGAGGGTCGGTTGTGTTTTCTAAACATTTCTCGAATAAGGAAATGGTATTTCATAACGCCTGATTTCGTTTTAACTACTAATCCGAATAAGGAATAGACTAAAAAAGGGTTCTTTTATATTTTCTAAACATTTCTTTAATAAGGAAATGGTATTTCAAAACGCCTGATTTCTTTTTAACTACTTATCCGAATAAGGAATAGACTAAAAAGAGGGTCATTAGTGTTTTCTAAACATTTCTCGAATAAGGAAATGGTATTTCATAACGCCTGATTTCGTTTTAACTACTTATCCGAATAAGGAATAGACTAAAAAGAGGGTCATTAGTGTTTTCTAAACATTTCTCGAATAAGGAACTGTATTTTATAACGCCTGATTTCGTTTTAATGACTCCTTTCGAAGGAGTGCTCGAAAAAGGAAATGGTATTTAATAACTCCCGATCTCGTTTTAACTACTTATCTGAATAAGGAATAGACTAAAAAGAGGGTCGGTTGTGTTTTCTAAACATTTCTCGAATAAGGAAATGGTATTTCATAACGCCTGATTTCGTTTTAACTACTAATCCGAATAAGGAATAGACTAAAAAGAGGGTTCTTTTATATTTTCTAAACATTTCTTTAATAAGGAAATGGTATTTCAAAACGCCTGATTTCTTTTTAAATATTTATCCGAATAAGGAATCTACTTTAAAGAGTATTGTTAGTATTTTCTCACAATTTGTTTAGAGGAGTATATTCGCGCTTTACCAGTTTACTTGACTACGTAGGCGTGTAGAAGGAATTTGACCTTGCTAACAAAACCACAATTTGACAGATAGTGATTGTTGTCAAGTAAAGCGTGAATATTTCTCCTCTAAATATATTAATGCGTTTGGAAGTAAAGCCTAGATGAGAGGTAGATTTCCCCTCTTTTCCTAGATTCATTTGTGAAAGCGATTGCACGCATTGCGTAATTTGACCTTTTGTAGCAGATAGAGTCTCATGTTCACAGCTCCGCTTAGGAGCGAGCACGTTAAAGCATCCTTTTTGTCGCGCTAAAACTTCTAAGTGGTTTCGAAGGCCGGGACGATCAAGCGGGGAAAACGACTCGAATCAAAACAAGGAAAGCGCGGGAAAATTATTCAAAATGGCGGGAGTCCGTAAGCACCTAAATCTATTGTTATTATATGGGTTTCTTACATTTCAAAGTAACGAGCACGAAAGGGTAAGGTCGCCGTGCTGCATGAGATTTGCGCGCTATCGACGAGAACGCGGTCGCCTTTTGGATGCTTAGAAGCAGGGAGTTGAGTAGGAAGAAAGGGGGCAGAGGTGAGGGGGAGTGTCTGAGGAAAAAAAGTTTATTATGTGTGCTATTGTATCCTATTTGTTGGATCCAATTAATGAAGTCCTGATACAAACTGTAGGTACCTGAGAGCTTTAGGGATACGTATATCGCACTATATTTTACGCTATCTTATTTGGTGGATCCAATTAATAGAGTCTTGGTACTTAGTACCTGAGAGCTTTAGGGATGTGCTACGTTTTTACTTACTCTATATCCTAAAGTTTGGTTCTTGCTTACCTGAGAGCTCTAGGGGTATATCAATGCTATGCTATCCTATTTGGTGGATCCAATTAGAAAAGTCCTGGTACTTTAGTTGACTGAGAGCTTTAGGGATATGCCACGTTTTTCCTTATCATATATCCTATTTGGTGGACCCAATTTATAGAGTCCTGGTACTTGCGTACCTGAGAGCTTTAGGAATATATCAATGCTATGCTATCCTGTTTGATTGATCCAATTAGTAAAGTCCTGGTACTTTAGGTGCCTGAGAGCTTTAGGAATATGCCACGTTTTTACTTACTATATCTGGACCAAGTCCTGTACATTGATACCTGAGAGCCCAAGGCACTCCGGCCATGACCCCTCTCCTCTACTCCCCTCATCTCAATTATGGCCTTGATCGCGATCTTTCACGCCACCCCTACGCAAGTTATAAGATATTAGTCAGTTTCGACATAACGGCTGGGAAGGTAATTACTGGACTAATCGAGAATAGTTGTTTATTATCACTAATCAGCACGTAAAAACTGCAGTACAAATCACAAAGGGTCTAAAATCAGTAACAGAGGCTTACAATAGGTTACATAACATTTAAGAGATCATTATCTGGCAATCACTTCGTGGTTATTCTCGTAGATCGTCCTTGAATATAGCACATTCCGACGTTGCCCAATCACAAGTATATTATTTACAATCACACGGTGAATAGATCAGAAAATCACATGGTTCGTACAGCATGTCATTACCTATGCTAACCAATACAATGTACAGTATAACATAAAGGGGCTTACCTCTTTCCCCAGCTATAGGTGTATTCAGTAGATCATAAATAATCTGAGTAAAATTCGCTCGTAGGAAAGACGGCGTGGCTTGTACGGCAATTACAGGCTAACAAACTAGTGTAAACCGAAACCAACCTACTAACAATCATTAACCTTGTAATTAAAACCAATCACGCTACACAAGTATTCTATATTTTTTTGGCCATAAAAAAAAAACAAAATAATTGCGTTTTCCCGAATAATTATGTACGCGATGTCATAAATATTTGGCGCGTCTTGGGGACTCATATCGGCCATTTTAGCGATTGAATCTTATTTCTTTAATACGATGCGCGCTGCTTACCCACATCCATGACTCCCGCAAAAAGATGTGATCAAATATGTAAAATCTAAAGTTAACATAACCGAAAATGAAAACCCGCCGCATATGGCTGGAATACTAGGTAATTTGAGGCACCTTTATTCTCCACAGGGGCCGGGGTCAAAAATTCCGTTGCTAAGAGCGTGCGGCTTGTGGTAAGAGCGATCTTCTTATTCTTCGTCTCATCGACTCTCTCCAACATGACTCACAACCAAACATTGAGGGCATACATTTTCCCAGTATGCGCTGTTCTGTGTGCAATTTTCTCTATTCCTTTGATTGGCTGGCCGTCTTTTATATTTGTGATGAAAGACGAGAATTTCTTCCTTGACGATTGTTCTGTCAATTCTTCCCGCATTTTGAACCCAAGTGAACTGAGCGATAGAGATGCTATGGTTGGCTGTACAAAGCAGGAAAAGTGGTTTAGCTTGACTTTAACCGCCGCAGTTTTCTTTGGAGATTTTTTATCGATAATTTCAGGCTACGGTATCGATCGGTTTGGTGCCAGGCAAGTTTTCATCGCTTCCAGGTCAGTATTATTCAATAAGTAACCAAAAACAAATAACCCATCAAAAATTGTGAACAGTCAAATAAAAATAGACGAATTATTTTCTATAACTGATTATTCTAAGATTATTCTTTAATCTTTCCAAAAATGTATTTTGTTTTAGAGGCAGCGTAAGAACCGACAGTAAAATGTCAAAACGTAAAGCAATATAGCATTTATTATAGCAAGTGCTTGTCAGCCAAGATGTCGAGCCCAGCATTTTTTAGTTTCTCTTTTGAATGAAAAAAAAGTTTAAAACATAAACAAGTTTAATTTCGTATGTTCATCAATTGTTATGGAGAAGGAAAGATCTCAAAAGTTTTGATATTCCGTACATTGAAAGTTTTCGAAATTCGCTCGCAATCAACCATGAAAATGTCACAGGCAACAGGTCGCGTGTCGCTTGGCCACCCGAGAGGTCGCGAGATGTATAAACTTCAATATTTTTTGTAAGAATAGTAACACAAGGTGATATAATTATTATTGTGGCTTATTTGTGTTAGTTTAGTGTTTGGAAAGTAATACAGTTCCTATTATCGCTGCAAATACCTTATGAAAAATGAGACCGCTGGGCCGTTTAGTATTTAAAAACATGCTAAAACATTATGCCTTCTCTTTGTTTGTTGATAGTGTGCTGTACTGCTTATCTGTCGTCTTGTTGGGTTTCGTCGCCCGAGGTAAGAATAAATAAACAAATAAATAAAACCAGGCCCTGAGACCCTATATGCCGCCATGTAGAGGAAACTAAACCTAGCCAATGTTTTACTCTTTTAGGGTCATCACTGCTTGTTCATACCTAGAATTTTTTTTACAAAATAACGTAAAACCTTCCTGTTTACTTCACCGAAGTATAATGAATTAAAAGGAACGAATATTTACGAAATAGCTTGTATGCGGATAGCCTACTACGCTAGAGTAGCTGGTAGGAGGAGCTAGTTGATTTCCTCATTAGTAATTTGTGCAATAGGAAACTTGCACTAACTGCTCACACGTGACTTTTTTTTTAAAAATCAAGAAAATAAACTCAGAAATGCCTGCGCCCGTGACGCCAGAGAACGACGTGATAAAGAAATCTTATGAAAAACAGCTTTTCCTGACAAAAAAACTTCCTGGCTTATTCGTAAGCGCTGAATAAATTACTTTTTGTTGCTGTTATTTTGGCGCGCAGGAATTTGCGCAGGAGTCATGAGCCCAGAGTTTGTAGTCCAAAAAGTCGCGTGATCTGTGCTGAGTGAAAGTCTTCTAATAGGCGTTCGCCTGTACAAAAAAAAAGTTCCAAAAAGTTCTATTTTCATAAGCACTTCCATCTACTCGTTGTGGGACGTTCACCCACAATACTGTGATAAACTAGATGATCAAGATCACTGCCCTTAAAGTTCCTTTACACAAAAAATTACTTTTCAGGCACGTCATTACTACTATTCCCAGCATGCATCGGGCTCGCTATATCCGGGATAGCGGTTCTTTGCTCTCTAGTGCGGGTAAGCTCTTTCAAATCTTCACAGTGGCTTCTGGGTAATTACACACGGGAGAACGAGGTTGTACCCTTCGGAAGGTAAAAAAGAATCACATCCCAAAACTTCTTTTTGATAGGCGTCCACAATGTATGGCAAGAAACAGTCAGCGTTCGTAAGCCTTTGCTCAGGCGCAGGAAATTCCGCCGCAGTGGTCCTTCTCTTCTTTAAGGTAACAACTTTCTAATCGCGGATGTTTAACCAAATCAGATCGTGCGGTTTCAAAAAAAAAAAAACAGTTGTTTTTTTGTAACGAATTTTTACCGCCGAATAGAATCAGTACACGAGATTTCAGATGACATTTCAGTAGCGACCAAAATCCGCTTGAATCACCGTAAAATTCAATCAATCTTACCATAAAAACGGCTCCATTCTATTGCTAAATTATAAAAAAAAATGGGTATGGATGATTTTGTTTCCAAAATGACAATTGTGTCATGCAAGCTGGATATTTGTCACGCTAGTAGGCTTCAGAGTCTTTAACAAAGTTTAGATGTCTCGCGTCACGGACGCAGTAGCTTTTTCATCATATCCCCCAACCCCTCCCCCCTGAAAATAAATACATAAAAATGAGCCACTCGATCTATTTCAATTAAATAAACGTGCAGCCGTATCGAAACCTAAGTGATGATTTTTCCTTTATTTAGAGATATTATTAGATTATTAGAGATGAGCAGATCGCAATATTGCGTGTATCCAAAGATCATAAGATAATTTGATTAGCCTTAAAGGTTATTCTTGTCACTTTATTTCATGAACGACGCTATGATATCTTTTTCTTTTTTGTGTGTTTATGCCTCATTGTGATTATTTCGTCATTCGCCTCTTTTGGTGTGCCCATAGGTTATCTATGACCACAATGTACCCTACAAGTACATCTGTTATGGTTACGCTACTGTGGCCGGTGTCATCTTCTTCATAACTGCTGCAATCTTTCCTCGTAACGAGGTGATCAATCACGGAAAGCGCTCAGTCGGCGCGCGATTACTCCAAAATAAGGAGCAAAAACCGGAGGGAAGTGTGGGGTCCGCGCGCAAGCTGGTGATAAGTCACGTGTTCAGTGGCGTATTCCTGTGGACTGTTGCGTTCAATGGTTTTTGCAAGTGGCGGCTGTGGTTTTACGTGGCTTCTTTTCGCCAATATATGGCGTCATTTCCTGGTACCAGCCCTAGCATGGGTAAGTGATCATCATTTCTACACGGGAAAAAGGGTCATGAAGGCATCTAGCTTTTTTCGCACTCGTCTGCAGTAGTTTGTGTCATGCATGGCAAAAGCCACTATCAGTGTCATCATCATCATCATCATCATCATCATCATCATCATCATCATCATCATCATCATCATCATCATCATCATCATCAGCAGCAGCAGCAGCAGCAGCAGCAGCATCATCATCATCATCATCATCATCATCATCATCATCATCATCATCAGCATCAGCATCATCATCATCTTCATCATCAATGTCATCATCATCATCTTGATAATACCCATCATCATTATTAACACCAGCCGTTATATAATATATGTTTTTTTTTTTTTATCTTTTTAGTTGAAAGTTATGCAAATTACTTCGGTATCATTCAATTGTGTAGCATCGGTTTTGGGCCAATCTTGGGATTTGTTATTTCTTCTGGGAAGAGAGTATCAAAGAGACTTGACAGCACAGACGACAGCTCATCTATGATAATCCAAAGCAACAGTAGCGCAACATGCAAGGATGCGCAAGCTTGCAATGGCTCCTACATTTCCACCGCTCATCGCATATTAGAAGTTCATGGGTGCCTAGCGGCGTTTTCCGCGACTTCAATCCTTCTCTTTCTCGTTAACATAATGGTGGTTGCCCCAGTCCCCTCTTTACAGGTTTGTCGTCTATCACGACATTACTTTTAAATTATTTTTATAGCCTGCAGGCTCTATGAACACTATAGGCGAATATTCCGCCTTAGCCACTACTCATCGCACCTCTAGGACTCGTTCTTTCCGGTTATTTTGTGGTATTACAAAATGCGCTTTATATAGCGCCCCAACACTTCATGTCATTCGTTAGCATTTTTGCCCAGAAGCCTATTTGCTGGTGTCTGTTGTTGAGGTTTATTTGGTTGGCCGTGAGTGACGTCACAACACCGCAGAGAGCGAGAGTAGGGAGTGGGGGAAAGGGGAACTTTGCACTTGTCCGCGCCGTGCAGTAAGAGTTCTACGGTGCAGTAGACTATGAAACACAAGGCAGTTGGGGTGACAATTGATTTATCCTTGTTAACAGATCATCACGTTTGTTCTCGTAACCGCTATCAGATGTTTCTACAATGGATCTGCATCAAGTCTATTCCTTGTGGCGTATGTATACTCACACCTCTTCCTAACAGTATAGGGTCTTCTTGCTAATTTGGAAACAGGCTATTGGAAATTACCTTTGGGAATTACCCTGACCGAAGATGGACATTACTATCCCACTCTGGACACGTTAATTTTGCGTTTCTTACAGGTTTCCCGTCTCTAGCTTTGGCGTGATGAATTCGTTAAATATGGTCACAACGTCCCTCATCCAGTGTCTTCAGTATCCCACGTATATCGTCCTGGAAAACTACTTTCCAAACCAGATTATTTATGTGAGTATCTCCTTTTCATCTTTCGTCAATTATTAATTTTAAATGTAAGCTGGTAAGAGCTAACGTCCGTCGAATATCCGACAACGGAATTCCCGAAAATTGTTTCACATTTACAGTAATGGTCATTACCCGAGGGGGGACTCCGATAAAAACAGACGGGAGTGTTCGTCGGCAAAATCAATTTCAACTCTAAGGGTTAGCACTCTGGGCGTGGTCAACATTAATTCTTACCCCTAAGAGATAGCAAATTGTGTGTGGTAGAAGAAATTTTTAACCTTAAGAGAAACCAGAATCGGAAAAGGCCCTTCCCCCCCGGTCAGTAACGGATCCAATGGAGGCTCCTTGGGTTCAATAAAACTACCCTTTTTAGGTATTGTTATTGTCCTTAGGAGTCCTGATATTGAGGGCTTGGAGAACTTGGAGGTATAGTTTTCATAAACTGAACTTGGAAATTCAAGGATCATTGGTGGTTATGGCTTGTATGAAACCGTAAAGGCCGCCAGAGGGTCCTTCTCTCTTATCAAAAGAATAAGCTTAGCGAAGTTTGTTGCCTCTATCTCTGTTCGTGACCCCTCTCCCCGTATGCGAAAAAATCTCCATTTTTCTTTAGAATACTACTATATAGGGCGCATTAGTATGAATAGACAGTTTCGCGGTTAGAAATACAATACTTTGGAGGCCTGTGGTTTTACACCAAGCAAAGAGAGGCTCAAACGGGCATGTTTTGCGCGGTAATGCTATGAAGTATGCTAAACAATTCTACGAAATCTTGCTGTCCTGTGTGTTTTGTTGTAAATTTGTTTTTGGCGGGGAAAAGAAGCGCGCACGCCCGTTTGATTCTCTCTTTGCCAAAACCACAAGCCTCCCAAGTATTTAACCGCGACTCGTGGTTATTGCCATTATTATGTTTGTATAAAAGAACATCATATATATTTCTCAGAGTGTTTGTTTTCTCTTTTTATTATGAATTTCATTGATTTTGTAGGTGCATACGATGTTTCTTGTGTTGTCGCTTCCCCTCATCTTTGGGTTCCCTGTGTATTTGTGGTGGTACGCTCGCTGTCTTAAAAAACAAGTGACGCTATCAACTGGTCACACACTCGACAAAGAAACTGCAATAGTAATATAAAATGGATTTTTCTTTTTAAAAAGAAGAAACTGCCCTTGCGCTTGCTACGCAGGCTACCCAGCCGTGGGATGGGAAAGGATCGCGGGCACACCGACACCACAGCTCGAATAAAGCAGACCACAAGAGAAAGCCGGCTTTTAACACTTGTGATAGTACTAAGAAACTTCTTTGAAGATAAACAACCAGGAAAGGGCGGTCAAATTAGCGCTTGAACCCCAGGAATTTTAGGCAAAGAAGGGCAGAGATAAAGTTGTTGAGAAGATCAAAGATGTTACGGATCAAAAACTCTGTTCTCTTATAAGGAGTGGAACAAGTGAGATGAAATCCAAAATGGACGCTATTTCTATGAAGGAAGTAGGAACCATGGTCAGGTTTTTTGAAGCAGGCATTGCTATTCTCTCGCCCAATGAAGCCGATGAAGAGGCAACGGAAACATAGGTGGAAACCAAGAGACCATGATGTATATCATGGTCTCTTGTGGAAACCTAGCCTAAAATGAATTGATAATTCATTTTTATATGCCTGTTTTTGTTTTTTGTTTTGTTTTATTTAGCTCTTAACAATATGTACACATAGTTCATAGCTGTCAACCCACTTGGACAGAAATATTGGGAAATCGAGTGAAATACAGAAAAAAAAAAAAAGAGCCAATGCGGGCGAATACGTATAAAATGTATGAACATTCTCACAAAAAATAGAGGTTAGACTTGTGATGAGGTCCATTGTGACACCCGCCTAATGCGGGTGAGTTGACAGCTTTGATGGTTTTTTTCCAAGCGAGGCATTTGGCTCTACTTGTTCAAAATTATCCCATGCAAGAACAAGAACTAGTCACAGTCCCTTTGCTCTGTGGCAAAAAGTTTTATTATAGCTCTCCTAATATAGGATTTTTGGGGACCAAAGATGCGTAGCAGAACATCTAAAATATTGCAAAAAAAATTATGCGAAACATTAATAAATAGATAGAAAAAGAACAATAGCTGTCAATAATTAATCCTAAAAGTAAAATATATTAATTGATAAAAGGCCAGCATGCACTTGTTGTCTAGGTGGTCTAGTTCACTCCCCTCCCCCCAGTAAATAAAATGTTCTCCCGCGCTAGAGCTCATAGACTCTGGACCTAAAAATGGAGTTGGAATCTTTATTGAAAAAACTTCTCCAAGTTGTAATCATGATATAGTAGTATAAAATAGATTTTTTTTTACAAAAAGAAACAGCGCCACTTCTGATGGTCGAAAAATTTAGACTGCCGGGAGCTGTGGTATTCCTGGGACGCTCTCGCCTTTTTTTATGTGCACCAATCAAACTACTAGAGAGGCAGCTAAATGAGACTGCTCCTCCCCTGACCCTTGCGCTTGCTACGCAGGCTGGGTAGACGTGGGATGGGAGAGGATCGCGGGCGCACCGACACCACGACTGGGGTAAAGCTAAAGCAGACCACGGATTTTTAACACTTGTGATCAGTAGTCTGACTTGTGATTGTACTTAGAAACTTCTTTGAAGATAAACAACCAGAAAATGGATCCAGTGGTCAAATTAGCGCTTAAACCACTGGGATTTTTGGCAAAGAAAGGCAGAGATAAAGTTGTTGAGATGATCAAAGATGGCGATGTTACGGATCAAAAACTTTGCTCTCTTATAAGGAGTGGAACAAGTGAGATGAAATCCAAACTGGACGCTATTTCTATGAAGGAGGTAGGAGCCATGGTCAGTTTTTTTGAAGCAGGCATTGCTATTCTGTCGCCCAATGAAGCTGATGAAGAGGCAGCGAACAAATTACCCGAAGAGCAAATGATGGAAGGCCTTCGAAGCGAGCACGAATACCAGATAAGCGAATCGAAAAAACGCCTCGATGATGCAAGAAAGAAAGCAACCGAAGCTTTCAACAATCCAGCGCTTCCTCTGATTACCCGCATATCGGCAATGATATATCGAGTTATGTCAATCATTATTTCAGCAAGACTCAGCAACGGGATTGAACAAATACTTCCTGAATGTCAAAGATGCCTAAAAGAGCTTCATGAACTTGATCAGGTTCGAGCTAACTTTGCGACCCATCTGAAAGGTGGTGCAAAATCAAAAGTCAATGTTGAAGAGAGAAAAGGGATTATAAAAGCTGTATGCTCTGTGAATTACATCATCTATCAGGTAAATATTATGCGGTAGTTATTTGAAACCCCCACCCCCATGGTCCCTGGGAAGGGTGGGGATTTGATTTTAACCCTAAACAAAACTGAATAAAGCCCCCAACCCCTCGAGACAAAACTACAATCAAATGCTCCTACCCCTCGGGGTGGAAATGGTACAATTAAATGAGATTTCAGACAACAAGTCATCTGAAAAGAGCAATTGCCCTCAGGTTGTCTTTCTGTTTGTCCTCACTCCCCCAGTTTGTCCCCCAAGAGTAAAAAACTGTCAATTTCACCATTACCTTTAAAAAGTGCTCTAAAGCCTCCATGTTTATCCAACTATTCCCCAGCACCATGGGATAGGGGGTTCAAATGACCAGTGCATTTTTGTTTTTGAACCAATGAAAGATAGTTTACAGCAAGAGAATATCAATCCACTCTCACCCACTTTCTTGCACCCATTCATAGACATTTAAATAGAATGTGACACGAAATTCTCTTTTGCTTATTTTGACAAATTGACTTGTTAGTATAGTAGCATAAAATCCCAACAATAATTCCTCCAATTTTCGATACTTGATTTAAACGGAAACCTGAATTTTGATCCTTTTAAAATGAGCAATTTTGGCAAATTTTTGCATGAAACCGGTGACATCCGAATATCTAATTTGCATATTACTTGTGACGTCAAGAGTTGTACAAGTGGGTGATAAACATTAGATATTCTCATACAAAATAGGACGCTCCCACCCAAAATATACATATAATTGATTGTGGAGCCCGAATCTTCCCCAGAAAAAAGCTGAGTGTAACCTGAGCAAAGTATCCAATAGGAATCCTGCAGCAATTGGAGTGGTGATTTTTATTTATATTTTTTATAAGCTTTTGAACACCATTTGCGCTTGAATCATCCAACTTTTCAGCAAATTCACTCCTTTTTCGATCACAATTGTGATCAAAGCAATAAGATATACACTGTTAATAATTGCGAAACGATATTACAAGGCATAAAGTAACGCATCTATATTTCTGCAAAGCAGAATGAATATTTTGAAAGCGTCTATGCTTTCAAATAATACAGAGAAAAAAATGTTTATAATTTTTTTCATCCAATTTACTTATTGCGAATTGTCACAAGAACAAAACACGCTCTTAGAAGAACATTTTTTGCGCACTAAACAATGCACTAAATAATGAATCCTATAGATTACAAGGGAAGCAAGCTATAAATCATCTACACAAAGATAAAAAACGTCAAGATATCAAACTCAAGAAACGACTGGAAATCTAGAATCTAAAAAGTAGGTTGAGATGCGAGGACTAAAACTCATCAAGAGTGAACAGCAAAAAAAAAACTCGATTGTATTTAATTCTCTACAAATGCAGTAGATGTTACTAGCATTATAATCCTTGAATAGTTCTAATGTTTTTTTAAAAAAAAAACTGCCATCAAGACTTGGTATATGTGAAAGGGAATGTACAACAACCGCACAAATATGTACATTTACTAGCAAAACAAAGCGTACAATGCGATAAGAAAACACTCAAGAAAACTTTTCACCCTTCACCATGCTTTTCTTGGCTCTAGAACAAATTCGAATTTTATGTTTACCCTTTCTTGTTAGGACTGATTATTGTCAATAATTCGACTGTTCGTTTTGTAGAGAAATATCATTCCTTGAATGACTGAATCAAATTATGTTGTCAATCGGCGCGGTAAAACAAACTATTTCGCTTTCCCGTTTGGCAATTTGTTGTACTTTGAGGCTCAACAGTGAATCAGATTATTATAATTGCATGTGGTTCTTTGAACATTTTCCACCCTGGGGTGCTGTTTGAAGTAAACTGGTATTTTTGTGAGTTTACTAACTTTAGTGAAGTTGTCTTGGTTTTTTGGCTATTCGCATTCGCACGTAAAAAAAACGTAATTATATTTTCAAATCAGTTTGCGAATAAAAATGCATTGAAATGAAGTCCAATCCAATAGAACATATTCTAATAATCAAACCATTCATCGTTACAGGTAAAAATGAAGCGTAGTACTCAATAGTACTCAAAACAAGCCAAAATAATCCGGTGGAAATTCATTTGCTTGAATGAACCGATCGACTCGAACTGGTAAACACTCCAGAGATGTCTTTCCATTCCATTCACTTCAGGTTTCGATTAAATCCCTATCTTAATGATAGAAAAAACTTGCTATTGGATCCATTGTTTGAAAATTGTAATCATCTTTCTTTACCAAGTCTTGAAAAGCGAGGAAATAGAAAAAATACAAGAGATATGCTTGTCTTCATCTTTACAAATCTACAATGGCAAGCGAAGTTCGACTGGAACCCCATCAAGTGTGTATGACTCTTGACGTCAGCCAATCAAAAAAAGTCGCATAGACAAGACATTTTCAAAACACGATTACAAAAATTCCTGTAATCAATAAGCGAAAGGCAGTTTTAAAACCAAACATTGATAGCTATATTTTGTTATAAAAGCTTATGTATTTTTCGTGTCATGGTCTCTTTAAGACTATGCCAATCACCAGTCTATTAACAACAGACTGCAAATAAAATGTGGTCAAAATTCCACCTCTAGATCTCACCCTAGGTTGATGATAAAAATTGAGCGATGATCTAACACCAGCATCAAAATTTCAAAAGGGGCTGACGTGAACTATGCAAACAACTGTCTTCAGCAGTATTATTTAAAGTACTGTGAATACATCTCATAGAGGTGCTTCTCACCCTTCCCTGCTGATAAGGGAGACAAGTGGTCACTAAAGGAGCCTGCCCCTTAGGGGTACACAGGGGTGGATTGTCACTAAAGGAGGCTGGCCCCTTAGGGGTACACAGGGGTGGATTGTCACTAAAGGAGGCTGGCCCCTCAGGGGTATACAGGGGTGGATTGTCACTAAAGGAGGCTGGCCCCTTAGGGGTATACAGGGGTGGATTGTCACTAAAGGAGGCTGGCCCCTTAGGGGTACACAGGGGTGGATTGTCACTGAAGGAGGCTGGCCCCTAAGGGGTATACAGGAGTGGATTGTCACTAAAGGAGGCTGGCCCCTAAGGGGTACACAGGGGTGGATTGTCACTAAAGGAGGCTGGCCCCTTAGGGGTACACAGGGGTGGATTGTCACTAAAGGAGGCTGGCCCCTTAGGGGTATACAGGGGGGATACAGGAGTTACAAAACAGGAGGGGGGACTTTCAAGAAAGCGGGTCTGGTTTATTTGTTCTTTCATTGATTTCCCTATTGTTATTTTCAAGCTAAATTCTGAAAATAGGAGCAGTAAGGACTGCTCAGCCCACCCCTAGATCCGCCCTAGTGAAAAGTATTTTGGGGTTTTGTACATGGGCCACTCAATTGAATTCTTTGTGCTTAATAGATGGCCTACTTTAGGGACCACTTTAATTTTTGCTTTAGGAATATGCCAGCAACAAGGACGTTATGCCAAGATGGCGCCTGATCAAACCCAAAGGCTTGTCAGCGATTGATCCGCTAAGGGAACCACTATTAAATGTGGATGATTTTTACCTGCCTTGGGCATTTGGTCAAGAGAAGTTAATAAAACCCTGTCACATTGCTATGACTACAGAAGACGAATTCATAGTAGCTGACAGAACTGATAATGAAGTCAAGGTGTTTGGGAGTGCAGGTGAACACAAGCTGTCATTTGAAGTCATTGTAAAAAAGCAAGCTGAGACTGGATCATGGAATATTCTAGATCTAGACACAAATGACTCGGGTCACATATATACCCTTATAGGGAGCAGTTCCTTAGGTGTTAACAGTCATCCATCTCACCCAGGCTTTGACAACGGAGACGGATGCAAGGAATATGAGTGTATGGTTCTGGCCTTTGATTCAAAAGGGTCCAACATTCGTCAAGAAGGGGAGCCACTTATTGATCTCAGGAACAATAACTTCTATTACATAACTGTTACTCAGGAAAATATATTTCTTTCGGACTTCAAAGACGTCAATGTTTATGACATGCAAGGAACACTGCTTTCAAAGTCTGATATGAAAAAAACAAGAAAATCTGAACAAACAATTAGAGGCATCACTGCTGCTTCTACAAAGAGTGTTTTTGTTTTGACGAGTGGTGGTGAAGTGTATGATTGCAATGCTGAAGGGAAGATGAACCTTTATTCTGTAGGTATGAACAAAGACTTAACACCAACAGGTCTTGTGTTTCATCAAGGCAGTAAACAGCTTGCCATAAGTGGCTTTGATGGTGGTTGGTTTAACTGTTTTATTGATGTTTATGACAAATTTGGTAAACTAGTCTGCAGACATAAACTCCCGATGAAGCTTTTATCTTCAATGGCTGTGACCAGTTCTGGTCGTCTTGCTATGGTAAAGGATGAAGAAGAGATATTTGTCTGGTAATTTTCGCGTGTCTTAATTATCGCGAAAATTTTTTCAACATTCGCCAGCCTTTAATTTCGGGACCGCGAAGTCCAAGTGACTTTATTTTCTCGTTTGTACAAAAAAATGTACGTTAACCAACAACTGAAACTGGACCAATATATTGAAACAAAACCAACACGTCCCTTTCAAGTTCAGTCTTACAGTAATGAAAAAGTGTGCTCGTTTCGGAGGCATTATTATCGATACTTTCGATACATGTCCTTACTAGAGGATCATAATAGAACCTTCCCATCTCTGTCATCATTTTTTCTATATCCATTAAAATTCCCTAAATTAAAGTTCGCGGACTTTATTTTTGTGAGTCTTTAATTTAATATTCTTCTAAATCGCGAAAATCGCGAATTTTAGAACTCCCGAAAATCAGAATAAGGAATCTAGAATCGTGTCTTGACAAGTGTCGCCGAAAAAGCATAAGCCTGGAATAGGATATACTTAGGAGGCTTATTCAGGTACTTGATTTTTGGCCATCTGAGATAATACAAATGATGATCGAGATTGGGTTGCTTCCGTTGAGAAAGTTTAGCAAATACGTATGGAGACGGGAAACCGATCCGTGGTTTCGCTTTGAGAAAAGGAAGAGACACGTTTTGCTATGGAACTAAAATTCCTTCAACTGCATGGGAAATATGAAAAAGACGTCATGTTAGTTAGGGATGTGCTCAAGAACTTGGTTCTTGGACTGGCTATCTTATCATAATTTGTTCGCTTCTGAATAATGTTGTATAAATACCTACAGTGTTACAAAGATTTCAAATAATTTTTGTGTTCTTTGTGTTTTTGTTTTTAACGATCAATATAACTTTTTGGATACTGCAAAAAGTGAATCTAAAAATATTTTTTTCGAAAATAACCTACTGTAAGGTATATTTATTATTGTCCAGGCCCGTACCCAGGATTTTTCTTGGGTGGGGTGGGGGTGCGAAATGCGAAAAAGTGGACCTAATTTTTTCCGGGGGTGCGGTGGGGGGAGGGGTGGGGAGAGTGAGTTCTCTGACGACCCCCGAAAAAACAAAACGTCTCAACGGGACGTTAATTGTCGGATTTGACTACATACCAGAGTGACCTTGCTTATGCTTTATAGTTTTGTCTACAAAAAGCACGTCTATTTAGAACCGAAAGTGGACCTTCGGCCGTTGTGTGTGTTGGAGGAGGGGGGGGGGGGGGGGGGGGGGGGGGGGGGGGGGGGGGGGGGGGGGGTGCGGGCCTGTTGTCACAAGGTGACTGGTCCATTGATTATATTTCCCTAAATTAAAGGTTGCGCACTTTATTTTTCGTGACGATCGCGAAAAACAAGAATTTAAGTACTCTCGAATATCAGGCAATATAAGGCATCTTGGCATCCGGGCGCGTGTTCATTAAGGGTCCGGACCCCACTCAGGTGACGAGATGAGTTGGACTCCAGTTGACACCTTCTTTGGTATGTGTTGGTATTGTATTTCGTGGCACTTTAATTTCGCGAATTTCGCAATTTTAAAAGATTCGCGAAAATAAGAAGCGCGAAAATTAAGTTAGTACACAATAAACCTTTGGGGGAATATTGGCCGTTTAAAAGGCTTTATGTCTATTTAGTCTTTAATGTACATATAGTACGGTACAGAGCGGATCTCACCCCCTTTGGGCTACCAGAAAGCCATATGTAACAAAAAAATACCCCCTTTGTCACTGAGCCAAACACCCTTTAAGCTTGATCCTCGTTGAGTTGGAGGGTTGAGGGGATGAGATGGACTTGTATTTATAGATTTTTATGAAAATAAATTTTGCCAACGCATCTTTTTGTTACAAATTGTGTCAGTTTTGATGATTACAGCACATTTTAATTCCACTTGTTTTGCTTGATTTTATTATCCCAATCGCGAAAATAAGTGATCTGGTTTTTACGGAAATAGGAAAATCGCGAAAATAAAGTTTCGCGAAATATCGCCAATCGCGAAAATTAAGTGTGATAAGGAAGAAAAAGTTCCTAGATGGATCTGTTGCCGGAGCTAAAGATGCCGATACGAACTAGGTTGATCCGTGGTGAATAAATTACTACTCTGGACCCCACCCTACCTTTTTCTCTAGACACGCCCCTGCGTCCTATTCTGGACCCCACCCTACCTTTTTCTCTAGACACGCCCCTGCGTCCTATTCTGGACCCCACCCTACCTTTTTCTCTAGACACGCCCCTGCCCAGGTCAGACATACGTCAGAGAGCAAGATGAGAAAAAAAATGCACGTCATTAAAAATGGCATCATGTAGACGTCGGGAACAAGGCTACCGTAGTTACGGGGCACACGTCTAATACTCTATTATCTAGATGATAAAAACCATTATCCTAATAGATTTGCCAACTGATGGAAATGGATGCTCTCTCCCACTTGATATGTTGCCAGGATGACAAAATGACCGCTGGTACAATCCCTCTTAACATCATATTAACTTTTATCATTTTTAAGTGCAAATAAATATTTTTCCATCATGCAGGAATAAGAAAAAGTCGACAACAACGCAGAGTTGTTTTTTTAACGATATTTCGGCAGGCCAATACCTGCCTTCCTCAGGTTATAAATGAGTTACAGTGGCATGTTACAGCTAGTATATGTACAAAATTCATTAGGATTAACTAACAAAATATAAAAAATAGTAAGTTGTTGTTGGATAGGATGATCCATTGAAGAGAGACCCCACTAAGGGACATGTAGCAGAATCGGAAGAATCTTGAACTTTGGGAAAGCAGTTGTTGGTAGGATTTTATAACCTTAGTCTAAGTTCAAACATCGTATTATCCATGAGCCGTATTAAATGCGAATGCATGCAAATGAATCAGTCCATTGTTTCATCTTCATGTGCATGCATTTGCATTTGTTTCTATTGGGGGGGGGGGGGGGGGGGTGGATGAGCACGATACAGAAACATTACGAAAATATTGGGGGGCACAATACAGAAACACTCCCCTACTGGTCATTTCCTTATGATTTAAAAAAATAAGTGCCCCACAGCCCCGCTACGGCCCTGCATAGATAATTATTTGCGTGAATTCGTATTTCCCAATTGCCGCTGGCACAAAGCTACGTGGGCGTACGAGATGGTGCGCGAGCATGATCTTTTCCAGCTCGCGGCGCATGCGCTCATAGGCTCCCTCTGTCACGTCAACACTTTTACCGGGAAACACTGTTGTAATGCATTGCTAAAGAAGATCTCAGCGAACCTAGTTTGACTATTGGCAAGAGGCTACGATGTTTCGCTGGTGTATGGACAGTAGACTGATGCAGATTGCCGGTATTAGAGAGTCCATGCCACTCGACATCCCTTCCGTGTGTTTTAGAACTTCTCAAGACACATTTGTCACAGGTACGTAACCAAATTAAGGGACGTATTGGCCATTTTTATTTCCAGGCAGTCTTTATATTCACGCGACTTTCTCGCGACGCTCGCGCGCTTAGAGCGTGTGTTGATCGGCGGCTTTGGACTTTAGTGAAAGGTTTTACATGCACTCGTGCTCTCGGCCCCTTTTTGCGAAACATTTTTCCGATCCCCCTTTACTATCGCCGCGAGGAACTCCAGCGAAACTTTATTCAGTTTCACGATTTGAGCGGTTCATTTAGCCTGAGGAACTGTTTGACCACCCCTTTATGCTCACACATTTGGTGAGGCCGCCTGTGACTTTTTTTTAGCTCCCAAGCTATGCCTTTATTATGTTCTACGCCTAATTGTGCCTTTAACTTTTTGCTGATTTTCGTGCTTTTTTGAGTGTTCCTTTCTGGTTCCTCATCAGCCATGCCTCCATCATGTGGGGACGGTGTGTTCAGCACCAATGCTTCGTCTATTGGGAGGGCCGAGCAGTTCGAGGCCGTCCAGCACTCGCAGGGGCGAGTGGCACTCAGGACATGTTACGGGACGTACATCAAGTTTACCCCAGCCTCCAAGAATGGCGCGGTCCGCATGGACAGCGAGACTATAGGGCCCTGGGAAATATTCCAGGTGTGTCAGACAGCCTTCGACCTATATTTGGTCAACCAAGCAAGGCTGGGATACAGAAAATGACAGATTGGCAAATACAAGGAGTGTGCGAGGATCAATTACATCCTCGACCACGCAATCTTGTGAAACATTGTTTCGCAAGCAACACATTAACATCCTCCAACTTACAAACATGTCATAGGCGGCGGATGAGGGCCCCCTCCTCCCCCACATAAAATAAAAAAATATATATATTATATGGTAAAAAAATAAGAAATGTCAAAGAAATCGAGGGAAAAGCCACGACGCTCGTCTCTGAATTTAGAGTCTCAATATCCTGGGGGCAGTGTGCAAACACAATCCCGAAAAGCCTAGCAACCCTGCAACACCTGCCACCAGTATGGAATAGTCTATACTCAGATCATGGACGCACCCCTAACAGCTATCTTTATTCCCACTCTAGATAGTTCGTCTTCCTGGTCAGAAATTTGCACTGTACACCGATCATGGGACTTATGTCTCAGCACTCGAACCGAACCAGCAACGCGCCCCGCCCACGGATGGTCTACGCATCACGAGTCATCATCTCTTCTATGTCGAAACGATACCCGAAACACTAGGCGTATCACAGGTATTCGTCCTACGGACCTTTTGGGGGACGTACGTCACAGCCTGCAAGCCAGAACATGACCAGTGCGGGCCGATATTCACAGACTCGAAGGATGAAGGAGAGCGAGAAGAGTTCTGGTTCAGGGAAGAAAAGCCAGGACATTTTCTCATTGAAACGTGCTTTGGGGAGCTTTTATGCGCGAAGGAACCGAAGGGTCTAGGGCCAGTCAAAACAGACTCGAAAAAGATCTGCAAAGAGGCAAAGTTCCAATTTGTGTACTTGACGAACGACAAGGTTCTTGTCAAGACAGTATATGGGACGTACCTCAGCACTAGAGATCCAGATATACGGACAGGGGAGGGGTCCCTAGAGGCAAGGGAAGACCGTAACACCTGTCCAGAGATGGTGTTTGAAATGATCACTCTGAATGATTTGGACGAGGAACGCGTCCCATCTCAGTGCTGTACTGTTTGCTAACCAGTGGGGACATTACTATGCTAATGTGCATGGTAATAATGATAAAATGTTAAATAATAGTGGTACGATAAGCAAAAAAAATAAAAATATAGTCGACAGTACCTGCAAGTAATTTTTTTTATTAAGTGTTCGACTAAGCTATGATAAATGAAAATTCTAGTAGATTTGAATTATAGGGCGGACTTCGACTTCATAACTAGGACCTGGTCGATCTAAATCTCGTTCTGTTTCTTCCAATTCTGTCCAGTTGGCTGGTTGTTTTATCTAAGCCACACGCGATATTCAGTTGTGCAGCAGAGTTTCATACATCATCTGCACGTGTGGGACCACATCCATCGCTCGCGTTTTCACCGACAGCTGAGATAGAAAAAAAAAAACATCTACAACTCAGTTACAGGACCAGACAATGACTTGTACTGACTAGCGAGTTTTTCAAGATGATTACACGGGCTTCAGAGGTAATGTCACCGCCTATAGCCCGAAAGTGCGACGAACGAATGCCGTCTGGAAGGCAGGCAGCGGCGTGCTCGAGACACTTGTCCCGATCACCGCTCGGTACATCATTTAAAACCTGGGTTCTGGCACCAAGGGTACAAGGTAGTTTTCGCTACTCTTACTATCGCGAAATAAAAATAAAATGTGCCAATGGAACACTCTTCTGCGACAGCCTGCCACTTGGAAAACGACATTTCTAAAAAAAAATTGTTTAGACCGCCCAAGAAGTATACGCATTACCTGGACAACCGGGTTTCCCGGAATCATCTTGAGCTCTGCCAACACCCAGATACCATTGCAGAACAAGAGGGACTGGTAGAGCATGTCTTGGCCCTCGACCGTGCGTTTGGCCACCGTAAAGATGTTGTTGTTGTTCAATTTGTCACGTGCGGTTTCTGAAATGAAGATGAATTTTAACGTCTTCGTTAATTCGCAGCTTTTAGTTAATTTAAGAGCCACACATTTGATGTCTTTTTATTCAATAGTGGCAGACAATTTATGCAATGAAATCTATAAATAAAAATCTCAAAAAAGGTTTAATATTTTTTCGAAAATATACAACAAATCCCAAAAACAGACGATGGAAATGGATACTTTCTCATAGAATTGGCAATTCTCTAGGATGTCAAAATGGTGGCTTTCCGCGTAACTTATTTATTTCGCTACTACCCCTCGTGTTCGAGCACCTTCTCCAATCATCCCCTTTTCTCCATACTGCTGTGATAAACTTACCGGAGTTCATGTTGACATCATTAATTTGCGTCTGCCTCTCGTTTTCGACAGGGATGTCTTTCCACGTGGCCAAAAACACCTTGCGATCTTGAAAAAAAAAAAAAAAACACCACTCAATACCACCAACACCACTCAAAAAAACACACTCATAGGACAAAAATAACGTTTTCGCAACGGATGTCTTTCCATGTGGCCAAAATTAGAGTCTTGGAATAAAAGCACCACTAGATAACCCCATAAAATAGCGGTATGTAGAATAGAAACTCAAACTCGGTGACCAGACAGGGACAAAGGCCTAGAAAGTGTGTTAGGATCTATTGTTTCTTGACCTGATTATAGAAATCATTTGCATTGGCTTTATTTCTCGTCATTCTGATGTACTGTAACTGTCAATTGAGAGAGTTCCAGTAGTTATAGCTCTGGCTAGATTAATCCATGACTGGCTGATACCTACCCATGTTGCCGGCGTTTGAGACAAGCACATTCACAGGCACCATGGTACTAAAGTAGAAGATGTCAAGATGATTCTTCATCGCCACTTGCAGGTTAGTGAGGGGGTCCATGCGTTGAACGGGGCCAGCTGCGGGCAGAAAAAGGCAGACCTCGATAAACAATAACAGTACAAGGCACGACTCGATAAACAATAACAGTACAAGGCACGACTCGATAAACAATAACAGTACAAGGCACGACTCGATAAATAATAACAGTATAAGGCACGACTCAATAAACAACAACAGTATAATGCAGGACTCAATAAACAATATCAGTACAAGGAACGACTCAATAACACATATCAGTACATGGCACGACTCAATAACACATATCAGTACAAGGCACGACTCAATAAACAATAACAGTACAAGACACGACTCAATAAACAATAGCAGTACAAGGCACGACTCGATAAACAATAACAGTACAAGGCACGACTCGATAAACAATAACAGTACAAGGCACGACTCAATAAACAATATCAGTACAAGGCACGGCTCGATAAACAATAACAGTACAAGGCACGACTCAATAACACATATCAGTACAAGGCACGACTCAATAAACAATAACAGTACAAGGCACGACTCAATAAACAATAACAGTACAAGGCACGACTCGATAAACAATAACAGTACAAGGCACGACTCGATAAACAATAACAGTACAAGGCACGACTCGATAAATAATAACAGTATAAGGCACGACTCAATAAACAACAACAGTATAATGCAGGACTCAATAAACAATATCAGTACAAGGCACGACTCAATAACACATATCAGTACAAGGCACGACTCAATAACACACATCAGTACAAGGCACGACTCAATAACACATACAGTATCAGTACATGGCAGGACTCAATAACACATATCAGTACATCAGTACAAAGCACGACTCAATAACACACATCAGTACAAGGAACGACTCAGTAACACATATCAGTACAAGGCACGACTCAATAAACAATAACAGTACATGGCAGGACTCAATAACATATGTCAGTACAAGGCAGGACTCAATAACACATATCAGTACATGGCATGACTCAATAACACACATCAGTACATGGCAGGACTCAATAACACATGTCAGTACATGGCAGGACTCAATAACACATATCAGTACATGGCAGGACTCAATAACACATATCAGAACATGGCAGGACTCAATAACACATATCAGTACATCAGTACAAAGCAGGACTCAATAACCCACATCAGTACATGGCAGGACTCAATAACACATATCAGTACATGGCAGGACTAAATAACACACATCAGTACATGGCAGGACTCAATAACACACATCATTAAATGGCAGGACTCAATAACACACATCAGTACATGGCAGGACTCAATAACACATATCAGTACATGGCATGACTCAATAACACATATCAGTACATGGCAGGACTCAATAACACAGATCAGTACATGGCAGGACTCAATAACACATATCAGTACATGGCAGGACTCGATAACACACATCAGTACACGGCAGGACTCAATAACACACATCAGTACAAAGCAGGACTCAATAACACACATCAGTACAAGGCACGACTCAATAACACATGTCAGTACATGGCAGGACTCAATAACACCTATCAGTACATGGCAGGACTCAATAACACACATCAGTACATGGCAGGACTCAATAACACATATCAGTACATGGCAGGCCTCAATAACACACATCAGTACATGGCAGGACTCAATAACACATGTCAGTACATGGCAGGACTCAATAACACATGTCAGTACATGGCAGGACTCAATAACACACATCAGTACATGGCAGGACTCAATAACACACATCAGTACATGGCAGGACTCAATAACACATATCAGTACATGACAGGACTCAATAACACATATCAGTACATGGCAGGACTCGATAACACATATCAGTACAAGGCAGGACTCAATAACACACATCATTACATGGCAGGACTCAATAACACACATCAGTACACGGCAGGACTCAATAACACACATCAGTACATGGCAGAACTCAATAACACATATCAGTACATGACAGGACTCAATAACACATATCAGTACATGGCAGGACTCGATAACACACATCAGTACATGGCAGGACTCAATAACACATATCAGTACATGGCAGGACTCAATAACACACATCAGTACATGGCAGGACTCAATAACACATATCAGTACATGGCAGGACTAAATAACACACATCAGTACATGGCAGGACTCAATAACACACATCATTAAATGGCAGGACTTAATAACACACATCAGTACATGGCAGGACTCAATAACACATATCAGTACATGGCAGGGCTCAATAACACAGATCAGTACATGGCAGGACTCAATAACACATATCAGTACATGGCAGGACTCAATAACACATGTCAGTACATGGCAGGACTCAATAACACATGTCAGTACATGGCAGGACTCAATAACACATATCAGTACATGGCAGGACTCAATAACACATATCAGTACATGGCAGGACTCAATAACACACATCAGTACATGGCAGGACTCAATAACACATATCAGTACATGGCAGGACTCAATAACACATATCAGTACATGGCAGGACTCAATAACACATATCAGTACATGGCAGGACTCAATAACACAGATCAGTACATGGCAGGACTCAATAACACACATCAGTACATGGCAGGACTCAATAACACACATCATTAAATGGCAGGACTCAATAACACACATCAGTACATGGCAGGACTCAATAACACATATCAGTACATGGCAGGGCTCAATAACACAGATCAGTACATGGCAGGACTCAATAACACATATCAGTACATGGAAGGACTCGATAACACACATCAGTACATGGCAGGACTCGATAACACACATCAGTACATGGCAGGACTCAATAACACATATCAGTACATGGCAGGACTCAATAACACATATCAGTACATGGCAGGACTAAATAACACATAGCAGTACAAGGCACGACTCAATAACACACATCAGTACATGGCGGGACTCAATAACACACATCATTAAATGGCAGGACTCAATAACACACATCAGTACATGGCGGGACTCAATAACACATATTAGTACATGGCACGACTCAATAACACACATCAGTACAAGGCACGACTCAATAACACACATCAGTACATGGCAGGACTCGATAACACACATCAGTACATGGCGGGACTCAATAACACATATTAGTACATGGCACGACTCAATAACACACATCAGTACAAGGCACGACTCAATAACACATATCAGTACATGGCAGGACTCGATAACACACATCATTAAATGGCAGGACTCGATAACACACATCATTAAATGGCAGGACTCAATAACACATATCAGTACATGGCAGGACTCAATAACACACATCATTAAATGGCAGGACTCAATAACACATATCAGTACATGGCAGGACTCAATAACACATATCAGTACATGGCAGGACTCAATAACACATATCAGTACATGGCAGAACTCAATAACACATATCAGTACATGGCAGGACTCAATAACACATATCAGTACATGGCAGGGCTCAATAACACATATCAGTACAAGGCAGGACTCAATAACACACATCAGTACACGGCAGGACTCAATAACACACATCAGTACATGGCATGACTCAATAACACACATCAGTAGAAGGCACAACTTAACGTCGGTCGGCCAGTACTTACTTGTATTGAGTGGGAGGGACGTCTCTGCTGACTGATTTGGTGGAAGAGGTGTAGGTAGGTTAAGCTGACTGGCAGGGGCAAGGCCGAAGCTGGAATGACAGGGTGTGCAGTCAGTACATTATATCAAACAGTATGAGGCAGAAAAAAAATCAATTTGCAATAGGCACAATACAAAGTACAACGTTTAAATAGTTCTGTGATGTACTGTGATCTAGAGGACTGACAATTTAACTTTTGATAGAGGGATGGGTACGATAATTGGCATGAATATATATTTTTGACATATAGGGTGGCTTTTTTCTTTGGAGCAAAGGATGCAGAATTTTTTTTATAATATCAACTAAGCCCCCCCCCCTCTCCTAAACAGCTAAATAGTCATCTCCTAAGATAAATTTCCTGCAACCAGAAATAAGTAACGAGAAACTCTGTTTTTGTAACGGAGACAGGGATAATGTGAGAACCTATTTTTGTTGAACTGTATGGCAAAGCCACTCATCGCTTGCATGGCTCGGTTGTACACAGTGAGATCCATATAGATCTGTCCTTGGCGTTGAGCAAAGGTACCTAAGATATAAGAGAGTATTTTAATAGATAACATGATACATAATAACATTCTAAATAGTGTAGAAGGGTGGACTTAAACCAAGTACACATTACACTGCAACAGAGACAGCAGCTCACACTTACCATGGACCTCAAGTCCTTTGCCTTTACTAGCTGGAAGCCACACCTAGCCAGGGATAAGAGGATCATGTATTTTCCACTATAGGCTAACTTGCAATGATTGTAATAAGCAAACTTAGGTAGTCTTGTAAAAACACCTACTGTACTGTACTGTTTATTTGGCACCTACAGTATCCGTACACAAACATCTTGTCATGGCCTATTTCAACATTCTCAAGTACACACCTGTTTGGGTGCGGAATACATCCCTCCTGAAAACTCAGGTGCTGCTGCAAGGCTGAAAAGGTCACCCATACCCCCAGGGGCAGGAGCTGACTGCTGGGCGGGGCCTCCCAGCTAAATAAGACACAGTGATAGATGTTTAGAGATAGTTGGGTACAAGCCTACATATACAGTAATACCAACATTTCAACTTCCAAATTTCTAACTTACATGCAGTCCACTCAGATCCTCTCCCAGCAGATCCATCACACCCCCACCAACTGGTGCAGCAGCCACTGGGGGTGCAGCAGGTTGGGCTGCAGGTATGTCGGACAGCAAGTCGCCTAGCAGATCGTTGGCTGGTGCCATGGCAGGTGGGGCAGCAGCTGGTGTAGGTGCTGCAGCATGGACGGCGGCCTGGACACTGGGAGAGATTGGCTCAGCAGTCTCAGCACCTGAAAGAAACAGAACAGTAGGGAGTTATTTGCAGAACGGTAGGGAGTTATTTGCAGAACGGTAGGGAGTTATTTGCAGAACAGTAGGGAGTTATTTGCAGAAGTTACTCAATGAATTAGGATGCCAAAAAACATGAGGATTATGTACAATGACAGCAAAAGATAGGTATAGTGTGTAATATCAGAAAATGCCCAAGAAAACAATGGATAAAAAACAAGGATTAAAGAGAATAATTGCTGCTCTTGAAAAGAAACAATATTTTGGACCACATTGAGAATTTGTCCAGTATACTGTAGACTAGAGCATTTTTGCTATAAATCTTTATTTAATCTTTATTATTAATCTTTATTTCCCTGTCTAAGTGTTTAATGAAGTGAGTTACAGTAACTAAAAAGAGGGCTTAAAAGAAAAAACGACTAGCATGCATGCTCTTAGTTTTGTTTTCAAATACGACAATTGACATCCACAACAGTGTGCATAGAATATACAAAAGATGAACACAGCTGATGTCAATAGCACTTCAAAGAAGTGCGTGCCTGTCGCAGTCTTGCTGTCCTGCTTAAGCTCTCTAATGGTCCTGCAACACAAACCTGGAGATGGTTCTGCCCTAGGGGGCAAGGTAAACCTGCGAGCAGCAGTGCGGCCCTCTACAAAGGAGCTGGGTGGCTTGTGGTACACAGATGCCAGTGTGGAGATGTTGCAGATAAGCTCATCCAGCAGAGTTGGTTCAAGCAGGTCAGTCTCCTCCGAGATGAGGGGCTTCTCCGCCAGGACAACCTCCTGCAGTAGAATAAAAAAATGACCTCAGTAATTGGCTACACAGTATGAAGGATATGGGGTCCATGATCTAAAGTTAGTCTCCCTTGAGATGAGGGCTTTTCATCCTGGACAAATTCTAGCAGTGGGAAAACCAGACAACCCAGATAAAAACCCTTTGAGCAAAGGCAACAACTATAATAGGCATTTATCTTATTTTTCATGTCACGGTCAAGCTACTTAAAGGAGGCATTAAGTCGCTTTGTTACAATGTCGAGAAGTAAAAATTCTCCCATAACCACAAAAACAAGCTTTGAAATATCAAATGTTGTGGCAAGAAGTACTGTTGACTGTCATTACTTTCCTTTCTATCATTTAGTTTCCTTAGATTCCTTCTATCATCTAGTTTTCTTATTCAGGGGAGGCACTTATTAAAGTAATTATGGCAACACAATTCACAGAACCAGATATTGAACACAAAAGTCAGTGGTGAGGGGCAGTTGAGGCAACTTATGTGTGACAGACTCCCCATAAGAGGCACTGTAAAATATAGTATCCCTAGAATACAAACCTTGGCAGCCACAGGGTCAGTTGACAGCAGTCTCCAGTAGATGTAATTATGGCAACACAATTCACAGAACCAGATATTGAACACAAAAGTCAGTGGTGAGGGGCAGTTGAGGCAACCTATGTGTGACAGACTCCCCATAAGAGGCACTGTAAAATATAGTATCTGTAGAGTACAAACCTTGGCAGCCACAGGGTCAGTTGAGAGCAGTCTCCAGTATATGTAACCTCTGTCCCGCAGGTCAGGGTTGTCACTATCCTGGGTGGCAAGGCTGAGCACCTGTTGAACAAGTTCCTGGGTGTCGGTCGGACGCTTTAGGAACAGCTTGACTATGGAGGTCAGAAGCTGTAGCTGGACCTGAAAATTACAAATTGGCAAGAAATCAGCTGAACTCTATTCCACTATGTTGGTAGCAATGGAGTCTCTCAGTATGGCTTTAAAGGTCTCTAAGTTCTTAAAGAATCATTGACATTGACATTACAGTGAAACTTCAATACAATAATCTGGAAAGGGACTAAAAAATTGCATTGCTATCTAGAGAGTTTTATTGTTAAATCAAGATGTTTTCCTATACATTCCATGGTTGGCCATGATTGACCATGATTGCTAAACCGAGATTAACATTATATTAGGTAACAAAAGTCCAATGTATATGTAGTTTTAAAAATGTGGAACAACATAAAAATAAAAAGAGTTTTAAGGGAACTGCACAGTTTAAAGGGAACTACACTTTAATAGCATACATACCTGTGTGTTTTCATCCTGGAAGCCCTCCAGGAAAGACTCCAATAGCTCAGCGGCATTGTCAATACGCTCAGCATACTCGCCAATAATCCAGATCATGGATGCCCTTGCCTCAGGCTCATCCAGGGAGTCAAGGTTCTCGCAGAGGGTGGAGATGATGCTCTCATACTTGTTAGGGTATTTGCGGAATATGTCCTGCAAAAGTGTAGGCATTCTAATACCTGGGTATATTTTGCAGAATATTGATTGCATAAAAGCATGCATATATTGTGCCCTGGGGTGTTTAATTAAAGAATACAATAGAGTGTAGGGGCACTGATGTTTATGGGAATGTTATAAACATTCTGAAACAAGCTCACATGCTCAGAGTTTGATTTGCAGTACAATATCTATAACTGTGTGGTTACGGTACTTATGCCTATTATACAGTAGCACTGTCTAATGAATAAAGGCTGCAAAAGGATTCTGAAAACAAAATTGAACACATTTCTATACAAAACGCTCACTAATGAATAAACAATTTTTCCAAAATATAATAAAAAAAGAGTTATACAGCACATTTAGCTTGCAAAAGTACAAAAATACACATACCTTGATGACGACAATAGCCTCTTGTACGACATAGTTGACCTTGGTTTGGATGAGATCTAACAGAGTACTGACACATCTTTCTGCTGATTGCTGCGGGTAATTGTTTAAGTCCGTGTATTAAGGTTGAGTTTTAATTGTTATTGGAGAATGTTTCAAGGTATTTACACAGCTTGCAAGTTACACACCTCGACTTTAATGGCACATCTGCCGATAGCCCGAACAGACTTCCTCACAAAGTCCACATCAACTTCAGTTGCATACCTAAAATAAGTTAAGGTAAGTGAATTAGAGAATGCCTGAGGAAATGAAAAATAAAATAAAGGGCATTGGGCAAATTGTAAAAATTGTGTAACATGAACTTACTCCTTGAGTTCTGCGAGAACCTGCGCAATGTTCAACTCGTTTGCAAGGCGTATCATGATATCTAGCTTCTCCAGCTTTACATAGATTGGGTCATTGTACTTGACAAAGAACACTTTCATCTCATTCTTGAGGATTTCAGGCCTGGACAAAATTTACCATGTATAAGGTTAACAGTACACAGTGAAATCTGTCAATTTATAAAGAAATAATTATATAAATAAATTATACAAGAATGGAATAATTTCCTGCAAATGAGGGAGTATTTCTGGTACAGTATACTCCAAAAACAAAAACAAAATGAAAAAATGATAGATACAACAATATAAGGCTGATAATATTTATGAAAGTTGCTTTTACCTCTTCTGAACAATAAGATTAATGTTCCTCAAAGCCACATACTGCACTTCCGGTTCGCTTGAGAGAAGCGTTACTAGAGAAAAATATACACATTTAAGTCCAAGTCCTCAGTAATGTATTATTTATCATAAAGTTCATTCTCTTTGCAACAATGGCAAATGTGCAACTATAATCATGTGCATATAATCAGATAGTCACTTTATTTACTATAAAAAAATCTACAACGGACAGAAACACGCACTCGCAACCCTTAGAATGAATATTTTAAGTAGTGAAATATCGAAAATGCATGAGCTGGATAAGTGAAGTGAAGCGTATAACTGTAGAAGAAAGACTTGGAATAAAAATCCTAGTGTTATGCTTCTTGCATTAACAGCTCTGACAAGAAAGCTTTTTAGGTACCTAAGGGTGGGGCAAGCTTCTTGAGGATGTTCTGCACAAAGCCTGTGCTTGGAGTCATCATCTCCATGTACTTCATCAAAACCTTGCAGAGAAACACACCAAGACAGTCAGCATTGTCTATCAACACTACAGTTTTCTGATATAGTACTGTAATAGTAAATAAGAAAAAATAAAAAATAAAAAAATACAGTCAAGGTCATTCCAAAATCGAGAAGGTAGAAAAGAGCTAAAGCCCATGAATAAAGGTGGGGTAAAAAACAAAACAAAACACCATGTCTTCTCACAGGCTGGTGCAAGTTGAAACAAATAGTATTCAAATAGATATCAATCATTGCTGTTCATCTTCTAACAATATTGTGACCCCCTTTGAGTGTCTTTGTCGCTTGTTTGAGCCTGCTTCAATGTTACCTTGGTTGTGCTTGTTTGAGCCTGCCTTAAGGTTACCTTGGTTGTGCTTGTTTGAGCCTGCTTTAATGTTACCTTGGTTGTGCTTGTTTGAGCCTGCTTTAATGTTACCTTGATTGTGCTTGTTTGAGCCTGCTTTAATGTTACCTTGGTTGTGCTTGTTTGAGCCTGCTTTAATGTTACCTTGATTGTGCTTGTTTGAGCCTGCTTTAATGTTACCTTGGTTGTGCTTGTTTGAGCCTGCTTTAATGTTACCTTGATTGTGCTTGTTTGAGCCTGCTTTAATGTTACCTTGATTGTGCTTGTTTGAGCCTGCTTTAATGTTACCTTGATTGTGCTTGTTTGAGCCTGCTTTAATGTTACCTTGGTTGTGCTTGTTTGAGCCTGCTTTAATGTTACCTTGGTTGTGCTTGTTTGAGCCTGCTTTAATGTTACCTTGATTGTGCTTGTTTGAGCCTGCCTTAATGTTACCTTGATTGTGCTTGTTTGAGCCTGCTTTAATGTTACCTTGGTTGTGCTTGTTTGAGCCTGCTTTAATGTTACTTTGGTTGTGCTTGTTTGAGCCTGCTTTAATGTTACCTTGATTGTGCTTGTTTGAGCCTGCTTTAATGTTATCTTGATTGTGCTTGTTTGAGCCTGCTTTAATGTTACCTTGATTGTGCTTGTTTGAGCCTGCTTTAATGTTACCTTGATTGTGCTTGTTTGAGCCTGCTTTAATGTTACCTTGGTTGTGCTCGTTTGAGCCTGCCTTAATGTTACCTTGATTGTGCTCGTTTGAGCCTGCTTTAATGTTACCTTGATTGTGCTTGTTTGAGCCTGCCTTAATGTTACCTTGATTGTGCTTGTTTGAGCCTGCCTTAATGTTACCTTGATTGCGGAGAGCACCACCGCAGCATTAGCATGCGACAGCCTTGGGGTGACACGCTCACAGATGCTCTGAGCCTCACGCTCATCTTTGGGCGTGTACTGGGCTAGAGAGTCTAGGATGAAAATCTGGCCCCACCTGGAAAAGAACAACAGAAATATAAGTAACAGAGCTTTGTATATGTTACTTGAACCATCAGGGGAAGGAAGCTACAGTAAGAGTTAACAAGGAGTTATCAGAGTGGAAAGTACTAGGGAATTCAAAGTTAGGCCAAGCTAATGGAGGAGTTTGAGTGTTTTAAGCACATGAGGTACAGTAACATCCTTGAAAACCCAAAGGTTTTTTTCCTACAATTTTAATCATGAAAGGAAAAGCCCTCAGTCTTGGGTGGGTTAAAGCTTTAGGTGGGTTTAAAAGGGGGTGTGGCCACAGTGGTGAAAAGGGAGTAAAGTGGCATTCTAGTCTATTTGTGCCTAAGGAGAAGAGGAAAAGGATAGCAACTTACTCAGTGCATTCATTTAGAGCGGTCAGAAGCTTGTTGATGGTTTGGGAGTTCATCTCCATCATGGCTGCAGCCGTGGGTGATGCATCATTGATCTCAGACAGTGCTGCCATCGCATTAGCTACAACCTACAGTCAGTGGAAACAGAGTGTCAAACAAAGTATAGATTAATAAGATTAATAGATTGTTCTTCAAGCACATCTCTTTCTTTTCCTGTTTTTAAAGAACAGTTCATCATAAAAAGGGTATGCAAAGCATAAGGGAATCCCTACTTACAGTGTTTAAAGCCGCATTGTCACCAGTTTACTTCCAGAGGTCCGACGGAAACCTCAACCGTTAAAAGACAAAAGAATCTATTAAAATCCGAGATATTAAACAGGCCATCTGCTCTAAATTATCAATCACATCATCACAGAAACTTTGAATAAACACACTGCTTTCAATATTTTGAAATATTTTTCACGTTTTCCGTTAAAAATCATCGTATATTGTTACGTAATTGACCGGAAGTAAACTGGTGACAATGCGGCTTTAAATTAAAATGGATAGAGTCTTCATTCTTTTTTACATACCATGGGATTGGAATCTGAAAGAAGTTCCTTTAGAGAGTCCAGGAAACCCTGGTCCTCTACCAGCTGGGCATTGATATCATGAAGCTTGGCAACACAAACAGCCGCTGTTTTACGCACATAGGGGTCTTCATCCTTCAGACACTTTCTCAGAGGCTCACACAGGTATTCTGTGATCTTGTCTACTCTAATGCATCCCATTGTACGTACAGCCAGGGCTCTGATCAAGGGGTTAGGGTCCTCACAGTCCTTGGAAAGGTAACACAGTTAAGTAATCATGTGTATATTTCTATACTCTAGCCATTCATACCATTGTTTTCATTATCTATAACAGAATAGACTAGAAATGCCTAGAATTGATAAGCTAGGAATGCATAAAGCACACAACACTAATCATAAACACTACAGGGTGTGTAAATAAGGCCTATCAGCTTAGAGAAGGACTAGGATACCCTTCAAACTAAGGTCTGCTGGAAGAGCTACAGCATACAATCAAGTCAAAGAACTATACTTCAAGTTATACAACCAATTTCATATATTGTATCACCCTTTTAAAATTATTAACATTATGTACATGAAAAAAGGTCTACTCAAGGTGGCCCATGGCAGCAAAAAGAGGGTAGAAGTTAGACCAACCTTGACAAAGGTGTTGACCGCCATGATAGCCATGTCAGGCTGGGACTTGGCATAATTCATCAAGTAAAGATAGACCAGCTTCTTCAACTCAAGGTTGTCCGTCTGCATGCAGTTCACCACATCAGGGAACAAGGAGCTGACATCCTTGCCTACCGTCATGCTGGCGATGACTTTCTTCACTGCCTCCTTTTTGCGATCTTTCTTGTCACTGTTTAGCTCAGCCTTGAGCTCAAATATCTCACCTTGAAAGAATTTCAAAGTATTAAACACAGATCAAGATTGTTTGTTAGCTTGCCATTTCATGCTACCAATAGAGTCAGACAAACTGTTAAAATACTGAATACTAACACAAGCAAATAATAATCATAGTTCAAACTTGATTTACAGGATTCAGTATAGTAACCCAAGCACAGTGTATCATATTTCACTTCTTTCAAATTTAATCAGTAACAAAGAGAGTGGCAGTGCGAGATACTTGAACAGCCACCAGGAGCATTCCCAGGATTGGCTGAGGGGTGGGGGGGGGGGGGGGGGGGGGTGCGCAGTCATAGGTATCATATAGAAAAATCATAGTATTTGAAGATTCTTAAATAAGAAATGACCCATTTTTTGGCCTCCAACGAGGGGGTGTGAGCACCCTGCGCACCCCCCTGTGTACATGCCTGGCCATGGCTGATGATCAATACACAAGTGTTTTGCAAGAACAGAAAGATTAGCGTTTATGAAAAATTGCTTCTGGAGAACAAAAAGTTCTGAAGTAGTTCTTGTTCTGTCGTTAAGAGTATACAAACTGCATGTTTGGTATTCAATAGTCTCACCTTTCTTGGTGGTTGTGAAATATTTGGAGTCAGTCATGGTGGCTAAAGGAGAGGGAGGGAAATTAATTTTCTGTGAGTAGTCTAAATGCACTCATAAAGTTTGATGAGAACTCATTTACAATATAACACAATAATAAATCAAAAGGCAAGGCCCTTGCCAAATCGTGGATAATAAAATGGTAATTTGGGACAAAAGCTTGGATTTGGTGCATTTATTTTTAACACACTTTAGGGTAAAATGATAAGGACCAAACTAATAAATTTCTTGGCTTTATGTGGTTTTATTTATACATAGGGTATTTTGTCTCAGACAAGTGTAAACAATGGTACTACTGTGATGTTAAAATAACTGCTTCAGGTACAGGCCCGTAGCCAAGGGGGGTTCGGCGGGTTCAGACAAACCCCTCCACCCGGCTTGAAGGTCCGCTCAGAACAAACAAAAATATATAACGTTTGGCTGGAGATATACCGTGCACATCAATATGTCTTTTAAATGACTATAAAAATCTTAATTATCTTTATTCTTATCGCTATATGTTAAAAAGTACCCTATTAATAACATGCCTAATGTAATAAGGCAAGGAGAGGGGTATACCGGGAATTTGGTCCGCTAACATGGAAAAAACAAACCACCCCGCTCAAAATCCTGGCTACGGGCCTGAGGTAAGCCAATGCCCATCTGATTGATTCCCTGGGGACAAACAGTCGACCCAGATACCATTGATGGAAAGAGGCCCTTTAGCCCTCCTTGGGTGATTTTGCTTACAGACATTTAAAAAACTGATTCCTGCTCTTGGCAAACAAAGTTCAGTCTAGAAATGTTATTCATGGAGACATCGGAAACAACGCTATTAGTAGCGAAGTACGGATAAATTCCGAAGCTTAAATTATAAGAGCAAGAATGTGTTGGAGCTAATTCAGCAAGCATGAATGGGTTATGGGTTACACTTGAGTCAACGATTAGTAAGCTATTAGCGATTAGCGAGTGACACAACCCCGCCACCGCAAAAAGTCCTGAATAGCTTCGCTATCCACAACTTAAAAAGGGCTTCTAATAAAGCTTCAAGACATTTTGATTACAAATAATATCAAATTGAAAACAGAAATAAGCAATTAAATGCTATACTATGCTTTAATCTAATGTAGCTGCATTCAAATAAAACAAAATAATCGTCACTTGATCAATAAGTAACCCTAGCTCAGCATATATAGTTACAACACAACCCTCCTTATTAAAAAATATAAGCAAATTGAAATTTTAAGGAATGCACTACGATGCAGCTTATTTACAAGTTATCGCTGCATCCAAATCTTCAGCAACAGTAAAAAGCGAGAACTATGTCACAAATGTCTGAGACGACGGGTACTGCAAATAGCTTGTTTTAGGTACCCGTATTTGCGCAGACTTCCGGTTAGCTTACATTCGGTAGAGATTCAAGCTCAATCTTCCAATTATATTCAAGAACATAAGACTAATTCCTGGAATATTAAAGCAATTGAGACTAATTTATGTCTTGCAAGGTTCGCGAGGAGTTTACCTGATCAATCGAGTAGGATGGAAGCAGATTTCTGAAGGTCTTTTCTCCAATGATTTTCGATATCCAAGATGGCGCCTGTGACGATCCCGCCAGTCCCCCAGCGTTGTGGTGATCCAAAACCACAGGAATACCAAGAATACGAACACGACTATTTGGGTATATTGATTGATCCACGATCGACCGCCTCGAAAACCGGACTGGTATCTCCGAAATCTCTGATTTCTTTTCATTTTAATGGAGGAAGAGTTGAAAAAGAATGCGATCGCTGGAAACCGAGTACGACTTTTTAGTGAAACTCTTCTTGCGACCGTGTGCGGTCATAATGCGAATCACTTGCAGCGATCGGTTGCGATCGTACGGTCAAATAAGCTGAACTCAGTGACCATATGGCCGTTAAAAAAGAAACACGCGTAGGTTTTAATGCTGAGCGCTGACTGAGCGGATAGGGGGGGGGGGGAGGGGGAGGGGAGGAGGGCTGCTTGCCACCCCACTTTGAAGAGCGGATTTTTTTTTTACATAAACGGATGCGCCTATTCCATGTACCTAAATATGTATCATACGTTTTATGTATAAATAGATTACTTGATAAAGACATTTTTACACTATTTGTATTCATTCTGAGCGGTACTCTATCTAAAAGGTTAAAGGCGGCAACCTGAAAGATGTCACATGCGCGTGCATCTGAGCCAAGGAGAACAAAAGGCTAAAGGCGGCAACAGCGTGCTGCTGTGCATGATGACGAAATTACCACACTACTATAGCAACAGGCTAACTCCCAAGAGACGCAAGCGTGAAAAAGACCCCGATATTTTACAGTCTACATCTCAGCGAGCTGTGCGTGGCGTAACCGACTAAGACAAGGCTGGGATCCTGGTTCTTGCCTCCCCATTAATGCGCGGAAACCTTTGGTTTCTTTGTGTTTTACAGTTCGCTAGATAGCGCTGCTGGAGCCGAAATTTTCAGCCTAGCCGTAAAGCCTTAGCTGCCATACGGCGTTTCAGCGTATGTCTGAAAGTATGGATTTTTCTCTTGTTTCGTCTGATCTGAGAAGGTTCGATTCTCGGGCAATTGGCTCTTCCCTTTTTTTCCTATAACTTATCAGTAATTTTTATAGCTCTATAATTTTTTCCTTACATTTCTGTTCTCGGTTGTATTCCATTCGCTAAAGAGGAAGTTTCACAAATTCGCGTCATTTTTTTAAATACCAGACCCTGGAATAATCGAACCTGCTATGGCGCCCTTCACTTGCCTCTCTTCCCTCTCTAAAAAGTGTGCTTTCCTGAGTATTATATTTTGGCTATCACACTTTGTTTCACGGTTAAATAAAAAACACTCTATGGAGCGAGGTAAATTTGTAAAATTTAGCTCCCGCTACCTTTCTTCTGATATGCCGTCCTTCATAAATCATCTCTGCCGTGCCCTTGAGGAGCCTTTGCGCTATATACGCCGGCTTTGCCTGGCAGTTTACATCGAATACGGCTCGTAAAGAATAAAACTGAGCTTAGCCTTGAACTACAAAAAAAAAAATAATAATAAAATAGCTAAGATTCACAACATATGATGACGTTATTTTTCATGCTTTTATTAACAATGTTTTATTTGCGACTTTGTTTTGTAAGTAGATATAGATTTTCTCTTGGGGGTCAGTTTTATGCGTGTTACATCAGAATGCTATCTTCGCACTAGAACCAAAACGATTGTGGTGATCGTATTTTAACGATCATGTTGAATATTAACATGACAAAATCAGACAATCATCCGGAGCGGGGGAAAAGGGTCCAAAGCCCTCGCACTTTTGGCCAACTTCAGTACAATACTACCGTACAGTTGATCTTGAGCCCTTTTTCTGGGTTTGGTGGGGATCCGCCATCGCGACCATCGCTTTTTTGTCGTTTTTGTATACCACTCCCTACTGACACATGAACGATTATATATATTTTTTTCTTAATTTCACGTGACACAGTGTTGTTTATCATCCGCAGAATTTCCAAACATTTTCAATGTAAACATGTCTTGGCATCAGTGTGAACATAGCATTCAAAGGTTGTTTTGGTATTGAAGTTGACAAGGGCCAACAAGGTCAGGAAAAATAGAGTTTGAAAGGCATTTATTAAAAAATGAGATGACTTTGTGGTTTAATAATATAGCCTGTCAAGCACTATAACCCCTGACCCTGGGCCGACTTAGATTATCTATCCAAAATTATCTACCCAGACAGTGCAAATGGTTGAACCTTGCCCGCTTAGCAGCAGACACAGAGGCTTCCTACTAAGCCGGCATGCTGTCAACCTTAAAATTAATAGTACAGTGGTACCCTAATAACTTGAATCCAGATAACTTGGACTCTGACTAGAGTGAACTGACTTCAAGTTCCCGGAGACTAACTTTTTAGTTATTTCTACTCAGATAACTTGAGCTCACGGCTCTGCTAATATGAGCGTTCAAGTTATCAGGGTTTTACTGTATGAAACTGGACAATACCCCTTTATTACTCTGAGTCAAAAATGACTTTTACCTTTATGTAAAACTCTATCATTATGTTCATTGTTTTGTAGCCCTGTATTCAGCGCTCATTGTGTTTTGAGGGCGCAACAGCGGTATATATTTTATCTGCCTTAGCTTGTTATGATTAACGAGGACCAAACACTTGTCTCCAAGCCCATGCAGCTGTGTTTGTCACTAAATCCATCACAAGATGACTTCTGGCCCAGTGTACTCCTACAAACATTTCAAAACACACATTTTAAGATAATCATTATGATGATGGGATAATGCATTCTTGATGATATTTATACATTTAAAGTGAGGGAATCTTATCACAATCTTTCTGAGTTTGCTCAGTAAGCCTGTCAGCTGCTTGTCATTTGTATTGGTATTATTCAGAATTTTTTCAAGCTGATCTACTGGCTCTTTTTCCCTTGCCCAACACAGGATTTCCAATGTTTGTAAACAATTTTTTTTAGAATAATTCCTAAGGATTGAAGCTGGGTTGTAGTGAAAACCTAAAATATTTCTTGAGAGATAGGGACTGTAAAACTTAATACAAACAGTGCCAAGTGCCAAGACAAAAGAAATGTTAGCGAAACTCACAACACCTCCAAACATGGTGTGCTTACCGCACCAGCAGGGCTGTTTTTTTTATTATTATTATTTATCATTATTTTTTACAGCAATGATAGCCACAAGAAATCACTCAAAACTGCAAACAGTTCACAATTTTGTACATAAGCATGATTGAATACTAAAATGTTTGTCTTATTTTCCCTTTTTCCTCCCCAAACATTGGTGACTGTGGATTTAGAAAAATATGGGCAATGCTGGAAGATTGCTTGCTTTCTCTTTAGCTTAAGCCATGAGAAGTGGGGTGTTTACCTGTGAATCACAGTAAAATTCTCTTGGTGGTGGGATTGGAATAAGCCATCTATAAATGGGTGAAATAGAGGCACTGTTAGTAGTAAAATGTCAGACAAAGGAATGAGATAATCCATGTAGGTAGGGTTTGGGTACTATAAGAAACTAGAGATTGTTTTGGCACGGGCATTGTTAGTAGTGAAACATCACACATAGGATTGATATATAATAAAGGGGAAAGCCCTAGGGGGGGGGGGGGGGGAGGTACAGTATCATCATGAGCTTTATCAGCCATGTACCTTTCATTATCTTCAGTGGAATTGTTATCTTGAGCCTAAAATTAATAAAATAAAATAAACAATCATGACTATACAGGGCTACAGCAGGCCTTGAAATACTGGGGGATTCCAACACAGCCACACCCTTCTGGCCAAAATCCTAATTGATTTATTATTTTAACGCATCAGCATAGATATTTATTACTTCAACACATCAACTTATGTACGAGCAATATACAATTAAAATTGTATTTGTGTCTTATAGTGGAAAATAAATCTATCAAATCTATCTATACCACTTCTGGTCCTTATTATTGTCCCCTTTGCCCCCCATGGGGCTAGCAGATCCCCCCCCTTCCCCCTCCCCTGATTTCAGTAGAGAAGGTCTGGCAGCCTGACCTCAAAGAGACCTGGATGGGCTTGGCACATATTATTTTGTCACAAGAACCTACCTGGTACGACTTCGGTGGGTCGCATTCCTTGAAATATGTGCAGTCTCTTCCCTGCATAGGAATATTATATATGTAGTATATAATTATATATATATATATATATATATATATATATATATATATATATATATATATATATATATATATATATATATATATATATATATATATATATATATATATATATATATATATATATATATATATATATATATATATATATATATATATATATAATATAGGCTCTACGACAACTAAGTTCCGGGTATGCTTTAATAACCATAAGAGTAGAATAGTTACCCACAAGAAAAGATCAGTGGCTGGAAGGGAGACCAATGACCTGGGTGTACAGGCACTTCAACTCGAATGGACATAGGGGATTAGCGGACTTATCAGTCCAGATAATTGATAGAGTCCATAGAGATGAGAGAAGCTTGCGGGACAGGGAGGGGCAATGGGGATATAGACTCCAAACCATAACTCTGCAAGGGCTTAATAAGAATGACTTTTTTATAGCCAAACCCGTCGTACTGGGCGTGCGCACAGTTAATCTAGACATGTTTCTAGACAGGGTCTTCTTATGCGCCCAAATTACCTTTCCGGTATTTTTTATTTGTTATTGTTAGTATGCGCAGTTATCTTTATCACGTGTAACTACAGTTGCTAGCCTTAGTCACCCTGAGAAAGGCTGTTGTACACAGCCGAAATATAGGTGCTGTTGATCATAACAAAGTGTTTTCTCCTGTTAATAGTTAAGTTGTATCGAGAATCTAGTTTTGACAACACAAAGAGATGTATAAATCTGATGAAAAGACAAAAGGTTTATATATTATATTTATATATATCAGTTATATAATATATATAGTATATCTCTCACTTATAAAAAGACTGTATAGGAATAATATATATGAGTATATCTCTCACTTATATAAAGACTTTATAGGAATAATATACAGGGCATCTGGTAAAGTGCGGTCAAAATCTGAAAATAGTGCAGCGTTTTTTTCAGAATAGTGCGGTAAAATGTGCAGTTAAATTAGCGATAGTGCGGCTATAGTGCAGAAGTAAAAAAAAATTTTCTGTGAGTTTAGCTTTTTGGGGTGAAATACGCTTTCGTTTTTCTAAATTAAAAGGAGAGACTCTTTAAAATGAAAGCCACTTTATTTCATTGAACAATGAATGAACACAAGTGTTCTCATACAGAGCAAAGACGGAATTGCAAAAAAATAAAATAGAAACTGGGATTTTTGAAAGCCCCCCAAACATGTTCTTACAAGATCAGCTATTGGACAAATTATATTTAATCACAAGCCTTGTTCTTCTGTGGCTGCTTGTTCTCAGGCCTGCTCCATCTGCGAGGAATGCCTTGTATTTGTTCTCGGTTATGCAAACTATGCTACAATAAGCTTCAATTCGCTACGATAGGCTTCAATTCCATATTTACATGCTGACCTTCAAATTTGCCATATTTTTAGCAAGTTTTTCACACATTATCATTTTCCGAAAGAGTATTTTCCGGGATAGTGCGGCACAGTGTGGAAAAAGTGTGAAAGTGCAGAAGAGTGCGTTTTTTGGTCAATAGTGCGGAAACGCACGGCCGCACTTTACCAGATGCCCTGAATATATATGTAGCATATCTCTCACTTATATAAAGACTGTATAGGAATAATATATATGTAGTATATCTCTCACTTATATAATGACTGTGTAATAATAATTTATATGTAGTATATCTCTCACTTATATAAAGACCAGGATCTTGATTCAATGTTATCATATCAAAAACATTTTCAAGTGAGGCTTTTCACACTGTAACTCACCCTTTCTGGTGAATAAGGAGGTGCTAAGATGTCAAGAAATGCAGTGGGGCCAGGCCTAAAAGAGAGGCAATCAGTGAGACAAGGTGATGTTTAGCTGGTAATGAAGTCATCATGGTCAGTGGTAGATCCATGCTGGGGGAGGGGGAGATGGAGTCAAATCCACAAATTATGGATTATGGTGTACAGTCATGTCAACTATTGCAATGTTCAACTGTGGCCTTGGTCGAAAACTGCAACTGCACCTTTAAGGTTGGATGCTTTGACCTCAGCAAAAAAAGTGTGGTAATTAACACAGTTTTCAACCCTGGTTCAAAAATCCCAGTTTTACTGTGGTCACGATGTACACCCATGCAACTACGAAAAGTACTGTACACACAATCTTGAGGACATTGCTCTATAATTGATATTTGCTTACATCTCAATTTGAACAATGTTCTGTTCTGCATTTTATGATTTCAATGTAACCAAGGCCAACACAGCCTGTTTGCGAATCAATTTTAGAAAAGGCTGCAGAGGTTTTGCAGTGAAAAATGTTGCAATAGTTATTAAGGATGGCACCCCCCACCTTTAAAGATCATGAATCCACCCGTGGCAATACTTAACATAGAAAGTGTACATAGCCAACACCATGATCAAATGACTATAAAACCATTTTTCTCACATTGCATGGACAGCATGGAAATTTCCTCCCTGTGGAGTCAGTACACATGTGCCACCACTTGCATCAAATCTACGCTCTTTTTCACGCACAAAATGGAGAGGAATTCCTGGTAAAAAAAAATTTCAATAACTAGAAGAAAATAATTAATTTAAAGGATCAGGTATAGTGCAAAAAAACCCTCACTTTTGACAATTCCACCATATCCCAATGGAAACTGGTTGGACAATTGTGAGCTGCAACAAAAAGGAAAGGCATATTGTTAAATATATAAACAAACAAATAAATAAGATTGATCTATAATAATCAATTGATGGATCGATCCTTCAATAATAAATAAGATTCATTAATAATAATCTATCAATCAATGCAAAGAAATAAATAAAATTTAATGATTATACTATTCCATTTCTATTGAAGTGGATAGTGGCGAAATATCTACAAGAGCTGAAGGTTCGAGGTAGATATTTTTAAAGCCACTACCCACTGAAATGGAAATGGTATAGTTGTTTTAATATATAAAACGAGCTTTAGAGCAATTTTCTTTTCGGAAGCACTTGCAAATCGGCTGTTACACCCGCCATTTTGGTTGATTTCGAGGTGCAGGGAAATATCCACCTCCTAGAGGTGTATATTGCATTTTATCACAAGTTTCTCAACCAACCAAATCGCTTGTTCTTGCGAGGTTCCCAAGTTTTATACACTAACTACTTTTATCTATATTGTATCACAGATTTACCACTGATCTAATGTACTTACTCATCAGTTATATGATAACTCTCCACCTTTATTGATCCATAGAGAACTTTACTGTTGATTTAAAATCCAAATTACAGAAAATTATTTACTGCAAATAATGTTAAACCCGAATCCAAAATTATTTTCTTGTTTGGGGATTGTGCATAGTAAATCAACCGTCTAACACAATAAATTTCATGTTTGCACAGTTGCGTCATAAACTATTTGAATGCATACAGCAAGGAGAATGATTGGTTGCCGCGGTATGATTGACTTCGTTCTCTTCCCCCAAGAAGAAATGGATCTGAACTCTTGGCAGTTGCACAACAACAAATTTAGCTATAACCTTGAGTAGAAATACAGTTCTTTGTCTACTGCACAACACTTTGACTGTGTGTTCTTAGTTGGCCAGTACTGTACGGGTCACAGGGTTTTAAATAACAGTGGGTGACTGGCAAAATTCCGTGTCTATCTACTTAGTGACATACTACTTATTTAAAGCTTGGGAAATGAGGCTGTATGGAAGTGAGGTAATTTGCCTCATGGTGAAGTCCCTTCCTGGTGGTGATTGTGGCAGTGTTGGATGCTCCCCTTATGGAAGATGAAAATGAGATTGACATCCTACTTAGAGTTAAAAAAGGCCTTTTTTTCAAGCTTTAGAAATAAGGCTGTATGGGAGTGAGGTAATTTGCCTCATGGTGAAGTCCCTTCCTGTTTAGGTCTTGATTGGGGTAAATCTCTCAATAAGATTGACATTATTGTTAACTCACCATAAACCATACATGCCAGGATGGTCATGCAGTGGGATATGACACCCCTTCTTCACGATAAATATTCCCATGGAGAAAAACGGGCACTCGTAAATCGCAATGTGCGATACTGGTGCCTCATTGCGAATGTTGATTGATGTGTCAGAAGTTTCTGGGGCAACAAGATCAACATCACTTGCAGTGATCCTATCCATCTAAAACAGCAATAAATAAAAGATCAATTCCCAGAGGCCAGTGTTGCCAGCAAAAACAGCTAACTCTGCTGGGCTTATTATTTCTAAAAGCATTGCAGAGTCATAGCAGTCTTAATTGTTTTGTAAAAAAAAATGGATTTGCGTTGCTGATACTTTATGGTATCTTGTTTCCTATGCTGTCTCCAAATGACAGTTTAAATAATATGATGGTAATTCACAAAACGAATATAAAAAGGTTGGTTTTTTTTCTTCTTTTATCAGGAAAAAAGGGGGGAGGAGCTTATACAAGTGGGATGCCAAAACAGAGGAGGGGTCTGGTTTGAATATATCCCTCTTTGTCAATGCAAGTAAATTCAAATGTCCCAATAGACTTGATAACATGGTAGGGCACTCAGAAAACTATCAAAACAAAAACTCCTAACAAAGCCTTAAACAAAGAAAAAAATCATTGTTCTAGGGTTAAAGGTGATTCACTTTAAGTATTTGAGCAGAGCTGAAATAAAAGATTTTTACGGATTCTTTATTTTTCTTCTCTAAAAAATAATGAGGGATGGCTAACAATATGATCCAGACAATAGCAATTGCCATATGTATTTGCAAGATTAGAGTTTTTCCCCCTATTAATGCTCCCTTTATCTAGAAATTCTAATGGAAAACACCATAAAGACACTGGGTCATAATTTCAGCATTATCTGATTTCTATGAAAGCCTTTTACACAAAACACATGCAATTTGTTGGGAAGACTTGATTAGATATTGACACCACCCCCTAGTGGTTTGGCTCAAAACAAACACTAAGTCCTTCATGTATGATAAACATGCATTAGCTGTCGCCTTTCTGTCTGGTTCAGCTAACCTTACATTTTGTATTATACGCGTAAGTCCATATTTAGTTGTGTAATGTCAAGTGTTTTTCACATGTGATTCCACGAAAACAAACTAATAATCAGTGAAAATTATATGTTTTCTGAATAAATATTATTGATGAGCTTTTAATGGTTGTTAACTAAAGTACGACAAAAAGGGCACATTATAGGCGGAGTCAGGAAAAAAAACTAACCGAGAAAGTACATAAAGTTCATATCGTGCCGTCTAGCATGATTTCACACAAAACAGAAGACAAACACTTCTCACGCCGGCTTTTACATAGACCTAGCAAAACTGTGAAAACAAAGGCGAAATGAATAGTGTGAACAATGGAAAAGCACTTACTAGATCCTTTAGTTTCTCTAGGTTGTTAGGGAACCCTGGAGATTCGATTGCCTTGAACGTTTGAAACGCTTGCTTGGCTAGCCTCTGTATAGCTGCCATATTGGACCTGGATCGTATCAAGAAATGTGTCCAAGTTTGGGTACCTGTGGTTGTAGCAAGAAGTCTGGAACTAATACGACACGGAGTCAGCGGTATAGAAGGTTATGCGCAGAAGAGTTCGAAAAGTGTTTGCAATTTGGCGCGAAATTCTTCTATAGTGGAACGCAAGAAAAATCATCCAAATCTACCGTTCAAAATATCTAAAATGACTATTACACTCAGCGAAGGAGCTATCCAAGTAAGTATACGGATTGACGACTAATATTTGGTATGAAATGATATTGAAACGGCATAAAATCAACGAATATTTGAACATGCTTCCCGCCAACTTACTTGACTTAGTAGAGTTCGATTCGACTTCAGATCTCAAAATTTCTGCTAATTCGTAGGAAATTCTCAACACACCATCGGACCAGCCAGATCGACTGCCAGAACAGCCTGTTTTTCAAATTTTGGTAAGGGAACAATTAGTCATCTGACGATTAACAAAATTTGAAGTTATGAAAGGATGACCTTAAATTCAAAGTAATTTTTAAGTTGGAAATATGTTGCTTTGCCTTGCCTTTGGCTAGTTATGTTGATGCCAATCAGATAGAATGTCTTTCCCATCATTATTGGCAAACTTCACATGACTGTCAAGGTGACAAGAGTAGGGAGCGCAGGCCCATAGCCAGGGGGGGGGGGGGGGTTCAGGGGTTCAGAAGAACTCCCCACTCAACTCAAGGTCCGCTCTAATGAAGGAAAGTTTATAACCACTGCGAGATAGGGTTGGTAAATGAGCCAACCTGCTCAAAATCCTGGCTACAGGCCTGAAACGTCGCAGTGTTACACCATCATCCAACTTATTCAACACACATGGTCCATAATTACATCCATAATTTGTAGGGATTGAAAAAGATCCAGCCAAAACAGGGAGATGCCAGTGACCGTTACAGGTGAGTGTCTGGTCAAAATAAACAAGCCTTGTGATCAAATGGCTAGGGCGGCCTTGTGATCAAATGGCTAGGGCGGCCTTGTGATCAAATGGCTAGGGCGGCCTTGTGATCAAATGGCTAGGGCGGCCTTGTGATCAAATCTGCTAGATTTAATTAGGCTCCTTGGTCAACTTGGTGTGTTCTATTTCCCAGGCTTGTCTTATCTGATGGAGTGCTTATTCACACATGTAAGTTTTAAGATTATTACATCTATTGGCTCTCTCCCTTGAATGAGTTGTTTGTGACATGTTTCTAGTAGATTACCCTTTGTTATTGTTTTTTTTTTTGTTATTTTTGTTATTGTTTTTGTTATAATTATTAGTGTGTGTACCTGCATTATTCCTATAAATCTTATGATTGTAAATATTTTTTTTAAATTAGCTATAAACAGACAGTTATTTTGGGTTTCATTTTTATTTCCAGCTGCCATGCTAGCTACTCAATTAAATGATAAGGTAACAGATGGTGAGATTGAAGTTAAAGCTGTGGTTCGACTTGACAAGTATATTTGCAACATCATTCAGGAGACAAGGCAAGTAAACTTTTCCAAGTTATCAAAGAGCACCTTCTTTCAAACACTTACAATAGAATTGGGCATTGATCATCATATTGTTTTTAGGAAGGTGCTCATTTTGCTGGAATTAACTACAGTAAAGAGAGCGTCTGAGGTTCCTGGAAAGATTGGTAATCCTAGAAATGCGGCTGATAACAATGCGGGAGGCCAGCAGAATGGAAATGCTGCTCCAGCACCTAAGAATGTTGGAGGTGTGTTTTAATAAATTATACATAAATTATACATAAATTATACATAAAAGGATTAAAAGATTAAAACACCTTGATTTGTAAGCACACAAATGCTGTGTTCACACTTGAGTGTCAACCTAGGTTCAGTTTGTGGTTAACTGAACCCCGGTTATGAGAAATGTGTTAACACTTGAAAAATTAACCTCGGTTGATCCTTAAGCTGGAACAGCGCCAGTGTTATCAATTTGAATTCTGAGGTCAAATTGCTGCTGCGGTTATTGTGATTTTTCTGGCCGTTCTTGTTATTCTGTGGTGGCTTCTGCTTACAAGATTCACTATAATTCAAGATGATCTTTTAGGGACCACCTTGCCTGATGTTTTTTCTTATGTTTGTCGTTTTCGTTGAATTATTTGCTCTAGTACGTTAAGGACTCGCAGTTACTTGACTTGAAAACTAGTTTGTTGTAAAGTATTGTGTAAAATGTCCAGCAAAATGCCCGGATCTCGAAAACATGATAATCTCATGACTATTGAGTAAAAACTATTTGAGAAATGACTGACATCGGAAAGCAATAGCTGACAAGAACTGTCAACAGATTTGCCTGTAACCTTGGTTGAGTACACTCAACCATGCCTCCTGGAATGGTTCAGCTCAACCGAAACTAGGTTGCGGATCCTTTGTAATTGCCGGCACATAAGTGGCTATTTGGAGCATGTTCAGACACACTTCAAATCTAATCTAGGTTGGGTAGCTACTCAACCTGGGTTGGACGCTCAAGTGTAAACACAGCAAAAGTCTTCAAGCAAAATTCTTTTTTTTCTTATTATCTCGAGAAGATAATAAAAATCCGAACATTTTTCATTGCTAGAATAGAGGGAATGTAGTAGGGAATTTAAAGATAATTTTTTTTGATAGAATTTTCACTACAAGGCACCCATAACTTAATTACAAAGTTGTTTACTTTATTATTAATTGCATGGTGTTCATGATGTGCTTTCAATGTGGGCTATTTTTGTGATGTTGGTAATAATCATCTTATTTAGTAGTGATGGTGTGTAGATAAATATACGGAACGCGATTCTGACAGTTTCTGAGAATAATGATACAATCTATGGTGTTGTAAGTGATTCTGACAGTTGGCGAGAATGGTGGTAAAAGCTATGGTGTTGTAAGTGATTCTGACAGTGCTGTTGCCGAGAATGGTGATAAAAGCTATGGTATGGTGTTGTAAGTGATTCTGACAGTGCTGTTGCCAAGTATGGTGATAAAAGCTATGGTGTTGTAAGTTATTCTGACAGTTGGCGACAATGGTGATAAAAGCTATGGTGTTGTAAGTTTTTCTGACAGTGCTGTTGCCAAGAATGGTGTTAAAAGCTATGGTGTTGTAAGTATTGTGATGTTAGGTATTGTAGTCCTTAGAATTGCAAAAATGCCTTTTTGTTACAGGAGGTTCGTTTGGAGGCCAGAACAATCCGCCTGCACAGAGACAGCACGCGCAAACGTTTGGCTCAAAAGGATTTGGTGGTGGATCTAGTTATAAAAGGTACACACAACTAGTATTTTTTAATTCAGGACACTAGAGTAGTAAGACATATTGTTTTTTTTCTTATTTCAGTAACCAGCCTGTCAACAGAGGTGGTGATGGCGCCAAGACTGTGTTCCCTATTTCAGGTCTTACCCCATACCAAAATAGGTAAGTTTTTTACTCCAAAAAGCCCCTTTGATGGTAGGAAAGGGTAACCTGTGTTATAAGTGTAGCAGTTGAAGGTAGGTATTGTGGGGTAGTGAGAGAAGGGTGAAAAGAATGACAAGTAGATTAAACAGAGAAAGTGCTAAAATGATAGCAACGGTGTAAAAAGAGGAATGAACCATACAAATATCTTTACGCATAGCAGATGAGTGAATTGGATATTTATAGAGTTCTTGGAAATGTTAAGAAACATCATGAATGTTTTAGTACAAGGTTTATCATCAGCCAAATTCAAACAGAATTGGCCTTACTATATATTACTCAATGTACCATTTCAGATGGACCATCAGGGCGAGGATTACATCCAAGTCCAACATTCGAACATGGAACAATTCTCGTGGAGAGGGTAGACTCTTCAATGTTGAGATGGTGGATGAATCGGTATTTATGGCATTTATATGTGAGTTTTGCTATTACTTATTACCTCCTAATATTATATTTTGCTATTTCTTTCTATTTCCCATCAAGGGTGAGATTAGAGCAACTGGGTTTAATGAAGCAGTGGACAAGTTTTATGAGATGCTGGAGGTCGATAAGGTACCATGAATTAGCAGAAAGGCTTGGCTTAGACTGCTATTGCTTATATTGCTATTGCTACAATACAGGCAAGAGCTCAAATAATCAGGATTTTGCTTTTATTTACTCATCGTGTTTATATATGCATCAAGTTTAGTGCATTCTGTAACAAAAAATCACTTACACATTTATAATTACAAAATGACACAAAAAAAGTTAATCTTCTCTTTATGTTGTTACGTCTTTGTGATTATATGCAGACTGTTAGTGCTTCTTGATGGTTGTTTTTATAAAAATAACTAAAAAAAATTAGCAAAGAATTGTGCTTCTGCTCATATATGTCTTTCTAAGTATGCCCCAGGCAAAAGGATTGAATTTCTGGTGTTTTCTGTTTTGCAGGTTTTTTATATCACAAAGGGATCTCTTCGCACTGCCAATAAACAGTACTCATCAATCAGAAATGACTACGAGATGTACCTTAACAATGATACCATCATTGAACCGGTAAAACCACTTTCTGTTGTCCATCTTGTTGCATTGTTATGATCCTTAACCAATACTGATTTGTATCTCAATCAATTAACTGAATTTACAGCTAAAATCCCTCTAGAATTTCAGCCAATTGAGAAGATCTCAAAAGATACTCACATAAAACACTATGTATGTTCTGTTTACAAATTTGACTTCCATCTTTCCCTAGTGCAATGAGACCTGTAATCTGCCCACACTGCAGTACAACTTTGTGAACATCGGGGATCTTGAGAACATAAACAAGGACCAAATAGTTGGTAAGACCCTTCTTTACTTAAAGAGTATAGTTTCACAACAGTGGAACTGTTATTCTGACACAGTTATTTTTCATTCAGATATCTTGGGTGTTGTTACAAACGTTGGAGACTTAGCCCAAATCACGACAAAAACTACAAACAAGCAGGTACATCTATTGTTATTTTGTTATATTTCTAAGAAATAATACAGTTCATGAAAAAGCTTGTTATGTTTCCCCGGCTTCAAAAATGGTATATTACTGATATGATGTATCTGCAGGTGTCCAAGCGTGATATTACCCTGTTGGACAGATCTGAGAAAAGTGTGACTGCAACACTCTGGGGAGATGAGGTAAAGTGCACTGTTCTTTTCAACCAATATTTTCCTCTTTTTCTTTAGAAAAACAAAACAAGAAATGAATAATTATGTTTTTTTAAAAAGGGAAAGTAATGCACATGGTTATCCCAACCCTATAGCTCTAACACCATTCGTTATAAAAAATCACTACTTTAATCCCTTTGTTTTACCTCTAAGAATAACAGCCGATTCCAAGCTACGAACAAGCTTCGAAACCACTGCCTGGGCTACCTGTGACAGTACCTGCACAAAAATGCCTTGAAATGAATCTTCACAAAAACTGAAAGACATATTCATTACCAGCATTATGCAGAAGCTGATGAACAATGCGTTACAACTTTACCTTCCTTACAAACAACTGATTGTTAAGCCAATAGTTTACCCATTGTAACAAAAGTCCATAATAATGGGTTATGCTTTTTTCTATAACTACTGTTTGTGATATGGTGTGTGCGTAAGGCAGAAGTTAACTTTACTTTGTTTTTGAATGACAACAGGCTGAGAAGTTCGAAGAGCATGCTGGTAAGAATCCTGTCCTCGCCATCAGAGGAGCAAAAGTGTCTGACTTTGGTGGTGAGTAGTATCTTCATATGTACCTTCAAGGGCCCAGCTGTAACGACAAAAAACTGAAAAGCAAAACACCGAAACGATTGAAAATAATGCTACTACTGACTAGGAGAATACCTTTTAGTCTTCCAAATGGGTAGACATTTAGTAGATGCCTCTGACAACGTTTCTTTCAAAATCGTTTATGCCCTGAAGCTTTTCTATATGTCAATTGTATTCTTTGTTCATAAAGGCCGCAGCTTGTCTGTTCTCAACTCCAGCAACATGCGAGTGAACCCTGTGGACATGAAGGAGGCACAGGTTCTCAGAGGCTGGTACGATAACACTGGCAAGAACCACGAGGTGGCATCCATTTCGAGTCAGCGCTATAGTGCAGGTAAGTTACTGTACTGCACTCTGGCTTGCATGCACTCCGGGTTCTTGTATTGTTCTCAGGCCTGCACTGTTCTTGTATTGTTCTCAGGCGGGCATTGTTCTTGTACTGTTCTCAGGCCTGCACTGTTCTTGTACTGTTCTCAGGCCTGCACTGTCCTTGTACTGTTCTCAGGCGGGCATTGTTCTTGTATTGTTCTCAGGCCTGCACTGTTCTTGTACTGTTCTCAGGCCGGCATTGTTCTTGTACTGTTCTCAGGCCTGCACTGTCCTTGTACTGTTCTCAGGCGGGCATTGTTCTTGTATTGTTCTCAGGCCGGCATTGTTCTTGTACTGTTCTCAGGCGGGCATTGTTCTTGTATTGTTCTCAGGCCGGCATTGTTCTTGTATTGTTCTCAGGCCGGCACAGTCCTTGTACTGTTCTCAGGCCGGCATTGTTCTTGTATTGTTCTCAGGCCGGCACTGTCCTTGTACTGTTCTCAGGCTGGCACTGTCCTTGTACTGTTCTCAGGCCGGCACTGTCCTTGTACTGTTCTCAGGCCGGCACTGTTCTTGTACTGTTCTATGGCCTACAATGTTCTTATATTATTTCATTGCATTTGGTTCATGACATCCTTACTGCCCATTGTATTTCAACTGTTTTTCGTCAGGTGGTGGAGGTCCACTGAAGTTCCTCTCGCAAATCAAAAATGAACAGCTTGGCATGGGTGAGAAGGTGAGATATCTGAAGTCTCATAAGACAAGGAAACTCTCCATCTATATGTTACACCACTCCTCGCCATATGTAGAACAATGTGCTATGTACAAAGCATAAATTTACTAAACTTGTTATTTTTTTTGTTTTCTCTGCAGGCTGATTACATCTCCGTGAAAGGAGTCTGTGTGTACTTCAGGAGAGAAAACTGCATGTATAAGGTATTGCATCATAGTTTAGGAAGCCTCCTGATAAAAATATGAATGGCACACTATGAAATATTGATAATGTGATCTTAAATGTCTAGGCGTGTCCCAGCGAGGAATGCAATAAAAAGGTGATTGAGGAAGACTCTGGTTTTTACTGCGAGAAATGCGGACGGAAATACCCCAATTACAAATACCGTCTGATCCTATCGGTAAGCACAATTGCAAGGCTGGAAAACGAACCTTGACATGTGTTTTCAGCTATTGAGTCAATTCTATGTTTGTTCAAGGCCCACCTTGCTGATTTCACGGGAAGCCAATGGGTCACATGTTTCCAGGAATCCGCCGAAGCACTTCTTGGAAGATCTGCAAGCGATCTGGGACAGATGAAGGAGAATGTGAGTTTAAGCATGTCACTGACAAGTACAACTAACCTCATTGAAACTACTTTAATACTCCTAATTTTTAGAGCAAAACACGAATCCAAAAAGAGACAAACTTGGAGATTGTGCTACTGTCTCATTTTACTCTTAATTTTTATTTCGCAGCAAGACGAGGCTCAGTTTGACCAAGTTTTTGCATCCAGTGAATTCAAGTTGCACACTTTCAAGATAAGAGCGAAAATGGAGACGTATAATGTAAGTACTTACTGGAGTGCTAAAGCTTTACATGGGCTCGAGGGTGTATGTCAGCCAATCCGAATACCAAGTTTTGTAAAAGCTTTCAACATTGGCTGATTTGGGAAAGCTTTTGCGATATTTTTAATTGAGTTTCGTGAATAAAATATAAAACGTTTTTAAGATTATTATTTCAAACTTCCACACGAATTGCGTTCCACTGTTGAATAAAAACAATAAGAAAGCTATGGCTGACAATGGCCGATTAGGGGAAAGCTATGGCTGACAAAAAAACATAGGCTACGAACAATGCTCCTCCCCCAGTATTCTGTATCCTTAAAATGTCATGATGCTCTAACTTAATACCTGTCTTGACTTGTGCAGGAGGAGACAAGGCTCAAGTGTTCTGTCGTCAATGTCGTACCGGTAAACTACAAGCAGGAGTCAAAGCGTCTGATTGACGAGGTTAAGAAGCTAATTGCCATGTAAACGCCGCAGTGACTATGGGAACGCCAACAAGAACAGACTTAGTTACTCATGGTTATTCATATTTTGTATCGATTTATGTAATTGTATCGCTATTCCATAGGGATGAACTCAGTTATACAAAAGACGGGGGTCCAACAACATGGCTCAGTTCTCCCTTCACCATCGTCGAACTTCCCTTTACGTTCCCTTTATGAACGACTGCTCTGATGTCTATTGGACAATTTACAACAAAGAGACTTTGTTATATACCAGTCTAGACGAGCAGGATTCATTTGTTCTATAGAAAACTGGTACTAGAAGCTTGTACATAAAGGTTTTTCTTAAAATTACTATTGTGCTACTTAATTCAATTTGTACCAGAGAATAAACTTCGGTGCCCCACGCCTGGCATCCTACCCTAGACATTTCTAGGGCCCCCTGCAATAAACAGCGTACAGGAAATGTTGGTAAACCATTTTCCAGCACCCCCCTATCATCTTGTACAAACAGCACCCATTATTGCTGGGCCGATTAGCGTGAAATGTAAGCGTGCGATTGCCCTTGTTTCACTGTTCATTCTTCGATCTACTAAAATTAAGTGATTTAGAAAGTCACAGGGTTTTTATTATTTCATAATGCATCGGATGTTTTTTTTTTGTTTTTTTGTTTTCACTAACAACTGCTTGTTAGAGTCCTTTTTAGACATTCACCAACGCGATTTCCAAAAGGGCTAAATCAAAGATTTTTTTTTAAATGTAAAGAAGAAACTGCGAACATTGCGCATGTTTTGTTCGTGAACGTTTTCCCCTGAACTTCATACCGAAAGTACCATTTCCACCCCCGGGCGCTTGTGAACCCTGTGGCAAAGCGATCCCATACCTTCTCAGCACACAACAGCGTTTCAAAATGGCGGCAAAGCCGTCCCGAACTTGGACAGAAATTCACAACGTAAACTTCTCTTGAAACAGAAATACAAACATCGTTCCCTGCACAGACTTACAGTTTTATAATGCCTCCAAAGAAAAGCACCCCTGTAGCCAAGTCTACCGCTCGAGGGACCACGAAAATAGCTAGTAAACCCGCCACTACAACAAGAAAACCCACGACTTCCAAGACGGCAACTGAAGCGGGGCCCACGGGGAAAGGAGTCGCGAGTAAAAAGCCTACTGCAGCAGGAATCAAGGGAAAGGCGAAAGCAGCTACATCACCCCAGGTAACTAGGTTGCAGTGTTTTTGCGTGAATTCCTGCGTGTAAGCGCTTAGCTGGAATTGTTGTATTCTATGTTTCCATGGCATCTGACTGAGGTACTTATAGCTTACTTTTTACTTATGGATTCTGCGTGAGGGTATCAAATCACCCTATGACATCGAACTTAACTTTATATTTAATAAGGAATCTGGAACTCCATAGCCATAGAGGCAATGCTTTTTTTTATAAGTCCTGAGCCATTCCCAATATATTATGAGAATGCTGATAAAACCTTACCTGAAACAGTGCATGATTTTCTTTTGAAGAGTTGTGATTTGATCTGTAATCTTGTCATTTGATTTTTGTTTTATCAGTTATTTAGCCCATGAGTTTTTATCTTTCCACTGTTTTTGCTTTACTCGTCCTCTTTCCATTGTTAGATAAAAGCAAGTTTCCCCATACTTAATGATTTCTATTTGCAGCCTATGACCCTTGTCTGGACAAAACAAGATGACTCAGCAAGGACCATTCAGAAGTACATTAGAAGACATCTGGCCAAAAAACAGTTGGAAAAGCTCAAAGATGAAAAGCAAAATTATGAAGAAATGATGGAGAAACTTCAGAAAGAGGTCTCTGGGCATTGTGTTAATTTTAAAACCATACAGTAGCACCTAGCATGCCAAGCAGCTCTCTAAAAACACTCCAGAACAGCACTATGGTGCTTTTTTGTGCCTGTGCCTTTCACCACTGGTTCCAATGTGGGTTTAGTTAGTAGGCATGCATTGTATGGCAGCTGCCTGAGGCATCTGTCTATGCCTTCGACGTGACCATGTTATATATGCTTTCCCAGCTGCACGGACAGTAATTGCCTTCCCAAATTCATTTATTTTTATTTGATGCTGTGCTTACACTCTCAGGCATGGCTGAAGATTGTTCAGATGGAGCGTGAGCAGGCTGAAAAAGAAAGACAAAAAGAGGAGGAAGAAAGAAAACGCCGCAAAGAAGAAGCAAAGCGTAGAGCGAGGATTTTAGAAGCCGCCTTTGATGGGGATAATGATGAGATCTTAGCTGTTCTTGAAGAGGTTTGTGTGTCTGGTCAAAGTTGTTACCTACAAATACAATGTAAAGTTCAGTTGTACAATACCCATCGTACTTGCATTGGCAAATCATTTATCAGACTATCTGTTTTGTTCCCTGTGTTCCCACACAGACCTATACTGATGACCAAAAAAGGGCTGATTTATCTGATGTTGCTCGTGAGTCACTAACAGTGCGGCATCAACTGGCACTTGTTGACTGTGAGGATGCAAACAACAACACACCCCTATCTGAGGCTGCAAGTGGAGGGCACAGTGATACCATACTAATGTTGATCAATAAAGGAGCTGAAATTAACTCCAGAGGAAAGTATCACAGGACTCCAATATGGCGAGCTGCATTTGCTGGTCATTTACAAGCAGTCCAGGTGAACTACTCAATACTCTTTTCATGTTCTGTTAAGCCCCAATTGACTGGACTTGAGAGTTGATGAGAGTCCTACTTTCTCTAACTCTCACAAGACCTACCTGTACTTGCTCCTTTATTGTTATAAACTAGTCAATTGACCTGACCCTGGCCCCCTGACCCCCAGGACATAGCTGAGAATGTAACATTTGTGCTGAATTACAATTTTTTTATTTTCTCCCAGCCCCCTGGAGAAATGTAGCTGTATGAAAGTGTACTTCCAGGGCCATGTCCCTGTTACCCTCCCACTATGTTCTGCAGGTTGGGGGCCGAGGTTTTAATTGACTAGTGCATTATTAAAGGCTCTTTGAGATTGGTCACATTCCATTCTCTATAATTTTGATCATTTGATTTTTTTTCGAACCATGGGCCAATAATAATAGGTATAATTGTTAATTAAGTACTAAACAAAAACTGGCATTAGTATTTTTGCTAAGTCTTTTACACCAGCCAAAACTGCTCACTGTATTCAAACACAATAAACATCACCCATGGTTGGCTGATGAAACATAAGTTTTTTTCACATTTTATGAAATTCCAAAAAGACTGACTACTCTTAATGTTTCCTTGATACTTAGACACTCCTGGAAAATGGAGGTGACCCAAGACTTGTTGCTGACGATGGCACAAATGCAACACAGGTACTCACCAAACCATTTTTATGTTCCAGACCATTAATTATTTTAACAAGTCAAATCATATATTGCACACCTGACCTTGGTGACCTCCAAGAAAACCACAAGAATGAAGTTTTCTGTTTGGGATCATTTTCCTTCACTAATGCTTACATGTCCATGGTGTCTAAATAATGTCATATTGAAAGGAGGATTTTAACAGAGATCAAGTAGATCTGGTATAAATGTGAAATTTACTTACTTTACATGGCACTATTTCAAGGTTGCATCCATTCCAGCTGTTGAGCAAATCTTGACAAGTTGGGATTTGGCAAGAACAGATGCACTCTTGGATAAGGTCAACACAGACAGGGAGAGAAAACTAGAGGAGGAGTCCAAACGCCAAAAACTGGAAACTAACAGGTCATTCTGATTGGCTGATCAGTGGTCTTGATCTTGTCATTTATGTGTTCCATAACGCTAAAATGCATTTGTTTTAAATTTTTGCATGTTCTATTCTATTTGATATTTTTGTGCATTTATATGAATGTTTCAATTCATTTTCTAAATCTAAAGTTTTTTTTAATCTGATTTTATTGGATTTGTTAATAAGCCTCCTCTCTTCCTTCCCCTTCAGACTTGAAGATGAAATCAAAGAAGCTGAAAAGTACAATGATGCTTGTCAGAAAGAGGTTGTCAAAAACATTCACATTAATCAGTTTCTAAATACTTGATTCACTGTTATGAGTAATCATCCAGATAGCCAGTGCCTAAAAAAACATGAGAAAGGACAATTCCAGTAGACATGTTTAAGTAGGTATCTGCCATCACAGTGAATTAATGTAGCCAAGGTCAGGATAGCTTGAGATTTTTTTCAGAGATTCTCAAAACCTTGTTGTGAGCCTAAATTGCTAGGTTCCTCAGATGAAGACATTGAGTTGGACATCTTGTCTCTCATTGATTACACTTATTCACCTGGTTACATGCTGTTGTTGTTGGCCCAGATCTTGTGTATGGCAGAGGGTCTGGCTGTTTAAAATTTCCACCTTCATCTAAACCCTTTTTACACCTCACCAATTTCTAAAAGATAAATATTGATTTTTCAATCGCTTACTTTTTTTGTCTTGTTTGCAGCTGACCAGAGCATATTGTGAGTTGAACAAGAGGATATTTGAACATGACTCCTGCATGGAGGAGGGAAAGTTGGACAAGAAAGAGATTACCATCCAGGCAAGTCTAAGATTTTCCTGTCTTACCATTTTAGACATTATACTGTAGCAATATTGAAAAACTGAAACATGAGGTGTGTAACTCCAAATGTGTCTTATACAGTAATTATACAAGATAATCAAATATTTTTTGTATGATAATCTCATGTCACTTGTATCTTGTGTATACTGCAATACTATTTCTGGCATTTTTGGTCATTTCAAGTTAATGTTACGATGCAATCTTATTTCTTGTAGTATGTTTTTTAGGCTATCCATGATGCAGAAGCTGTACTTGAGTTGGTGAAGAAAAAAGCTGAGGCATCTAAAGAAAAGCTTTCCAAGGTACAACTCTCCCTTGTGCAGTGCACATGCACAGGCTCAGAGCATGCAACGAAAGTTCTGGAAAGCACCACAAATTATTTTCTCAAAAAATACTGGTTTGTAAAATCTCTATTAAATTTGAGTACTTCCACATATACAGTTCTTTAAAAAAACATTCCAAAATTTTTGTTTTTATTGATATCTTTATTTCATTGTCACATAGGCTAAACTAAAACTACGTGAACAGATAAAACAAGACAAAAAAGGTAAACACTTACTACAACAGATACTACTGACAGTTTTTGATGTGCTTATAATAAATTGTCTCATTCTTATCACTCCTTAGTGCTGGCATTCTGCAAGCATTTGTCCCTGCAAAAAAAGGGACCATTGGATAAAAAAAACCCTCTTTTGGGTTGTATTGGTGATCGTGGTGTAATATGATATCTCATTGCATATCTCTCTTAGGTGAAAGTGAGGAGAATTTACAAGGTATTAAAGTCATGATACGAGACCTTGACGATGTCTTGTTTAGAGACGTTGGTGGAAAGATTGCAGCAGGTGGCAGGTATTGTATTAAGCCTAAACATGTTTTTACAAACAGAGACAATGTGCTTGCTTGTAGATATACATTATGTTTGCTTGAAAATGCATTGAGTTACCTTTTGAATGCATTGTTTTAAAAGATACTATACGCCAGACATTATTTTATTTTTGTATTAGTTTACAATATATATCATTTGTTTTTTTTTTTTTTCATTTGTGACTCTCTAAAACAAATTTTATTGTAAACTCTAAATAATACAAAATAACGTCTGGCCCGCCTAGAACGGCTCATCCTATTTGCGGATTAGTGGTTCCTGTACAATATCTCCTCATATATATAATAAACTTTAACTGAACTTGATACAAAATAGGGTTTTTGCTTTTAAATGCTTATAAATACATGCTGGTTGCTTATCAATTTATTGTTCTGGCCTCTAAAAAACATTGTGTCTGGTAATAAATACATTGTTTTGATTATTAATACATTGTGTCTGGTAATAAATACATTGTTCTGATTATTAATACATTGTGTCTGGTAATAAATACATTGTTTTGATTATTAATACATTGTTTTGATTATTAATACATTGTTCTGATTACAGGTGGCCTCTGTTGATTGACCCCTCTGGGCAAGCGGCCATGTTTCTTCGCTATCGAGACACTAATTACATTAATGCCCTGAACCCCACCCAAGTGGAGCCCGAGGTGATCAGGCTAGCTCTTTTGGGTGCTATCCGGTAAGTGCTGGGTACCCTGTGATGACATGTATGTTATCCGGTAAGTGCTGGGTACCCTGTGGTGACATGCGTGCTATCCGGTGAGTGCTGGGTACCCTGTGGTGACATGCGTGCTATCCGGTAAGTGCTGGCTCCCTGTGATGACATACGTGCTACCCGGAAAGTGCTGGGTACCCTGTGGTGGCATATGTGCTATCCGGTAAGTGCTGGGTCCCTGTGGTGACATACGTGCTACCCGGAAAGTGCTGGGTACCCTGTGGTGACATGCGTGCTATTCGGTAAGTGCTTGGTACCCTGTGGTGACATGCGTGCTATCCGGAAAGTGCTGGGTACCCTGTGGTGACATTCGTGCTATTCGGTAAGTGCTGGGTACCCTGTGATGACATGTGTGTTATCCTGTAAGTGCTGGGTACCCTGTGGTGACATGACTGCTATCCGGTAAGTTTAGGGTACCCTGTGGTAATGACGTAACTTTTACTGCCATACGCAGCTTACCTGTACTGCTTGCCGTGTACTGAACGGCTAGAGTGTCACAGCATTTTTAATTTAGGGGGGAAGGGGAGGGATTACTTTGCGGCGCTTATGTAATGTGTGCTAATGTATGGAGCATGCCTTGCTGTCCCGTGTGTTGATTTCCTTGTCGTTACAGGTTTGGCAAGCCCTTCGTTCTAGACATGATGGAAGTGGACATGTTTGATACCATGGTCATGAAGTTTGACGACGTGCAGAAAGGACTGTTGCCGTCGATAATGGACAAAGGGATTTTTAAAGATAATATGTAAGTGTTCCAAGACGTTTTCTCTATTTGTCCATGTGAAGCAGTTAAGTGTTTCCTAACCAGCTTTCAATGTAAAGTTCTTAGGGCACAGCTGTGATCCCTTTGTCTAGATTTTACCATGCAAAACAAGCCTTAATAGCACGATATCATTTGCCAAATGCGGAAAAGAAAAATTCCGGGTACATAGCTACAAGATAGACAAAACCTGTTGTCGCAACCATCGAAATGCGTTTTTCTCGAAATAAGGGGAAAGATTTCATATTTTTGAAAATGCAATTATTTTAGGGTATTGCTATTTTTTCAGGTTTTCGAAAACGCTGTTGTTTCAGAGTTTTTTTTATCTCTATTCTTTCAGGTTTCTAAATTCGTTGTCCTTTCCGGTTTTTTTAAAATAGCCGTTCTTTAAGGTTGTTGAATTCGCTATTTTTGAATTTACTTTTCTTTCAGGTTTTTGAAGTTGGTCAAGCCAGATGACGGTGAACAATACAGCAAGACAGCCTTTCTCGGGGCGAGGATCGAGAACTTTATGTTGGTTATCATCACAAAACAGTGGAATCCACCAGAAAAACTGATGGAGCAGACATACCCTATCCGAATTATCATTCCGTCGCTGCCAGACTTCTAGTGAGCCATCAGATAGCATAGTAACGATATAACCTTCATTACCAGAATATAGTTGCCCCTCTCAAACACCAGTGAAACGAGCAAACAAAATCCCAAATGGCAAAGTCTTACTTTTGCTCTCAATTACCCCAAGATCCCCATTATCTAAAAAACGTCCTATTTGGCGGTGCCAGAAACTCTAATATTTACTCACAAAATGTTTCGAAGGTATGTAAACATATTCTGTATCTTTCTGGGAAACAAGGGTAGTACGTGGAATGTCTATCGTAAACCGAGGCCTACATGGAATCCTAGAATAAAAAGCCCGCAGAACGTGCTAAAAGAAGAATAAGCAAACGAGGGCATGTCTTGGTGGGTTTACTAGGGTTGGTTGTGTGACTGGTGCATTTATGAACAAACGAACACTGGTTACTGGAAGCCCTACAAGATCAAGGATGATATCCGCCAACGAACGTTTTTGATTCATTTTCTCGTAAATGGGACCAGAATCCGCTAACCCGAAGTGATTTGTCTCCCTTCAGTGGTACTTTTTAGTTAACTGTAACTATTTTTACCCTTGATAGTTTAAACTATTTCCTCCACCACCAAACCGAGTATCTGGATTCAAATTTGTATTTATGTGAATGGGATATTTTCTTACAATAGTTATGTTTTATAGGGTTTTGCGTAATATTTTCAACATGGTTTTACAGCCAAAATTCATTATGTAAATTATCTAATGGCGTACCTATGAAACTGTAATGTATAATGTTGTATCAGTGTGCAGGCTAAGAGCCAAGTCGAATTGTCCTTTCATTAAGAAAATGGTAAAGTAATATATCTTGACTTGTGATGTGTCCCGTGAAATGACTCGTCTAGTTTTAGAAGATACTATTAATGGTGCTCGGCGGCGTGGCCAAGATTTTAAAGGAGGGGGCCCGAAAAGGACTTTCAAGGCATTTTTCCCTGTATTTTAGGTAATGTCTCATACAATAACTTTATTTTTGGCTGCTAAAAGGGGGGAGGGCACGTTACCCCTAGGCCACCCCCCCTGGTGCTAGATAGCCGTGGAATTTTGTGATTCTCCTTTTTCGGCGGCAAGCAAATGGTGATCCGCCACTGCAGTTTTTTTGTATTTCAAACATTGTCTTGCCGAGAACTAGAGGAGCAACTTTGCTTTTTGGTTGATCAGTGCTTCATGCACCTATCAATGTTGAACCGGTGGGGGGGTTTGCGACAAGGCGTGAGGATTTAACATTTTTTTAGTCAAATTCCCTACCCTTGGGCCAAATTTTGGAGCCAATCTTGGGAAATATTCTTACCCCGGGCTATATTATTTTGATCAAATATCCTCTGCCAAGGGCGTACGGCAGGATCAATAGATCCCTACCCTGGGAAATGATAAGTTAAATAAACTTCACCCACGGGATGAACATGAACGTCAACATCCCTACCTACGGGCCAGTTTAACTGTTCAATAAACCTCATCCACGGGATGAACATGAACGTCAAAATCCCTACCTACGGGCCAGTTAAACTGTTCAATAAACCTCACCCCTTGCCGAACCTCCTGCTCTTTTGTACTAACTTGAATACTAAACTTTGCACCAGTGGAAAAACCACACGAAACCGACGTGACAAACAACGCATTAATTTTTAGATATTTTTATCAACTTGTTTAAATACCACATAAATTTACATCGAGTTCAATTTAACAAGTGGCATGCATATTTCAATGAATTGTGATCAATTCTAGTTAAAAGACGAAATTGTACAAAAATACCATCTCTATACTATTAATTCGAAATACCGTTCCCTATTATTACTTAGATTTCGCATTATTCGAGACTAGCTCAGGCGTGTGAATAATACATAACAGGAAGGTGGGATTTTTCTTTTGTTTTTAAATTCAATTACCAATGTCAGGACTTGGATACAAATTTGAAGATGGGAGTTTTCAAATGTTGGTTAACAATGAACACGCGGGAAAAACGCATTTCCGAAACGCACAAAAAGACGAAGAATTCCGGATAGGAAAATAACGGATTTGCTTTACGCGAAATGCGTTTGAAGTGATTCAATTGCGTTTCCTGTCCTCTCTTCTCCCAAAACACGTTTTTATAGATGTAACAAAGGTTGTGCTGTTGGTGGACCTTGCTGTCTGCTATCGCTTCCTTTTATTACAAGTAAAAATTAAACTGCGTTAGATTGGAATAAAAGGAATAAGTCTGTGCCAGCTGAATATTTCGAAGCCCTTTTCCGACACGGTTCGGATTTGGACACTACTGCATCCGGTCTAAAGGGATCGCCTTGATAGTGAAAATACCGTCCACGTTCACGACATTTGAAGATAATTTTAAACAAGTAACCAAACACTGGGAAAACAGCTTTTTATCACACTCCACTAGACACCCAAGTTCATTTTAACCCTGCTCTGACTCGAGCTAAAAAATACACACGCCTGCTACAAACGGCTGCATCGCGAGCCACCGTGATATCCTCGCTGCCTCATAGGTATTTCACAAATGAGGAGCTAAATGCAATAAAAAGACTACAGTTTGAAAACCTCTTACCATATCAGCGCCAGCACGGGTTTCTATAGACCAAGATTTTGTGTCATTACCCACAACGCAGCGCACAGGTTCGTACGGTTTCTCACAGTGAAGACTTATTTAGAATAGGTGGATAACCCCGGCCCCACAGGAAACCCGAGTCATTACCTTGTGCCTTACTATATCACGGCCGATATTTCATCTGACCCAGCTCCTTGGATTAATAACTTTGAATTAATAATTTTAAAATGTCTAAATATCAAATGACCCAGGAGCGGGCTTGGCCCTTCGATTCATTTTCTCCTGGCTTTTGCGTTTTTCGATGCTTTTTTTCCGTCTCTCTTCACGGCTTCGGCTGTGTTCTTTCTTTGCGGCGCTTTTTTTCGGCTTGCCTTCGTCGCGCGTGCCATCAGGGCTAGTCACGCTGTCCGGTGAGTTAAGTGATCGCGGACTATCTAGTCCGCTGCTTCGTTCGTCGCGACCGTCCGCGAGGTCTGTCAGGCGGCTTTTGAGTTTGTTCTACGGAGTAAATAACACATATTTTAGCAAGCCCAACCTGTTTATTCCTAGGGATAATTACAACTAGAAACAGCGACTGGTTTTAGATGCCATTTGCACTGACAACGTTTAACTTATAGCCATAAGTAGGTCAGCCAATCAGAATGCAGCATTGATGATAGACCACTAGTGTGACTTGAGTCATGTCGTATACATTTCATACATGAACAGGTTATTGTCCTTCTTGTCTCCCAAACTTGGTCATATGCACATATACTTCTCCTAGCGAACATACTTATTAAATTTTCGTGCGAATAATTCAATTGTCCGCTTAATTAGTTCCTTTCCCTAATTATTCGCGGTTATTCACGCTCATGTAATATATATTAATTGAATTATAATTAGAAGAGATAACTATTATTAGCAGTAGAGATGAATTTACACATAAAATAGTTGCGCGTCTCTGGAATTCACCTGCAGATCACTATCGTCGTCCAAGTCCTCCAGTGACCGGTATGAGCGCGGCTCAGACGGACCGCGGGAGGCTGTTTCTAGCGTTATATCGAGGTCGCCATCGCTGAGGTCGGAGTCGTCGATGCCATCTGAGTCGAGCATGTCGTCTTCTAAGGCTCGCTGAAGCTCCGCCACGCGTTTTTTACTCAGGTTGAGCTCTTGTTTGGACAGGGATAACTGGGCTTCCAGGTTCTCAATCTCACCCTCCTAGAAACACGCGAAGAAAACAAGTTACGGGATTTGGACTTTAGCATTTCCATATCGTTCAATTCTTGTTGTGGAAGGATAGAACACAGATGATTCCACATTTGCCGACAGATGATTCCACATTTGCCGACAGATGATCCCACATTTGCCCACAGATGATTCCAAATTTGCCAACAGATAATTCCACATTTGCCGGAAGAAGGTGATGACGAGGCATGAGTTGTAATAATTATGCCGATACTGTTGACGATGACAGAAATGTTCAAAATGACGATGCTGGTGATTACCCTGGTAAAGACGGTCATGTTGTTTATAATTGTGAACCTTATGGTGATTTTAGCGATAACAAGGTTTTTTACTCACCACTTCCGATTTTCTCTTCCTCATGTCCTCCTCGCGTTTCTCCAAGGCGCTCATCTCTTCACGCATCTCACGCATCTGGCGCTCGTATCTACAAGACAGCATAACTCAGTCCTGATTTGTCAAACAATACGCACATACATTCACACTTGTGACGCTATAACAAAACAGAGACTTGCGTAGTGTCGTGCTTGCCGGTTCATCCCTCTCTCATAGATACTCGCCTTGCATAGCGCTAATAGCCTAGTATCTCTGTAACTGGACGGCTTCCCTTCTCATAAATACTCGCCTTGCATAGCGCTAATAGCCTAGTATCTATGTAACTGGACGGCTTCCCTTCTCATAAATACTCGCCTTGCATAGCGCTAATAGCCTAGTATCTCTGTAACTGGACGGCTTCCCTTTTTTCTTTTACGCTCTAGATCTAGCTTAGTTTTGTGTTGTGTGTGTGTGTTTTTTTCAAGGTGTCCTAAGTGTGTAACCACTACGGTAACCCACTGTTATTTTTTTGCTGTCGTTCGGTTTCTCGTAAGCTGGTCCTCATCACCTTCTTACATATCTAGCCTTAGTCATGTTTTGTAATGTGTTGGGTTTTGTACCTAGTACCAGAGTAACTACCTCGTATTTTCTTGCTGAAGTTTGGTTTCTCGTAGCTGACCATCATCTCGTTCGTCTTGCAATCTCTGAACTTGCTCCTTTAACCGCGTCACTTGCATCTAAAAACAACATCAGATAATGCGTTACTTGCATCTAAAGACAAGATCAGGTAATGCGTTACTTGCATCTTAGGACAAAATGAGATATTGCGTTACTTGCGTCTTAAGACAAGATCAGATAATGCGTTACTTGCGTCTTAAGACAAGATCAGATAATGCGTCACTTGCGTCTTAAGACAAGATCAGATAATGCGTTACTTGCGTCTTAAGACAAGATCAGATGATGCGTTACTTGCGTCTTAAGACAAGATCAGATAATGCGTTACTTGCGTCTTAAGACAAGATCAGATAATGCGATACTTGCGTCTTAAGACAAGATCAGATAATGCGTCACTTGCATCTTAGGACAAAATGAGATATTGCGTTACTTGCGCCTTAAGACAAGATCAGATAATGCGTTACTTGCATCTTAGGACAAAATGAGATATTGCGTTACTTGCGTCTTAAGACAAGATCAGATAATGCGTTACTTGCGTCTTAAGACAAGATCAGATAATGCGTTACTTGCGTCTTAAGACAAGATCAGATAATGCGTCACTTGCGTCTTAAGACAAGATCAGATAATGCGTTACTTGCATCTTAAGACAAGATCAGATAATGCGTTACTTGCGTCTTAAGACAAGATCAGATAATGCGTTACTTGCGTCTTAAGACAAGATCAGATAATGCGTTACTTGCGTCTTAAGACAAGATCAGATAATGCGTCACTTGCGTCTTAAGACAAGATCAGATAATGCGTTACTTGCGTCTTAAGACAAGATCAGATGATGCGTTACTTGCGTCTTAAGACAAGATCAGATAATGCGTTACTTGCATCTTAAGACAAGATCAGATAATGCGTTACTTGCGTCTTAAGACAAGATCAGATAATGCGCTACTTGCGTCTTAAGACAAGATCAGATGATGCGTCACTTGCGTCTTAAGACAAGATCAGATAATGCGCTACTTGCGTCTTAAGACAAGATCAGATAACGTCAACCGTCGCTCCACTCGAACCAAAAATTACCCCTTAGATTGCGTCCACACCCGATGAGCTCTTCGAGTTTAAAAAAGACCAATCACGTCACCATTTTACACTCCCACCAGCACAATACCGACACACCGAAATAATTCATTTCTATCGGCTAGTTTAAGCAACTTTAATCTTAACTGGACATTTTGAAGTTTTCATGCAAATAAACCAATGTATTGTCAATTGTAAACAATAATAAAGGTGCTGTTGATCGACACTCTTTTGTAAAGAAGTCTTGCTGATGCTTCTTACATCTTGCCGTTTCTTGAAGGATCCTTCGAAGTCCAGTTTCGTCTCGAGTTCTTTCATCTAGATATAAAACAATGGGAACTACTTAAAGTTGAGAAAAAAATATATCGTGCCTGAGAGAAAGAAAGAGAAAAAAAGAGAACTTTCGAGAAGAGAAATATAGACAAGAGATCATGCGAACATAACATAAGAGTTTCCGGTATGTGAAACGGATGCATGGCCCAATCGAATAAGAGCGGGGCAGGGAAAAGTGAGTCCACGTAGGGGAGAGAGGGAAAGTAATGATTTGATGTAGGGTGATGGGGTAGGGTTGGTAGGCGGGGAGTGGGTAAGGCAGGATTGGGAGGGGTGAGTAGGGTTAGGTTCATGGGGGTAGGGTAGGGCGGGTTTGGTAAGTGTAGGTAGCGCTTGGGCAAGTTTGGTAAGTGTAGGGGTAGGGCGGGGCTAGTAAGTGTAGGTAGGGGTAGGGTTGGGTTGGTAGGTGTATTATAGGGTAGGGCGGGGTTGGTAAGTGTAGGTAGGGGTAGGGTTGGGTTGGTAGGAGTATTATAGGGTAGGGCGGGGTTGGTAAGTAGAGGTAGGGGTAGGGTTGGGTTGGTAGGTGTATTATAGGGTAGGGCGGGGTTGGTAAGTGTAGGTAGGGGTAGGGTTGGGTTGGTAGGTGTATTATAGGGTAGGGCGGGGTTGGTAAGTGTATGTAGGGGTAGGGTTGGGTTGGTAGGTGTATTATAGGGTAGGGTGGGGTTGGTAGGTGCATTATAGGGTAGGGTTGGGTTGGTAGGTGTATTATAGGGTAGGGTAGGGTTGGTAGGTGCATTATAGGGTAGGGTGGGGTTGGTAGGTGTATTATAGGGTAGGGTGGGGCTGGTAGGTGTATTATAGGGTAGGGTGGGGTTGGTAGGTGCATTATAGGGTAGGGTTGGGTTGGTAGGTGTATTATAGGGTAGGGTTGGGTTGGTAGGTGTATTTTAGGGTAGGGTGGGGTTGGTAGGTGTATTATAGGGTAGGGTGGGGTTAGTAGATGTATTGTAGGGTAGGGTGAGGGTGGTAGGTGTAGGTGTAGGTAGGGTGGGGCTGGTAGGTGCATTGTAGGGTGGGTTACCTTGCTGTCCATGGTACTGAGCTTAGTCTTATCCACCGTGGACTCTTCCAGGTAAGCTAGACGTGACGCCATGTGCATCACTTTCGCCTCCAGCTCTTCCTTCTCTATGGTCAGGTCTTGTAGCTGATGCTGGTGCTCACGAAGCATGTCCTTCGACAACGACAACTGCAAGGGACGATTACGAGTTAGAAGATGTTAGAAGTTGCTGGTATGTTCATAATAAGGATGATGGACAGGTTAATCTCGCTGATGGTGGTTTTTATGACGATGACTTAGATATGGTGATGATGATGTTGTTGACGATGATGAAGATTATTAATGCAAATAATGAGTTATATATTTGCCCTAACCTCTTTTAGAAGTTGCCTGTTCTTGGTCTCCAAATTCTCAATGTCTTCCTCGTCTTCGTCCACACGGCTTTGTAGCTCTGTGTTTTCTTTCATCACGGCGAAGTATTTATTCTCAAACTTTAAAAATCCAAAATAATAAGTTGTAGGGATACAAAAGGAGCAAAATATTTGTTCTTACAATGAGTGTAAAGCTTTAGCGATAACACTTTAGAATCATACCTAATTCCTACCTCAGTGGATAGATTTTTGCCCTTCGATGTACAAAAGCTCTACCCATCATCCCCCCATGCTCGAGGATCCAGCGTACTTTGTGGGCGCTCCCAAAGGTCACTACCGCAGAAGAGCCGCTAAATCCTCCAGCAAGCCCATCCCCACCCTACTCCCACCCCTCTCTCTATGGAAAATAAGATCTATGTTTTTCAGATATCCAGGTATCAGGTCATACCTCAATCTTTCCCTTTGTGGTTAGATCCAACTGGGCCTGAACCTCTGCTAGCTCCACCTCCACCTTCTTCTTGGACTTATTGGCGTTGTGGGCCTCAAGCTCCAGGTCCTCGAGTCTGTCCTTGAGCGCCTTCATTTGATTCCTGTCTTTGAGCTTTTGCTCCTGGGTGTCAATCACGGTCTGTGCGTCACGCAATAGTGCTTTTGTTCGCTTCAGCTCGCGGCGCAACCTCCGCTCAGTCTCTGCGTCACCACGCGCGAATTGGTCACGCAATTCCTCGATACGCCGCTCGATGTCACGCTTGGCCTAAAGGGTGAGGTACATATGACCATCGGGACATTTTAAATAGCAAACCTCTAAAAGGAGGTTTCATTCATGCATCATGTTGCGACAAAAAGGTAATAAGTCACAGCTAAGTTACATCGGTTTTTAAAAGTGACACGCCATTAACCAATACTTTTTCGTGCTGTGACAGTAAAAACATGAACGTCATTGATTGATTTAGATGGTCGATTAAGGTCGGTCAATTCTACACGCTATACCAAGACAAAACAAGTATGTTCAGATCTCGAGCTGTCGTATGTCTTGCATAACAGAAATTTTCGCGAAACTAATATTTGGGCAACGAATGCAAGAGACTGAATGCCTGGCGGTGATTAGCAGCTATTAGCACTCACCTTGATGGCTGAGGTCTTCTCTTGGTATTCCTCCTCTAGCTGTGCCTCTAACTGCTTGATCTGATGACACAACAATACAATCAATACCCAACCCATACGTCTCTAACACGCACGTGTGGCGTAAAAGTTAAAAGGATTTGTCTTCTACATGGACAACCTTCTGTTCTGTCTAATAAATTAATAAATACGACTCATGACCGTAATATAAGGACTCGTGTCCGTAATACCACGGCAGCTTTCAAAGCATCCATACGTCCAGAGCGTCGCTTTTCAACTACTTTTACTTTTCAGCCAATAATAGGATCCCGAACCTGAATATTTCACAGTATTTGTATCAGGCCTTCTTTTTTTGGTTCACCTTATGTACTTCATAGGGAAGGATAAACGGGCCTGACACTTCGGCTATCGATAGCGCCTCACCTTTTTCTGCATGCTATAGCGTACTTCCTCGAGTTCCTCTTCCTTGGCCTCAAGCTCCTTACTGATCAACTGCTTGTCACGCTCGCCAGCCATCTCCAGGCGCAACTTCGTCTGAAAACGGGTAAGTCAAGGCATTAGAGCCAGCCATTCAAGGGAAAGCGGTGTGTTAGTCAATACGCAGCCATTCAAGGGTACAAAGTTTGGTATCACCAAGTGAACAAAACAACTCAACTTCTGTATTACTCATCAATATCGTTATGGATTGATAGTTTTGGAAAAGGTTTAAAACAAAAGCGAGAAAAGGTCAAACGTACTTAGTACATATTCTTGTTTCTGTATCTACCCTTCTGGGTATAACACACCTATTCTTGTTTCTGGGTCTACCCTTCTGGGTATAACACACCTATTCTTGTTTCTGGGTCTACCCTTTTGGGTATAACACACCTATTCTTGTTTCTGTATCTACCCTTCTGGGTATAACACACCTATTCTTGTTTCCGTATCTACCCTTCTGGGTATAACACACCTATTCTTGTTTCTGGGTCTACCCTTCTGGGTCTAACACACACCTATCCTTATTTCTATACTACTGGGTCTAACACACACCTATCCTTATTTCTATACTACTGGGTCTAACACACACCTATCCTTATTTCTATACTACTGGGTCTAACACACACCTATCCTTATTTCTATACTACTGGGTCTAACACGTACCTGTTCCAGTATCTGGATCTGCCCTGCCTGTTCGTCCAACTCCTCCTCCTGGTCTTGTACCTTCTGTTCGAGCTCGCGGATCTGGCGCTTCAGAGCAACGGCCTGCGACAAGATAATGAACAAGATTAAGGTGGGCAAGCTCTAATAATATGCCTAGGCAACAAGGCTGAAGTCACAACACAACGAACTTAAATTACCGTACCCCATGTATATATTGTAAATATGCAGTGACATAAAAGGTGTTAACTGCCAGGAGTTTATCAAACCCCCGACTAATTTTCCTTCTACATTCCTTGCTTGGGATTAGTGTAAAGCAGCTTTAAGACACAAGACTTCAACTTCAGCAAGTATTTGAACATCTGGAGGCGTAAGGGGACAGTGCAGGCCACCCGTGTCACAGCCTTTTGTGCAACCTAGCGCGCATATAAATTACAGAAGGAGGTAAGACCTACATCAGCGTTAACCTCGCCGCCCGGTTCCTTGGAAAACTCCAGCAGGTCTTGCTCCAGCTTGTGCTTGTCCTTGGTAGCGCGGTCCAGGTCTTCCTGGACTTGATCCAGCTCCTGCTCAAGACGGTATTTGTCTGCCTGGAATTTCTTTTTCTCGCGATTGATCTTATCCTTCAGCATTCGCTCATGTTCGACTTCCTGCTTCATGTGATTCGATTCAATGTCAAACCTTAAAATAAAATAAAAGGTTGAGATGTTTGTTTTCTTTACATCTGTTTATTTCGTTTATAAGTGTTTTGTCAGAGGACGAATAAGTTGAAGCAAGAATGCCCCATGGCTCTGAAACAGGACAGAAACATTTCTTGGGTCCCGAACAACATTTTCGTGGGTGGCTGAGCTTAGAAACATTAACGAATCTTATTTATAGTTAGAGCACATGTTTGTTTTATAGGTCAGAAACAAAAATGTGTGCCCTAAACAGTGATTTCTGGAGTAGCTCAACATAGAAACGTCTGCTTCTCAGGAGATCCTACTAGATTTTGTTAGGGTTAACTTACTTTCTCTGTTTCTTCTCGAGGTCTGTGTTTCTGGTTTGTTCCTCTTCCAGCAGTAGTTTCATATCCTCCTTCTCCTGTGCAAGACGTGAGGACTTCTTCTTGAGGCCCGCCATCTGGCGATGGAGCTCGTCATTCTCTGACTGCTCCTCTGCCAACTAAAGAAGTTTGGGAATGAAAGGGTTACAAACAGACTGATACAATATTAGCAAAACACTAAGAACGCTATTCTGCATTCCGACAACAATATACAATAAATAATATTGATTTTAAGATTTGTGCGCACCTTTCTTTCTACGATTCTCTTCTGGTTAAGGACCTCCTCCATCTCCTTCTCAGCTTGACTCTGGAGCTTTTTGCGCAGTTGCTCATGCTCGCGTGACGCCTGGAGGTAACGTTCACGGTAGTACTCCTCTGTAACGCAATACAAACACCTTGTCACGCCTCACTCATTCATGGAATTCAGTAAGAGTGCTCTATGCAAAACACAGGATGTAACACAATCTAAAGAAAAATGACGCATGGCATGGGGCTTTGTAAATATCATATAATATGATACAGTTTTACGATATAATTTTGAGGCAATAAAAAAATTAACCTTAAACAACACACCCTCTTAACTTGCCGAACGCAATGCCTAGTCGGTAGATGAATTTGTTTTATATGACAATATTGGGATGTATCGTTGGATTGGGGTAATTTTTAGTAAATAACTCTTCCAGCAGTAGTTTCATATCCTCCTTCTTTTGAGCAAGACGTGAAGACTTCTTCTTGAGGCCCGCAGGGGATGTCGTCCTATTGTAAGATGTAGTACATGCCCTAGTACTGCGTTCCTTTACCTTCCTCTTCAAAGTCCTCATCGTCAGAGGCACCTTCTCCCGCGAACCTCTCACTCTTCTCAGCCTGAAGTAGTCGTGCTTCTCCCCGCCGCGCAGAAGTGGACACGAGCGCTTTGGCCTCAAGCAGCTCGACCTCCAGCTGTTCTTTCTTCTTCTTGATCTCGTCAAGAGACTCCTGCAATAGATGTGTATAGTAAAGGATCAGTGCAACATGGAGAGGGATCTGTTCTTCTGATCTAGAGACTCTCACAACAGCATAACGCATCATAATAGTTTCGTAACAGCAAAACGTATCGTAATAGCAAAGAGAAGAGATCTGACCTTATAACTGTTTAGTTTTTTTCCGACTTCTCGAGAAAATTAACTCAGGGCGGGGAAAAGTGCAAAGTAAGGATAACATATAAAAGTGACGAAAACATTGACATATGGGAGAGCTCTCTTTTTGAGTGTAATGGGTGCTTTTAAGGGGTATGTATTTCATAACCAGTTTGACTGGGTAATCGGGTTTTACCTGTATTTCTTGACGCCGCACCTCAGGTCTTACAGGTGCTTATAAGGAATATGTATTTCATAACCAGTTTGACTGGGTAATCGGGTTTTACCTGTATCTCTTGTAGCTGCACCTCAAGTCTCATCCTCTCCATGGTCTCTTGTTCCAGCATCTGGCTCGCATGGTTGGCGGCGGCGCGATCCTCGGACAGCTGGACCGATAATTCGGACACCTACCGGACAAGATTCTCAAGATTTTAATATTCTCATTACGAGAGCGTGCTGTTCTATGCTCTAAAAAAGCTAAATAACTTTGTTTTTCTAAAACAACTTTGTTTCTCTAACAAGGAAAAAAGTGTATTTCTAACAGAGAAAAAAGAATTTGCGAGCGATACAAAAAATCATGGAGGTATTATGGGTAAAAAAAAAAATTAATGATGCACCGGAACTCACAGATCGCTCGATGCAATTGGATACTTCATATGACTGAGTGGCTTTTATAATGGCAGCTGACCAAACGCTGTTAAAAGGCAACGACTCAGGCGAGGCACAGGTGCAGCGGCCACGTGTTTGTGAAATGATCACATGAAAAGAGACAATCTAGCCAACATCATTATTCAAATACGTTTAGGAATAAAGCGTCTGGAAAAAAATATTTTCTGCGCTGAAAAGGAGAACCCATATTTCTAAAGAGAAATTATGTACAGAAAAGAGATCACTCCCTCTTTTTTGGGGCACAGATGATTGTGGTTCCTGTGTCAAAAGAAAAAGATTTCGTAAAACATAAAAACGCAACTTTCCTTAACTTTGCTACGAATGTCAACTTAAACAAATACTTTACTCCAGACCTCGCTACAAAACATATATATTTTAACAAATTTACTCAACAGCCCACCACAAAATTAAGAACCCAATTAATAATAGAATACCAACGAAATCACACTATTTGGCCCAACAAGCGCAATTGACGCCAAGAATAAAGAGTCTTCACATATTGACATTGTCAGATTTCATCCTTGTATTGCACCTAGTTGTAATATTTTCTAAACTCACCGCCCAGAAGCCGGGGAAACCATTCAAAAGTCGCCTTACTATGAACGCCAAATTCGAGATAAAGCGGGGTAAATTTTATTCTGCGTCGGGTTTTGTTTGAGAAGTGTTATTTATATACATATACTGGAAGCGGAAGCCCGTAATACGCAAACTCTGATTGGCCGTGTACCCAAGTCGTGTGACGTTTTTGATTGGTTGATCATATTTACAATCGCTGTTTTGACTAGTGAGGGATAAAAGGAGTCACTCAGTAAATTGACTTCACCTCGCCTACGGTCGACGCTCTATTCGGTAGGAGTCAAACTCAAATTGGGAAACAATGAAATCGGAACGCGAAACACCTTTGTGTTTCATAGCATTGTATAAGCTGGTTTCAAAATGATATCCGGCAACTATTTGAGTTTCAGGCAAATTTTGTCTACCTTAGCAACAGTTTCCATGGAAACCATACCTTTTGTTCGAGCTTCATGTTTTCGTCGTTCAGCTCTTTGTTCTCGTTTTCCAGCCTCGCGACCTTCGCCTTCAGGATGTCAACTTCGCCCTAAGGGAGGGAGGGTGAATTGTAATTAACTAAAGTATACGCGCGCAAAGATACACAACAATGCATACGTGAAATAATGGATAAATAGCGCTATGGTGGAAATAATGGATAAATAGCGCTATGGTGGAAATAATGGATAAATAGCGCTATGGTGGAAATAATGGATAAATAGCGCTATGGTGGAAATAATGGATAAATAGCGCTATGGTGGGAATAATGGATAAATAGCGCTATGGTGGAAATAATGGATAAATAGCGCTATGGTGGAAATAATGGATAAATAGCGCTATGGTGGGAATGTTTTCACAGTGCTTAAACGACACGATCAAGTGCCGAACGCTGTTAACACGAAAATTGAAAACTATCGAGCAAAATAGCCGAACGCTGTTAACACGAAAATTGAAAACTATCGAGCAATATAGCCGAACGCTGTTAACACGAAAATTGAAAACTATCGAGCAAAATAGCCGAACGCTGTTAACACGAAAATTGAAAACTATCGAGCAATATAGCCGAACGCTGTTAACACGAAAATTGAAAATTATCGAGCAAAATAGCCGAACGCTGTTAACACGAAAATTGAAAACTATCGAGCAAAATAGCCAAACGCTGTCAACACGAAAATTGAAAACTATCGAGCAAAATAGCCAAACGCTGTTAACACGAAAATTGAAAACTATCGAGCAAAATAGCCAAACGCTGTTAACACGAAAATTGGAAACTATCGAGCAAAATAGCCAAACGCTGTTAACACGAAAATTGAAAACTATCGAGCAAAATAGCCGAACGCTGTAAACACGAAAATTGAAAACTAACGAGCAAAATAGCCGAACGCTGTTAACACGAAAATTGAAAACTATCGAGCAAAATAGCCGAACGCTGTTAACACGAAAATTGAAAACTATCGAGCAAAATAGCCGAACGCTGTTAACACGAAAATTGAAAACTATCGAGCAAAATAGCCGAACGCTGTTAACACGAAAATTGAAAACTATCGAGCAAAATAGCCGAACGATGTTAACACGAAAATTGAAAACTATCGAGAAAATTGAAAACTATTGAGAAAAATAGCCTGGTGTGAAAATGTTTTGAGATTTATTTCATTATCATCAACATAGCCAATCTAAGAGAAAGAGCTCAACACAAGGCTGAAGTGGTACGTTTAACGCCTCCTGTAAAAAGAGCAGTTTCGCAGACACTTAGAGCGTTAGCCCTTCGTCGGCTCTGTTCCAGTGAAGGGCTAATGTTAGAAATTTCTTTGAAACTTCTTTTCCCCACCATTCAACCACGCCTACGTAAGCCAACTAGATATTTGTATCTGCCGTCTTTCTAGTCATACGATACTTACTGACTTAGACTTGAGCTCTTCCTCGGTGCGGTGGACATTCAAGAGAGGCAAAACCTGCAAGCAATTCGAACGAACACTATGATCGGGGTTGCCTCGAGATGTTTTCGGGATGGGGTCGGCGATAACGAGGGCTGTACGAGACGTTTTCGGGATGGGGTCGGCCATAACGAGATCTGTACGAAATGTTTTCAGGGTGGGGTCGGCGATAACGAGATCAGTACGAGATGTTTTCGGGATGGAGTCGGCGATAACGAGATCTATACGAGTTTTTTTCGGGATAGGGTCGGCGATAACGAGATTGTACGAGATGTTTTCGGGATAGGGTCAGCGATAACGATATCAGTACGAGATGCTCTCGGGTTGGGGTCGGCCCTAGCGAGATCAGTCCGAGGGAAGGGTTGTGTGACTAACCTTTGTGTACAGCTTCCACCAGGACCAGCTCCTGACAGCCATGAACTTACGAATATTTCTCTGGATACATATCATGGCCTTGTTCTGAACCTGGAAACAAAAGAGAAAAGATTTTAATCAGAACATAATAGCGCTTTAGCTTTCTTAGCAAACTATAAACAACATTTGTGATTGAAACAGGGAAGAATTTCTACCCCGACATCCCCCTCCCCCAGCCCATCTCCCTCGCTCTGTTCGCGTTGCCACCGACGTCTCCGAATAATCGTACAGTTCACAGACTCCCAAAACTTCGCGTGGCAGAGCGTCTGCGTAGGAGACTATCGAGGATGGGGGGGAAGCTGCACATTACCTGTAACTTCTTGAGTCGTTTTCTGGCCAAGAAGCCGCGGCAGTAAGCTTGCAACTCGACGATGGTACCTGTCGTCTTCTGGTCGCGAGCATCCTCGAGCTGTGCCAGCGAACCCGCGCGGAAGAAGATCTACGCAATGCAGGAATCAAACGTATCAATTAATTCAAAGACAATAATAAAAGTCGCATGATTAGAGCCAGAGAACAAGCCCAAAACAAGATCCACGCCATAAATATACAAACTTAGGAGTAAATCCAAGAAAATAATAAACAGCCGCTTGACATAGGTTGAACGAAGGGAGTAACTCATGAATACATAGAGACTGCTGAACAGTTGATTCCTTTTCCAAATCAACTCTCTCTTCTTGCTAATTGTACCATTGCTATTTTCTTCATAGATTCGGTTTAACGGGATCCTTATTTGTTTACTTTTCGCTAACAGTCATACCAAAAGAGCGCTAAAAAACACAGCAACAAAATCTTCTCAGAAGAAAAGCCGTCTAAAATACCTGACTAAGTCCAAGTCGGTAGCTCCTCTGATCCAACTCCAGATGGCTCAGCAACAGCTCCACGCCCTGGAGACACATAACATGAATATAATACCACTGAATGCTAATGGTCTAATAGCAAATTAAATACCACTAAATGCTAAGAGACTTATAGCACATTACATAAATGGCTAAATCGCAGTATTTACCACTGAACGGTTAATACTGAGTTTCGATAAAATTACTTCGTTTAACTAAGCAAAATTAGAGTTTATCCAGACCTGGTTCCTGTATAAAGGATAACACGACCGTAAAATGTTTGGAAGGATTTCTAGGAAATACCTTTTTCTCGACTGTATCAAGTTTGAAGGTTTTCTAGGAGATACCTTTTTCTCGTCCAGCACGGGTCCTGCGCTGGTCCTGTACTGCACAGGCGCCAACACGTCGAACCTTCGCCGAAACTCCCCAAACGGCATGTGCTCCGGAAAGCCTGTGGGAGGAAGACATATTAGGAAAGGATATTTTTCATCAAATCCTCCCCCCCCCCCCCCATAAAGCAATTTCCTATACAAACCCCTCTCCAAAAAGACCATAAAAATATTCCCGTCCCTTGCTGCATCCTTACTGAGCTTACATACTGAGATAATAAGACAGGGCAAACCCAACCCTGAGAGGGAGTCCGCCACATGATTACTCACCACAGGAGTGTTGGAATTTCTAGGCTTTTTTGTATACATTTAAAATGCGCGAATGTAAAGATAACTTAAAATACACAATTCCATCACCGCGCGCGTTATCTGACCGTCTAGTTATCGGTGAGAATGGCGGTATGTCACGCACACGAAAAGCACCGAGTCATTCGAGTCATGCTATGGATCAATTAACATTCGTTTATTCGTATATATTCGTATATATATAAAGAATGAATATTACCAAGGATATTAACTGTTCAAAGAGAGAGTTTTTTGTTCTCGTTGTCCTCATTAACTCTTGGTGCACTTGTCAAGCACAGTACAATATCAGTTATTGTTCAGCAATGAATATTAAAAACCTTTTAAAACCAACCAAGTGGCAATTTGCGGGCGTTCAGTAGAAATATTACTTTAAAATTGACCTTGAACTTTAGCAAATACTCCTTGAATTTCATGCATTTGATGATATATCTATACCTCAAATGGTTAATATTGCGAACCTACTTAGCTTCCATAAATACCCAACTCGACCGTAAATCTAAGAAAAGAAAACAAGACCTGCAGGATAACAAGTATTTCTCGAGAATTACACACCTCTGTTTAGTAGGATAAAAACACACAAGAAATTGTTTTTGACTTCAGTGTTTGTCTTGGCATTAAAATTCCTTTAGCAGTTCCGAATAAAAGAGGTTGACACATTTAAATGAACCGTTTTAATAATTTTGAGTGACATTGTGTTGAATTTAATCAAATTCAATTAGGTAAGTATTTCTTAATCGCGCAAGGAAAAGTTCCTAAACAAAGTAAATTTGAGCTCGGTATAATTTTTTCCCATTGCTGTGACTTCAAACTTCCCTAACGCGAACACGAACCTGGTACTTGGAATGTTTTGAGCTGTGTCGCTTGCACAATAAGTAAAACACGGGTTTCATGGCGCCAACCAAAAAGGCCCTGATTGTTACAACTCATATCTTCAGTAGTTGTCAGATCACCGCTACGTACACCCATGCCCCATTCATAAGCCTTCAAATAACCACTGACTGTTTCCACGTGCAGCGAACTCTAGTTCTGGAAACTTTGCCCTCTGTTGTCGGCTTGTACCACGATGAGTCGAAGATTGCGAATAAAACTTTAAGCTGAAGGCACAATCCAAATTCCCTACATGTCCAGGTTCACCTGTGGGTTGAGATACGCACTGTAGAAATCCCCAACAAAAAAAGGAAACAGTAGCGAGGCTTCAACGGACACTGCGTCTTGCTCGGCGATTCAATCACACCACTTCTGGGCCCAGGCCAGAGTAAACAGTCAGTGCTATACGCAAGGTAAACAAACAAGTCTGATGCGCTCGGCTACAAAGTTTTACGCCTGAATAATGAAGCCTGTTGAAGTCAATGGACTGCGACTGCAGACGATGGAATCAGCGGTGCTTCGTGTTGAGACAAAGGAGTGTTTACCTACAAGGCTCCTAGATGTAGGTAGTGTTTCTTGTCATAAAAGTTAGCGGTTTTACTTTATTTGAGAGTAACGGGTACTTTTAGGGGTACGGACTATTCTAAACAGTCTAATAGTTAAAATAACACCTGCAAAAGATGACATTTAGTTACGTACCAGTAAATATAATAAACAAAACGCCACTTTCAATTTTTCACATATCGTCAGCTAAGTAAATTCTATATATAAATTGATACACAACTTTATTATAAGACAACACACGTTGTTTGCGCACGTTGTATTTGCATAACAAAATTTCGCGCGGAAAACTTTTTCTTGGGCCGGACAGATATTTGGGAATCTTTGGTGTTTTTTATGGATAAATAAATGGAAATATTTGTAGCTTGGTCGGTCTCTAAGGTACTATACAGTAGTTTCACCATGCAATAAAGACGGCAATCAGAGATAAGTACCAATCTTAAAGTGCTTAACAAACTACTTCGACATTTACTACTTCGAACAATACCTATTGTTCCAAGAGATTATTACAATCGTTGTTTTAGTTTGCTTTGATTTTATGCATAAAAACTAAACTAACTCAAAGCTAGAATGGTTTGGTAGGATCTACAAAAGACGAATGTCTAACTCAAATCGTACAGTTTGCGTGAGACAAATACATTCCCATGACCCTTTGATAACACCTTGGTAACAGTAATACCGGCCACGTAGAACCACTTGTTAATTGGAGAAATACTATTATGTTTACAAACACTTGAGAATAGAAACATCTCTACGTTGATGTGAGATCTGCTATTTAGTCTTCTTAGAACGCTATTCATGGTCATTGCTCTTAGACATAATTCTAGGAAGTTTATAAGTACGGCAGGGCGAGGGTACCTGGAAAGCCTTTGACGCTGCGTCTACGGCTTGCGAGGTTCGATTGCACATGATAGCTGATCGCAGTCATACCGAGGAGCCCCCATGCTCGACAAGCCTTGGCTAGATGGTCATGCCATGTTTGTAATATCTATGTTGGTGCTCAGGTGCTGAAATGCTAGCTCGCACTAGCGTGACCTTGCATTCACCTTGTCTTTGCTACGAGTTGTTTTAAGACCGGGAAGGACTGGGTGTCAGTTCTTAGCGCCGCGCTACAATCCATCTCCCATTGTCAAACATAAGCGTGATTTTTAGTCATTTATAACAGCATAAACGCAATTAGCTTTATAGTATTTTCATGTCATATCATGCGTTTTAAACAGTTAGGGGTTTCAGACATCGAAATAAAACCTTACAGTTGTTCTACTAGAACAAAGGAGAAGGATTCATATCTATCACCCAGGTTTTTTTTATATTTTTGACATTTTCATCCAACCATGACACAGGTTATACCTACAAATCAACCTCCATCTACCAATCAATTCCCTACCCTGGGTACCACAGCCTCCATACTTCTCTCGTCCAGTGACGCTTAGCCAAAATGCGAGAGCGCCACTGGGTGCGAGAAGTCTGGAGGCTCTGGTACCAAGGGTATCAAGCCCCCAGCTTACCATCAATCAGGCCCTGCCTCGCAACATACACCATAAGAAGCACACCTGTGTCATTCCTCCCCCCCTCCCCCCACCCCACCCCCACACAATACTTACCTTGACGGTGTATCCTGACAGCATCGAGCATCTCCGCTGACCGCAGTTGTTGCCGCACCATGGGCACGTCAAGGGTAGCCATCTCCTTGGAGACCTTGGCCTTAGTGATGGGATCCGTGATGTCAGTCTGGCCAGCGGTTGATACAGGCAGTATTGTGCGCACAAAGTTCACTTTGGTTTTACGGATAGCGTCGAGGAGAGTGTCCTAAAATAGCAAACAAAAGATTCATTTTTCGCATGTGTAGTGCATGTTCGGTTCATTTGCGCATGTGTGGTGCACGTTCGGTTAATTCTCGCATGTGTAGTGCACGCACGGTTCATTTTCGCATGTGTAGTGTATGTTCGGTTCATTTGCGCATGTGTAATGCATGTTCGGTTCATTTGCGTATGTGTAGTGCATGTTCGGTTCATTTGCGCATGTGTGGTGTATGTTCGGTTCATTTGCGCATGTGTAGTGCATGTTCGGTTCATTTTCGCATGTGTAGTGCATGTTCGGTTCATTTGCTCATGTGTGGTGTATGTTCGGTTCATTTTTGCATGTGTGGTGCACGTTCGGTTCATTTTCGCATGTGTAGTGGATGTTCGGTTCATTTGCGCATGTGTAGTGTATGTTCGGTTCATTTTCGCATGTGTAGTGCACGTTCGGTTCATTTTTGCATGTGTGGTGCACGTTCGGTTCATTTTCGCATGTTTAGTGCATGTTCGGCTCATTTTCGCATGTTTAGTGCATGTTCGGTTCATTTGCTCATGTGTGGTGCACGTCGTTTCATTTTCGCATGTGTGGTGCACGTCGTTTTATTTTCGCATGTGTAGTGTATGTTCGGTTCATTTGCGCAGGTGTAGTGCATGTTTGGTTCATTTTCCCATGTGTAGTGTACGTTCGGTTCATTTGCGCATGTGTAGTGTATGTTCAGTTCATTTTCGCATGTGTAGTGTATGTTTGGTTCATTTGCGCATGTGTAGTGTACGTTCGGTTCATTTTCGCATGTGTAGTGTATGTTCAGTTCATTTTCGCATGTGTAGTGTATGTTCGGTTCATTTGCGCATGTGTAGTGTACGTTCGGTTCATTTGCCCATGTGTAGTGTATGTTCGGTTCATTTGCGCATGTGTAGTGTATGTTCGGTTCATTTGCGAATGTGTGGTGTACGTTCGGTTCATTTGCCCATGTGTAGTGCATGTTGGGTTCATTTGCGCATGTGTAGTGTATGTTCGGTTCATTTGCGCATGTGTAGTGCATGTTCGGTTCATTTGCGCATGTGTAGTGCATGTTCGGTTTATTTGCGCATGTGTAGTGCATGTTCGGTTCATTTGCGCATGTGTAGTGCATGTTCGGTTCATTTGCACATGTGTAGTGTATGTTCGGTTTATTTGCGCATGTGTAGTGTATGTTCGGTTCATTTGCGCATGTGTGGTGCATGTTCGGTTCATTTTTACATGTTTAGTGCATGTTCGGTTCATTTGCGCATGTGTAGTGCATGTTCGGTTCATTTGCGCAAGTGTGGTGCATGTTCGGTTCATTTTCGCATGTTTAGTGCATGTTCAGTTCATTTGCGCATGTGTAGTGTATGTTCGGTTCATTTGCGCATGTGTGGTGTATGTTCGGTTCATTTGCGCATGTGTGGTGCATGTTCGGTTCATTTTCGCATGTGTGGTGCATGTTCGGTTCATTTGCGCATGTGTGGTGCACGTTCTGTTAATTCTCGCATGTGTAGTGCACGGACGGTTCATTTTCGCATGTGTAGTGTATGTTCGGTTCATTTGCGCATGTGTAATGCATGTTCGCTTCATTTGCGGATGTGTAGTGCATGTTCGGTTCATTTTTGCATGTGTGGTGTATGTTTGGTTCATTTGCGCATGTGTAGTGTATGTTCGGTTCATTTGCTTATGTGTAGTGCATGTTCGGTTCATTTGCGCATGTGTAGTGCATGTTCGGTTCATTTGCGCATGTGTAGTGCATGTTCGGTTCATTTGCGCATGTGTTGTGCATGTTCGGTTCATTTGCACATGTGTAGTGTATGTTCGGTTCATTTGCGCATGTGTAGTGTATGTTCGGTTCGTTTGCGCATGTGTGGTGCATGTTCGGTTCATTTTCACATGTTTAGTGCATGTTCGGTTCATTTGCGCATGTGTAGTGCATGTTCGGTTCATTTGCGCATGTGTGGTGCATGTTCGGTTCATTTTCGCATGTTTAGTGCATGTTCGGTTCATTTTCGCATGTTTAGTGCATGTTCGGTTCATTTGCGCATGTGTAGTGTATGTTCGGTTCATTTGCTCATGTGTGGTGTATGGTCGGTTCATTTGCTCATGTGTAGTGCATGTTCGGTTCATTTGCTCATGTGTAGTGCATGTTCGGTTCATTTGCTCATGTGTAATGTTCGGTTCATTTGCTCATGTGTGGTGCATGTTCGGTTCATTTGCGCATGTGTGGTGTATGTTCGGTTCATTTGCTCATGTGTAGTGCATGTTCGGTTCATTTGCTCATGTGTAGTGCATGTTCGGTTCATTTGCTCATGTGTAGTGTATGTTCGGTTCATTTGCTCATGTGTGATGTGTGTTCGGTTCATTTTCGCATGTGTAGTGCACATTCGGTTCATTTTTGCATGTGTGGTGCACGTTCGGTTCATTTGCGCATGTGTAGTGTATGTTCGGTTCATTTGCGCATGTGTAGTGCATGTTCGGTTCATTTGCTCATGTGTAGTGCATGTTCGGTTCATTTGCTCATGTGTAATGTTCGGTTCATTTGCTCATGTGTGGTGCATGTTCGGTTCATTTGCGCATGTGTGGTGTATGTTCGGTTCATTTGCTCATGTGTAGTGCATGTTCGGTTCATTTGCTCATGTGTAGTGCATGTTCGGTTCATTTGCTCATGTGTAGTGTATGTTCGGTTCATTTGCTCATGTGTGGTGCATGTTCGGTTCATTTTCGCATGTGTAGTGCACGTTCGGTTCATTTTTGCATGTGTGGTGCACGTTCGGTTCATTTGCGCATGTGTAGTGTATGTTCGGTTCATTTGCACATGTGTAGTGCATGTTCGGTTCATTTGCTCATGTGTAATGTTCGGTTCATTTGCTCATGTGTGGTGCATGTTCGGTTCATTTGCGCATGTGTGGTGTATGTTCGGTTCATTTGCTCATGTGTAGTGCATGTTCGGTTCATTTGCTCATGTGTAGTGCATGTTCGGTTCATTTGCTCATGTGTAGTGTATGTTCGGTTCATTTGCTCATGTGTGGTGCATGTTCGGTTTATTTTCGCATGTGTAGTGCACGTTCGGTTCATTTTTGCATGTGTGGTGCACGTTCGGTTCATTTGCGCATGTGTAGTGTATGTTCGGTTCATTTGCGCATGTGTAGTGTATGTTCGGTTCATTTGCGCATGTGTGGTGCATGTTCGGTTCATTTGCGCATGTGTAGTGTATGTTCGGTTCATTTGCGCATGTGTGGTGCATGTTCGGTTCATTTGCGCATGTGCGGTGCATGTTCGGTTCATTTGCTCATGTGTAGTGCATGTTCGGTTCATTTTCGCATGTGTGGTGTATGTCCGGTTCATTTGCTCATGTGTAGCGCATGTTCGGTTCATTTGCTCATGTGTAGTGTATGTTCGGTTCATTTGCTCATGTGTAGTGCATGTTCGGTTCATTTGCTCATGTGTAGTGTATGTTCGGTTCATTTGCGCATGTGTGGTGTATGTTCGGTTCATTTGCTCATGTGTGGTGCATGTTCGGTTCATTTGCTCATGTGTAGTGCATGTTCGGTTCATTTGCGCATGTGTAGTGTATGTTCGGTTCATTTGCGCATGTGTGGTGCATGTTCGGTTCATTTTCGCATGTGTAGTGTATGTTCGGTTCATTTGCTCATGTGTAGTGCATGTTCGGTTCATTTGCGCATGTGTAGTGTATGTTCGGTTCATTTGCGCATGTGTAGTGCATGTTCGGTTCATTTTCGCATGTGTAGTGTATGTTCGGTTCATTTGCTCATGTGTAGTGCATGTTCGGTTCATTTGCGCATGTGTAGTGTATGTTCGGTTCATTTGCGCATGTGTAGTGCATGTTCGGTTCATTTGCGCATGTGTGGTGCATGTTCGGTTCATTTGCGCATGTGCGGTGCATGTTCGGTTTATTTGCGCATGTGTGGTGCATGTTCGGTTCATTTTCGCATGTGTGGTGTATGTCCGGTTCATTTGCTCATGTGTAGTGCATGTTCGGTTCATTTGCGCATGTGTAGTGTATGTTCGGCTGATGGTCGTGTTCATACGTATGGCCGTGTATCGTAATCGAGCTTGGTCACATCTCTTAGTTCTCTCTCTATATTTCCTAAAATTGCTTTGCCAATTTGCAATTTATTTGTTTGTTCGATCCTTAGCTATTACAGTAAAAGCATATAGTGACCAAAAACAAATAGACAACAACTTCATGGGCGAGAGAGCCCCTGTTTTGCTTGGTTTTAGATGGATTGTTTAAAAAACGCCATATGGTTGCCGTTAGAATGAGTTCCCCAAACTGCCTGTCCATATAATGTGGTGTTGCCGTTCACCAATAGCAAATACCATGGGAGGGTTGGCTGTTGCGTTTCGGTTGTGCGCACGTGGTTGTGTTGCGCATATTGGTTAAGCCCACTTTTTAAGGTGTTGCGTGCAAATCACTACTTGATTAATTAGCTTTATGTTTATAGATTATGGGAAAGGGGCAAATCTTTAGATAGCTGTTGCGTGTTGGCTGTGTGCGTGATAGGGTTGCGTGTACGGGATTGTGTGTGTACGTGATTGTCGAGCGATGTGGTCACCCGTACATGATCGTGTTGCTAGTACGTGGTTGTGTCGAGCGATGTGGTCCCCCGTACATGATCGTGTTGCTAGTACGTGGTTGTGTCGAGCGATGTCGTCCCCCGTACATGATCGTGTTGCTAGTACGTGGTTGTGTCTAGCGATGTGGTCCCCCGTACATGACCGTGTTGCTAGTACGTGGTTATGTCGAGCGATGTGGTCCCCCGTACATGATCGTGTAGCTAGTACGTGGTTGTGTCGAGCGATGTCGTCCCCCGTACATGATCGTGTTGCTAGTACGTGGTTGTGTCGAGCGATGTGGTCACCCGTACATGATCGTGTTGCTAGTACGTGGTTGTGTCGAGCGATGTGGTCACCCGTACATGATCGTGTTGCTAGTACGTGGTTGTGTCGAGCGATGTGGTCCCCCGTACATGATCGTGTTGCTAGTACGTGGTTGTGTCGAGCGATGTGGTCCCCCGTACATGATCGTGTTGCTAGTACATGGTTGTGTCGAGCGATGTGGTCCCCCGTACATGATCGTGTTGCTAGTGCGTGGTTGTGTCGAGCGATGTGGTCCCCCGTACATGATCGTGTTGCTAGTGCGTGGTTGTGTCGAGCGATGTGGTCCCCCGTACATGATCGTGTTGCTAGTGCGTGGTTGTGTCGAGCGATGTGGTCCCCCGTACATGATCGTGTTGCTAGTACGTGGTTGTGTCGAGCGATGTGGTCCCCCGTACATGATCGTGCTGCTAGTGCGTGGTTGTGTCGAGCGATGTGGTCCCCAGCACATGATCGTGTTGCTAGTACGTGGTTGTGTCGAGCGATGTGGTCCCCCGTACATGATCGTGTTGCTAGTACGTGGTTGTGTCGAGCGATGTGGTCCCCCGTACATGATCGTGTTGCTAGTACGTGGTTGTGTCGAGCGATGTGGTCCCCCGTACATGATCGTGTTGCTAGTACGTGGTTGTGTCGAGCGATGTGGTCCCCCGTACATGATCGTGTTGCTAGTGCGTGGTTGTATCGAGCGATGTCGTCCCCCGTACATGATCGTGTTGCTAGTACGTGGTTGTGTTGTGTACAACTCACCACTTGATAGATGAGTTGCAGACACTGCGAGTTTTTCTTAATGGCGGTCGGAGGGCTCATGGTGGCGCGTTTGAAACTGCGGGACCTCGAGATACTGTCAGCGGTGTTGCGCTGAGAGAATAAACTGTTCACCGAGTTCCTACGAAGATAAGAAAACAAAACATTTTCAAAAAAGTTGGCGGTTAAACCGCGGGCTACCGTGGCCAACAAGAAAATGCTCAAAAATTACCAGAAAGGCTATAACTAATCGACAAGGTTTCTACTTAGTAACATCGTAGAAAAAAATGACCATATAGCGGTTTTATCCCTGATTTGTGAAGTTAGCAAGCGTCAAACATCTTTTTTTTTTTTCAATTTTTTACATTAAAAGTTAGCAAGCCGACGAAGCCACCTGGTATTTTCAAAACATATATATATATCAGCTCTTCTGTTACATTTTTCGGTGCTTAAGCTAAATGTAAAGAAACTCACTTGGTGGAGTCCGCGAGGATGCCTCGCGCCTGTTTCGTGGTGGCGTTCTCCCTCGCGAGTTTGAGCCAGCCTTGCGCGTTATACAACACAGGAAGCGTCCCTTGGCAATGATTTACGTAGAACGTGTCTTTTTTCGGACCCTGCTTCACCCAGGATTCCTCTACAAATACACAACAGTAACCCCGAGGGTTATATACCCTGGTTTACCCAGGACTCCTCTCGATTACACAACAGCATCCCCGAGGGTTGAGAGGCCTTTCTCGAACGTTTCCGTTAAAATTTCAGTGTCCAGCCCTTCAAATTAAACTCGGGATAAGAAAAATCTTGATTTAGAAGTGTGGGGGTATTATTACGAGATTCCCAACGAAAGCCATGTGCAGACAACATATTTTCTCAATTGCTGCGATAAGCCTTAGTCTTCCACCGCGCTCACTTCTATGCTTTACTTTACCGGCGCTCGACAACAATTTAGATATTTTTGCAATGGATGTCATTTCTTTGAGGGTTCCTTGTGAGGATGAAAGTATCTGGCCTCTTTTGGGAGGTATGGGGGAGGTGAAGGGGGGAAGTTGGAAACAATTGAGTAAAACTCTGATTCAAAGTGCCGTTTCTTGGGTACTCACTCTGATTCAAAGTGCCGTTTCTTGGGTACTCACTCTGATTCAAAGAGCCGTTTCTTAAGTACTCACTTTCGCTGCAGTGGTGTACGTAGAGTCTGGCCAAGAAGCTGCTGTCATTAGCGCCCGGGAAGATGGATTCCTCATCCAGGATCCACAGCAAGCCCTTCTGCTCGCTCTTCAAGTCCAGCGTGGATCCGCGAGTCTAGCACAAGAACACAGAGTTTAGGAGAGCGTGAGAGGGGCACCAAGGTGAGCGTGACACAAGTGTCGTGACGGGTGCTTCAGTAAGTGGGGATATATATTCAATTCGCACGTTCTTTGCGGAAGCAATGTGAAGTTGTGGTGGTAATTTCAAGGCGTGACAAGCAAGAATCTATTTCTTGCCTTGTCTTCCTACTTTGCAGTTGTGTGAAGTCGTCCAGTTTTAATTATTCTACACGAAAAGTCATTTTTTTGCCGCCAAAACAATCTATACGTATGTATCATGATACTGAAGTAACGTGGCTAGTGTGACACATCGTGACGCTATTATTGTGGGAAGTTGCGTTACCCTCTCCAATGGTGGAAGTTAAATAAACGAAATAACAGGGCTATCTTTAATAATTGTTGTAAATGTCTCTCTATCTTACCACTCCTTGTGCTGCGCGATCAAACACCTTAACCACGGGGTCTGGCGGAATAGATTCACTCTCGTAGCTACACTCGATGTTCTCCTGGTGAACCAAACAGCGAATACGTAGTAAGTTAGCAGCTAGAAAGATGTGTGTGTGCGTGCGTGCGTTCGTGAGGGGGGCAGAGGGGTGAATGTGAATGTGTTCACTTCGTTGAGCAGCAACGAGTCGGAAATCTAGTGTAGATACCGTACCGTATAAGCAAGAAATAAGCCATCTCCCCTAACCCGAAGCAAAATGAAAGATAATTCGAAATATATTTTTTTCTTTCCAGGCTCCAGTCATCAGTATCACACAATTCTCAATTCCCCTCGGTGGTTTGGTTCATACGGATTCCCTTTCTCTCGGTTTTCTTTGGTAGCTCGAGTTATTTTGATTCCACTGTATGTGATGTATGGCCCACACATTCTACATCTTTTACTTGAGTCCCTCTTTTACTGATCCCAACTGACGGCAACACATGGGGCATGCTCCCCAGTTGATCTGGCCTATCAAAAGCCGGTGTGTGTGTGTACGGTGCGTGTGTGTGTGTACGGTGTGTGTTGGCCTACCTGGCCGTATCGTTCCATCTGTTGGGTGAAAACAGTGTGATGGAAAAACTTCTGCAGCCGCTCACACTCGTAGTTATGACAGAGGTCCTCGAAAGACGCGCCACTGTCCCGACCCATGGACATGGCATTCTGGAAGCCAGGCGAGTCCAGCACATGAATGGTGGTCACGCTGCGAACGCTGCACTGCAACGCTCTGTCAGGGAAAACAACAGTTAAACGAGACATCAAACTGGCACACTGTACTGGAACCCTTTTGCAAGTCACAGAGTAATTGACAAGCTCCAGACAAGGCGGGGGTCGGCGAGTTTACAACAGACAAGTGCAAAAAAATGAGACTCTGTCCCAACTAGCCGCTGGGTTTCCCCTTTTCTAACCTGTTGATGAGCCTGATGAGTGCGTTGAACATCTCCTGGTACATGCCCATAGCAAAGCCCTCTAGCGCTTCTATAAAATTGGCGGCCGCTCCCCTGGCCTGTTTTTCGGGAGATGGCTCTCCAGAGGATGTTGGCGAGGGGGAAGTGCTCAGGGACTCTGCCTTGTTGCGCATCCGTATGGTGAACTGATTGATGGGAGGCGGAGCAAAGATGATTTCTGAGAGTTCTTCGGGCGTGGTGCCCAAGACCGTGGCAGCACGCTGGATGGCGGCAGGGTTGGCAAAGTATGGCTTGCTATCCGCTCCTTAAAGTAGGTCAATGAACACTTGAAAATACTCCACATTGTACAAAACTTCACAAAGATGTAAAAACAAATACGTCATAAACTGTTTATCCCTATGTTTTTGTCTCAGGTAGTCAGGTTCCCAAGCATACTAAATCAGTTAGGGAATTTCTATTTGTACATAAATAAAGCTGCTTTGGACAAAATAGATGTACAGTATCTGCTCCTCGTAATCAGTAAAGGGCGTGTAGTAAACAAATGAAGCTCCAGACTCTGGAACCCAGGGTTTAAAAGACGTTGAAAATATAAGGACATTTCAGATACCAGTAAAGAGGTGATATATAGTCATGCCTCTCTCCCTAAAATAGCAGGCTGCTAGAATTTAGCTAATCAGTCGCTATGTTGTTCATGATGCTATATTGCAGTCCTGCGGGTGAGGGGAAATAGGAAACACGTAGTTGACAAAAGATCAAGTTTCTTTATTGTGTATAAACAATGCAACTTACCTATGGTCACACCAGCAGATCCAAGGTGGTAGATGGCGGCCAGTGTAGACCAGATCGCCTTAGCTTCGTCTGCACTGATACCGAGCATGTTGAGCGCAAATTCCAGCTCCGTCCACTTGACTGAGCACTTGGCACTATCCACACTCTTTGAAAGAGATATAAATGATATTCGTAGCATGACGGAAACATGCAAACAATAACCACTGTACTGCCATGAGCAGTGCAACAGAAAATAGCCTACAACTTCTAGAGCGAGTTAGCTAAAACATAGGTGACCAGTTCCTCAATAGGGTTAAAAAAAAAGAAAAAAATGTAAATTTGGTAAATTCTTTGGCAAAAATGCCATAAAATTTACAAGATGGCATTTTGAAGATCTATATACTATTTTAAACTATGCAAATAATGGAAAAAAGAACAAAATCTGCTTATGTGAGGTCATTAAAAAGAGTTTATTCACTGGCCCCACTTACAGCTGGGTCGAAGCCTAAAATGAAATCGTTTGGCTCCTTGAGGGCAGCATCAAGTAGGAGCTCCTTCCTGTAAAAGCAAGGAACAAATTAATTAATTGGTAAGTATGAGCATAAACAGCCATAGTTCTATTATGGTGGTCACAGAGTCTCAGGGCATGGTTCCTACAACTGAACAGCTAAACAATTTAAGACAGAATTTCACAATTCAATACCAGCGTGAACTTTGTCAGTTCTTTCTACTTACAGTAGAAAGGTCTTTCTTTTCTACATTTTTCGCCGCTAACAATGCGTAGCTATTGATGCATTTTCAGAAAAATTTAAAGATGCGTGGTAATCTTTAAACTGGTTGTCGCGTTTCTGCAAATATAGAAGCTATAAAAAAAGCTATAAAACTCCACTCTCCAAAAAATCTGATTTGGAACTTCGGGGGTTGGCATCTATGTTTTAGAGAATTCGAGGGGAAAAAGAGAATTTTAAAGGCCATTACCAGACTTTTCCCACACAAAATGTCAAGCTAAAACTGACTATGCAAATTTAAAAAAGGGTAAAATCCTAAATTTACTGATTCCAACAAGGCATGCAGAAGGCTCACAAATGTACTTACTGTACATTATTGTGCATTTAGTTACCTTAGCTTTGGGTCGCTGCCAGACAACAGATAATAGAATATGTTGAAAGTCCCTTCGCCTTCCTTTTGCCGAACAACCCGTGATTTCTCCAACAAAAATGTCTGAAAAACAAGTAGATAAGCCAAGGGTCCATAAGTACTAGGCCTCTATCTGTATACACCATAACTTGCACCTTTATTTAAGGATGTTATTTGTTATTTACATATCACATTTCCTTTTGCACTATGACTAATCTGAAAGGTCGTGCAAGCCAGCCCTCCAACTCATGTCCTAGTTATTTACACCTAGCACCGCTATACCTCTTATGTTACCAGGTGTGTGGCACACCACCTGTCAATACCATTCTCCTAGCACTACCACAACAATTCCACATATTCTTTTTTCCACAGGCATGACAAGCAAGCTTACCTGCAGGGATCCGCAAGTCAGTCCTCCTGCTGAATCAAAGTCTAGACTCACAAGAAGTGTAAATCTGGTGGCATTCCTGTTCAAAATGGTCTGCACATTTCCAAATGACTCTAACAGTGCAAAGATCCCTTCGAAATTTTGATCTGGAAAGACAAAAGCAGAAATTGTTTATAAGAAAATGTGGGCATTGAAGGAGGAGATAGGAGTGGTATATCATTGATTCAAGTCAACATGACTCTCAGAGAGAGGTGTGGCATACAAGGGTATATATTTATAAGCAGGAATAAACGGGGACATGTGCCAAATTATAGCAGTGTTACCTGTGACAGGGGAGTGAGAAGAGCCAGCTATCGATGAGAGGTAGTGGAGGATATGCTTTGCGCAAGTCGTCTTTCCAGATCCACTAGACCCCATCAGCACCACAGACTGGTCTATCCTGGTTGCGAGCATGTTGCGGTAGGCCGTCTGGGCTGTGGCAAAGATGTGTGGTGGCATATCCTCCTGCTTACATCCACGGAACATCTGGATAACCTGTAAGGGAGCTTAACACAGTTAGTTTTAACCCTATTCAGACTGGGGGGCTCTTGCGCTCCCCCCCCCCCCCCCCCCCCCATCCATAACTTTTGAACCATTGGAGCAATTATGACCAAATTTTCAAAGAATCATTATCTGACAAAGAGGAACAAAATGATATATTGTGTTGCCATAGCAACACAATATGATGTCATTATGACATCAGGGCATCTGGATAACCTGTAAGGGAGCTTAACACAGTTTTAAGGAAGCTTCACAACACTTAGGCATAGTTTAGATACCATTCTTTTCACGTACTCTTCCAAATTCAAATACATGCAAATGAACAAAGTTGGTTGTTTTATCTTCATTTGCATATACTTTAACTTGGAACAGCACATGAAGAGAACGCTGTTTATATTAGGCCTTAGCAATAATGGGATCATGATGCTTGGAGAATAACACATTGTGGGGTAAACTATTACTTATTAAAACTCGAGGTATTATTGTAAGATGTTGGTTCCTGGGGAAGAAGATAGCCAGGGAACTAGTTTATTTGATCTTGCATAGAATAAGTTGCTGCACTTCTTGGAATTGCTTCTAGCTGCTCAGTTTGCTTCTTTACATTATCAGTGTAGATGGCAAGTTGCTACTTTACCTTATAAGTGTAGATAGCAAGTTTGCTACTTCACCATATCAGTGTAGATGGCAAGTTGCTACTTTACCTTATCAGTGTAGATGGCAAGTTTGCTACTTTACCTTATTAGTGTAGATGGCAAGTTTGCTACTTTACCTTATCAGTGTAGATGGCAATTTTGCTACTTTACCTTATCAGTGTAGATGGCAAGTTGCTACTTTACCTTATCAGGGTTGATGGCAAGTTTGCTACTTTACCTTATCAGTGTAGGTGGCAAGTTTGCTACTTTACCTTATCAGTGAAGATGGCAAGTTTGCTACTTTACCTTATCAGTGTAGATGGCAAGTTGCAACTTTACCTTATCAGTGTAGATGGCAAGTTGCTACTTTACCTTATCAGTGTAGATGGCAAGTTGCTACTTTACCTTATCAGTGTAGATGGCAAGCTGCTGCTGGGGGTTGATGACAATCATGTTGGGTCCGGCGTAAGTGTGGATGAGGTTACTTCCATATCGTTGACGCAGGGTGTGAAGGCAGCTGGACTCGTTAAGGTAGCGCAGGGTGGCAAGGTCCTCTGCTCTATCATACTGAGGAGGGTTGGCCTGCAAATACAAGGTATCACGTCACATCAGGAGGGTTAAACGATGTCAACCTAGGGCTCAAAGCTCATGATTTATACTAGCCACATGTGCAGACAGTTTTGGTATTTAACTTGCACAGCTCAAATTTTCATTGCACTGAGCCTTAGTTGAAGTGCACACTTACACATACATAAAAATCTAAAAACCACCTTCCTTCAAATAAAGATGTATAAACAAAATCATTTTAAAAGATTGTCATACAGTATGCAAAACAATATAAACAAAGCAATCTCTATAACAAATTGATGATTATGGTTATTGTGGTTGATAACCCACAAGATCAGTAGGATTTTTAGGATTTGTGGCATTGCATTTAGCATGAGATTAAACCAATTTCATCACTCACTAGTGTCCCTAGAACAGTCAAGTTTTTATAAAGTGTACATCTTTTTCGTCATAAAGAAAAGACACCCCCCCTCCGCTCTTGTCCCCCACCCATTATGTACCAATCTTAAAAAGGTAACACTCACAGAGTTCAAAATAGCAGCCGGCTGTTCTCTTGCATTTGCCAGCTCTTTTTTCTGTATTCCCCTTTCATATTTTGGGTATGCAGGCTTTTTCCCCCAACAAAATCCACAAAGCCCGCAAAATCTAGCAGATTAAAAAAACTATATTTTTTCTATACCCACCTTCTCAATGTTCTCCTCCTCAATAGTAATGAGCTCCCCTCCATGGTCCAGCTTGACTTGGCACATGGGCATCTCATCCTCATTAGCACCCTCTGACGGCTTTAAGCGCAGCACCCTACCACCTGAGAACCCTGCCTTGTGGACCACCCACACCTTCTCTGCATCATGCCACGCCTTGTTTGATGCCACCTCCTCCACAGACTTGGGCTACAGATGAAACAAAGACATTTGGGCATTGGGATTTTTACAGAAATATCTCACAACACAAAATGTTGGTTGTAAACCACGGGCCTAACTGCCTTCAATACACAAGCCAAGGCATAACCAGTTTTTTTTAATCTCTTTAAAAGGCAAAAAAATATATATACCAAAATACACCAGAATGACCAAAAATTTAAATGGCAGGCTTGGAGCTCAAAATGGTCCAGGAAAGCCCTTGGCAAAGGTGACACAAATGGTCCAGGAAAGCCCTTGGCAAAGGTGACACAAATGGTCAAGGAAAGCCCCTGGTAAAGGTGACACAAATGGTCCAGGAAAGTCCTTGGCAAAGGTGACACAAATGGTCCAGGAAAACCCTTGGCAAAGGTGACACAAATGGTCCAGGAAAGCCCCTGGTAAAGGTGACACAAATGGTCCAGGAAAGTCCCTGGTAAAGGTGACACAAATGGTCCAGGAAAGCCCCTGGCAAAGGTAACACAAATGGTCTAGGAAAGCCCCTGGTAAAGGTGGCACAAATGGTCTAAAAAAGCCCCTGGTAAAGGTGACACAAATGGTCCAGGAAAGCCCCTGGTAAAGGTGACACAAATGGTCCAGGAAAGTCCCTAGTAAAGGTGACACAAGTGGTCCAGGAAAAGCCCTTGGCAAAGGTAACACAAATAGTCCAGGAAAGTCCCTGGTAAAGGTGACACAAGTGGTCCAGGAAAGCCCTTGGTAAAGGTGACACAAATGGTCCAGGAAAGCCCCTGGTTAAAGGTGACACTAGTTTACTACTGCTCAGTGGTTGAATAATTCATACATGAATAAGGGTACTGCAGAATAATCCACTAAACTTGGACTTGGACCGCTAACTATTTTGAATAATTTCAAATGTGATAAAAAGTAAGTCATGTTTAAGTATTTTTAATGACAAATTACACTCTACAATCTATTACAATTATTGACTTCTGCTTTCTTGTGTAATATTTATAAAAACATCACACAAAGTATTTTTCCTGAAACAGTTCCTATTCATTATTGTCTTTTGGTTTGCAGGAAAAACTTCATTCTTTTCCTAACTAAGAACTGCTTACCTGAACCTTAACATATTTCTTTTTTATTTATTTTGCTTTTTGTCTAGGCTAGGTGATTTACAGACAGATAAGTTGATTAATAAATAGACATGCTCATTTATTTTGGGTTAATGGAGTCTACACTATTGCTTGACCTGACATAAAAAGATTAATACTATAAACATGAATTCCTACACACACATACTCCTACTCTTTTTAAATAGAACTATGTAGAACGGCTCGAAAGAAAGAAAAAGGAACCCAAAGGAGCAGTTCACAGTAAATAGGTAGAACTGATTAACTGAGTGCTTAAACTATGCTATTATTGAGCTACTTTATGACATTCACTACACTATATTTTTGAAAACAAAAAAGTTTTAAGGCATTTTTTTTTCTGGCAACCTTTTTCAAAAGTAGTACAACAATGTAAAATTAAAATTTGAAAATAAAAACCTGGCATAATATGCTTTATTTCCTTAAAGGATGTTTTGGAAGCTTTTATCACTGCTCAAGTCATGGTTATCAAAAATTAAACCCATAAACCCAACACATTTAAATAACACATTCAAAAATATTTAAAGGTCACAATAACAAACCACTGTTGTAATAATACAATGGTACAATAACATGAGCTATCAATAAATGTAGCATACATGTGCTCAGTGATTTTTAGAATTTGGTACAGTACCTTTTCACAATATGTCATGAAAATCGTTGCTTGCATAGCTACAGTCTTCAGAATTATAGAGTCAACAAAAACTGAAATACTCCTGGCTTTCTAGCACAGACTGAAGAATCATAATAGCAGGATCAAAAGCAAAACTGATTTTTTTGAAGTTTACTTGTGAATATTGGTTAATGTGACTAGTCTCAAATTCTCAAAGTCAAAACTTAGTGATTTTTGCAAACCAGAATTTTCATCAGTGCTTCAGATAAACCTATTTCATTAACATGCTGAAACTTGTTGGTTCGAGTACAACACAATAGATTGGCTTGACAGTTCATTAGGTTAACCTTTGCCACAAATGTCATGATGCTTAGATTAAGAAGCTGTTATCTCGTTGGTGTATCAAAGTAAAACTGTTATGGGGTTCAAGGACTTTGGGGTTAACTATTACTTGAAGGGCCTATCCAATATTTGTGTTAGCTTGATAACGCCTGAAAGGTGGACCTTTACACAGTTGGGTTGCCTAGTTAATGTACCTCATGGGCAATAATAATTGGGTTGGTCACATATAAATCAACAAATTGGCTCTACTGTAAATAAAGGGAAAAAAGACAACTACAGTATAAGTAAGTGATAAAGCTAATATCAAAAGAAAATAAAAATAAAGAAAGGTAGAACAAATTGTTTTTTAACCCTATTCAGACTGGGCTTTTTTAGCTGTCTGTGACTGGAGGGGAGCTAAAAAAGCCTCCCTTCTGTATTTCATGAACCATTTAGGCTATGACCATCAAACTTAAAGACAATGATCACCAGCATGCAAAGAATTGTCATGCCCTATTTTGGGTGTGGTTGAATCAACTATGATGTCACAATGAGGTCATAAATATGTCTACCTATTCTTTTAAATAATACTTAAATTATCAGATATCAGGTTGAAATCATCTTTCATCGTTCAGATATGTCAGAATCAACCTTTTTACAGCTTTACAATGGAAAAAGGCCATAAAAGCGTTTATAATCAATTTTTTGTAAGAATTTCTGCCATCTTGGGTCTGCCATTATTTTGGAAAAAAGGATTTGCATGCATGTATTACTGCTCCTAGTAATGATAAATACATAATATTACCTTTTAATGTCATCTAGTAAATCTTTGAAAAGCAAAATTTACCCACCCCTCCCCCAAAATATTTAAGGTAAAAAATTCTAGCCCAGTTGTGAAACTTGTCACCTTAACAAACTTATAAAGTCAGAACAGGCAATTAAATCTGAGAAACAGGACCTAAATATGAAAAATTCACTACTTTTCAGTTTTTGGGAAACTTATGTGTGAAAAAACGGTTGCCATTGTAACAAGGAGTGTCTCCTCAACATGTCAATGGCATCAAAACGTCTGCAGATAGATTTTTAGGAAAAGTCACCAAGTCTTAGCCTGTAAGCTGCTATGGTTCAGAAGTTAAGCAATTTTCCTGGAGGGGGGGCTTAAACAGACCCCCCCCCAGTCTGAATAAGGTTAAGTAAGCAGCGGCCAAAAATCCTGTTACTAAAAAGTGTTCAACCTTTTTATTTACCTTTGTGTATTTCGAATATTAGTAAAAAGCTGCTGGTGCCTTTTTTAACAATCTTGATGGAAATCCAGGAAAATAAATTGCTGAGTTTACAGAAACATTGCATTTCACCTTAATAAGAACCTTCCAAAGTATACCAAAAAAAAAGGTTGCAGGTGTCAATTTTTTTAGTTACAATATTTTTAGCCACACACTTCTTGAATTTCTAAAATAACTTGATTTAATTAGAAATTAGTTTTATCAGTTAGAAGAAAATCCTTTGTATTTGTTGTCACTAGAGATCTATTGCAACAGGTGGTGGGCGTCCTTCTTTGGGTTGAAAAAAAATTCAATGCTTTTCTTTTCAGTCGATTTAGTAAGCAGCATTATTACAAGAGTAATGCTTTTAATTAAAATTCTATTTCCTTGTAACATCTAAATTCCACTTCTCGCTTTTATCAATTAGATGTCTCACTTTAAGAGCAAAGCTATTTCAGCCACAAAGTAAGTCTGAACCCACCAGACAGCATTCATTTTGCATACAATCTGGTGTTCCTATCCAGACAGGATAATTAAAGTTTGGTTATTTTACATGTTGAGTACCAGGATATAATAAAAACAAGTCTATGAAAAGGCAAAACACTTCAAATGAAAGGTTATCTTTATATTGATCCTGTGAACAAGCTGGATCATAAACAATAATAATAAGGCAGGGCTGGAAATTAAGGTAAATGTGCAACCAATTGAAAATCATCCATGATTTTTATGGGTATGACTCTGATTTGACTGAAAATACAAAGTTATATCTTTTAGATGTTAGTTCTGTAAGGCAATATGTCTCTAGAGACATTAAAATGAATTCAACACTGTGTGCCAATAATCATGATATATAACACTTGAAACCTTAGCCAGCCACAACAGCACTTAAAATGGGTCTCAAACAGTTGCATGGTTGCTCTGCAACCTTATTGGCTTCATATGGCCAAATACAGAAAGCTGACTTTCATATAAAATAAATACAATATACTAGATGTAAAGATCAAAATAATATTGACTGATCCACACAAAAGATTAAATGTTGTATTTTTTAATTCATAAAACAGCAATAAAAACAATCAGGATTCTTTGCCATGCTATGCAGTAAACAAATAATCTATGTGTGAATTAAAGCCATAACTTGATAACTGCAACAGACAAAACAAGTCTTTCTTCAAGCTAAATCTCTTAGTGTATGTAAAGATTGTGATGTCTAAAATAAGAGGGTATTAAAAAAAGACAATTTATCAAGTAAAAAGGAGACATTTTATCAGTGTGAGCTTCATTTGCCACAGCAGTACAGAGATAAGTTAGCATCACATCTAATCTTTCTGAAAATCCTGATACAGAGGTCAAGAGCTTGGGGAGTGATGTATGTGGAGTTATTTCAGTATCTGACATTATAATAAGATGACTGTATCATATTGGTCAGGAAATATGTAGTGGATGAGTCCATGATATAATTATACTTGAATTTCAAAATTGAATGTGTATACTCATGGATGTAATCAGAAATTGTTCTAGCTTTAGAATTAATATGGGAAGGGCAATCTCATATCTGGAGGTGACTTTGTCTGCATTCTTTAAGGAATCAATTTGACAATCAATTCTGGAAAAAAAAACACAAGCAAAATAATTTTGCTTTACAGTATTTTTTGTGTGATAATAATTCAATAAAACGATATTAAGGAAATGGGGAATTGTTTTATAAATTATCAAGATGTGTTTATTGTATTTGATGTTGTAATATTCACAAGGCAAAGCTGGTCTAAGTTAGAATTTATTATAAATTCCCAAGGAAAAGCTTAAATAACCTAAAGAAGATCAATAAAGATAACAGAGTGTGTGTAATTGTCTCCTGAATTCCACGAGAAACCTTTCAATAACACTTTCCGGAACCCCTAGGGAATCATTCCAGAGCCATCAAAGCATGAAACTCATTGTATGAGGATAAATTCTTTCATAAAGTAAATTATCATACAAGTCGATAAACAATAAAAGCCGATAGTCATTTTTGCGGTTACTCTGAAACCTCAAAATGATAACATTCCGTATTCTTAGGGTCACTGTTTGGATAAGTAAAGTAACACATTCTGGTCAAATTCACTTCAAACTTGTGAAATTCATTACAATAATAAATAATCGGTTTGAGGTTTACTGCTAGAAATCGATTCGTACTTAGACATTAACTTTTCGATCAAGTTCAAATGAGTTTAACACACGAGAAATTCAGCAACTAGGACGTAAACAATGTTTTGTTTACATGCGGATTTCAACACGTACCTTTTTCTTCATTCTCTTGGAGCCACTTCTTTGTAGCGTGCCAGCTTTGAGATTCGAGTCATCAAGTTGGATAAAAGAACCATCTAAACCGCTTCTTACGCTCAATTCTGAAAGCTCCGAAACCGGCAAAACCTTGATGACAACTTCCTCGCCTGACATGGCGATCATTTCGATGATTTTCTCTCTGTCTATGTCCTCAACATTCGTGCCATTGACCTCGATAAGTCGATCTCCTGGTAAAATACCCTTCACCGTGTTTGGACCAACTGGTTCAACAAAATGCACTGTTTTGTCCCCTCTCCCGGGAGTTGTACCCCTTCGCAGAGCAAAGCCGAAGTCACCGCTGGATCTACGTTTAATTCGAATAATTCTAGGAGCCCCTGGACTAGCTGGCACAACTTCTGGTAGTTGCAAATCCACTCCGAGACTTTCAAACGATTTCTCAGTTGGTGATACAAGGACCTCGGGCTGCGAATACACACCGTCCGCATACTCACGCGAAACCTTCTCATCGTAAATTGGCTTGTTTTCCATCGATGTATCCATAAAACTTAGATCTTGGGGAGGTGCAGAGTAAGAATTAACTGAACTAGAAACTTTTATTTCCTGTTCGTGTCTGGGTGTCCTTCGTGATCCACCGGCATTTATAAACTTTAGCTCAACCATTCCACTCTCATCCGGTTGAACAACTCTTGGAGGTTTCGGAGGTGGGTTTGCTGGGGCTTCGCGTTTAATGCTATCCTTCTTGGGTGTTCCCGATAAAGCAAAAGCTGTACTTCCTTCGAAATTTCGTCCCCTCGAGAAGGAATCATCCCTGTTTCTACCCTGAACACTGTCAGATCTGTCAGAGGTATAACTCATAGTATCTTGACCGTCTTCTCCGCTCTCACTCCCACGGCTGCCGTTTTTCAATTTAATATCAAGACTTGATGTCTTAGAGCTCTTTCTATGTGTTCGAGGCTTGGCAACTGGTTCTGCTCCGTCCCTATGATCAGCAAAACCACCGTTGTGTGTGTTGTTCTCGTGTAGTTTGTCCAAACTCGAATCTCTGTCCCCACTTGTCCTATACCGTGTTGCCCCGATGCTCCCGGAGTCACTACCCGATCGACTCTCGCGATTTAAAAACTCAGCCCGCTCCAAAGAAGGCGATGGGTTGTTGCTATCTACCTCGTGATCAACATCGTATTTACGTTTACGGAAACTAAACCTCCCAGCGCCCTTTTTATCCTCCTCGTTCCCACTACCTGCAACGATATCAGAAATGGCCGGTTCTTGAGCAGCTATCACTTGCGCTCGTTTCTCCAACTTCAGCTTTTCTTTCTCAGCCTTCTCCCTTCGTCTCCTTTCTCTTCTCTCTTCCTTGGTTTCTCCGGCCTTGTCCTTGTCCTTTTTCTTAAAGGAAAACATATTGTTAGATTCCTAAACACGCCAAGATGCGGAGTAGTTTACCCTCACGACTACAACATAAATGGCCGCCAAATTTTTAATTCATGAATCAAGGGATTGGAAAATATTGGTATCACGTGATACTCTCGCTCCCCACGGGGGGTATCCAGGGGTTCTCTGGCTCATTTACCTTCTTTTTGGGCAGAAAAGACAGCGGCATTTTGGATGAAAAGGCGCTCTCTACGGGAGCCTGTTGTGCGAGCGATGCAGGAGTAGTAGTGCTTAGCGATATGGCGCCGAACAAAAGAGTAAGCAAGCACCGAATGCAAACAAGCCGAACCAATCGACCCGGCCATAGTGTGACCCCAACTTGTCATGATTTTTGTCACATTTAAGACACAAGAATGACATACTTTTTCATGCAGATTTTCTAACTGCATACGTGCAACCTAGAATAGCATCAGTACTAAACAAGATTATTGACACGTCAAATTATTTTATGTGATACATCGTCAGGGCGGTGCGAATGTGTAACGCAATCTCGTACAAATTCTCATTTTATCCCAAACAGCTTTAATATATCTTTGGCAAAACTTTCAAAAAGAAAATGTGCATATGGATATATATCCTGTAAAAACAAGGTTTTAAGCAGACAAGTATACGTGTGAGATAAATTTGACAGAAGCTAAGCAGCCTGTTTGCGGAATAAGAAAAAACAAAGTACGGTAATCCAAAGCAAGTCGGGTTCGTTTGTTTAAGTCTAATGAAATATGAACAACATGTTCAAGTAACAGGTCACAGACGTAAAGAACCATGCATGCCTCAGGAGCAGCCACGTTGAACAGAATAAACAGATAAACGAAACGTGAATCGAGAAAATACGTCACGTACTTGTCACGCAAAAGATCACGCAAGAGAGGGTAACGGCACATTCCTACATGCTGCGCACAACTTTTTCAAGCTATTTCTGCGGCACACGTCGTAGACGCTTCTGTTCGTTATTCATTTTGATACGGTTTATAATTGATTATATTGTAAAAACTGCATACAAAGACCTTTATCTAAAGCTACACACGCACGCACGGCTTAAAAGTTGACAAATAATAATTTGAAAATGGTGTTACGAGCGCTGTGCTAGTCCAACTAGTCTAAGTTATCGACTGATGAAAAGATAGCTTAACTACAAAAAGAGTCCACTAAATAGCCATATAATGACTCAAATATTGAAATAAGAAAATATGCACTTCCAAAAAACCATGCCTTCGACGCGCAAGGTTTTACAAAAAAGCCATTAAAACCGTGGCAGCCTCGCAGCCTTGCCATCATAGAGAACCATTATCACCAGCCATCTCTACTTAGCCCAATAATTACAAAATACTTATTCAAAAAGCCTTACTTTGGAGGGAGAGTGCTTGCGCGTCTCTTGCGTCTGAACATGGTGGCTTTCGAAGAAGGATTGGATAAAACTGAGCGAGTTACGCCTCATCGCTAGAATCGCAAGCGAGCGAGAGCCTCTGTGGTTGTTTGCGACGATTTCGCCTGACTAGGGGCTGTGGAATGACTTTATCATCATTCGTTAGCAGATCTAGAATTTCCACAATGATAGGATCTTAGCTGCGCAAATCTGTGTGGAATACTTATGTTATCAACTCCGTTATCCAATCGCGGAGCTTCTATAATAGAGAAAATACATTTAATTAAATACAGTTTTTTCTATAAGATACGATAAATTCTTCCGGCTATTTCCGATGATATGATGCTAATGATAATGAAGAGTGTGTTATTTTTGCTATATGATAATTTTGTTGTTGTTGCTGCTGCTGCTGCTGATGATGATGATAGTGTGACTGTGATGGTGGTATGGGTGAATGGTGATGTTGCCGTGTTTGTGATGATGATGATGATGATGACGACGACGACGACGATGATGATGATGATGATGATGATAATGATGATGATAATGGTGTGACCATGTGATGGTGGTATGGGTGAAAAGTGAAGTTGCTGTGTTAAGTGATGATGATGATGATGATAATGGTGTGACCATGTGATGGTGGTATGGGTGAATGGTGATGTTGCTGTGTTTGTGATGATGATGACGACGACGACGATGATGATGATAATGATGATGATAATGGTGTGACCATGTGATGGTGGTATGGGTGAAAAGTGAAGTTGCTGTGTTAAGTGATGATGATGATAATGATGATGATAATGGTGTGACCATGTGATGGTGGTATGGGTGAATGGTGATGTTGCTGTGTTTGTGATGATGATGACGACGACGACGATGATGATGATGATAATGATGATGATAATGGTGTGAACATGTGATGGTGATATGGGTAAAAAATAAAGTTGCTGTGTTAAGTGATGATGATGATGATGATGATGATGATGATAATGATTATGATAATGGTGTGACCATGTGATGGTGGTATGGGTGAATGGCGATGTTGCTGTGTTTGTGATGATGATGATGATGACGACGACGACGACGACGATGATGATGATGATGATGATGATAATGGTGTGACCATGTGATGGTGGTATGGGTGAAAAGTGAAGTTGCTGTGTTAAGTGATGATGATAATGATGATGATGTTTTCTGTTTGAAATTGATGATGGTATTTGGAGGAATTTGTGTGTCGACCAAACCAGTGCGCTTACACCAGATAGGGTAAAACCAAAAAGTTTTATGCCAGATTTAAATTCTTTTGTGATACTTTTATTTGGGCAGCTGTCTACCCCTCCTAATAATACTAATTCCTGCGCACAATTCAAGCTGTGCTGTGTCTAAATTTAAAGGAGGGCATAATCGCGCACCTCGAATCTTAATTTACCATTTGATTTACTGACTTTGGTTTACAAAACACGTCCGCTAATGAGATAAATAGCAAATGGGGAAAAAGTATCTTTTTGCAAGAGAGCATATGCTCTCTTGCTTTTTGGTAATTTGTTTACTGTGTAGTGAGTGTTTTTTTCGTGTATAAATACGCACGTGCGTTTTGGCGTACTAGGAGCTACGCTCCTGGTTTGGATATATAGACTTGCGAGTTTTCGAGTCGAACGTTTTCCTTTTGCGCTCTTTTCGACATTTCGAGTATCGCGATATTAAAGTGACCCAAGTATTTTTTGTAACAAGGTATTCAGGTACAGTACAGTACTGCAGTGGTAGCAATGGAACACATTGCAACTTCAAAAATTTTGCTGTTATTCGGATAACACGATCCACAATGGGGCCAGGCAAAAAAATTGGCAATTGCCTCTGTGGAAACTATAGTAAGTTCTATGGCCCAGAGGTTGTAACCCCTTTTACCGGTACGAAACCGGATCCACCGAATTTTGCATATTTCTGTGTTTTTATGCGATTCGACCCTGTTGGCGAACCTACACTGCAAATTTGAGTTCTATTTCTTCCACGCGAACAGCTTTTGAAAAACATTTATTCAAATATATATGAAACTAAACCAAACATATTAAACTGTTTATTTCTAAGGTTTTTTAATTCACAAAAACAAACCTAATCCATCGTTGTAGTCGCACAAGTATTTGATAACGCGAAATAAAACTAATCAATTGTAAATGTTCCTACTATGCGCGTATAAAAATATGATTTTGTCAACTTTCTAGGGTTGTACCTTGATTATTCCAAAGCAGGATTGCATGTTTAAACCCTTGGAGCTTTGAACATCTCTTGGGTGCTTTTAGGAGACGTTTTTAACCACCCTGCTTCAGCGAAGACTGTAACACTATCATTTTATCACGAACAGCGGGAACAAATGCTCGGCATATTGCTCGTTTCGATCAGCAAACATGAGAAGACGGTGGTCCGAAAAAGCTACGACACCGACCAGGAGGTATAAGTCAAGAAAAAGAATAGGATTTATGTTTAGAGATAGTAAATTCTTTATTGCCTGTTTTATTGTTATGGTGTTTGCATTAAAATGTGCTCATGATATCTCAGTTCACCGGTCACGCGATCTATAAACAAAATGGCGCTGTTCACCAAAACATTCTCATTTGAAAACTTTAAAATCTATACTACCCGAATAGAGTGCATAGAATTCTTGCTAACTGATGCCTTTACATTCCTAATAGAATCCTCAAAATTCTTATTATGATTATTTCGAGGTTTAGCGTGGCGCCTAATACTCGCACAAAAAGGTCAATTAAACAAGAATTAAGTTCCTTGTGCGTCAATAAATTGAAGTGATAAGATGTGTGTGTAGCGGTATCAAGGTCAAATAGATATGAACCTTCACTCACAGGGCTATTGTTTCTTACCTGGCTTCTCGTACTTATCGTAAGTGACTCAAGGAAGTATGTGTTTTGTCGGCACTAATGGCGCAGAACCGCAAAGTAGGGTCTCACGAGCGGAAGCTGTCGGAGATAATTGGTGTGCATAAATACGAAAGGCGGCACACCAAATTAGGAGTTTGATCTTCACATAATGGGGCTTATTCCCCATCACGCAATAATCTGATGTTAAAGATGTAATAAGAATGAACAAGTAGTCTTAAACCCGCCAACAGCGCCAACATCAGTAAGCCTCACTGGCACCCGCGCGCTCGAAAAAGAAAATGCTAATGAAATATTCCAACAGTCTGAAGCAATTCCCAACATGGTATGCAAACAGCGCCAGGAAGCCAACAGTCTAAAGCAATTCCCAACATGGTATGCAAACAGCGCCAGGAAGCCAACAGTCTGAAGCAATTCCCAACATGGTATGCAAACAGCGCCAGGAAGCTTTCGTGCTCAGACTCATTTGACAGCAATGGTGATACTGCTTGCATGTTGCTTTTAAGTCAGAAAAATCCCTGATCTTATTCCGTTTATTCACGAGCTTCACGAATGAAGACTTAGGGAGAATCAATATTTAGCGGGGGGGAGGGGGAGGGCTACCATGTTTCCTTTTTTAGGAGGGGGGGGGATGGAGGACCTCAAATTTTAATCCAGGGTTTAGAGGGAGGGTCTTATGTTTTTAACAGATATTCTGATCGTCTAGAATTCTGGAACCTTCCATATTAAGAACACAAATGTAATCCGTCTTCTTATCACTTTCATGAATTTCATTTGACTGGCGTTGACAAGACATTTTTTACGGGGGAGCATTCCCCTGCACCCTCTCCACCTTTTTAAAAAATGCTCTTTACACGCCTGAAATATGGGTTGAAATTAACACTGCTCCTGACTATGGTGACTATAGGCTCTGCCGACCCTACTCCCCCTCCGTACCCCCACCGTACCCCCTCCGTACCCCCCTCCGTACCCCCTCCGTACCCCCTCCGTACCCATTAATGATGCTGAAAACAGCGACCATATCCCGGTTGACTTTTCTTTACTTTTTACTTTTTTTTTTTGTCCCGTTGCAAGAGTGCTCATATAGTTTTTAAAATGTTGATGCTCCTGAAGGAATGTACGGTACTTTTGAAGGGCATTTCACGACTAAATATAATTTCAACAAACTAACAAATATCTCTGAATTGTTACATATGTAACCATTTAATTTTTTTGTCCTGAATTTTTTGGGATTGAATTTTTTTGTCCTGTGGGTACTCCTTTCGGGGGGATTTTTTGTACTATAGATTAGGGGACGGTCGAAATATCTGAACCGAAAAACAAATCAACTTAGTAGCCCTCACTCCCGATAAATAATGACTGCTCCATAGATTACCAAATATCTCCTGCACATGTATGTCAGTTTATCCCAACAGACTTTCTCATAGACTATAAGATTATCATATGTACATTTTCAAGAGAAGGGGAGGGGAGGGCGCCAGTGGCAGGTTCAATGATTTCAGGTGAAACTAAGGATTGTTTTGATTGCTTTAAAAACACGCATTGCTTCAAAAGAATTAACCAGTCGCGTAGTGGTGGGCGTAAGAGGTGATAAGACATAGAAAAAAGGCAGAGCCAATTGCCCGAGGATCGAACCTCCTCAGATCTGATGATACAAAAGAAAAAAAATAAACCATACCTCCAGACATACGCTGAATCACCGTATGGCAGCATAATAAAGCTTTACGGCTAGGCTGGAGATTTTGGCTCCAGCACCGCTATCTAGCGAACTAGTGCTCTGGAACATGAAAAGAAAAGTAAACTGAACTATGCAGAAATGTGCGCGATCTAATGAAAGTTCATGTCCTCATTTTACATTTAATTGAAATATTCAGGCGTTACATATTCTATATTCTATAATGTTAAAAAAGTTAACTAAAACAATAAAGAAATATGCATAGAATTCCTTCCTTGGTATCAAGATTTTTGACCGCTACTCACCATTGCTCGCAAATCTGATTGTTTAGGGAAAGTCCATTTATTATCCCGAGGAGGGGGTATACTGTTGGGGGCCTCGATAAATTTTTCAGGTCTAAAGTGTGTGTGTGTGTGTGGGGGGGGGGGGGGGGGGGTGTCAAAGTGTTTGGATTTAAAAAGGGGGGTCACTGATTCCTTTGGGTGCTGTTCCTTCTATAAGATTTGACGGAGTGTCTAATCAGACTTGTCTCGGTTTGGGGGCAGTTATTTGGCATGCACAATCCAGGTCCAGGATACGTATTAAGCCACATTTTATCTATGCAATGCAAACCTGTATACACCCTAAATACATCTTTTTATGGTTTCCGCTATATAATATTATAAAGTGCTTATGTTCAATATCTAAAATATAAACAAAACATTTTAACAGTTTAATGCTATAAGCGCCTATTCTCCATCATCAAAATCCTCGTTCATATCTTTTTATCTGTCTTCCTCGCTCTTTTTCTTTTCTCTTTTTTCATGCTGCGCTTTTCTTGCAAGGAGAAGATCGAAAAGCCTTCTTTTACGTCATCTATAGCATCAACCATTATCAGGTTGCAACCTGGAGTTAGTCGCATCTTTAAGAAATTGAGTGCCTTCAATTTTTCTGAATAAATGTTTTCAGCCAATTTTTTCCCCTCCACTCTCTGTCCAGCTTGCAGCTAATCTCTTCATCGCGTTCCTTTAACATTGTCATTGCCGTTCCTTTCTTTGCTCCTTCTTTCTTCGATTTTCGGGAGGGGGGGCACCAAAAATATGGGGGAAGCGTAAGGGGGGGCATGGAAAATTTTGTTCTTCCTGGGTCAACTAATTTTATCCCTTTTATAAAAAATCTCACGCCTCCCCCTTTGGATAATAAATAGACTTTCCCTTAGGGCCCCCCAATGGTCTTTTGCGGCGAGAACCCCGTTTTTTATGCGAGACCGAGCATTTTTAGGCGGAGAAAGCTGCGCGAGCATGCGAGCACGGCGGAAAAAATTGCGCGAGCATGTGAGCACGGCGGAAAAAATTGCGCGAGCATGCGGGCAAAGATCCATCCCCGAATTTACGCCCCCTGCTAAGTCCAAACCCTAAATTGAATTCCGAGCGAGCTAGAAGGGAACTTCTTCAGTTTTAACGGCAGCGCGTGCTACCTTTCTCTCTTATATGTACAAGGGGGAACAGAAGAACTCTCGGAATGCCGGCTCTAATGGCTTGAAACTTCACCTAGACCATATTAGGTCAGAATATTTTTTAGAGCTTTACGATTTTCTTTCGTAGTAAAGTGAACGGCTTATTTCAATTTCATATTTTCAATGTAAATCATGACACACACAACGTAACGTAAACCACCAAGGATTCAACCCTCCTTGGTGAACCACTACTAAAGTACCCAGTTCTTACGGGTATCCTGTGTACAGGAGTCTGGGTCGAGGGGCTCGTGGAAATAACATATAACATGGCTTCGGTTCACTGAGTAGGACTCGCCAGCTTGCATTTCCTTATATGCCGGCCTCGAACTTTCCCGAAGCGTTTGAACAGAGGTGATCATTCAGGATTATGGAGAGAAAGTAAGTAATGGAGCCTAACTAAATTTCCTGCTACTAGCAACATGTCTTCTTTCATTCAAAATCTGTAGCTACGGTAAACGTTCCTTCCCAAAACGATGTTACGAATAGAACGATGTATATTACGGATAAAACTGATTAAAATAAGAAAGTCAAGAAGTTAAAAAGTCATGCTCTTACAAAAAAATTCTTGATCTATCAATTAACGTAATGCTTTTCATAGAAAAAGAATTGTCTTTTAGCTTTTGTCACCATGGAATATTTGATCGTTAATGTTGTAAATCATATCATAGACGCGAGAAAAAACTACTTATACTTAACTTATTTCACAACAAACGTATGGAATGAACCAACCGTTATAGCAAAACTTTTAATAAATCAGTTGATCAAGTTCTCGTAACGTATCTATCAAGTATAGCTGGGTCTGCATAGGCGTTATATAGATTGTGATTGTTAGTACCACCACGCAAATCAGCCAATGGAAATGGATGATTTTTTACACTTTGCTAGGAGGACAAAATACAGTGGTTGTAAATAATTACCCTTAGTTAATTTTTTTTTTGCTCATATCGCATCGTCAATCAACAGAGGACAGAGGTACAGAAGCCCATGAGGGCCACTTAAGGTTTTCGTTAACAACATCTCACCTTTCGGTCACGACTTTGAACAATTTGTGTCACGACAACTCACTTTGAGTGTCACGACAAAGCACTATTTGATTATCGCTTAAAACATTGCAGGTTTAGTTCACCATATCGCACTTTGTGTCTCAAAACATCGCACTTTGTGTCTTAAAAACTCATCATTTTGCCTTTGCTTATGGCATAGCACTATTTGTCTATTGCATAAAATATTTGACTTTGTGCTTTATAACATGGGACTTTGTGTCTTAAAAAATCTCGCGATTTGCCGAATGCGCAAATCATTTCAGGTTTTGTCTATTGCATATAATATTCAACTTTGTGTCTAAAAAAATCTCGCGATTTGCCGAATGCGCAGATCATTCCAGTTTTTGTCTGTGCATTAAATATTTAACTTTGTGCTTCATAACATGGGACTTTGTGTCTTAAAAAATCTCGCGATTTGCCGAATGCACAAATCATTTCAGGTTTTGTCTATTGCATAAAATATTTAACTTTGTGCTTCATAACATGGTACTTTGTGTCTTAAAAAAATCTCGCGATTTACCGAATGCGCAAATCATTTCAGGTTTTGTCTATTGCATAAAATATTTAACTTTGTGCTTTATAACATGGTACTTCGTGTCTTAAAAATATCGTGATTTGTCGAATGGCCAAATAATTTCAGTTTTTGTCTATGCATAAAATATTTAACTTTGTGCTTTAGAACTTCATTTCACAAATTTGAAGAGAATTTTCAAATAACTGGATTCTATACGAATGACCTGTGAGCTCCCTACAAGGACTAAAAACTAAACAGAACTTCAGGATAGGCCTAGGAAAAGAAGCCTTAGCGATACAGGATCAAAGGCTGAACTGGTTGAGAGCTCGCTTGAGCTTTATTCAGTGTTCTACAGATGCAGGTACCTCTAGATTGCCTTGCGGGACTACGGCCCCAATGATAACTCTACATCGGAAGCCTTTCCTCCAAACGATAAATCATGGCATTTGACTTTGTTTATAACTTAGGCGGCTCATCGCATTAATACTAATAATATCTAACTTTTTTTACAATCATTTACAGCATTCCATAATACGACTCACAATGGGTCGCAATGCTGAATTTTTTACTTTGTCTTATCAACAATGCTATTTATTTCACTGAGCCTTATGGCTTATAATCTTGATTTAATATTTATATTTACTTATATATCTCAATTTAAGCTCAGGATTTTGCAATTACGTTTCTAGTGTATTCGCAAAGCATGCTGGTCTATGTAGAAAAAATTCACTTTTTGCAAACGCACTTTGTGCTTCACGAGATTGCACTTTTTGCGTTAAGACATTGGACTTTTTGCACAACGACATGTGACTATTTGTCACACACGATTGGATGTTTAGGCTTGCATCATGGCACATTATGCAAATCGCCAACAACATCTGACTCTTGGCGTCACGACATGAGACAATTTGCTTCAAAACATTTCAGTTTTTGTCTATTGCATCAAATATTCAACTTTGTGTCTAAAAAAATATCGCGATTTGCCGAATGCGCAGATCATTCCAGTTTTTGTCTGTGCATTAAATATTTAACTTTGTGCTTCATAACATGGTACTTTGTGTCTAAAAAAAATCTTGCGATTTACCGAATGCGCAAATCATTTCAGGTTTTGTCTATTGCATAAAATATTTAAGTTTGTACTTCATAACATGGTACTTTGTGTCTGAAAAAATCAGTTTTTACGTAATCAGCGAATAAAGAATAATTGCCATCAAAGCCTCGCATACCGCAGTATCGATCGTTCGTTGATTCTAGTTGGAAAACCGTCCTCACTATTGTTATGCAATGCGGCCTAACAAGGGGTCAATCGACCTACGGGACCCCTAAGCCGCTTACAGTGGTTGACAGAAACTGTTTAAGTGTTGCTTTGTGTTCTTGTATTGGCATAATGTACATTGGCAGGAGCATAACTTGGCCATTTTCAGTCACCCATTTAATAATTTGCTCTGCCAATTTTCTTGTATTTTAGCGCATTCTCGCCAAACATGGAGTTGTCACATGTTTGTGACCAGATGTGGAAAGCTGATAGCAACCGGTTAGTCCCTGAAGTTGACTATGCTATCGACCCTCAAGGAAAGACTAGGTTTCACTCTAGGTCTGACCAGGCCAGCGACCCTCTTTTCACCTGGGTCAACCCAGAGGCACTGCGTAAGCCAACATATGATGGTAGGTACCCCCATTATCCCCCTCTTGACCCCCACTAGCCACCTGTGCCCTTTTTTCCCCACTTGCCCCTACACCCTCTTGTGGTGTTCTTTCCCCCACTAGCCTCTGTCTCTCTAATTTCCCATAAGCCGCTTGTGACTTTTTGTTTCTATCTAGCCCACTCTGTGCCCACCCCATACCCAGCCAATTTGTGACCCTATGCCAATTTATGACCCTAAGCCCTCTTTGAGCCCTACTAGCTCTCTTTCTTCCCCCGACTAGCCCTTCTGACCCTTTTGTCCCTTGCTATCTCCTCTGTGCCCCTTTTGATCCCAACTAGCCCCGCACTAACCTTTCATTTTTATTTAATATCCGATTTATTCATTGTTTCTTGTAGCTTTTGTCAAACTTTTGGACAATTATGCTTCTGAGACTGGCAAGCCTGAAGTGGTCAATCAGGAGGAGATAAATGAGAACCGAGTATTCATAGATAGAATTTATGACACTGGCCCCATGGAAATAGCTCATAAGTTCCTTGCTGGGAAGGGCCTGGTTCCTAGTGACAGGCCAGGATTCAAGAAAAAGTTGTACCAGATGTGGTTTGAGTTGTACCAACGTACAAGAGGGTAAGGCTAATCTTCATCAAGCTCTCTGCTCTGAGTGATGACTAAATATAAGTATATTTTATATTCAAAATCAGGCCCGTATCCAGGAGGCTGTGAACACACCCCCCACAACGGCCGAAGGTCCACTTTCGGTTCCAAATGGAAGTTTTATTTGTAGACAAAACTATAAAGCATAAGCTAGATCACTTTGGTACGTAGCCAAATCCAACAATAAACGTCCCATGGAGAGACTGCAAAGGCATAAAAAACCCTTTTTGTTCTTTCGGGGATGGTCAGATTTTTATCAGAGAACTTATTCTTAAACTTTGGATTATGCACCCCCCCCCCCCCCCCCAAAAAAAATCCTGGGTACGGACCTGAAAATATATACATCTTTATTGCATAATGGCCTGCTTTACTAACTGGGTTGCTGGGAATGTGTATCCCCCTTCAATTGTTATGACATTCAACAAACACCTGCCGGAACTGTTACTGGATTCATAATATTCAGCGTCATTGATGACTATAAATCTCTTGTCTTCTCAGATGAGAATGTTATAAGGAGGTCAAATATTATTTTCTGTTGCTTACAGGTGCCGTGTAAAGGACTCATCTGGGTTTGAGCATGTATTTGTAGGTGAGACTCGAGGAAAAGAAGAAGTCATTGGTTTCCATAACTGGATTCAATTTTATCTCCAGGAAAAAGCAGGAGTCGTGGACTACAAGGGATTCTTTCCAAATAGAAATGTAAGTTATGCAAACTATTTAAATTTACTTTTGCAATATTTGGGACAGTTAGCTATAACCATTTTCTATTTGTCTGGCCTGTAGCCACTAATAAATTCTCCTATCAAACAATGTACACCTTTTTTAGGTATCCAACCTTGCTTAAACAGCCAGTGTAAAGTCCAAGTACTTGTTTTTTACTAAAATGCTGCATTTAGATAACTCTAATAAGCCACTATCTGGGTTTTAAGAATGGACATTTAATAGAAAAGTATGATGTTAAAAATACTACTTAATCATAATTAGGTTAATTGATGTCAAAAAGAAGTTTTAACAGATGTGTAGATAAAATATTTTGATAAATGTTTTTAAAATATTTTCCTTGAAGTATTAAAATACTTAAATGACAGAGTGCCTTGTTTGCCTTTTACTGTTAGCAATGATACTTTTTTAACAAGAGCTTTAACATAACTCCTGTTATGCAGAAACGAATGTCAACAGATGCCATGAAAGAGTGCCAGTTGGTTACCATTCAATTCAGCTGGAAAAGTGGTGTGAAGCCTATTGGCAGCTCCTTCATTGGTACCAGCCCAGAATTTGAGATGGCTCTCTACACCGTCTGCTTCCTTGCTGGTGGTGGTCATGACGTTCACTTGGATATGGAAGATTATGATGTGATTATCAAAATTCACACATTTCATGGGGGAAAATACATAGGGTCTTGCTATCCCCAAGCTGTTTGAAACATCAAGTCTGCTAGCTACCTGTAATTTTCTAATTGAAATTAAAATTTCCAACTAAAAAAATTATCTCATTCACTCCAACAATACAAATCTTTTAGTAGAAGCCCATGTTCACAAATGCTAAAGCTAAATGAGACACACAGGTGATAATTGGCATCATTACAAGGTAGATTTTGACAAAGTATTTGTTTATTTTCTCATTCTATCACAACAGACAAATTTAATTTCCATTATATGAGTGTCATGTTTTATCCATAAGTTCCACGTTACTTATTGCACCCCTTGAGTCTCCTTTGAACATCATAAAATGGCCCTGCACTTGAGCTATGCTTTTCTTCCCTGTACCATCCATGACACGGTCTGCAAACTCAGTGGCAACTGTTGCTGGTTGCTCTGGATAGAACCGTGCAAACATTCGCACTAATTGCGACCTTGAGGCCCAGTCAATCTCCTGCTTGAAGTCAACTCTTCCTGGACGGATAAGGGCGGGGTCAAGGCGCTTGAGATGGTTGGTGGTCATAAAGACAACCCTTTCCTCCGAGGACGCCACTCCATCCAGTGTGTTTAGGAGACCACTAAATGTGACCTTAAAGTGATAAATAAGGGTCAATTTAAACAGTAAGCTTTATATAAAAACTGGCCCTAGAGCACTCCTAAAAAGTTGGAGGGCTGAATGAACTTTTCCTGACCACTCCCTTCCCAAAAAGGAGGAAGGGTATGAAGCATAGTGCTTAAATTTTCTATAGAGAGTCATATTCCCCTCCTCTTTGTTCTCTATACTGGTATCCCCTCTCGTTTTGGAGGGAACCCTGGATCTATCCCTGAATTATAAAAATCATTCCCAAAACCACATTCACCCGATTACTGGGTGAATAGGCCTACCCTGTTCTGGTACATGCCACCTCCCTTGTTAGCAGCATTGGTCTCGTCACGCTTTACAAATGCAGCATCAATGTCTTCTAAGAGAATGATGCTTTGCTGGGGTGCCACACTCATCAAATGGTTGAGCCTGTCATCAGTCAGGCTGCGATCACTCAGGTTCATAACACATATGCTGTAGTCTAGTTCACCAGCAAGCGCTTGACTAACGAAAAGAAAAATGAATTGTTCAGGCGAGCACACAGTCAACTTTCTTATCAGGGAGGAACAACAAAAGGTGTCTGTAGTAGATTAACAAGAATTTTTATTAGGAGGGAGTTAAAAAAAACAATTTAGATTAAATTCTACATTCATAAATATTATACTACTAGCACACCTAGGACAGCCAAGCCCTACTGTTCATTTTTAAATTAATTTTGGGAAAAAACAGCCAGTTTTCCATTTATCCACCCCCTGGCCACTACAGGTATCACTGCACTGAATAGGAACATAAGGTCCACAAGTATTTCATTTTAATTCATTTAATGCTGATGCACTATCCCTAATATATTATGTTTTTGCTCTCTTTTGTGCTTAACGTTGTTTAAACAAGTTTATTCTAAGAGTAATAAACTTACATAAAACTGCTCTTGCCACAGCCAGGAGGTCCATACAGTAAATATCCTCTTCTATATGGAATACCTGTGGTAGATATGGGCATTATACACCAGGCACTGGCCATGGAAACATGGGTGATTGGGTCATATACTATGTTAAGATATGATACATTTACTACATTTTCCCTCGCATCAGCAATGAGGGGTGGGGCCCAGCTGCCAACCCCACCCGACCCCATAAATTACATATGGCTGTATCCATTGGACATGCATCATTTTGGTAATGAGGGACTTAAAAGTTCAAATGTATTGCAATGAAAGAAGGGCTAAATTATAAAGAATGTATGAAAAAGTCTGTTATGTATGAGGAGCATCTGCATTGCCCATGGCACATACAGTACCTCTAGTATAATATACCTCTATCCATGTACCATCTAGGGCTTCCAATAAATTCCTTAACATCTGCAAGTATTCCCTCTGCTATCCCTTCATCCAATATCACTGAGTTCAACGGTCTCTTCCTCCGGGGAAAACCAAACTGTCTCCATTCGGCCCCCATGGGGATATACATGACCGTTTTCCCTTCTGTTTTAGCTAGCGCCATGGTCCGTGCCTCGTCGAGAAGATCGAAAAACACTTGTTTATCTCTACCGAGCATTGTCAGTGTCACTGTTTCCCAAGGTGCGCCTGTTGTAAGATCAACCATTTTTTCCCGGGATCGCTCCACGCGAATCCAATGTTTCCTGTACTGGAAAAAATGAGTTCCTGGACTTGGGGCGAAATCGTAGCGAGTAGAAACTCTTCCTGTTTCGTGCTGTTGAAATGTCGTTTCTACGCTTAAATGCTGCGCTCTGCTAACTTGTGCTGTGATCCACTGTAAAACCCAGTGGTAGCTTTTGTCTTTGGAAGGGACTTCAAGAGTAGTTAGAGCGAATCGTCGCAGAGCTACAAGTCCATGCAGACTTCCCTTACGCAAAGCTGCAAGCACTGCCCCAACACCAACCAAACCAAATCCTGCGGAAAAGTAAGGGTTGCCCTCCAGAGACGGTATCAAATCAGTAATCGGCATTCTCTAGACTAAAGGCGGGGAAAATACATATGAAATTGCTGGTTTTACAGAAAAAGCTCAATCCCGTCCGCCATATTGCTTTTGGACGAGCCCGCATCCGAAAAAGTCAGAGGTTGTCATTACACACAGGGTTACCATGATGCACAGCACTTTAGAACCGAAGGTCGGGAATGATTACCAGTCTGCCAGTTGGCCTAGAATACCCTTTGTACTCGTTTATTATCAATTTTAGATAGGGACCTTTAAATAAGCTAAACGGTATGGTCAGAAATGACTTAAATAAACTTCACTTTTTTCCTTTGCTAAGAAAATTTTCATCTCGTGTTTTTCTTCTTGCATTGAACATATTAGAAAGAAATGGGTTCAAAGATAGAGTGGAGTTAGAGTTTTAGAGGGCGAAAAAATAAAAAAGAAATGGGTTTTCATCTCCTGTTTTTCTTTTTGCATTGGACATATCAGAAAGAAATGGGTTCAAAGATAGAGTGGAGTTAAAGTTTTAGAGGGCGAAAAAAGAAATGGATTCAAAGATAGAGTGGAGTTAGAGTTTTAGAGGGCAAAAAAAGAAATGGGTTTAAAGATAAAGTGGTGTTCGAGGTTTTAAAAAGCGAGAAAAATAAAAGCTCCGCCTGTTTGTAGAAATTCTCGCACATACAGTATTGTTAATCTACAAAATTCTTACAAAAGCTTAGTTTTGCTTAAACAAAGAGCTAACGCTCGGTCAGCGAAACTAGTCTCACAGAGGCGTGGAAAAGATTTTTTTATTTTATTGCCCTGACTATATCAAGCCTATGCAGACCACTACAACTTGCCTGTAATTTTTTATAGTCATGCCATATAACTTAATAGCTTGTTAGCAATAACGATCATACGTCAGCCAAGAGAGAGAAGGGGGAGGTGGGTGAAGGGAAGGCGGAAGAGTCTAATCGGGAGCGGCGGAGATGAGTAATAATGTCGTCAGCAAATCCACTTCTGGTATTATACCTTAAATTCCTCTAATGCCAAATTTTTGGTTATTTGATGCTTTTTATAATCGTACCACGTTGAAGCTTAGGTCACCACATCCGAGTGTCCCTGATCACTGGGCTAAAAACGCACTAAAACGTGACAGAACCTACAGGAATGTACCAGTGCACATCCCGATGACTCGACCAAGAAAAATCGCTAATACTTTGGGGTCGAGGATCAAAATATAAATAAATACGTGAAATCCCGTGGAAACTTTAATTTTTAGGGTTCAAAGGAAGTCGACAAGACCATCTCATACACACCAGGAACTCCAAGATCTGTGTCTGTGTTTTAATTGGTATACAAGGCGATGTTGGGCACATTTCTATGCAAACTCCACTGTCACGTTCGTATCACGAACAAAAAATAAACTAATTTCCAAGTTTTCGATGATGCTGTATTAATAAATTGTTGTTTGTGTGTTTATAATGGAAATGCTAAAAAATAAAAAATAAATGACTTGCGCTTGAGAAACGTTAGACTAAAAAGAAAACTAGAAAAAACCGTCTAAATTTCAGTAGAGGTTGTTTTTTAGCATTTTAAGGCTAAAAATTCTCTTAACGGCTCTTTAATTTAAATGTATATAAAATAAAAATACCCAATGAATTATTAGAAAGGGAATTGAAAAAATGTTTAATAGCAATAATATAATTTCTAAGGTTGTTATTTTTAACACAATTTGATTCTGCATTTCAGAACACATCCCACTAACAAAACAATATTTTGCTGCTATCTGAGCCTCGACACGTTCTTAGAATGTTCTTAAAACTTGGTGACATCTCAGGCTGGACGTTCTTATAAAAAGGTTCTTATATAACAAAAACAGTGTACAATATCTTTATATCTTTCTTATGTTAGAACAGCCATGTCGATAAACGGTTCCGTAGAGGATGAGTCACAGGCTCGCTCATGTTCAATTATAGAATGTTCGGGTTTTCGTAAAGGCGTTTATCTAAGACTCCAGAATTCAATTCCTATTCATTGATGTTTAATTCCGGATCCCGCCTTTTATTAAAGCTCAAATTAATTCGTTTAAAAATAACTCAAACGTAAATTGCGTTTCGATCATGATGGCTTAGGATGAACCCGACTAAGACAATTATCTCAGTTTATCATGTTCTAGAGGACTGTGCAAGACTTTTGGAAATCCCACAAGTGAGTGGTGTATCTCACTTGAACACGATAGGCAAACGTACGATTACAAAGCTTCTTGGAGATATAAAAAGACATCGTGTAGCTCGCTTTAGTCACAGTTAGCATTCAGCAAGTCAGGAATACACCTAGCACAATATGAAGATCTCAGTTGCGTGCGCTCTTGTGTTTCTTCTTGTCTTATCCACGACGGAAGGTTTTACAGCTACCGGCGGAGGAAATATTGGCAAACGCACAGAAACTGTACAGGTGAGAGGTAGAGCATTTTTCAGACATTCGGTCATTGGTTATATAGAAGGGCTCAAATGAGAGCGCGTCATGTGGAAAGGCAAGGCGCAGCCGTTGTAGGGTATAAAACATTTTAAAAGAGACTGATGAATAAGCCGCCATTTTCACATCCTAGCAAAATACCAAGTGTGGGAAATAACCCATTTTCATCGGCTGATTTGAGGGAGCTATTACAATAATTTAGAGTTTATCTAGTAAATGAAGTATGAAACTTTTTTAAATGGTTATTTCCAATTTTCACAAGATTTTCGTCGAAAAAGTTGAAAGAAAGACATAACAGGTGTGGCTTACTAGGTTTCTAATAAACCCGAGCTTTGCACCTGCGGTATGCTTGGCCAGCGATCAGAGCTGTCTGTCACCAGCAATACCCTGGTAACACAGAACTTTGTCTAGTCGTACATCTCCCTTTTGTAACCACACCCATATAAACCCACGCAGTTTTCATCCCTCTCCCGGTCGCATGCAGTTTTTTACTATTTCTGTCACAGGATCTTATATTTATTATATTTATATTTCCCTTTTGTAACCACACCCATATTAACCCATCCAGTTTACAATTCATTCCTCGTCCAGCCGCATGTAGCTTATTTATTTATACCCTATAAGTCATATAGGTATGACCATGAAATCTATTATCTGTTTCCCGTTGAAAGCTACAACAAGCCCAAATAGTCGTGCTCGTGAACCAGAAGAATGAATACAATATACCAATAACTGGAATTCGACGCTGCCGTTTTTAATAAAACTTCTTCGAGGCAGAGTCTGCCCGGGAAATTCGAAAAATAACCCTAAAAAATACCTGCACGACCCAAAATTGCTACCCTAAAAATACCTCGTAAGCCCTAAAAAGTACCATTTCTAAGAGAAAAGCCAATTTTTTCTTGGATACCCTCTAAAAAATACCTGAGGCCCGATTTTGACCCTAGGTCGACATGGGAAGACCCCCCCCCCCCCCCCACCCCCGGGACAGGATGGACCCCAGATGAATAAAAAAGCATGAACGCTACCACGACTTATTTAAGCCAGTTTGTGTTGTTGATGTTTAGGCGAGAAGAGTGCGTAACCTTTGCGCTGCTGCAGCCCAGTATTGCGAAACTGGACTCATGGGGTGCCCTGTGGTGCGCTCAGCCAATAAACAGCCAGGAGATATCGAGAGTGACATATTTCAAGACAGCTGACCAACAGACCGCAGACGCATTAGTGAGAAGGAGGTCGTGACGAGAGCTTGGGCTAAACGCTTGGAACGAAAAATTGCACGGTTCAATGTCTCATCAATTACATGTTTGCTACTAAAATGAAAATTGAAGGTTGAGAAAGACCATGTTTGAAAGAGAAAACTTGTAATACTACTTATTAAATTAATATTTTGTCAAATCATTTGGATTTATTCAGGGCTTCGTGTGGGTATAATACGATCGGTATTACCTTAGGATAATCCAATCCTATTACTATCAATGAAGATAATGCGAGATTATTCATCCTCCATGATTGGATCAAGTTATAGCATCGAGTTTTTGTCCATATCACCACAATCACTATATGTTCTGATAACCACACCCAACCTACTCATGGGTCAATATCTCCAAAAGGTAACTTAGATATAAAGATGACGATATAGCGTTCGATGTATTTTTGGGTGAATTGAGTTTTTCGTTCTTAGTATCTGTTTTCGTTGAAAACTTTCCATGATATATTTTTTTCGGGTGTATTTATTTTTTACCAACTCTGGAATAAGAAAGAAATTATGCTTCTGCTCAACTTTTGGTGGTATAGGAAAATCAGATTTCAGAGCCTCCTTTGTCCCCCTCTCCAATAAGCACCTCTTCTTCGTGGACAAAATGTATTAAAATAAATGAGCTCCCGGCCTATTAAAATATGACACATTTTCTTAAAATGCCTTGCAAAAATGTTATTTGTTATATTTGTGCAAATGTCAAATGAATACATAAATAGATGCTGATCTAAGCAAAGTATTTTCCCTTGTTATTACTTATATTGTATCGCGAATCTAGTTTTGACAACACAAAGAGATGCGCAGATACACAAGTAAATAGTTATTATGGCACCGTGATGAAATAGCATCCACGATGTGAGGTATGGCACTGCTATACTTATATTGTATCGCGAATCTAGTTTTGACAACACAAAGAGATGCACAGATACACAAGTACATAGTTATTAGGGCACGGTGACGATATAGCATCCACGATGTGAGTACGGCACTGCAGTCACTCCCCTCCCTCCCCTCCCCTCCCTCCATCATCAAGGTCAAGGGACATCAAGAGTATAATGATGAAAGAACCATTATACTATATTGCATGGTTTGTTTGTAATCCGACCCTACGCAGACAGCACAGGCTAACCTTAGATAACATAATAACATAACGTGCGAAAATGGACAAGCAAAAACCTTCTCTCAAACCTACAAACTGGCATTTGGTACTAAGCCTTCTGAACTTTGCGATGCTAGTGGCATCTATTGTATTTGTTTCGTACACTACGCACGTATTGAACCAAGACATCATACAATTACGTATACAAATGGAGACCGCAAAGGGTCGCGAATATATCGATCCTTCTCGCGTCTTTTCGCGCGTCCCTCGCGCTGCCGTGCCAAGGCGATATAACATAAAACGCACTCCAGGGGGTTATCCGGTGGATGGAGGTGACCCGAGAAGGATCCCACAGGGAGACATGGGACAGCCACGACGCGTTTCTGTAAACTTCAGTGACGTGACGAATATCCTCCCTGTTCCACTGACAACCAAGTGCAAGCGGATAATCAAGGTATTCTATCCCGCTTTATCCTCTAAAAACTAGAGCGAGAAAGCCTCTGTAACCTCAAGCGCACCTCCTCCCCCTAAACCAGCAAATAGTGGACTGTGAGCCCCCTTCCATCCCCCCCCTGGCTACTTGCCTGGCTGCTAATTTGATGTCCGTTATATGGGGCCCCACTTTAAAATGAAAATAGCTTGTCCCTCCAGATTCAAACCAAATGGCATCGCCATTGGTATAACAATAACCAGTAAATTGAAACACCGACGTTTGCACTATCATGTGGTCTATATGTCATTTTACCGTATTGGCATTTTTGTTACTGCTTGTTATTGTTTTATTCAACAGGGACCATCTGGGATAATCTGCGTTACAGGTAGAAATATTTTGTAAAATATGAGATAACCAATAATGTAAAATACCGGACCAACTACCATCTCTTCTAAGCCCTTTCGCCATGGTGTAGGGTAGTTGTAGCCTCGTCCCTGTGCTTCTCGGCGGGCCTATCACGCTCTACATGGCTATGACGTCACTGGCCCTTTCTGCTCTGAAGCGTCCGCCATATTGGAAAGTGTGAGTGCGCGCAAAGCATCATGGAGCTGACAGAAAGGGAGTAGCCTGGGGACGAGGCTAGGGTAGTTTAGCTACCATGCAGTAAAAGACTCGTATAGCCATCTTAGAAGATCAAACATTTCACAATTATACCCAGTGAAGCTACACAATACTTGTGTCTTTTACATAAGACAATTTATGTCTGTATGTTTATTCCATTTAGTATAGTTTATATAGTACACACACGAATGGAGTGAGCATCAGTTAGTTCAAGCAGAATAAAACAAAGGGCCCAAGAGCAGTCAAACACATCCCTATGCAGATACGAAAAGACGCTTATAGCCTTTATCATTCTGTGACAGCTGACGGAAAGAATATCAGTATTGACGCTGGAGGAATCAAAACAATCAACGGATCCGTCGATCTTGGTAAGAAGTGGAGTACAAGCAATGTAAGTCAGTACTATAGTGCTTCAATTGTGTTACCTACAACCCCCCTCCCCCCCAAGAAAAAAATTGTGTAAAATCTGTAGCCCTAGTCATCTAAAACTTGCAGCTTTTCCATCGTTTCCAGGGGTTACCGTGGACAAGGGGAGCACAACTCTGATAAGTGAGTAAGGTTTCTAATAAAAGCTATAATATAAGAGATATTTGTAGCCGGGATTTACCTCGTGTGTTCCCATGGTCTCTTGGGACATGCTAGCCCATTTAGTAAATGCTTGCTCTATACAGACGGTCGTCAACTACCGCTGGCCACAAGACGCTACATCAATGCTTATGTGGATCAGAAAATGGGTAAGTCGGTCCGCAAATCGCAGTGCTTTTATGTTATTTTTCACTTCAAGTCTCTCCACTCTCAGTTGTACATACGGCCTTCGCGAATTGTTTTTACTTTTCTCCATCCCTCGCACACTCTCACTAGGTGTGAAGGACCCTCAGTCTGCATCTCGAGTCGAGTCGACTACCCTTTGTCTTGGGCGATCATGAAAAGGTCCAAAAGTGCCCATGTTCTAATATAAATTTATTTTGGCGACGCTAACCGATGCAAAAAAAAAAAAAAGACAAAAATGCATACAAACATTCTGTAAACATTTTCAGCCCTCTTCAGTCTCTAAACCGTACACTACACACTACTTGTTTGCACCTGATTTAACAGAAAGAATCTTCGAGGGCACAAAAATCACTGACGCGGCGTCAATGGAGTCTTTTATAGACAAAAAGCTCACGGAACGGCTGAAGAAAGGAGTGGGTGAGTATATGCTTTCCCCACCCCACCCACCCTTTATACACCCTACCATTAAAGCCGATGAGGGGACAAGCAGAGGCCAGCTTCATTGAAGGTATATGATTGGAAATATCCCCTCACCCTACAGATTACAACATTTTTCAGGCCTCGGTTGTTCCTGTTTTGATGGAATGGGAGGAGAATCCTTTTATCGGATAAGCCACCGGACAGGGCGAAAAAAGGCCTGAGAAATGTTGTAAAATACTCTTTCGTTTTTACAGTCGCCACCGGAAAGGCCGAAGCAGGGCGGACTCAAGTAATAGCCATCGTCGGTTCCCCGGGTCCTCGAGGTCCAAGAGGATTGAGAGGGTACCGTGGAGCTCGCGGGCATACGGGACCTAGGGGACTCCCTGGTACATCGGCTGTCATGATGAAGGACGGCCGCTGGGTGCCTGTGACTGGGGGACGCTTCGTCGGAAGCGTGGGAGGGAATGGCTTTGGGATAGGTGTTGCAGGCGCAGGCTCTGCTGAAGGGGGCGTAGATGTCTCGGGAGTAGGTACAGACACGGGTAGCGGTAAGGGAGGCGGAGCAGCCTTGCCGCAAGGGTTTGGTAAGTAAGTCTGATTACAACAGTTTTATAGTTTACTTGAAAATCTCTAGAGTTGACTTACCGTTTTTCGGAAGAACCCGATTTTACGCAGCGAATCTTGCAAAGCAACAACGATAACAATGCTATGTGTTTTGTAAATGGACTGGAATATTGTAAAAGCACGAACAAAGCGAACCAAATTTTCCAAGTCATCTCCTAGACCCCACTAAGAATAGTATATTCTGAACGAGCGGGATATCTGTGTTTTCGCTCAGGAATGCTTTCCTTTTTCATGTTTTTCCTTCCTTTTTCAGTGGCGCCAAATATCACAGTAAAACCACCACCCAAAATAACCCTTAAGGCTGGGAGCCCATTTACTTTCACTGCAAAAGCCAGCGGTTTCCCCGTCCCCGACACGTATTGGACTAAGGAGGGGTCCCGAGAGGCTATTTTTAGCAGCACCCTCGGCTTTAGCAAAGCACAGCCCGAGGACTCGGGGACCTGGGTGTTCAATGCAAAAAACGCAATGGGTTCGGCAAGGGCTGCCACGGATATCATAGTCGCAAGTAAGTTTGGCGCTCACTGGGGGGAGAAGGGGTTCGGCGAGGCATGCCACGGATATCATAGTCGCAAGTAAGTTTGGCGCTCACTGGGGGGAGAAGGGGGGAGGGGTTCGGCGAGGCATGCCACGGATATCATAGTCGCAGGTAAGATATTGGCGCTCACTGGGGGAGAAGGGGGAAGGGTTTCGGCGAGGGCTGCCACAGATATCATAGTCGCAGGTAAGATATTGACGCTCACTGGGAGAGAAGGGGGGAGGGGCCCGGCGAGGGCTGCCACGGATATCATAGTCGCAAGTAAGTTTGGCGCTCACTGGGGGAGAAGAGAGAGGAGATTGGCAATGGTTGCCATATTGATGTAATTGTCATTCTCAATTATACTGTTGCTTTGAAAGGGCTGTGTTAACAGGATTTAATCGACTCCCCTAGAGGACCTGGTTATTAAACAGATAAAAGCTGCTCCTTAATGTCAAGCTATGTACGTCGCTTTTAAGTCATAGGTCCCGGTTTCAAATCAGTTAGAGGTTAGCGCTTGGGAGTCTATAGACCACCGCGGGTTTCAAATCAGTGAGTGGCTAGCGCTTGGGAGTCTATAGACCACCGCGGGTTTCAAATCAGTAAGAGGTCAGCGCTTGGGAGTCTATAGACCACCGTGGGTTTCAAATCAGTGAGAGGTTAGCGCTTGGGAGTCTATAGACCACCGCGGGTTTCAATTAAGTGAGAGATTAGCGCTTGGGAGTCTATAGACCACCGCGGGTTCCAAATCAGTAAGAGGTTAGCGCTTGGGAGTCTATAGACAACCGCGGGTTTCAAATCAGTGAGAGGTTAGCGCTTGGGAGTCTATAGACCACCGCAGGTTTCAAATAAGTGAGAGGTTAGCGCTTGGGAGTTTTTTATGCTGTCAATAGACCACCGCGGGTAACGACACATGGATTCTTGAGTGCAACCTTATTTGAATAAATTTTAAATTTTTACACGCGATAATGGAAATTGAAATATACTCGAAATATTCTTGTTTTCCCTGAGGGGGTAGTCTATATTAAGTTTTAGTGACAGCCCTTTACATACTTGTATTTTCTTAGCGAAACCCAAGTTCATAGAGAAACCTCCGAGCAAAGTGACAGCGTTCCAGAGCACGTCCACCAAGCTGGAGTGCAAGGTTGAGGGCTACCCGGAGCCTGTGGTGACGTGGAGAAGGACTAGGGACAAGAAGTTGTCGGAGGAAAGGCACAAGGTCGTGCAGGGCGTGTTATATCTGAACGACCCCAACAAGGTAAGCAAATAGTTCAAGAGAACCAAGCACTATCTTGATGATTACAGGAGAAAGCCAACCTTTTCTCCCTAAGCCGCGTAGGCCATGATTGAGTACTGTACGCTTCAACCGAGATGACTAGATACTGTAAATGTACTGCAAACCATTTGTTCAATCTCCATGTAAGCTTACGTTCATATCTACTACATGTTTTACCCAGGAAGATGAGGGACTGTATATCTGTCGCGCGAGCAGCCCTATGGGCTCCGTCATTGCTGCAATAGACGTTACTGTGGAAAGGTTTAGTAAGTCCAATAACTACTATCCCAGATGTGTCTAGACTTCTTTCATTTTCAACGATGGAACGCGCATTATTCGAAGGCACGTGGTTTATTACGTCTGTGTCTTTTTGCTTTCTTAATTTCTCCAGGTGCTGTCAAATTCCTTAAGGTTGCCCCTGCCACACTCAAAATCAAAAACGTGAACACACCGATCATCCTAAACTGTACAGCCAAAGGCACTCCTTCACCAACGCTCACGTGGTACAAAGATGACGTTGCCTTGCCAACCAAGATCTTGAAGGATGAGGACGAGTTCACCGCTGTCTACACGATCCAACGTCCATCATCAGCTGACCAGGGCAAATATTTTTGCGCCGCAAAAACCAAGTTTCTGGAGAAGCCGATCGGATACTTCACGCAGCTAAGTACGTAATGCGCTAGAAAATAGATTACCATCATGGAATAATCTTGTTCACGATATCAAAACGAGTTTGATCTGGTTTCTCCTTGTAAGTTATAATCTCTCAATATTGTCCCCGTGATCCTCAATATATAATCTAGTTTCTTCTCGATTGATCCAGTTTCTCATCGTGCAATCTTGTTTCTCGTCGTGTAATTTTCATCGTGTAATCTATCATTGTTCAGTCTCCTCGTGTACTTTAGTTCCTTCTCGTCTTTCGTGCTCCTCCTTGCATAAAATCTAGTTTCTTTTCCTAATCCATTTTCTTCTTGTGTGCTCCTTATTTCTTCTCCTGTAATCTGGTCCCTTCTTGTTTGATCTCGTTCCTTTTTGTTTAATCCCGTTTCTCCACGTGAAACCTCATTCCTCTCCAATCTTCTACTTGTCCAGGTCTGGCAGCGTGCAAGGAACCCGAGCCTCTGTTCAATGGAATGGTCAGCGGCAACGATTATCATGTGGGCAGTGCTGTGACGTACTCGTGCAAGCCCGGATGTATGCTCTATGGCTCGGCTGTGCGCATATGTACCGAGCATGGTCAATGGAGTGGGACCCATCCCATATGTAAGTCATGGAGTGGGACCCATCCCATATGTAAGTCTTGGAGTGGGACCCATCCCATATGTAAGTCATGAAGTGGGACCCATCCCATATGTAAGTCATGAAGTGGGACCCATCCCATATGTAAGTCTTGGAGTGGGACCCATCCCATATGTAAGTCATGGAGTGGGACCCATCCAATATGTTAGTCATGGAGTGGGACCCATCCCATATGTAAGTCATGGAGTGGGACCCATCCCATATGTAAGTCATGGAGTGGGACCCATTCCATATGTAAGTCTTGGAGTGGGACCCATCCCATATGTAAGTCATGGAGTGGGACCCATTCCATATGTAAGTCTTGGAGTGGGACCCATCCCATATGTAAGTCATGGAGTGGGACTTATCCCATATGTAAGTCTTGGAGTGGGACCCATCCCATATGTAAGTCATGGAGTGGGACCCATCCCATATGTAAGCCATGGAGTGGGACTTATCCCATATGTAAGTCATGGAGTAGGACCCATCCCATATGTAAGTCATGGAGTGGGACCCATCCCATATGTAAGTCATGGAGTGGGACCCATCCCATATGTAAGTCATGGAGTGGGACCCATTCCATATGTAAGTCATGGAGTAGGACCCATCCCATATGTAAGTCATGGAGTGGGACCCATCCCATATGTAAGTCATGGAGTGGGACCCATTCCATATGTAAGTCATGGAGTAGGACCCATCCCATATGTAAGTCATGGTGTGGGACCCATCCCATATGTAAGTCTTGGAGTAGGACCCATCCCATATGTAAGTCATGAAGTGGGACCCATCCCATATGTAAGTCATGGAGTGGGACCCATCCCATATGTAAGTCATGGAGTGGGACCCATCCCATATGTAAGTCATGGAGTGGGACCCATCCAATATGTAAGTCAAGGAATAGGACCCATCCCTTATGTGAGTCATGGAGTGGGACCCATCCCATATGTAAGCCATGGAGTGGGACTCGTTTCATATGTAAGTCTAGCTCGTTGACCCATTGATTATTTGATCGGCTACCAACTTTACAGTCTACCCAAGGCGTTCTGTCTGGGTATCCACAATGGAAGGTCATTAAAGTACTATTCAGAAACACTCGAAATTCTTCTTCTTTATACAACAGCTGAACGAACATTGTAATATGATGAAGGCTGAACTACACAGGTTATGTTGTCGTTTAGCTAAAACTCTCGTGACTTCCCCAGGCTTACTTTGTTGCTAAACTAAAACTTGTGCGATTCCCGTCTAAATTCCCCAGGTTATGATGTCGGGGAGGTTGCGTATGAATGTCATCACTACAACCTCCTCCACGACGGAGATCGCCAAGTCCACAGCTCTAAGATGCTGGGCTCCTGTGACGCAAACCTCGCGGAGGGCTGGTACCGAATATCCGGGGATGCTGGCACGAAAATGCCCACGTCGTGCCAGGCCCCTGGCAGCTGTAACGCCAAATTTCCCGGCTGGCTGTACGGTCAGCACCCGCGAAAAGAAGACGGTTGTGTGATGACACACGTGTGTTTTGGGGACTATGCCAACGACTGCTGTTACCACAAGGTTCCAGCGCTTGTGCGGAATTGTGGAAAGTTTTATGTATACCGACTTAGCCCAACTGCGGGTTGTGACATCAGATATTGTACTATGGATTAAACTGAGGGAGGATTCAGAGGCGGATCTAGGGGGCGGAAACCACTCCGCCTTCCGAATGAAATTTTAGAAATAAATGGGAGCTAAAATCCAAAAATTTACCTCCCGCCATATGTTGTATAGAAGAGTCTCTAAACTGCATGATCCATCCCTGAGAATATTGCAAATGAGTTTCGATTTTTGTACCATTACACACCGGAAATACGTTATATTTTTAATAAAAAAAACATTACAATCAGTCTCTCTGGGCAACTCTTAATGTTTTTTTTTCGGGTCAGAATAGATGCACAAATAGACACTGCTTTCATCTACACAAATAGACACTGCTATCATCTAACACCTGCAGAATGCACGGTCGTAACCGGACTAAAACACCGAAGAATCGACTTTGCCTTTTTGCAAGGTTCATTTTAAAAATGGACATAAGAATCATAAGAGTAGTTTATCGGTGTAAAATGCGCAACAATCCGCTAAACAAGGGAGTAAATGAAGTGTTATAAGCGTGTGTTTCCCAAATCAGCCAAACAATAAAACACCCCTAAAGAAATATGCATAACTAAACTATGGCAGAAGTATGTGTGAGCAAGTTAGATGTTGTTGTTAGATAGCTAAGCCATAACATGCGATTGTCACTGTGAGCATCTACTGATAGTTCGGTATTGATAGTATAATAATTGGTGAGACCTTTCTCACAATAAACATCATTCATTTCCCGTCTTTCACTGGTTTATCGTGTGATCTTAGCTAGAAGCTAAGCTCTGAACTATATACAGAATTCCCATGATGCTCTTAGGGAATCACTTGGAAGGTGAGTAGGGTAGAGGAACCATTACCCAAGATTCCATGCGGCGAATCAGAGGCACTGAAAATATGAGGTAGAAATCAGTTGAACAAAGTTCTTAACAACAAGATAAATAGATAACGACAAAAATGAATGTTGGAATTATTGAGATATTGTTAATGTACCAGTGTTACCAACAAGATAAATAGATAACGACAAAATAAATGTTGGAATTATTAAGATATTGTTAATATGTACCAGTGTTACCAACAGATGAATGTTGGAATTATTAAGATATTGCTAATGTACCAGTGTTACCAACAGATGAATGTTGGAATTATAAAGATATTGTTAATATGTACCAGTGTTACCAACAGATGAATGTTGGAATTATTAAGATATTGTTAATATGTACCAGTGTTACCAACAGATGAATGTTGGAATTATAAAGATTTGTTAATATGTACCAGTGTTACCAACAGATGAATGTTGGAATTATTAAGATATTGTTAATATGTACCAGTGTTACCAACGCAGTCATCCCACCCAGGATTGTTCCAAAGGTTTTGGCGAATCTCTTTGCGCTTCACAAGATCCTTGTAAGCTGAGAACAAACACAAATATAACCTCAGTAAGGATCTAAGGGTGCCTGAATAAAGGTCATGGAAAGGTTTCACTAACCCCATATATGGTGCACCATGTACAATTCCCCAATTTGTGAAAAGAATCCGCCAACTGCCTCATCTTCCTCTTGGCGAAGTTTAATGGCACGGCCCCTGAGAACACAACAACCTAAGGTTAATGGCATGGCCCCTTAGGACACAACAACCTAAGGTCAATGGCACAGTCCCTGAGGACACAACAACCTAAGGTTAATGGCACGGCCCCTGAGGACACAACAACCTAAGGTTAATGGCACGGTCCCTGAGGACACAACAACCTAAGGTTAATGGCACGGCCCCTGAGGCAACAACAACATAAGGTTAATGGCACGGCCCCTGAGAACACAACAACCTAATGTTAATGGCATGGCCCCTTAGGACACAACAACCTAAGGTCAATGGCACGGTCCCTGAGGACACAACAACCTAAGGTTAATGGCACGGCTCCTGAGGACACAACAACCTAAGGTTAATGGCACGGCCCCTGAGGACACAACAACCTAAGGTTAATGGCATGGCCCCTGAGGACACAACAACCTAAGGTTAATGGCACGGCCCCTGAGGACACAACAACCTAAGGTTAATGGCACGGCCCCTGAGGACACAACAACCTAAGGTTAATGGCACAGCCCCTGAGGACACAACAACCTAAGGTTAATGGCACGGCCCCTGAGGACAAAACAACCTAAGGTTAATGGCACGGTCCCTGAGGACACAACAACCTAAGGTTAATGGCATGGCCCCTAAGGACACCACAACCCCTACAGTGAATGGCACAGCCCCTAAGACACAACAACCTAAGGTTAATGGCACGGCCCCTAAGACACAACAACCTAAGGTTAATGGCACGGCCCCTAAGACACAACAACCTAAGGTTAATGGCACGGCCCCTGAGAACACAACAACCTAAGGTTAATGGCACGGCCCCTAAGGACACCACAACCCCTACAGTGAATGGCACAGCCCCTAAGACACAACAACCTAAGGTTAATGGCACGGCCCCTAAGACACAACAACCTAAGGTTAATGGCACGGCCCCTAAGACACAACAACCTAAGGTTAATGGCACGGCCCCTAAGACACAACAACCTAAGGTTAATGGCACGGCCCCTAAGACACAACAACCTAAGGTTAATGGCACGGCCCCTAAGACACAACAACCTAAGGTTAATGGCACGGCCCCTGAGAACACAACAACCTAAGGTTAATGGCATGGCCCCTTAGGACACAACAACCTAAGGTTAATGGCACGGCCCCTGAGGACACAACAACCTAAGGTTAATGGCATGGCCCCTGAGGACACAACAACCTAAGGTTAATGGCACGGCCCCTGAGAACACAACAACCTAAGGTTAATGGCACGGCCCCTGAGGACACAACAACCTAAGGTTAATGGCACGGCCCCTAAGGACACAACAACCTAAGGTTAACGGCACGGTCCCTGAGGACACAACAACCTAAGGTTAATGGCACGGCCCCTAAGGACACAACAACCTAAGGTTAATGGCACGGCCCCTGAGGACACAACAACCTAAGGTTAATGGCACGGCCCCTGAGGACACAACAACCTAAGGTTAATGGCACGGCCCCTAAGGACACAAAAACCTAAGGTTAACAGCACGGTCCCTGAGGACACAACAACCTAAGGTTAATGGCACGGCCCCTAAGGACACAACAACCTAAGGTTAATGGCACGGCCCCTGAGGACACAACAACCTAAGGTTAATGGCACGGCCCCTAAGGACACAACAACCTAAGGTTAATGGCACGGCCCCTGAGAACACAACAACCTAAGGTTAATGGCACGGCCCCTGAGGACACAACAACCTAAGGTTAATGGCACGGCCGCGGAGGACATCACTTACAACCTAAGGTTAATGGCATGACTCAGTCAATATAAAAAAATTAAAGCTGCATCAAAATTAAGTCAAGGGTATGGGTGATCCTATTGGCTTGGTAGATGGATACACTTCGAGCCACATATCCCCCCATTTATTACAATAACCACGTGATTATCTGTAAAATCATAAAATGACTCACCAGTTGTTTCCCCATTCTATAAGGGTTCCAGGCTAAAAGCAAACCACAAAAAAAAATCACAATATAAAAAAGCATGCTAACAATATGCAGGGAAAAGGATTTTGCCACTGGCAAAACAAAAAAAAAAGAAGCATAATATAATTTTTAGGAAGGCAATGTATATGTACACCTAATCAAGACAGACTGGAACAGGTTGCCTCAAAGTGGTCTGTTGTTCATGTGTGAATCTGTGTAAGCAGGTTATATATACTGTATGTACCTTGAGGTGGTAAGTGCGTAGTTCATAAATGTGTGGCTCTGTGCGTGGAACAGGTTCACCCCAGAAGTGGAACTCATGGAGCAACTGGTTTTCTCTGCTGTACATCATGTGACGGCGCTCTCTTGCAAACCGCAGATATTCCTATAGCAGAGAATAGTCAGTCTTGCTATTGGTATCAAAGAGTCCTTGTATCAAAACTTAGGAAGCTTTAGTAAATACAGGGCTTCCTGGATTATGCGCTTATGCGAAAGCGCATAATTTCGCTCTGAGCGCATAATTCGAAAAAAAAAAACGAATAATGGTGCATAATTTGCAAAAAAATTGACAAAACAATTAATAAACTATGTTTTTTTCATACCTTGAGAGATACATGGACATTTTCCCAGTAAATATAGTACATTTTTGCAGCAAAAAGCCAGTGTTTTAACAGTGCTTTATTGTAAACAAGATTGAACTTCGCAAAACAACCTTTGGTTGTTACGTGCCATTATTGGAAGAAATATAACCAATCACAGCTTAGGAAAGAAAATAGCGCCTCACTTCGAATTTTTGGCGGGGAAACCTTAGGGAAATCTCTCCTTCTTGTGTTTTCACTATCAAAATGGATTCTTTTGTAACAAAGACACAAAATAATTTCAAGAAACAAACAAGAACTGAAATGTTATGTAACACCTCAAGATTGGGCAAGCCAATATCCTGGAAAGTTTCATGCTGATCATGATCTTCTATTTTGTTCAGCTTGTAATACGATGTAAAGTGGCGTAAGAACTTTGTTGCTTGTCATTTTTGTACTGATATATTTTATTTACATGATAAACATTTGACGATTGGTCAGTAAGTTGTTTTTGTTGTTCATTCCCTATTTGAAGGTTTGGGTCCCGATTCAGTTAAGTAATGCAACACAACACATAAACAATCTGTTGCATTCAGACGCTTGATTTGCAAGTTTAATTAATTCAAGTACTTAAAATTTTCGCTTACAAAGTATTGCGAAATTCGCATAATTCGTGATATTTGGGGCATAATTTTCCAAAATTTGGCGCATAATCTCATAAGAAAAAAAAATCATAATTCCAGAAGCCCTGTAAATATCATACAGGCCTTCTGAAATTTTGTGCTGTTGCAGGGCTGCAAAATGGAGGTCATGAAATCGACCTAAATCTACACTTTCCTGGTAATTTGCTTGAATGCACATTTGTAAAAACATCATCTATAAATCAGAAGAGTGGACCTACCGGATTTTCTCTGATGTACTGCTTGGCATTAACAACTGAATTATATCCCCCATGAAACTGCCACAGGTGAACTAAAATAATTTATTATTTTCAATGGCAAGTATCTCACAGGTAGATCAACCTCACATATACATGTAGCAGTAAGAAAATTTACAATGAACATTGACTTATGGAATAAGTATGATGAAAGGTTATAAAGAATTGAAATGAATTTCAATTCATTTTTCATTCACCAATCACAATCAAGATCAGACATAAAGAGAAGGATATACATACTTGCTCTGTCCAGTTGTCCAAACATGGTCGTCCAGCTTCCAACTAGTTTGCCTGGGAAGTCCGGGTCATTATGAATCCTAGGGAGGGTTTCACTCCTGGAAAACAGGACATCAAGATAATTATTTGTACCGTATTAATTTGATTTAATTGATGTAGAGTGAATCAGAGTTGCACCTTTAGCTGAATTGCGCTAAATTGACAATACTTCTCAATGTGACATATTATCCTATCTGATTATTAGGTGAATTTGTTAGCAACAAGCACGTTAACCTCCACTTGTGGTGCCATCTACCCCACCACAGAAGAGTTTAAGGCCTAGATTTCATGACCTAAATGAGCTAAATACACTGCCACTTTTGAAAGATTAAAAAAGGCTATTTAAGGCAGATCTAAATAGGTGCAAAATAAAACATGTTGTTGCATAAAGATCATCATTTCTGTTTCTGTTAACTAGTGTCACACTTACACAAGAGCTATGAAGTCCTCTATACATTCTGGTTTAATGTGCTGGACTGAAAGTAGAGTAATAATTAATTATACAGCATTTAAGTGCTTCAAACATTATTACTAGATGCTATTACTAAACAGAGGACAATGTTGTCTTACTTCCTTTATTTTTATTGCCAGGCTGTACTGAATAAAGATGCCAGGGGAGCCGTGCCGTTCCCACCCGCTCTCGATGTCCCCTCTCCCCAGTTCTTAATGACCAATAGATTAATAACAGAAGGATTATCTTAGGTTATTTGTCACAATTTTTGCAAAACTTATAATATGATCATGCATGATATACATTGCTTTGACAATAAGCCAAATCAGACACATCATCTGATGTGCAGTGTCAAAAATAGAGTCTCATTTGACTATTCTATAACTGATTGTCAAATTATATACAATGGGGGTAATAATTAGCAGATTGTTTCACTGGAAGCTTTTTAACACATATACCTATTTAAATAAAGGTTGTCAGTGCAAACAGCGAATGGCAATTGCCAAATGGCAGTTCTACCGAAAGGTGCTTATGGGTATTGATTATAAGCTCAAGCGATGTCAAAACCATAAATTAATTACATTTAATGGAAAGTTAAATGTTTTATCAGTATATGTTTCTGAATTTGGAGTAAATATTTTGGGATCCATGGGTCCTTTTGGTTGTAGAACTGTCATTTGTTAATCGTCATTCGGCATTTGAACTGACAACGTTTTTTGAAATAGGTTGATGTAGTAAGACAATACCTTCTGCTTTACTGAAATATCAAAGTAGAACAGTTTTTGTTTTACCTGGCGGGTGTCCAAAGATTTATGGCTAAAGCATTCCTTATTTATTTTCCTAGATTTTCAGCAATCTGCCCAACAGTAACGGAGCTTATTTAAGTCTATCAGACTGATAGTAAAAAAAATGAGAGCGAATAATTTATCCACCTACCATCCAGCTCGTAGAGTGTTTCTCTCTCGGTCAAAACCTTTGAATGAGCGTCCGTTGCCCTTTCCACGGAAAGAGACGGTGAACCTGTCATTCGTTTAAAAATAAAACTAGGCGGTGTTGAAGTCGCTATGGTTCTCGTAGCTTTGGCCCGGGCCGGAGAGCGAATAACAGAACGAAGGCTGGCAGTGCATAAACTCCATCTTATGCCCGCCATCTTGAAATTTCGTAACCGACCCAGAATGCATTGCGATTACAAGCCCTTACACTTCTCTCTCTCTCCCCACCCACCGACCCACGGGCACCGGGCACTAAGGTCAGACATTGAATGCATTTATTTTAGCTTAGATGGCTATCTTGTTGGACAAAGTCGTTTTAGCTAATTCCTGTTTAAGAATAAGCGAAGGCTGTGTTGCGGCCCCCAGAATAACAAATCCTTCTCTCGTTTGAAAACATCGAAGGGCGGTTTTCATTTTTTATTTGGATTATACAAACATTTTTTCCCGTTCCTGTGAACATTTATGTCATGCGATTAATATCAAGCGTCGAGTATAGCTTCTAGTTTCTAAAATACCCAATAAATTGCCTTTATCTATTTCCAACACAAATGCATACCGTAATTGGCACTAGAGCGCTTATTTCATTTTTCATTTCGGCGAGACGCTTATTCGGGGAGACGCTTATTCGGCGAGACGCTTATTCGGCGAGACGCTTATTCGGCGAGATGCTTATTCGGCGAGACGCTTATTCGGCGAGACGCTTATACGGCGAGACGCTTATACGGCGAGACGCTTATTCGGCGAGACGCTTATTCGGCGAGACGCTTATTCGTCGAGACGCTTATTCGGCGAGACGCTTATTCGGCGAGATGCTTATTCGGCGAGACGCTTATTCGGCGAGACGCTTATTCGGCGAGATGCTTATTCGGCGAGACGCTTATTCGGCGAGATGCTTATTCGGCGAGACGCTTATCCGGCGAGACGCTTATTCGGCGAGACGCTTATTCGGCGAGACGCTTATTCGTCGAGACGCTTATACGGCGAGATGCTTATTCGGCGAGGCGCTTATTCGGCGAGACGCTTATACGGCGAGATGCTTATTCGGCGAGATGCTTATTCGGCGAGACGCATATTCGGCGATATGCTTATTCGGCGAGACGCTTATACGGCGAGACGCTTATTCGGCGAGACGCTTATTCGGCGAGAAGCTCATTCGGCGAGACGCTTATACGGCGAGATGCTTATTCGGCGAGACGCTTATTCGGCGAGATGCTTATTCGGCGAGACGCTTATTCGGCGAGACGCTTATTCGGCGAGATGCTTATACGGCGAGACGCTTATTCGGCGAGACGCTTATACGGCGAGACGCTTATACGGCGAGACGCTTATTCGGCGAGACGCTTATTCGGCGAGACGCTTATTCGGCGAGATGCTTATTCGGCGAGACGCTTATTCGGCGAGATGCTTATTCGGCGAGACGCTTATACGGCGAGACGCTTATTCGGCGAGACGCTTATTCGGCGAGACGCTTATTCGGCGAGACGCTTATTCGGCGAGATGCTTATTCGGCGAGACGCTTATTCGGCGAGACGCATATTCGGCGATATGCTTATTCGGCGAGACGCTTATACGACGAGACGCTTATTCGGCGAGACGCTTATTCGGCGAGAAGCTCATTCGGCGAGAAGCTCATTCGGCGAGACGTTTATACGGCGAGATGCTTATTCGGCGAGACGCTTATTCGGCGAGATGCTTATTCGGCGAGACGCTTATTCGGCGAGACGCTTATTCGGCGAGATGCTTATACGGCGAGACGCTTATTCGGCGAGACGCTTATACGGCGAGACGCTTATTCGGCGAGACGCTTATTCGGCGAGACGCTTATTCGGCGAGACGCTTATTCGGCGAGATGCTTATTCGGCGAGACGCTTATTCGGCGAGATGCTTATTCGGCGAGACGCTTATACGGCGAGACGCTTATTCGGCGAGACGCTTATTCGGCGAGACGCTTATTCGGCGAGATGCTTATTCGGCGAGACGCTTATACGGCGAGATGCTTATTCGGCGAGACGCTTATTCGGCGAGACGCTTATTCGGCGAGATGCTTATTCGGCGAGACGCTTATCCGGCGAGACGCTTATTCGGCGAGACGCTTATTCGGCGAGACGCTTATACGGCGAGATGCTTATTCGGCGAGACGCTTATTCGGCGAGACGCTTATTTGGCGAGACGCTTATTCGGCGAGATGCTTATTCGGCGAGACGCTTATTCGGCGAGATGCTTATTCGGCGAGACGCTTATTCGGCGAGACGCATATTCGGCGAGACGCTTATTCGGCGAGAAGCTTATTCGGGGAGGCGCTTATTCGAAAGAAGCGCTAGTATTAAAAATTCGTGTCATCTCCAAAATAATTTTTTAACAGCGTGCAAGCAGTAACAATCAATCCCAGAACAAGCATTCAATGTGCCAGATGGTATCTCTGCAGCACTGTAAACGTCTGGGCTTGCATCAAGTTTATAAGGCGAGGCATTTTCTTGGAAGACGCTTATTTGAGCAATTCATGCTCTTTTGGGTATTATATAGACTTTTTTTAACCTTTTAAACATCTAACTAAGTAACGCAGCTTTGTATGAAGTTGAGCCACGGCAACTAAGGAAGAGATACGAGAAAGAGAAAGAGAAGAGAAGTCACACAAGAGAAGTCGCAAAAGCAGTCACAAGAGAAGTCACAAGAGAAGTCACACTAGAAAAGAAGAGAAGTCACACAAGAGAAGTCACTCAAGAGAAGTCACAAGAGAAGTCACAAGAGAAGTCACACTAGAAGTCACACAAGAGAAGACACAAGAGAAGTCACACAAGAGAAGTCACACCAGAGAAGTCACACAAGAGAAGTCACAACAGAAGTGACACAAGAGAAGTCACAAGATGAGTGACACAAGAAAAGCCACAAGATGAGTGACACAAGAAAAGTCACAAAAGAAGTCACACTAGAGAAGTCACACAAGAAAAGTCACACAAGAGAAGTCACACTAGAGAAGTCACAGAAGAAAAGGTCGGAGAAGCTGAGGGATCTGGCCGAGATTGGTTAGAAAGACAGAAAGATTCAGAAATGGTAGAAAGAGATGGAAAAAGAAGGATATAAGAGATGACGTTAGCGTGCTAAAGGGCAAAATAAAGCTAGAGGAGGCGAGGTAAGATGAAATCACACCGACTCTGTTGCTAGCAACAGCTAGACAATTTAACCAGGCAGCCCACCGTAGCAGGGCTTAAAAGGGGGTCCGTATTTTTTAAGGGCTAAGGGGGACGGGGACACGACGCCCGGCGTTACAGCACTTAGACTCTATATGTGAGACTGCAATATTATCCATAATTTATTTTTAAGCTCTGAGTGAGTAAGGACACGTTTTTTGGAAACGGAAAAGCGAAATCAAGGCTGTCCATTGCCCTTCCGGCCCAAGGTCAATGCCGTAGACCTGTAGTCTGTAGGCGCTAGGTCTGCTAAATATAATCGTATAGAATTCCGATAACTCGAGCATGCTGCTTACAAGCGCGGATCTAGCTTTTCACTATAGGGGGGGTTTGGCTCAGTGACAAAGGGGGGTATTGTTGTAAAATTGCTACTCAAGAAAATGAGAAAGTTTTCTCTTTGTTTTTGTTTAAGTATTTTGGGGGCTTGTAAAGCACCTGATACTTGGTATTTTTTTGTATTAGATTTTGGTCAGACACCCCCACCCCACCCCCATGCGTCATGGAGTTCCCCCTATCTTGACATACAAAAGATAGGAAGGTGATGTGTCTGTGGTTGACATAGTTGAATAATAGACCTGAGAGACCTTACTTATTTTCAACAGTTCAATGGACATATTCAGGCCCGTAAGCTGGGGGCTTGAGTGCGATAAGTCTTATAAAAAAATCCAAATAAGTTTTTCATGTACTAGCCAAGGTAAGCAGACCCGTACCCGGGGGGGGGGGGGGGGGGGGGGGGTGTGCAGGCGGTTCGAACGCGCCCCCTCACAACGGCCAAATGTCCACTTTCGGTTCTCAATAGACGTGCTATTATATGTAGACAAAACTATGAAGCATCAGCTAGATCATGTAGGTACATGTAGCCAAATCCGACAATAAACGTCCCGTGGAGATACTGCAAAGGCATGGCCAGATTTGTATCAAAGAGCTCCCTCCCCCCCAGCCCGGAAAAATTAGGTCCAATTTTTTGGATTTCGCATCCCCCAAGAAAAATCCTGGGTACGGGCTTGGTAAATGTAACTCTCTCGGCTAATTCAAAACGCGCGGACTTCATAGATTTTATTTTGACTTTTAATGTTTAATGGAAAGCCGAAAAGTTTCCCGGATAAAATATTCATGGGAAATCAAATTTCCACTCAAACTACGTCACGCCGAACATAAGTCATCTTTTTCGCCCCTGGACTGTAGTGAATATAAAAGATTTGCAACCGATCGATCGAGATATTTGATTTGATCGATGATACTTCCTTTCCTTAATTTACCAAGCTTCTAATCAATAGCCTCAGGCTCCCTTGGTGGACTGATTCGTGTGATTTTCAGGTCTGTTCGGAAATGAGCTGGTCTAATCAGACAATTTTTATTTGATCTACTGATATTTTACCCCCTGAGGCCCAAACAGTCCCTAATTAGAAAAAAAAACTTTGACTGCAAAAATAAGACAAACACACTAAGGGGTTCGAAGAAGCTTGATTTTTGGTTTTGTTTTACTAAAAAAAACACAAGGGTTTAGGATGTTTTCCGTAGGATTATTCCTCGTGGCACTTTTCCTTGCGGCGAGATGCCGTGCGGTTGCCGGTTCTTATTTACGTAGAGGGAACGGAAAACCCGTCATCACGGATCACACAAAGGGAAAACCCCCAAAGTACGAGAATGCGGCCAAACTTGACGGGGCTCTCAAAGGGTCAAGAAGATTTTATAACTTTATGAGTTGCGAATCAATCTATACTTTACAGCCTTTCACAGGCATGTCTTATCAATATACAACAGCTAGGTTAATACCCATCTACAAAAAACTTGTTCTTCCAATGATTGTAAACAAGAAAAGCACATATCAGCGTTTAAAAACCTATTACGACTCCAACAATAAATTACAACCATATTCATTTTCTGACAATTGCACTAAGACTAGAATATTTGTCAATTCATACACACGAGAGTATGCTGAAAAAAAATAACATTTGGTGTACAATCACTTGGTCTATCTAGTCTATAAATGCGAAGGTCATAAGATCGAGCTACTGATGCCTCATTTGGCTATGGTCTTGGCTGGTAATGCTCAGTATTGAAACCATATGCGCCGACTTGGGCTCATTAAATCTCGCTGATAATGCATCGTGTGAGATGAAAGCCCGTGCAAAAATCTGCACCTAAGACACCTTGTTTTCCTTAATATAGATTGGGTTGCGTCAACAGAAGAAGGGCCAGTTGTCTTTTTGGATTATCTCATACCCGCTGTTATCACGGGATCAAATTTGGGGTTTTAACTTCACGGGTAGTCACCATACGACCATCTGCATAGCACCAGTCGAGAGAATGTGCGCGCGAAAAACTTGGACATCGTACCATAGCAGATAGGGTGAATGGCGGACGGGAAACACGTCAGGAGAAACACGTAAATTCGAGTGATGTCGAAGTATTGCCAATTCTTGTAGTTCATAACGCCAAAATACTCCAGCAGAAAGAATATTTGATAAGGGAAGTAACAGACGAGGAAGATCAGAATGATTAAGTAAATCATCTTTAGTAAGTCCGTCTCTAGACCCGAGATAGCCTGACGTTTGCGCTGTGCGCGCTCGCGAGTCGCTTGTTCTCGCGTACTGTTGCTTGCGTTGTGCTGTGGTTGTTGGGCATGTGGGGGCGAGCGCACGACTTCGTGCAGCTCCATACTTACTGTCCCTTGTTGCTGTGGTTGGGTAGAAGCGCTCGTCTCGCGCGTTCGGTCGCTGCCGGTTTCCATCTCCACGTCTCTCACTGCGCGATTTCGATGAAAGCGCAATTGTAGGCTTACTACGCCATACGAAAACATCATCACACATGCCGGGATCACGAAATTACAAAAAAACCGAATCATGTAATATTTGCGCAATTCAGGCGAGGGAAAGTCTTTAAGTTGGTCCCCTGGGACGAGTTCCAAGCACCAGTATTTCCCCTTTTGAGTCGGCGACTTAACGTGAGAGAGGTAGAGAAAGGAAGGGAGAGTGATGAAGAAGGCGATTGCCCAAAGACTGATGATGGTACAAGTAATGGTTTTACCGCTCACGCGGACTCGCCGAGGAGACGTAAACACTTTGTACCGATGCAGAGCAATAGCGGCCAGTGATGTGGTTGTTACCAGCACAGATAACACTTGCAATGGTGCTATTATATGACAGAGGAGTTCGCCAAACGGCCAGTGGAAGATCTCTTGGTAGGAGTAGCTAAAAGGGACGAGAACCGTACCAATTAGCTCAGCGACAGCCATGTTACTCACAAGGTAGTACGTCATAGGTTTGCGGAGAGAATTCTCGAAGACGGTCTTGATAACAACTGAATTCCCAAGCAGAGACGCGATGACCACAAATGCGAAAATCATTCCGCGAAACACTTTCAAGCCGAAAGGTTCTCTAAGCTGCGTCACCGATGTAAGCTCGTTGGGCTGAAGTTCGGTGGAGTTATTCGTAAAGTAAGCGCTAGTCGGATCGAGCGCTTCCATCCTCTGCTTAATAACAGAGAAAGAATAAATTCACACAGACACTTTGTCTCGGCGTTTCTACTCCAAGCCGACGAGATTAGATATTACTCTGTCGGTACAGGCCTGAGTTGCGTCTATTCTAAAGCCTTCGCAGCATGAGGCTAAGAATCCGATGGCATTTTAGACTCAGCACACGATGTTTTTATACCTTGACGGGGTAACGATGCTCTGCTGGTTCGGGGCACAACCTATTGAAAGGTTACTTTAAACTAGCGCTCGCGACTTTTGATCACTCGATCAGCGGACGGAAAAGGGATATCCACCCGCCGATATGTGATGAAAACAGCGCTCGGACGTCAAATGTGATCCAGGACAAGCTCAGCAGATCTCTTATCGCTCGTATTGAGTTACGAATAGACAATATTATCACAAAGCCAGGATGCGCCAAGCCACTTAACGGCTATTTTCACATGATAGATCTCTAGGTCCAAGATCAGGAGTGATGGGTATCTCTGCGTCTAATGCCTTTGAATTGTAAATACTCGTGATATTTGGAGCAGTTCCTGATCAGGCTGGGGCCGCGCTCACTTTTTCTGCCACCAATAAACAGTCGAGAAATTAACGAGTGACGGCTGAGAGGCATTAGAATGGTTTACTTGATTGGCAGCTGCTAGCTGATATAGTGATTGGCAAGTTGTCAGCATCAGCGATCGTTGCTAAAGCGAGATGGGCTGTCTGTCCTGGCGTGTGCATATGATAGCCCGAGGGAATATTTCTATTGCTTCGACTGAGTGAAAGCGATAAAACTAAGTGATAAGTTCAACTACTGCAGTATTTTGACATAAAGCGATCAAACTTGCATTAATTCGTAAATTGATTCAAACGTCACTACGTAGGCTGGCAGTAAAGTCCAGTGGGAACTAGTGAGTCTATCAATTTAGTTTATTGGCGCGCGCTTTGAGTCATGTTATAATCACTTATTGACTTTTTGTCGCTTCAAATGTGTCCGATCCTATTCATCTCTTTTCCTGTGTTTAGTTAAAGCAGCGAATAGCTGCCAGCAGAACTTGAAATCCGCTTATCCAAATTGATAACGTGGTAATATGGAGTCTGGCGAATTGATTTTGCTTGCGGCTCCTGCTGTTCAGTTTGGGCCAGAGGGTGATTCGCCACGACCTGGCGCAATCAAGCTGACCAATCAGACATACGCGGAATAAAGCCAATCACATCATTAGAAAATGTGACGAGCGTCGGGGATTGGTTTGCGACTCAAAGTGTTGAGCTTCTAATCTACCACAGCCTGTCGTACTTAAAAAGAAGAAATAAAATAAAATCTAAGTTAAAGTATTGAAACATTCAGTTTAAACATATATCGTAAGATCCCCGTTTTAAGTCATTAATGTTTGATTAAGTGCTGAAGCAAGTTCTGAAAGCAAGTTCATTAGTACTTCACACAGCTAACACCGCACGATCTTTTTTGCCGTTGATGATAATGCGCTTGATAGGGGGTAACTTTAATGTGTTTTTATCGAATATTCCAGTTCCGCTTCGTCTAAGGGAAAAAAGGCGGCACCAATTTGACTCTATCATTAAGAGATTTAAGAGATTTGATAAAAAGATAATAATTAACACCAGCCAGGAGTGCGACTGTTTTTAAAGGCAACCGCTCGCCGTAGATCAGAGAGCACAGTCAAACAGCGCATGCTATGTGATAATCGAAAATATGTATTTTCTGGGGCATCGAAACCTCTTTTCAGGCTGCAAGACCTGTAGGAGTCGGGGACAAAGCGTAAGAATAGTTTGGTCGGTCGAAACTTACATGTAGACGATACAATCTTTTGTTTGGTAACGAAGAAATAAGGCATGTTCTGGGAGCGAGAGGACGAGAGATACTTGGTGAGATTGCTGTGTGTAAAAAATAGAATAATTAAGAACACAGTGGTTGCCATAAATGGGTACAAACAAACGCTTAACTGAAGCCAAACCAAATACAGACGCTAACCTAAACGCTAATACTACGCTAACCCAAATGTTAAATCAGACGAAAACCTAGACGCTTATTACAAACCCAAACAATGTTTTTACTGTCCTATCTTTTATAAGCTATAGAGGCGCTACCTCAAATACTAATACAGACTCAAAATGCTGTTATTACAGACGCCAACACAAACGCTGATACAGACGCTAACACAAACGCTGATACAGACGCAAATACAAACGCTAATACAGACGCCAACACAAACGCTAATACAGACGCCAACACAAACGCTTATACAGACGCCAACACAAACGCTTATACAGACGCTAACACAAACGCTGATACAGACGCTAACACAAACACAAATCACATACGCTAACACCCAAACGCTAATACAGACGGAAACACAAACGTTAACAGACGCTAACCCAAACGCTAATACAGACGTTAACCCAAGCTGTACAGACGCCAACCAAAACAATTATCACAGACGCTAACCCAAACGCTAATACAGACGCAAACGTAAAAACGCAATTACAGACGTTAACCCAAACGCTGATACAGACGCTGATCAAAGACCAGGCCAATAGCCAAGGGGGGGGGGGGGGGGGGTGGGAATTAAGTACCCTGCTAGCTAGGAGGATCTACCTAAGAGATCAGGGTCCGCTAGGACAACTCTAGGAATTTGTTTTAGAATATGAAATTTTAATTTAGCGCTCAGAGCAATTGTCCTGACACGTTGACTCATTGACGGCTGATTGATAACTGATTGTTCTGACATTTGATTCATTGACGGCTGATTGTTCTGACATTTGACTCATTGACGGCTGATTGATAACTGATTGTTCTGACACGGTGACTCATTGATAACTGGTTGTTCTGACACGGTGACTCATTGACGGCTGATTGATAACTGGTTGTTCTGACATTGGACTCATTGACGGCTGATTGTTCTGACATTTGACTCATTGACGGCTGATTGATAACTGATTGTTCTGACACGTTGACTCATTGACGGCTGATTGATAACTGATTGTCCTGACATTTGATTCATTAACGGCTGATCGATAACTGATTGTCATGACATTTGACTCATTGACGGCTGATTGATAACTGATTGTCCTGACATTTGACTCATTGACGGCTGATTGATAACTGATTGTTCTGACATTTAACTCATTGACGGCTGATTGATAACTGATTGTCCTGACATTTGACTCCTTGACAGCTTATTGATAACTGATTGTCCTGACACGTTGACTCATTGATTGCTGATTGATAACTGATTGTTCTGACATTTGACTCATTGACAGCTGATTGATAACTGATTGTCCTGACACGTTGACTCATTGACGGCTGATTGATAACTGATTGTTCTGACACGTTGACTCATTTACGGCTGATTGATAACTGATTGTTCTGACACGTTGACTCATTGACGGCTGATTGATAACTGATTGTTCTGACACGGTGACTCATTGACGGCTGATTGATAACTGATTGTTCTGACACGTTGACTCATTGACGGCTGATAACTGGTTGTCCTGAAATTTGACTCTTTGGCGGCTGATTGTTCTGACACGGTGACTCATTGATAACTGATTGTTCTGACACGGTGACTCATTGACGGCTGATTGATAACTGATTGTTCTGACACGTTGTCTTATTGACGGCTGATTGATAACTGATTGTTCTGACACGTTGACTCATTGACAGCTGATTGATAACTGGTTTTCCTGACACGTTGACTTATTGGCGGCTGATTGATAACTGATTGTTCTGACACGGTGACTCATTGACGGCTGATTGATAACTGATTGTTCTGACACGTTGACTCATTGACGGCTGATAACTGGTTGTCCTGACATTTGACTCTTTGGCGGCTGATTGTTCTGACACGGTGACTCATTGATAACTGATTGTTCTGACACGGTGACTCATTGATAACTGATTGTTCTGACACGGTGACTCATTGATAACTGATTGTTCTGACACGGTGACTCATTGATAACTGATTGTTCTGACACGGTGACTCATTGATAACTGATTGTTCTGACACGGTGACTCATTGATAACTGATTGTTCTGACACGGTGACTCATTGATAACTGATTGTTCTGACACGGTGACTCATTGATAACTGATTGTTCTGACACGGTGACTCATTGACGGCTGATTGATAACTGATTGTTCTGACACGGTGACTCATTGACGGCTGATTGATAACTGATTGTTCTGACACGGTGACTCATTGATAACTGATTGTTCTGACACGGTGACTCATTGACGGCTGATTGATAACTGATTGTTTTTCAGCACGGGGACTGGGAGGAGCTTTCCCGGAACCTCGTGTTTAACCAAACGCTGATATAGACGGGAACCCAAAAGCTAAACCCAAACCCTTTTTCTGCTTGCAACCAAACGCTAATATTTGGCTATTCTAATATCTATAAGTAGCACCAAGAGACAATCAAACTCTCTGGATAGCCAGCCGAATTAATTTGAATATTTTAAATAATATTTTTCTTCTATTTCTCATGGACTGTCTTGTAATATTAAAAGGGGTCATCCAGGGGACACCAGTTCGTGACCGAATTCTAAAAGCAAGTGAATATTGTTTTTCTTTTCTCATACATCTGGCCTATAAGGTTGACAATTTCATTTCATAAACAGGTGTTCTTATTCAAAGTTTTTTGGGAAGATGTTTATATTTCAGTATAGCAGTTATAGATGATAACGAGACGCAAAATAGAGAAGACATTTATTTTAAAGTGCGTTCATTTTGTAACAATGTATAACAACTAAATATTGGGGACCGATCCTGAGGTCCCGGAGGGAATTATTTAATTCATTCACTTTTATTACTGGGTGAATTACTGATAAAGTATCGCATGAAATCCATATCATTGTAGCATTGTTTAATTAAATTATCAATTGTAATTATTGGTGTGTGTGAATTAACTACTTTCTTCTTTGAAGACATTGGTGTCTACTGGTTATAAAACCGGTTTATAACCAGTTAAACTAGTTATTCCATGCTACTGCGAGGTTCCCATTGCACCAATCAAGTTCAACTAGTTATTCCATGTTATTGTGAGGTTCCCATGGCACCAATCAGCCCCTGCGCCGTGCTGAACAGGTTGACGGGAGTACTACCGTCTGTAATGAGGGTGGACTTGAGACCAAGAGACTGCAGGAGTTTGACCTGGGGTAACAACCATACCCATGTTAGAACATGCTAGAACGGGAGGGGGTACACACAACCATCTTAGCAAAAAAGCTGATACAAACACACCCATGTTAGAACATGCTAGAACGAGAGGGGTACACATAACCAGCTTAGCAAACAAGGTAATTCAAGCACGCCCATGTTAGAACATGCTAGAACGAGAGGGGTACACATAACCATCTTAGCAAACAAGCTGTTATAAACACACCCATGTTAGAACATGCTAGAACGAGAGGGGTACACATAACCAGCTTAGCAAACAAGCTGATACAGCCACACCCATGTTAAAACATGCTAGAACCAGAGGGGTACACATAACCATCTTAGCAAACAAGCTGTTATAAACACACCCATGTTAGAACATGCTAGAACGAGAGGGGTACACTTAACCATCTTAGTAAACAAGCTGATACAGCCACACCAATGTTAAAACAGGCTCGAACGGGAGGGGTACACATAACCAACTTATCAAACAAGGTGATACGGCCGCACCCATGTAAGCACAGACGGTGTTACAGTCAATCGTATTTCTGTGCAACCTGGACATTAACGCACCTGCATATCCGGCCCAGCGGTGGCTATAGCCTGGATTGTCTCAGCGCCGATCGCATTCACCATGTTGCTGAACTTCTCAGTCTCGATGGCCGCCATCTCCTTTGCGCGTGAAATCTCAAGCGCATTCTCCTCCGCCGTATAGGCAAGCTCCGCTTCACGGTCCTTTGTCATGCGCTCGCGATCTGACTCCTACGAGAATAGGAGAGGCTCAGACAAGGTCGCGGTAGATTCCCCTCTGCTTTTAGGGTTTTTAGTGTTACGATTGATCAGTAAATAGCTCTTACATTCATACTCAACAAAAAGCACGACAAAAAAAACACACGAAAAATAACATCTGCGTTATATTTCTCTTTACAAAAGTCTTAGTTGTTATTTGATGCTAATGAAATAAAATATACTGACCGCCTCGATCTTCGTGGCCTCGGCCTTGAGCTTAGCTTGTTGCACAGCAGCCTCGCCTTGTATCCTAGCCGCCTCGGCACGTGACTGGGCCTCAGCCTTAGCCTGACCAGTGGACTCGACCGCTGCACTTTGAGCCTGCAGCTCCAACAGTTCTTTGCGGGCACGCTCAGCTTCGGCCTCATCCGAAATCTTTTGGCGCTCCAATCGCCCCTTCGCCTCCTGCTCAAGACGTTCTGCTTCATGCCTATAGATATAAAAAGGCACCAAAAGCACAAAATGTAGCTGATTTCTTTATGATGTTAATGAATATTGAGCCTGCTGTCCTACCTAGCAGCGGCCTCCTGCGAGTTGGTAGTGATTTCAATAGCTAGCTGGACAGATTTCTGTAAGGCGTCCCTGGTTCGCTGGTCCACAGGCTCCACCGACTGGATGTCGACGCTTGTGATGTTGAGCTTGTTGGCGGGAAACGTGAACTTGTTCCGGATCTTCTTGTTCTCATCCAACCCAAACACTGAGGACCGGATGATCTTTGCAGAGTTCTGAAAGCAGAACACGAAACTGTTTGGTTATTTGTCAGGGAATCGTTTGCACTTTTTTTTTAGAAATAGCTAAAGCTCTTTACCAGGACTGGGCTTACTAGACATCCAAGCTCTAGCCCATTCATTCTTTTCCAGGTTGTGGAAATTTTTCCTGGTTGTGAAAATATTGCCGTGGTCTTCACCAGTAATATATCCTCCCTATTATAGCTTTGTGGCCCTCTATTAAGTTGAGATTTCTCTATAACACTGACACATAGTTTTACATCTATTGAACATCTAGCTCAATGATTCCCTTTCCTAGTAGAGAACGCATTTACATACTGCCCGTGGTCTCCATCAGTAATACATAGACCCCTAGGACTGTACTAAAATACTGCACTTGGTCCACTAGAACTCTACACAAGTAATAAACATATTCCTTTCACTGCCTAGTAAACCTCTTCGTTGTGGAGGCTGCACTAAATTACTGCCTGGTCTACACCAGTAATAAACATACTCCTTTCACTCCCTAGGAAACCCCTTTGTCGTGGACGCTGCCCTAGAATATTTTCCGTGTTTCCCACCCCTAATAGATATATCCCAGTACATGCCTAGTAAACCCCTTTCTCGTGGACGCTGCCCTAGAATATGTTCGTGTTTTCCACCTGTAATAGATATATTCCAGTACATGCCTAGTAAACCCCTTTCTCGTGGACGCTGCCCTAGAATATGTTCGTGTTTTCCACCTGTAATAGATATATCCCAGTACATGTCTAGAAAACCCCTTCCTCGTGGACGCTGCCCTAAAATGCTGTCTGGTATACACCAGTAATAAATATATTCTATTCCCTGTAGAAAACCCTACCCTGGGTACCAGAGCCAAAATGCTGCGACGAGCGAAGCGATGAGGTTCTGGGCGGGCGAGTAGCTTAAAATACAGTCCGCTTTCTCCACCAGTAATAAATATATACCATTCCCTGCCTAGTAAGCCCCGACCTTGTGAAAATTGCACTAAATACTGCTCATCCCCCCTACCTTGTGGAAATCGTCGAACTGTACACCTGCCACAGCTCCTCGGATTCTGGAGGCGATGGCTTTACACGCGTCGCCCACGAAGTCCGGTACAGAGAAGAGCTTGGCTGCTTCCTTGGCACTCTTATCCGATGCGTCAAAATGCCTTCAGCACAATACAATAAGACTTAACTTAAACAATAAGAAGCACGCATACATTCCTGTATACGCCTATTTCAAATAAAGTGGCTCTCAGAGAGTCCATGTGTCGTAACCCACAGTTCTTTGTGGGTATCAAATCAAAAGTTGCTGCCATTTTTTTTCATGGACATTCGCATAGCTTTCAGCTACCGGGATCCAGTAACTTATATGCTACCCATAAAGAGTGTTTATATGCACTGATTTCCGAGTGCAACTATATGTCTAATGGGTGTATATACATTGGGAAGCTAAACTTACCAGTTGTACGAGAGCTGCAGTGAGAGCCTAGCGTGGTCAGCGGTTTCCACTGTTATAATATCCGTGCAGAAGTCTGGACCGAGTAGCAGACACAGGGCCTTTATCACGTTAGGCTTTTTGGGCTTGCCGCCAGAAATACTTAGCTGGGTAAACTGTTCATCTGGGCCTAACATTACCAGCTCTGGACCGAATATCACCCTGAAAAGCAGAAATTTCAAGTAAGGGAAAGAAGCCTCGGTGAATATAAAAACGCAAGACATTATTCGATTCGATGCGGCAATACCGGGTGTAATGAGGGGCACCCATCCTCGGGTACCCAGGGCGGGTCACAGGCGCGATAACGAGGCGTCGGAGAGGGGGGGGGCGATAGAGAAGAGAAAGGAGGGACCTCACCCCTCACCCCCCTCCGCTGGCCATCTTTCGTCACGTTCTCACACCTGTGACCTCGCCCCTCACCCCCTCCGCTGGCCATCTTTCGTCACGTTTTCACACCTGTGACCTCGACGCACTGGGTTCTTGAGGATGAGAGGTACAGAAGAAGAAGAGTTTGCCTTTTCTCTCGCTCTCTTTTTCACTTGCTCCGTTTTGTCTCGCTCTCATTTTCTCTTGCTTTGTTTTCTCTCACTCTCTTTTTCTCACGGATCCTTGAAGGGATAGGGCTGTACCTTGCTTTTTTCTCCGTGTAATCATAGATCTGCACGGCAGCGTTATGAGGCACACGATATGTGATCACCCGCGTCTTGTCGCGTCTTGTCTCGCTTTTAGCTGTGTGATCAAAGAAAAGCTAGCAAAATGGTGTCTCTACTTAACCTATTACCGTTGGGGTAGTGTAGAGACAAGCTAGCAAAATGCTGTCTCTGCATAACATAGTACATACTGGCTTACTACGTTTTTTATTTCCTCGTGGGTTGAACATTGTTGTTGTTGCTGTTACTGCGTATGCGTTTGTTGCTGATGTTTTTATTGTTGTTTATATTGTTCTAGTTGTTGTTGTATGGCAAAGAGAAATTTTAAAGATACAATCAAAAGTTAAATAAATAATAATACTCACCCTCACGTGGGGGCGGGGCTATATTACGGTAGCCGCGGTCTGCCAGGGGGTCCTTGCCACCTGCGAGAAGCAGCTCCACGGCAGGAGGGAGCTCCTTCATCCACAGCTCCTCGTCATGGGTCAGCATGTAGGTCTGACCACACACAGCGCGCACTTTACCTGTCTTGATGTCTCGTACATAGATACCCTCGTTTTCATCCAGGGGCATCGCCTTACGCCTGAGGCAAGAAACAAGGACGTAAAGGAACGTGGGACTTAGGCTGAGGCAAAGACGCCAAGGAACGTAAGACTTAGACTGAGGCAAAGACGCAAAGAAACGTGGGACTTAGACTGAGGTAAAGACGCAAAGGAACATAAGACTTAGACTGAGGCAAAGACGGAAAGGAGCGTGTGACTTAGACTGAGGAAAAGACGGAAAGGAACGTCTTCATAGAAGTAAGAGAAGGTACGACTAAGTGCATGCGAAATAACGTGAGATATGAACCGAACTGTGCGACTTCAAAACCTCAGGTTACTGTGAATGTATTGGCTACTTGAATAAGATTCCAAAAGTTCATTACCTGTCAGTCACATCCACTTCGACTGGAGGTATGTACTCCCTGGGTCCGCGAATCATCCAGCGGTCTCCAGGATTGCGCAGAACTTTTTTCTATTCAAGCAAAAAAGATTGGCGATTGAAATAGCGTAAAATATTGAAGCCAGTAGAATAAACAAAGATGTTTGCGTACCCCGTCCTCTGATATGTCGTCAAAGGACTCGTTAGCCTTCAGAATCAGTCCTTCGTCTTCTCCAAGAACAAACACATCCTGTATAATGCCTTGCTCCAAACTCTCCCCAGGCAGAAGAAAGAATGACTTCTCACCCTAAAAAAAACGATTGTGAATTCTTTCGAATACTAAACGAGGAAAGCATCCACGTGATAAATTAAACAGATACTGTCTTAATTTTAACCAAGGTTTATAGGGTTAATTAGGTTGATTCCCCTCTATTAACTATGTTTTATCTGATAAAATCACATATCAAATTAAAAAGGTCACAGTACTGCGAAAAATGTGCAGAAGTCAATAATACTAATAAAAATAAAATATATTTTAAAGCATATATCCGTCACTTAAAGCATATTGAAAGACCACATATTCGGAGTAACATTCCTCGTGATTTTCATGCCTTTCATAGATCGCGAATTTCGTGATCGAAAAATTGAAAAAATAAATAAATAAGCGTCACAAAATTAAGGAGAAAAAATATGACGAAGGCCTGATTGCCATTATTTAAATGTTTTTTCTACGTACATACCTTTACAAGTTTTTTCTGCCCAAGCTGCGGCTTGCCGTCAGAACCCACAGGGTCCATGATCACACAGTATTGCCTGTTATTCAAGGTGGTTATCTCAATAACTCCTTGTACCTGTAACCATACAGACCACAGTATTCATATAATGAATTGATGCCATACCAAACAAAAACCCGTACAGGCAAAATTACATACACACCAATAGAAATAACTTGTATTACATGCTTCGTATTCCCGAGTAAACAATTACATACATGCCAATTAGATGATAAAAAAGTCATCTCTCAACTCAAATCAATATGCTGATAAATTTGTATATTTTGGTGCCCAATCTATATATCATTTCCAGGAGAAAGAGTCAACCAAATACTTTTCTTTGCTTGGAAAAATGTGTCAAAGTGCAAATTTATAGGAATATTGGGTGTTAACTCACTTCCAGGAAAGTTGTTTCAAAAGTACTGTAAGCTAAAATTAAAGTAAAGCTTAAGATACTCTTTTTTGAATAAAACTATATCTGAATACAAAAGATATCCTGTGTATTTGGGCTGCAAGAATACATACATTTATCTGATAGCCAAAACTGGATCCCCTCACACAAAAAAGTTTCCAAATACTATCCCTTGCACTTGTCCCATTACTTCACTATCAAATCTTATTTTGCATGCAAAATGTCTAAAATTTGGTTCAAGGGGCTACAAGGGCAAGGCATTCTAACAGTAACTCCTATAGTTTATACGTTCCTGAGATGTGATAAAAAGCAATCAAATACCTCTTCATAAACATCTGGTATATGTGCCTCTGTATCACTCATGGTGACCAGCCATTCTTCTCCATTCTTCCTGGTAACACCATTGACATCTTTGTAGGTCCCAGTGGCTCGCAGGTGCAATGCTTTCTGAAATTTTTAGGACAGGCCATGTTGGTGGAAATGATGGAACAAACAGCTAATGTAATGTGGTGTGATGTGATCATGAGTTAAATAGGCTGTGGTAAGGGTGAAGCTAAGAGATGGGATGTGGTACAGTAGATGAGTTGGTAACTGTCCAAAATGGGTTACAGGGTTTGGTCTAGGGTACAGGATAAATAAATAATAAGAGGTGATGGGTGTGGGTGTTTATTCATTTATTTATTTAATTATTCCCAATTTCTAGTCTAAAGAAAAAGGAAATCAAGAAACGCCAATATTTTCTTTATTATAAAATAAAATATGACATTTTTCACATTATCTAACAGCTTTTGTACAAATAATTATACTATTTTTCATTCTTTGTATATTTCTTTTTCAAAGTTGGTGAGTGCCTCAAAAACCACTTGGTAACACAGTACCTTATCATGAGTGGCACAACAAACAAGAATGCAATTGATAGGGAAGACATTGATACCAAATATGACATAACAAACACAATACCAAAAAGAACAACATTGATAATAATAATGATGTTGATACCAATAGCAACGAGAAAAGTTATCACGATAACAGAAAACTGTATGAGAAACACAAGACCAATGATAGCTGCAGTGATAAGAATTATGCCGTTGATGATGCTGAAGGTGAAGCTGACCTTCTCGGTGAGAACAAATGCATCCTCCACCGTCACCACTTCTTCGTATGCACCTGGAAGGTACGCACCAACTTTTTTAACCAGCCATTCCTCTCCCGTCACTCGCATATGACCATCACGATCCTAGGATGGGTAAAAAACATTAAGGTTCTTTCTGGAGTAAAATAGCTTTGTTTTACTTATATGATAATTAGACCATTATGCTTTTCTTAGGCCAATTATTCGATTACAACCATAAGACAAAAAGGTAAAAACCAAAGTATTTTTTTTATATCTCCAAAGATTTTGGGCCTGCCCCAATTATCAAAGAAAAACGTGTGGCCTCTGGGGGGAAATGAGTAGTGCTAAACCTACCCTGGTCTCCCTTCTGGCCCTTAGTCTGATAGCTTGATTAGGCTGGATGACCGTTGCTCTGACAGTTTCTATTATCTCGACTTCCTTCCTTGGAATTAAGGTACCTGAAGATGACAAACACTTTATTAATTGCAAGTGGGCCATGTCATCCCTTACTCCTAACACCAAGGTAAATGAAATGTTTGTAACAATTCCTCTTCTGACTCTGGAAAGCATGAAAAAATTACATAGAAATCTATCGATGGACAATATAACAATTCCAGCAGGTAACATAGCATTATGCATATCTTGGTCCAGCCTGTGGTACATATTGTACACACCTGGTCCATCCTGTAGTATTGCATAGTACATACCTGGTATTCTATAATTTGGCACTGTACATACCTGGTCCATCCTGTAGTATGGCATAGTACATACCTGGTCCATCCTGTAGTATGGCATAGTACATACCTGGTCCATCCTGTAGTATGGCATTGTACATACCTGGTCCATCCTGTAGTATGGCATAGTACATACCTGGTCCATCCTGTAGTATGGCATAGTACATACCTGGTCCAGCCTGTAGTATGGCATTGTACATACCTGGTCCATCCTGTAGTATGGCATTGTACATACCTGGTCCATCCTGTAGTATGGCATTGTACATACCTGGTCCATCCTGTAGTATGGCATAGTACATACCTGGTCCATCCTGTAGTATGGCATAGTACACACCTGGTCCATCCTGTAGTATGGCATAGTACATACCTGGTCCATCCTGTAGTATGGCATCGTACACACCTGGTCCATCCTGTAGTATGGCATAGTACATACCTGGTCCATCCTGTAGTATTGCATAGTACATACCTGGTATTCTATAATTTGGCACTGTACACACCTGGTCCATCCTGTAGTATGGCATCGTACATACCTGGTCCATCCTGTAGTATGGCATAGTACATACCTGGTCCATCCTGTAGTATTGCATAGTACATACCTGGTATTCTATAATTTGGCACTGTACATACCTGGTCCATCCTGTAGTATGGCATAGTACATACCTGGTCCATCCTGTAGTATGGCATAGTACATACCTGGTCCATCCTGTAGTATGGCATAGTACATACCTGGTCCATCCTGTAGTATGGCATTGTACATACCTGGTCCAGCCTGTAGTATGGCATTGCACATACCTGGTCCATCCTGTAGTATGGCATAGTACATACCTGGTCCATCCTGTAGTATGGCATAGTACATACCTGGTCCATCCTGTAGTATGGCATTGTACATACCTGGTCCATCCTGTAGTATGGCATTGCACATACCTGGTCCATCCTGTAGTATGGCATAGTACATACCTGGTCCATCCTGTAGTATGGCATTGTACATACCTGGTCCATCCTGTAGTATGGCATATACCTGGTCCATCCTGTAGTATGGCATTGTACATACCTGGTCCATCCTGTAGTATGGCATTGTACATACCTGGTCCATCCTGTAGTATGGCATAGTACATACCTGGTCCATCCTGTAGTATGGCATTGTACATACCTGGTATTCTATAATTTGGCACTGTACACACCTGGTCAAGCCTGTAACATGGTACTGTACCTGGTCCTTCAAACAGCCACTCATCACCAGCAACTCTTTTTTCTCCTGATGCATCCTCGAAGTCTAGCACAGCCCTAAGGCGCAAGGCTGAGTTAGCCACAACCACTCTTAGAGCTGTCACTCCTTGTTTAAGAACCTCGCCAGGGTAGAGGGGGAAGGGGTCTTGGGCAAGGCGGATATCCTAAAATAACAGGAAGTAAAAAGTTTAATTCTGCCATCATTTATTTTTCCTTCTCTTTTTTTTTCTAATTTAACCTGATCAGCATGTCGTAGCTTGATTTGGCCATAGTCGTCCAGGACAAGTTTCCCATCCTTGTCACGTAGGCAAGGATTTTCCACAATGCAGTAGTGCCTTGGTGGCACTGTGATCATCTTCTCAGGTCCAAGAATAACCTTTGGATACAAAAGAAATATTGATGAGCTTTCAATAATGCAGTCATTTTTAGTTTTGATTTTGCTTTACATCTGATAATTGGAAGAACATAAAGGAGACAGTCCTGCAAAATCCAAGTTTGAGTATTATGTGTTTAGAAAAGTCCTGTGACAAGTTTCCTGTTATTAAGAATACTGACATCCCATCCATGATATTCATAATGAACACAGGGTTCCCTAAACAGGGACTATACTAATGCCATGCTCATTGGTCAACCACAAGGTGTAGAGAACAGTAGTCAATCCAGTGGAAGAGTTAAAAATACCATACAGAAGTTTCTAGAGGTCAGAAAGTCAATGTAGCACAGCCTTGACTGCAGGAGGAGTATTATTATTCTAGCAAGTGATCAGGGAGACATCCTATTTCACCTTGTCACTCGCACTGAGTTTCATAACATACATAAAAAAATGTCTTTTTTTAACCTGCACATATTTTAGCCTAACAGATTTTTATTGATCCAATTTCAGAGATTTTGACATTTAGGCCCAAATGAGAACTGACATCACAAATGAGAAATAATTTAATTATTGAATACACCAACCTTTTCATTATCCTGTCGGATGAAGGTCTTTGGACCAGTCTCCACCTTTGTCACATTGCTGTTCTGGTCAAGGACATGAATGTAGTAGTATGGTGGGATGCGGTAGATGCTGTCACTCTCTTTGCTTGATCTTGACATGGTTGTATATGGAGTCTATCGTTCACTGCTCTGTCAAACATGAAAATAGATATTCAAGGGAGGATCCTAGTGGGAGTGGAGACGTCTGACTTGAAGCAATCCTCGTTATGTTAGCCGTTTATACCTAAAAACGGCTATATGCCTCTATAGGCTAAATGCCTATAAACAGCCTGCACAATAGGTGAGCCAGTGACATAAATCACATATTCTGAACAGGAGTAATTGTAAAGAGCTTAGATCCCGATTTACACTGATCAAATTTTGCCATTCACAAATTATGGCAAAGGGAGCAATCACGGATCATTGTTTTCAATTTGTCCTTTTCACCATTCGTCATAAAAAAAAAAAATGCCATTCGCGGATCACGAAAATAACCCGCCTCTGTGTGAAATGACAAGGGCATGGTGGGGGCGAGGTATTGAATAACAAAGAATAAAATAAAATAGGTGGGTTATTAATCATTAAAAAATATCCTATATAAGGGTCCGCATTTATAGAACTCTGTGGTAAATGAGGTTAGGATAAAATATACAAGCTTCATGCATAATTATTATAAGTTATTTCCTAATTTATCATTGAAAGTTTCAATGTTAAAGAACTAGGTCAGGAAAAACATTTGCTGAGTGCTTTCATGCGAGACAAGGTGAAACTTATAAAAAGGTAAAACCAAGTGTACATAGAGTTGATTTGCTTCAAAACATAACAGTTAATTTAACTAACAGTGATATTACCCAATGACTTCATTGTGATCGCTCTCGAAAGTTTTAAAGTGTTTTTGAAAGTTCATGTCTCATACAGAGTTAGAAGGCCGAACAATTCATCGAAATAGAAGACGTTAAAATCTATATGCATATCTATATCCTACAGAGTTTGGAACGCTTAATCCGAATTTATCTGTATGTTAAAATGAGAGGCTCAATCATGCACAAATTGAAGTGAAATCAACAAGGAAAAGCTAAAAATATCTTAAGTTAGGCTTATTGAGTAAGGTAGCAACTAAGGTTGAATGAGTTTCGATTCAATAACCTTAAATAGCCCATATTATCTCGTAAATACCGTAAAGATGAAGAAGAAATGCTTCTTAAATCCCCTTTACGTTTTCAGTAATTTCAAGTTCGTAGAAACACCGAAAATACTTGTTCAAAGGCGGCGACAAGCAGAAAGTATCTGCAAAAATCTACCCCTCAGCATCGAACAACACGGAACTTTGGAAGAAACCAATCAGGGGCCACAAACGTTGCAAGCCAATCATCGGTCGGCGTTCAACGCAGAATTATTTCGTGATGATTACCACCACCCTGGGACTTTCCCAACCACAGGTCTCCCAGCAACAGATAAATATTAAAACAAAAAACAGGCAGTTTCCAAAAAAAAAAATAAAAACTGCATAGGCCAAATATACATTGTGTAATTTGTTTTACTAAGCCTTCTCAAGTTGCGATTCCAATCGCTGTCCAAGAGAATTCGGCTAGGGAGTGGTGTTATTTTTCTTGGACCAATCAATGCAGGATTTATTTAGACTTTAGGCACAAGGTAGCCGCATGCCAACTGCAAAAACTTTCTGTAATAATGTGAGGATTATTTCCGGATGCATCCAGAGCTCCCTACTGACAAGGGTGGCACCCCTTAAAGTTTTCAACTACAAGCTATTCCCAGAACCACCCAGCTTCAAATAAAACAAAGATAATCAATGTCTATTATTTTAATAATCATATGATATTTCACATAAATATATAATTCACTTTAACTTTTTCACACCTTTGTACAATGTATATTTTCATTCTTTTTTAGATCTCTCAATATTAATATATTATATATTAGCATGAATTGCAATCTTCCTTATGTACACTAAACAAAATAATGCATTATCAATCATCACAATGCAAGGTGTTGGTTAGTCAGAATTATAAACAAAATGTACATTATAAAATAAACAGTGCAATAAGAAAATTAAAAAATACGACATTTACATGCAATGGAAAATTTGTATAAATTATAACTAGAAAATAATAAATCAATATCAAGCAGATGAATTATTTTCTAAAGCATTTAGAATATAGAAGTAAACCATAAACGTCTTTACAGTTATACACAACAGTGTTTCCTTGTATTCATCAAGGATAACTATAAGTCTTTTTAGACAGGCCTGTCTCAAGAGTGTAGGATCATAAATCAATGGGTGTTGCTGTTGTAGGATCATAATTTGATAGGGGACTCTCTAGGATCCTCTGAAGTGGGTCATTACAACAAGGTCAAGCACATTTTGCCCCCTCAGAATCTCCTTGGCAACCTCCTTATGCGTCCAGTGTAGCACTTCTTTGCCATTCACAGAATGGATAAACATTCGCACCTAGGAAATGTTATGTACAGTAAATTAATATGGATATGCTTCACTGACTAGAAAACTATTCACACCCAGGAGTTGATATTCACAGTGATAAAATAGTTATTTCACATAATGGATAAACATTTATATCTAAAATAATATGTTAAATATAAAATATAATACATATAAATAAGGGGTTGAATATAAATAATAACTGTTCGCACAGGAAGATAAAAATCCCAATGGTTATGTTGATATTATAAGGAAATTGAGGGAACTGTTAGGTAAACAATGGCCCACAGAAAACTCATGACTTCAACAGAAAAAACAGCAGTTTGGCACTTCTCAAGACAGAAATGAACTGATGACAGAATGGACAAACAGACAAATTGATTGGCAAATAGAGAAAAGACTAACAGATGGAAGGGCACACAAACAAACAATAAGACAAACAGATAATTTATTGCGTAGGCAGAGGGAAAGACAGATTGACGTACTGTACCTTGAGTCCTGCCGCTGCAGCAGGCCCTGATGGATCTACTGTTTGTACAAACACAGGCTCTGATCCACGTACAACAAACCCAAACCCTACAGCATCACTCATTACCTGGTACAGTAAAAAAAATAATAACATGTGTAGGTACCTACATACTTCTCGTAAATGCTAACCTCGTGTGGCTAATGTATGGAAGATTCCCCAAAAGAACAACAAAAAAGAAAACCAAAGCTAAATACCCTTGAATAATGGTTATTTCATGCGATGGATTATTTTAAATCACAACACAATGATTTCTTTATTTTACTTGTATCCTCTCAAACACATTTGCACAAGGTTTTCTGGCAGGTGTACTGGAAAGTTAGATTTTGCTATAATTTTATGGCATAATTCTAGTCACAAGCAGAAATCAAAATGATTTGTAATTGTGAGATCGCTTACAAAATATTGTTTGTTGGCCTCTTGATAGCAACCAGACGTTACAAACAGTGCTATTCTTCTTACCCTGATGGTTTTCATGGTGTATGGACCATTGTTATCCAGCAGTTCATCAACTGTAACCTCTCTCACAATAACTAATGGAAAAAAGAATGCCTTAAGCATCAACATATTTATTTAAAAAAAAAACTAGGGTACTTTACCTGGTCTGGGGCTGAAATTTCCTGGGCTACCACCTGAATCTGGACTTCCTGGAGACTGCCTGAAACCTACAAGAATTGAAAATGTCAGCAATCAAATAGACAAATTCTGAAATCAAGCAACCTTATAGCTGGTCATAATGCTGATGCAATATACCTGTGAATTCATTGCCACGAGCCTCACGGCTAGGAGACAGAGGAACAGGAATTGAGCGTCCACCCATGAGAAGGGATAGATTCTTTTTACGCACTTCCCTTGGGGAGCCCGGAGGAAGGGAAAGCTGACGTCCTTCGAGAAGACATAAGGCTTCCATAAGTTTCTTGGCAAACACCTTTTCAATCACAAACTGGTAATAGGTGCTTGGATCATCCTTGAAATGATGGTCATCAGTCACTACATAATAAAAAAAGTTGTAAGAAGTTGTAGTGTTGTCTTGTGAATCATGAAGAACTAAACAAAATAAAGAAATAATAAGCTTACCATGCTTCATTAGACCAATCTCTAAGAGTTCTCGTCCCAGGAGCACTGCCTCAAATCTGTCATTTGTCTCGCCTCTCTCAACCATCCAGTCCACTAGAGAGCTTCCAATAAAACAACTTCTGTAAACAAAGTCCTCACACTGCTGCTGTTTTACTAGGTGGCAGTCATCTGCTTTGATTCTACAAGCAATCACAACAGTAAAAAGGTTAGTAAGGATATGATGGACATTGACAGTGTCTTAGATCACCTTAGACTGATTCTGATTATACTCATCCTGCTCATAAACTCACATAGAATCATTTGGTCTGCATGATTCATCAAGGGCCTAGAATATGAGATAATTTAGTTCTTTTTTTACCAAAAAAACTGCGCCTTCATATGTACAAGTATGATTTCCTTTCAACTATATAAAAGTATGTTTTTTAATTATTGGAACACTAGAAACGCCATCCCAAATTAAAAGAAAAGTGGGCAATGAAACAGTAGATGGAGAGAACACTACAACTGTATGCAGAACACCTCATCTTTGTAGAAATATTTGCAGTTATAATGTACATACCACAATGGGTAATTGAATTCTACAAACCTCTGTGAAATATTATATCCTCTGATCACTAGGGCAACATCATGGGTTATTGGTAGCGTATTGTCATCTCTACGGAAACGATAGAACAGCATTTCATCCTTGAACATATGGTCATCACAAACTACAAGGGAAAAAAACAACCATTTTTTAGGAGACAGTTTTAGGCAAGATTAAAGTATCCTATTGTACAACAAAGTCAGAAGAAAGTCGAACTATCATATACGAAAACATTGGCTCACAGCGCCTCTTTCTGTGAACCCCTAAAACATATCATTTCTAGTAGAAAAGCCCATTTCTTTCTCAAATGGCCCCTTAAAATATATAATACCCCCCCCCCCCCCCCTCTCCCAAAAAGCATCCCTATCAGGCAACATGCCCTTGTTAAAAATGCAACAGCAACAAATTACGGGTAACATAACATGTAATAACGTTTGAAGAAAACAAGCCATCACATTGGGGCACTGAACAACGTCACTGTTTATGATCAAATATCACTGAGGCTGGAACCAGGATGTTTTGTTATGTTTACTGGTGATATCATGTCATGTAACCTCAGGGTTTTTACCATCAGGGGCGGATCTAGGGGTAGTCCCCAATATTTTCAGATTTTTGGCTAAAAATAAACCAACAAGAAATAGAAAGAATCCGGCCCCTTTTTTGATACTCTTGCTTCAGCCCCACATTTTTTGGAACTCTTGGATCGGCCAATAAAAATAAACTAAAAACGCAATGTATAAGCTTGTTTACAACATCGGGTTTCACTCTACGAAGCCTCCCATCGAGTCACTTCGGGAGCTTTTGAATTCGTCAATGTAGCGCTACTTTGTGACTTTAGAAAGACTGATATTATCAAAAGCTGAGTTTACCGTGATGAATGATGTTATTCTCTTGCAAGATGCACATGCATTGTACTGCCGCAGTCCGGTTCACCGCCTCGCCATGATGCACCAACCAGTCGACAACGTCTCTTCCGACAAAACAACAAGGGTACAGACGCAAATGGTATCGCCTGTCTTTGATAATATCTCCTGGATCTCTCTCATTATGTAGCCGAACTCTTAAATGTTCACCTAGAAGCAAAATCTGCATAGATTTTGCAGAAATACGCTCCATTTCGGGAAACGAAGGATTCACATCTCACTTGTGTCTACATATTTCTGAAATTCGAAACCGAACGACTCGCACCGCTGGCCACTTGACCGATGTGACTTTTCGCATTTCGCGCGAAATGTAAATAACATGATGTCTACGGAGCCAAGGCGATTTATAGATTTTCGCAAGAAATCATTATTACAAAGTGACATTTTTTATTTATGCTCTCTTAGTTTACGACAGCAGGCAGTCGTTATAGGTAATAGAAAGAGGATGCAATTTTTCAACGCGTTTTAGATGCAAATTTGTAATTGCAGCCTAAACGAAATAAGAAACACGGCACGTTTTGATACCATTTTTAAAACTATAATTGCTAGGTAGTTTTTACGTCACCACCAGTTGACAATGGAACAATTTTCAGGACGCGACCGATACCGAACAAAACTACTGATTATTATTTCACCAAACCACACATCTCACTCCCTACGCACGTTCATACTTTTGCAAAAAGACCATTACCCAAAAGACCCCTTGCGGGTCTTGTGATGAAAAAAAAAAAAACAATTGAAACGTGACTATTAACGAAACGCAATATATTGTATTGCTCAATACAACACTTATATAGAATATCTTTTATGCTCATCAAAAGTGAATTGCGCAATAAATTTCTGCAAGAGGAGAGAAAACATTTTACCTTTATAGTATATATATTAAAAAACAAACAATCAGTTTTGGTTATGTCACGCGTTGCTCTTTCCACTCTCCACTGAGGCGATGGGAGGATCGCGGACGCACCGGAACCACCACGACTGCTGCGCGCTCTGATATTCTGATATGCATGTGCGAACTTTTTCGGCTCGCTGGTTGGCTAGTAAAGTATATGTCAATGACTTTACTTCACAATTCTGTCAAAGGACCTAAAGGTGGCCACGCTAGCGCGCGTCGCACTGTAAAGGTTTGTTCTCACTTGGAGGTACCATCGCAAACGCAAGCGAACTCAACTGCTTGATTCTCACTTGTTTTGCGTTCACGCTTGCGTCCCAGTGAGCAAGAGCCTTCAACACGAGGTTTCGCTATAAAAGGGAAGCTCCTCCCACCCCGAGCTCAAAGGGCAATCAGTTATCAATCAGCCGTCAATGAGTCAACTTGTCAGAACAATCAGCCGTAAATGAGTCAAATGTCAGGACAATTTGCTCTAGGCGCTAAATTCAAATTTTTATTTTCTTTACCAAATCAAATATCATTCCTAGAGTTGTTCACCTAAAATTTTTCTATCTATCGTAAAATAATAATGTACCAAGCTGTGTGCGCTCTAAAATACGAGCATTTTCGTCAAAGCACGAGAATAATTTGTGACTGCTAGCGTGGTTGTGTTCTGATTATAATTGCAAAATCGAGGCCGGGGGTGTGAGGAGCTTTCCTTTTTATAGCGGAACCTCGTGTTTAAAGCATACATCAAATAGCACAGTCATCATTTTTCCAAATGTTTGCACGCAATCAACACGCAACATCGACACAGCGTGCAACATTGCTAGCTCGAACAATGTTACGGATGCGGGGGTGCCGGGAATCGAAGCTATAATGAAAGCATCGAGGTTAGAGTTATTTTTATTTAACCTATTGTTTATAACTTAAAGTAGCCCTAGGTTAAAAAATATATATCAAAAAGACCTAGGATAAATATTGCTTTAAATCATATTTCCCGCTCTTGAATACAGAGTTTTCTGTGAGGTGGGGGTAAAATATATTATACATACTGTAGATAAGACTTGGCGAGTCTTTGTTAAGAAATAACGTTTTTGATGATTTTTTCATACACCTTTTTTAAAAGACACCTGATCAAGGTTGCACTTTTCATCTCTCTACATTAAGCAAGTTCCAAAATGCAAAAAGTTCAATGAGCAGATTATATGCCATACCAGCTACGCTTGCAACTTGTCGAACAACAAAGCCATGTATGTAACAGAACCAAAACCAGTGACCAGCCACATCTTCCAGTAAGCTGCTCGCCCCAACTTTGTGAATATGAATGGAGCAAGTGTTGCCAACCAAAACGCCAGGTAGGGTGTGGTTCGCAACCATGACAACCGTCGCTGTCTAGGAACACCCGGAAATTTACCCCCTCCTAGTTCATTATAAAACCGTGAAAGAATCCTAAAGATAGCGAAAAAAACAAAAGTGAGTAAAACAGTACTGTAGGGAATGACACCCCCTTACTTTGGGAAAAACTTCATTGAACGTGACAGCAGTCAGAACGACTGCTTAGGAGATAGTCTGCTTAGTAGCCTATAAGAAGGTGTATGGCACTATGTGCTGCTAAGTGCTGCTAAGCAGACTACATAGGAGACAACTCTAAGTGGAGTATTACGATTATGGATCATCTGGAACACCACAATCATCACTTTAAAATTAATCCCGTCCAATCTATTTGCAGCAAATCAATGCATTATTTTGTTGGGGGCCCACACATCCATCCCAGCTGTATGTTTAAGTGAATTTGTAAACTTACTGATCTTTTTCAACAAAGCATTTGTGCACCCACGTTCTCCTGTCTTCCTCATTCTGAGAGAAATGCAAATTATATTAGGAAGGTTAGAGTACATTTTTAAAAAATGTAATTGCTATAATTATTCAGAAAAAGCCTACTGTCACAAATAGCTTTGCCATCTGCGGGTTCAGCAACCTTGAATTTGTATATCTAAAAAAAGCTATAAAAATCCTGAATAGAAAAGAACCCCGAAAACTCAAAGTTCTCTATTATAATGTATTGTGAGGTACCAATGGGGAGCCATTTTCAAGAAAGTTAGCAAGCTAGTATGCAAAAAAGCCAGTTTTAATTGACACAAGTTTCGTAACTAGAATAGCCTAAATGTCAGGCCATTTTATCGGGCTGGTAAAGGGGGGTATGGATCCCGTTTCACATACCGAAAAATGGAAGTCAAAATGGAAGATTACACGTTTTGCGTGGATGAAAAATGACCAAATCTTGTTTTTGAAAATACCCTTTACCGCCCTGTTTTATCTTTCCCTTTGAAGTATATACCGGGAAGCAAAAGAGTGGTAGTTTAATTTTTCCTCTCCAACTTTTAAGAAAGAAAATCGCCTGATAATTTGGCTATAACTGGGAGGATTCCATCAAGCTCTGATATCACTCAATCATTGTAATAGTGGTCAAGCTATCTTATCATGAGTTTGATTAAGTTTGATTTCCCCAAGATTTAGACTAAATTCTCAATCATTTTATACTGTACACAGATAACTAAGAAAACACCCCACTAACTCAAACAAATTCTTATCTAGGTTGGCCATATTTTACCCTGTAAATGCTAAGTTTTTTCTAACCCTTAATCCTCAAAATATATTTATATTGGACATAAAAACAAAAGTGTATTAAGATAAAAGTTAGGTTGTGTGTAATGATAAAATTTTACCAAACCTTGGGGATTTGTTCAGGAGTGTATCTGTGGCAGTAAATGTGAACCTGTTGGCCCCATGATGCTAAAAAGTCTGCAAAAAATGCTTATGTTAGCTACATTTTCAAGCAAGGTTACAAGGTATCCCTTTCCATAACAACACAGTCATGTTTTAGAATTCCCCAAAATGGGGCAGTTCATGGTAAGAGGATGTTCTCAGGATGTTTCAATGTTTTTCATGCGTTCTAAGAATGAAAAAACATTACTAGTATAAATGAATGCATAGACACACAGTCTATAAAACAGGCACTGATACCTACCAGGCATTCCTTTAGCAGCAGTGCGTGGTAAAGGGTTTTCTGTCACTCCTTTGTAAGCTATCGTCACGTCATATACAGCATCTATATAATCTCCAACAGCCTCTAGGCTAGCCTGCAATCAGTCAGTTATCAATTGTTTTCATTATATAATATTCAGGTTTCAATATTCTGTTGATCATTCCATGCCAGGTACTAATATTTTCTTGTTCAGGAGAATTTAATGTCAATTACTGTAATTTCTAATAGGCATGCTCACTCACTTCTGTTGCTTTGGTTCTTGGAGTAAGGACATGTTGCAGTACAGGTAGACCTTTAAAATGTCAAACTTTATTCAGTAAAAAGTCTTTATGGTAGTGTGCATACCAGATACATACAAGACATAAAATGGCTGGGAGGTAGAAATATGATAGTGTGCATACCAGATACATACAAGACATAAAATGGCTGGGAGGTAGAAATATGATAGTGTGCATACCAGATACATACAAGACATAGAATGGCTGGGAGGTAGAAATATGATAGTGTGCATACCAGATACATACAAGACATAGAATGGCTGGGAGGTAGAAATATGATAGTGTGCATACCAGATACATACAAGACATAGAATGGCTGGGAGGTAGAAATATGATAGTGTGCATACCAGATACACACAAGACATAGAATGGCTGGGAGGTAGAAATATGATAGTGTGCATACCAGATACATACAAGACATAGAATGGCTGGGAGGTAGAAATATGATAGTGTGCATACCAGATACATACAAGACATAGAATGGCTGGGAGGTAGAAATATGATTTCAAAAAAGGAATCCGACAGTACAGTCTCTCAGTGGGAGGATGGACATGAGAAGATGTGTTTTTGCCTTTTTTTAAATAAATGTGCATGTATATAGCATAGCTGTCAACTATTCACGCAATTAGGCAGGTGTCACAAGATTTTGGACATCATCACAAGCCCTATTTTTGTGAGAATGTTTATACATTCTCTGTATTCATCCGCATTGGCTCTCTTGGGTTTTTTCACATATTTCAACCGATTTCACAAGATTTCTGTCCAAGTTGGGTTGACAGCTATGAAACAGTATATCGAATGCTTGATAAAAGACAATAATTTTTTTGAACTAGTTCTATTCGTTTTTAGCAATACTCTATGTCAAACCACCATCCCCCTCTAAACCTCAATTTCCAGTCGTCTACCAAATAAATTTCTTTTTACAGAATCCATACTCAACCAGCATTAAAATGTCCAAAGATATTTCTAGTTTGCTTATTATAATCAAAGATCTGGCTGTGCTTCTTACCTTCTCCCTCTGCAAATGCCTTGCTCTTTTCTATGCTTTCTGGTCTATCAATGTTATACCTTGTGCCTTCAGGAAATATCACCAGCCACATCTATACAGAAGGAATATTGTAAAATCATTATTGTATGGTATAGAAGATGTTAGTTAAAGGTAGCTAGAACAGGGGCAAAGGTGCAGCTGTTGGGATACCTGTGTTAATAAAAGCATGTGACATGGTAAAAAATAATTATTATACCACACCCCTCCCCCCCAAAAAACCCCAAGCCTTGAGATTTTCTGGGGTTGACGGGTATGAAACACTACACTGGCCCTCCAATAGAACCAGGATTTTACAAAGAAGATATGAAAGAAAATGGAATCTTCCAGTAAAATACAAGTCCCTACCCCAAAAAAAACCCAAGCCATGAGATTTTCTGGGGTTGACAGGTATGAAAACACTACACTGGCCCTCCAATAGAACCAGAATTTTACAAAGAAGATATGTAAGAAAATGGAATCTTCTTCCAGTAAAATACAATTATTGGTTAAGGCATATCCTTTCATCCTCTAAAAGAATACATTCTCCATTCAAAATTTTAAAACTCGGCATTCAAAATTTATACTTACTGGGGTGTTATTTTTCTTAAGTTGGTCAAGCTTTCTGAAAAAAAAAAATAGAAACAACAAAATGAATAACATACCATCTCAATTGAAAAAAGTACAAAAGTGTAATATACCTGATAATATGATAATGGTCACGAGGTCCACTGCGTCGCACATAAATGCCACCATGCTGCATAAAGCAAAAAAGACAATCAAAACTATATGCTATATAGTCATAGCTTAAATAAAACACATTGAAACATAAAATCATTTCAATGTACACTTACTAACCTGACCAAAGTAGAAACCATACAGTGGCAAGAATTTCAGCCCATCTTTCAAGATATATCTAATTCGGCCTAAAGATCCCTGTCGAATTGCTAGAAGGTCTGCAACAAGCCAGTCAACTACAAAGAAGGAAAGGTAAATACAAATTAAAAATCATTATATTGTATTCATAGTTTGAGATATCCACACGATCAAGATAAAAACTAGGAGAAACGAGGTTGAGAAAAAAGGGCATATGCAACTACATTTGCTGGGGCGAACAAAAAGTTTTGATGCAGCTATTGTTAAAATTATTAAAAAGAAACCAAAAACAGCTGTTTTATCATCATTCAAAAATAAAAGAAAAATAAATGTTAATGGAATATTTTATAGTCTCAGAACCTAGTAGTTTTATGAATAATATGCGAAAAATGCCCCTGGAGTCAACTTATCTTAAAATCTCACAACACATTAATAAAAAATGTCAAACGCAATCAAAATTGTATTTGATTCATGCTTCTGTTGCCATCTTGGTATCAGGTATATAATTCAAAGGGAACAATAAAAGGGCCTGACACTAAGGTAACTAGGTTGGAGAGGGAAGGGAGCCTAGAAGGGAGAGGGAGAGGAGGAGGGAAAAGAACCTAGATGGGAGCAGAGAGGCCTAGGTGGAAAAGGGGGCCTGGGTGGGTGGGTGTGGGGAGCATAGATGAAGATGGGCCTCGATGGAAGGGGTAGGGGAACCTATATGAAAGGGGGAGGAAAGTCTAGAACGGAAAGGAATATTTTTTTTAAATTTTCTTGTTATTCAGTACCTGTACTCTGATGATTGCATAGGAATACAACATTCTCTTTTTTATCCCAGGGTATTTGATCACCATAAAGAATCACCTGAAACAACAATCATTCTCTGTTCTGACTAAATTTTGATGAATAATAAATACAAACTATGACTTCCCTTAATAAAAGCAGCTACTTTTTCTCTAGAGTAAAATCCCTAGACTGCATTTCTTGGATTTCATTGACAAGTGGCGTGTGTGATTTGTTTTGAGCAGCAGGCTGGGTTAATATACCTTCGCGGTGAATATACGCAAATTTATGCTCACCTCTGCTCCCGTGTACGTCTCAAAGAAAAAGCATATCAGAGATTGATACATGTCGTACATGCATTCATCTCCACGCTCGTATACACGACGAGGCAAAGGTGCCGACAGTAAGCGCCATGCCATCCACATGGACAAATACTGAGGCGCAACTCCGATCATTATGCCGGCAGGGACGACGAAACGAAGAGAGTGCAGATAAAATAACAAAGAAAACATGACAGAGGACCACCCTGTGATGGGCAACAGACTTAGATTACAAAAAAGACTACAAAACACCAAACATGGGCCAAGACTATGAGCACGAAACAGAAGTGATACGACTTGGTGGAGTGGTTGGTGGGTGCTAATTTTCCTTAGAGGGGAGGGGAGAGTTAGGGGAGAAACTATATGAGGTAAAAAAAAAACTCCCATTAGTCTTCGGGTAAAAAAAAAAAAACTTATTCATTTTTTAATTTTATTTTGTCTGGTTAAAATTCAAGCTTTTTCTCGTTTATCTTTTTTCTCGTGTGTACGTGTTTAAGTCCTTTGATTTTTACTGGCTTGGGCTTCCTGTAGTTTACAAAAGCGAGGCTGCCCGGGAAATTTCAAAACGAGCCGCTCTCAGCTTTCTCAGCTCAAGACGATGGATTCTTAGTCTTTTATGGATAACTTGCCACTTTATATGATTCCCCATTCGAAAAACAAGTAATTGATTGGTAAGTCTTCCTGTCCGTGTTCACACACTAAGTTTAAATACGTCTGGAAGTTAGGAACCAGGCCCGTAGCCCTGGTAGCCAGGATTTTGAGCGGGGTGGTTCGTTTTTTTCATTTCAGCGGACCTTATTTCCGGTATGCTCCTCTCCTCGCCTTATTACATTAGGCAATCCATCTTGTATTAGAAAAATCATTAATAGGGTACTTTTTAACATATAGCGGTAATAATAAAGATAATTATCATAAAAATAATTTTATAATCATTTTAAAGACATTGATGTGCACGGTATATCACCAGCCAAAGGTTATAAATTTTTGTTAACTCTGAGCGGACCTTCAAGCCGGGTGGGGGGGGGGGGGGGTCCGTCCAACCCCCCCGAACCACCCCTGGCTTTGGGCCTGGAAAGTAACGCTTGGAAAATCAAAACAACCCGCTGGTAAAATTTGAAGATCCCCGGAGGAGAGAGGGTAACTAACTTATTAAAAAGCAATGCCTAACGGTTTTTGTACTTCTTGTTCATAGATTCAATGGACAGATGGATGACATTGTAATTGTCAAGGTAATAAAAGACCGAAGGTTACTCAAGCCGCCACCGGAGGTCATCCACATACAAGACGATCAAGATAAGCATGCAAGCCCCAAAAAGACTACAACAGCAAAAGAGGGTCCCTTCCAAACAGGGTAGATAATGCTGCTACAAAGCGTCCTGGGGATGATGAAATTGCTCAAAATTATTTTAAAGAGAATACTTCCTGCCAAATAAATAGGATAACTGCAGCAGTCACACAAGAGAATGGAGAATCACCTATGGAACTTGATATTGAAATAGACTATGATGTTATAGAGATTTTTTCGGATGGTGCAATGGATATTGACCAAGTCAGTAGTTCTTATAACACTGCAGTTTCATCAAGGTCTTTAGACAGTTTATCATCAGCAAGTTTATCATCAAGGTCTACTGCAAGTTCCTTATCAACAGGGTGGTGAAGAGTATTTTCGTGATTCGTGATGGGCCCCCCCTCTTCACCACCCTGTATCAAAGTCTATAACAATATCGTCATCAAAGTCTACAGCAATGTCGTCATCCAGATGCATAACAAGTTCCTCATCTAGTTCTTCAGTGAGTTCTTCTTCTAAAGCAGGATACAGTAGTAAGCCTTATGCATGCTTTAAGGTGAGTTTAACAAAAGTAACACTTTTGTATTTATGGTTACTAGGAACTGATAAAATACATTGGTGATCATTACTCCTACTTCATAACTTTACAGTATAAGTCTGAGGGGTGGTGGTGGTGGTGGGTGTGGGGTAGGGGCTACATCTATGACAGTTGGGGCAGGGTCTGTCAGACAGACAGATGTTTTTTTATTTTTACCTTATAACTACAGTAAATAAAAGGCTCCCCAAAAAGAAAGTATAGAGACTTGTTATCTAACCCCCCCCCCCCAAAAAAAAAAAAAAAATAATAAAATAATGATAAGATTGTAGACCTGATTGTCAAATCTATTTGAAGATAAAAAATACCTGCCCAATTTATTTTTGCAGTGCTGTAAATGATTCCAAACAGAAGGTGGCATTAGGGAACACATTAGAATGAAATGCTTGCAACCACAGACTGTCTCACTGACAGCACAGCTAACTCAAGTAGGTAGCAGGTTCCAGGTGTTTCTTAAGTGGAGATGATTAGGGTCTTCCTTGTTCCTTTGGGTATCTGTCATACTTTTGGTGTTATAGGTAAGTCCTGTAGGCTTCAAGAAGAGCCAATCAATCTGGGGGTTCATTATAATTTAAGTCCCCTCAGTACTTCCCTCCCCCCCTGTTTTGGCCCTATCTTGAGTGATTCACAGTCCCCAATGCAGAAAGCCAGGTTTCTACACTTCTAAAAAAACTTCAAGTTGACATGGCCTGGGATTGAACCCTCAGGGCAGGCCTATGCCACTGAGCTTTGGTTATTGATAAAGAAAATGTTCCTCTTTTTGTTCCTCTCTCCACCTCTGTTTATTGATAAAGGAAATGGTAGTGCTTGTAACCTTTCCACTTGTTGAGTAATCAGTGTTGGTTAAAGAAAGTAAGTCCTGATAGATTTATATTAAGTTGTGGCTTCTTTTTTTCCTATAAGGCTGGCTATGGCCTGAAAGCATCAAACCCGTCACATGGTGGACCACCTGCCAAGAAGGCAAGACATGACATTTCTACAAGCACTAACACTTCTTTCTCATCCACTGGAAAACTTGACGCTATCAAGCAGCCTATGACTTTTGAATGTACCATTAGGAATGGCCAACCAACAGAAATGAGGAGACTTGTGAATGGAACCACCGTGGTGGTTTCTAGCTCAAATTTTACCAATTGTACTTCAAACAAACCCTTAGAATAGGAACCTGGTGAGAAACCCCCAAAACAAACAAACATAACTGTTTTGAGTAAGACCCAGAGAAGAAAAGCAAGAACAAGAGAGAGAAAACATGGAATTTCAAGGTCAAGTAATGTCTCTTCTACTTCATCAATTGTGAATCCTTCAATGGATGTGGTCCAATCATCTTTGACTTCAAATACTTGTGACAGACAACCAGAAGTGCCATTTTTGCGGAACATGCGACATATTGTGCTGGTAAGAGCCAACTGAAAAAAAAACTACTACACTTTTTACAATCTTGTTAGAGGAAACTTGTTCTGTATGTTTTCCAGGTTGATATTGATAACTGGAAAGGAATCTTCAAATCAGACCTACCATTTTCTCAGAGAACATTTGTCTGGGGGTTCTGGAGTGGCAACACCTCCTGGGACCCGCCCAAGGGTTCAGCTCTTTTTCAGGAACTGGAGAATCACAACTGTTTTTACCTGCACCCAAAATGCAGTGGTTCAAAGGATGCAGCAGACTTTGCGCTATGTGCTCAGGTTAGCCCTGGTCTGGGATGTGTGCTTCACTTCTCTCAGAGGGGAATCGTGTGCTCTACATTTGTGTTTATGCTTTGACAAGTGACTAGTCTCCTACAAAGCAATTCCCAGTGTCTGACAAGTGTTATATATAATATTATAGTGGGGGGGGGAGGGGAGAAAATTTTCATTAATATAAAAATACCCCTCCCCCCAGCCACACAGTGAAACATCTTAAAATGGTCTATCCTTTATTGAATATTAAATTTAGATAGAGGTAAGTGGAATTACAATCCACAGTTTTTCTTTATCACAGGCTTACAAGCTTGACATCATGCTTCCAAAGTCCATCCCCTTCACTGTCCTGTCTGGGGATTGTGGATTTCAGGAACTTCAAAACCAGCTCTCTAGATGTAACCGAGAGATTCACTTGGTAAACCCCCATCACAAGACAGTGGACACAGTGTTTGCTCTGTGCAACAGCATTGCTGATAAGTAATTATAAAAGCAGTGCATTGCTGACTACAACAAATTATCTTAAAACAGTAATACCAACTAGTGATTATTTTCTAGCACAGCATTGTCGACCAGCAATCATTATAGCACAGCATTGCCGACCAGTCACCATAATTATTAGCACGGTATTACCAACCAGTAATCACCATAGCACAGCATTGTCTACCAATAATCATTATAGCACAGCATTACCAACCAGTAACCATTATTATTAGCACAGTATATTGCTGACCAGTAATCATCTTAGCACAGCATTGACAACCAGTAGTTTTTAAAGCGACAGCATTGCCGACAAGTAATTATTCGAACACCCCATAACTGACAGTCATACATCATCTTGAGGCAGCACAGTGTCTGGTAGCTTAAACACGAAGATTGATATGGTGGTATAAACTCTGTCAGTGGTTGTTTTTCCAATCCATGTTCAATCAAAGTTTGTAAAATATAGGGGCACAAAAATATTTTAGATTACTCTAAAGATTTATGGTATGGAGATTATGAAGACTTCTAAGTTGATGTTCAGTTGAGACAATAAACTAAGTTGAATTTGATTAATACAACGCTTATGTAAAAAAAGAGAAAACGAAATAAATAAATACTTGTTTCCCTCAGTCGTTTTTATGTATATTTGTACTGGGGTTTCACCACATCTTAGAGCCCCTCCCATTTCATTACTTGTGTTGCTGTCTACTTCAACATAACAAAGAACCACCACTGCCCCTTATATAAAAACAATATGAATAGAACAATATAACACAAAAAACAATGTGATGCAGGCAAATAATGTTGATTGGTTAACTTTCTTTTAACTTTGTACTGGTGGTCCAGTAGCACCCGTCGCAGTCCTCCCCTCCCCCCCCCCCCCCCCCCCCCCCCCCCAACCTCTTTGATAAATGCTGGGATCTGGGATCCGAAACCCCTGCACTATGTCCGCGTGCGGCTGGGTTCTAGTCCTGACAGCCGCGATTCGTAAAATCTGCAGCAAAACACGGAACAAAATTATCCCGATTATTTTTCTATCTACATGGCAGAAGGTCCCGAAAATGTTAAAGAACGGCAGAGTGATATATCCTCATCCAAGGAAGATGTATCAGACTCCGCAGAACCTGTGAAAAATGGTAAAAAGTTATGTTATGAATTCGAAAACATTTGCACTTGTCATGAACATCTTTGTTGACAATTGATGTTTTTATGCTCAATTCTAGCTGTATACGTTTACTTATCTACGCCAAGATATTTAGTCTCATACTGTTGTATTTTTGGTGATACAGAGGAAGAAGAAGTTCTTCAAAACATATTCGAGTTGGATTATCAGCCTGATTGTCCCGTATGTTTGCAACAAGCTTCGTATCCCGTTCGTCTGCCATGCGGCCACATGTTTTGCTTTCTCTGCATCAAAGGAGTGGCTCTTAGAAGCCGAAAATGTGCGATTTGCCGCCAACCTATATCGCCAGATTACCTAGACAAGCCGACATTGGTCAAAGTCGTGTCTGGGCAGTCTTCAAGCTCCGATAAAGCACCTTCAGACCCTCCGGCCGACGAGTATGTATGGTTTTACGAAGGTCGCAATGGCTGGTGGCAATACGATACTAAGACCTCTAAAGAAGTCGAGTCGGCATTCAAAGGAGGCAAGCGTTCTTGTACATTATTGATTGCCGGCTTTCTATACCTTATTGATTTCGAGAATATGTTCCAAATGCGAAGGAATGAGCCCGGGAGGCGACGCCGGATAAAAAGAGATAAACCTAATGCTGACCGTAAAGGTGTTGCAGGAATACGATTAAAGGGACTTACAGTTTCTGAACTTGCCGATCTGAAAAATCAGACAACAGAAACTTCTACAGCCGATAACCAGTGGACTAGTACTGAGGATGTATCAGTACAAGCACTTTCTGGGTCACCCACAGAGGCAGCTAATAGGGACTGTGATGATTCGGCATCGTCAACATCCGACAAGGAATCAGCCCCCGATGAGACAACACATGGTGAGCCAAGGGATGATTCCAACCCGGATTAGATTTAACAGGCATTAGCAGCATAATGGGTAGTAATAATGGCATAATGGGTAGCCAGGATCTTTGGTACTAGTATTATAAAGATAAGGGGAAGCGGGGCGTGCAGGCCAAAAGGCTAGATTTGGGTTGGGGGGATTGATTTCTAAGGCTTTCTATTGGTCGTCCTAATAAATAGGGGTTATTTGCCGGGTGGGAGGTCCGTATTGTGAAATACCGGGACCAAGGTCTTGAAAATACTGTCCGAGGCTGATGGCCGGCCGTGAACGTTTATAAAAATATGTTATAATAGAAGCTACATTTCTTCTTAGCTGTGTAGAATATTCTTAAGTCACACTTGCCTTGGCTTTAGCTGTCAAGAATTTATTTTGGCTTCTTTTTATTATGAACAAAGTAGGTGCCACTCCTACTTGTATATTGGCACCATGATAAGGGAAGGGGTGGTACCTGTATTTTAGCACGACCATAAAAGGGTTTTTTTTTTAATTGAAAACTTGCCTGAAATTTACTTGGTAGAAAAGTTGGCATGTTCTGGGTTCCTTTCTGTGCTCATGCATACTGACCACACAACAGATTCTTATTCAAACCAAACATTCCTTTCTCTGAATTAGCCAATCAGCATGTGATGATTGTTTTTTTTTTTTTTTATAAATAGTGGTATTTTTAAAAGAAAACTCTAAAATATATATTTTCAACTGGCTAGCACAGAGATTGTATTTCTGGTCTCAGTAAAACTTAATTAGTAAAACTTAATTTGACTAGTGTGACACAATTTACTCATAAAATGTAATTATGTAATGTAATACCATGATCACATCAGTTTCTTTTGTTTTCATAGAAAAGTTTACTAGCAAAATTACCTTAAAAATAGATGCCTCTTTATTTCCTTTATGCATAAGGTTGAGGGAAATTTGGATGAAAGAATCCTTTGTTATGACATTTCAGATGTATGAGGGAAGTTTACTAAAATACTTATCTTCAAAAGGAAACAAATAGAAGGCAGCATTAAAGGAATTGACACCATACCTTAATCTTGTGATACCTAAACAACGTTATAGGCCCATGTGGGATTGTCATTGACATAACATAACAAAACTGCTGGGCGGTAGAGCAAATATGTAAATCTTTTTTATTGTGTAGTTGTTGCTTTAAGGATTGTTTGTGAAAATGTAGATTCACTGAACCATGTTTGCTCCTTCAACGTAACATAACTAACTCATCATTTAATGTTCTATTTCCTCAATGATCAGGGTGTTACAATGTTATAGCTTGGCTTCTCAGGGTATTTTGTGATTTAATTGTGAATGCAATTTCCAGCAACCTTGGGATGGCTGGAAAAAGTCATCTAACTTAATCATCCCTCAGGGGTATTAATCACTAAATTCCCCTTGTGTCATGCTATAACTTATAATAATTATGTTTTATATTTTTTATAAATGCTTTGTATTTTCTCTTCAGAGTTTGCATGTTTTATGCTTATGCAACCGCTGATTGCTCACTCAGAAAGCTATCATAACTCTCCTGTTCTTGGTGATGTGAATGCACCATCTTAGGATTGGAGAAGTAACTCGGGTGGCAGACAAGGAGGTCCACGTTCAGAGTGGTATGGAAATAGGTGATACATGTAGAGCAATTCAAGGGGAAAGGGTTGACAACGCTAGTTTGCATGGAGTTTTAGGACCTATTGTCTTTGTCTTGTGCCCCCTTTCTCCCGCCTCTTAAGGCCAGCTCTGCTGTACCTGGGGGATGCATGGTTTAAGCAAGCAGTTAAGCTCAAAGTGCATTATGTTACAGAGGTCAAAACCATCGCAAAAGACTAGATACCCTGAAGAAGATTCCATGATGAGGTGCAATTACATTGTGCAGACTGTACTTAGGCAAGAGTGAAGGAGTGTAAGGAGTTTTTTAGAGGAATACATGAAACATTAAGGTTGGATTTTACTAGGACGCAAGCGCAACGCTCATGATTTTCCGATTCTCACTGGAACGCAAGAGCAAGTGAGAAGTTAAGTAGACGCAACTACTTGATTAATGCGATTATGTTTGATTTGTGTTGCGTTTTCATCCTTGTCTTGCCATTTTGTTAGAAAAAACAGCAACCCTTAGGGATCATATATGCCATGAATATGTTGAACCCTCTTTTAAGTTAACTTGGAGGAGGAAAAAAAATATAATAATAAACTTTTTGCATTTCTATGAAAACTTCGACAGCGCATCTCTGTGAAAAAAAAAACCCTAGGCAACATTTTGGGCACCATGTGGTGACATAGATGAAGGGTATTTGTTTGAATCTTGATCCAAAATGTACCAATTCCCACACCTAGATATCAAAACAAATAACATGATAAAAATCAACAACCCCTCGACAAAATTACTGATTGAAAATAGAAAGGGAAGAAAAAAAGGGAAAAATGTGCAACAGCACATAAGCGAATAAGAGTGTGCCCGCGTATCGTATAAATAGTGAAGTTTCTAAAGTTGCGATAAAATTCCATTCATCAACAAGCCAGAAAACAGCATTGTTTAAGAAGTTAAAAGGAGCAATTAACTGTCGATTAAGACGATTGTTTTGCTTTCGTACAATTTTTTTCCCAATTTCTCTAAGTGAAATTAGTTTTGTAGAAATGCCTTTCTATGGTACCCCTCCCCCCTCCCCTGTCTTTAGCACACCCCGCACGAACGGAGACGAAAAAAAAATATTTCAAATAGGGCATGGGTCCCTCGCATGTACAATAGAACGTCTCCCCTCTCACGTCCCTCAGTACTACACCGACCTCGCACTAACGGAATGACAAACAGATCCTCCAGGTACAACATAGGTCCCTCCCATGTAGAGTAGGTAAAGAAGTAGATAGCTACTCCAAGAAGCATTTCCTTAATCGCACCCCTATCGGTGACATCCACTTTGGTGACATCCACTGTATGCGCGCGCATCCTTTTTCGTGTGCTATCTAAAAGCAAAAGAACATTTAAAAGCAAAACAACAAGGGGTGGATCCGCCCCTCTGCTAACTTTGGTAACCTTTTCTAGCCTCGGGAAACACCAAGCTAACTGGTTTCGATTTTTCGACTCATTTCTGGGTCCGCACACCCACCTGGAAATCGGGTCTTGAGAACTAAGAATTCTTAAATTTCTCCTCGCTATTTTTTTGTACATATTTCCGGCGGGCGGAATAGGGACCTACGATTAATAAAAGGATAAATAATTATGGACCGACAGGCTAAAAAGGGACCTACGATTAATAAAAGAATACAAAATTATGGGCCCAAATTGAAAGATAAATGTGACACCTCTAAGGCTACCTTCTTTATGTCTGACCTCCTCGGCGACCAGGCAGTGGAACAGCGGTGTCTCCCCAAAACCGTCGCGCAGCAGTTCTAGGAAGCAACAGTATTATTTCCATTGGTGATTGTTCTAATCCCAGTACTTGAAATCAGACCACAATTCTCCTACTAATAACCTTCTATTTTGATGTAAGGTCCAGTCTTCACGATCCGTCGCTATTAACAACGTCTTAGCCTATCTACCATGGCCGAGGCAAGAAAATGTTATCTCAGACTTTCATGGGCATATCCAGGAAATGTGTAACCTATCCCTTACGTTATTACAAACCCTGAACGCACACAAGTACACCCCTTTCCAGATCACCCTTACCTTGCTCGCCGATTTTCAAATGCTCACCATCTCCGAGATATCCCGCCAGACCCTTGAAAATATGTTTAAAAATCATCAGATTGAAAACTGTTAAGTTCCTTACCCTCTTTTCTATGCATCAGGATTTTTATATTCTATCCTCTTTTACACCTGTTCGATTAACAAGATCTAAGCAAGTGCCTTTTTATTAAAATACCGTAGTGCCGCTCTGATCTTATAATGATTGTTTAGATTTGGCTGTAGCTCCATGTCCAGAGAGAACACCAAAATTTAAATTTTGAAAAAGTAATTTTGAATTGACAATGGAATTTGCTGCAGTTTATATTTCTACGTGTTTTGCAATTCTCTGACGTTATATGAACCTGACCAATCAGGTACGTTCTCCTGTCGCCGGATTTGTCTGATGACAGACTTTTTACTACAGGCAGAGGGAAAGGGTTTCAAGACTGCGCACTTTACAGACTTCATCAACGGCAGTGGGAATAAAGTTGACTTAAGAAACTGAGAAAATACCTTCCGCTGATTTTGCGATCCGTTGTTTCGGTTTAAGACACGCTCTGTTTTTGGTTTCGTGGTGGTGGTAGGGGGGGTGGGGTGACCTCGAGTTTGTTCGCAGCCAGGGTGACCTTATTTCAGCTCTGTTCGTAATAACAAAGTGTTTGTAATAGGTTGTCCGTATAGCGAGGGTTGCAAGTTATTCCATCTATTCCTTGGTAGATTTGGTCAGATGAAAGCGTTCCTGAGCTCAAGAACTCGGTTCGCTCGCTGCATATAGCGATTTCCATATCCTTCTCATGAGAGTATTGTCTGCGGTTGCCCTTGGGCTTGGCTTGGTATAAGTAATTCCGCGACGCTAGCTATACCGTGTGGCCAATCAGATAGTGCGGGGCAACGATTTAAATCGTAGCAAAAGGAACGTTTCATAGTCTACTGGGACAGGACACAAACCCTTGCGATTTTGACACTCCTTTACCAGGACTGCGTGTTTTCTATTTAGAAAACTAAATGGAACACTTTTTATTGGCCACGGTAGCGCGTGCAGTTGTTAAATAAATGTCATTCTGTTTGATTTCCTTAAGGCCTAATTATACACTTCGCCAAAATCGACATGGTCTTTAGGGTATAACGCGGGTCAAACGCCTCTTTTATCATAAAATCACGACGGAGTCAAGCAAGATGAGGTGCGGAAAACACAGTGAGTTTGGCATCTTGACACTTCTCTACCAGGACTGCGATGGTGGACTGGAGGTTAGTCTGCTTAGCAGCCGCTCCGCTCTTAGTGTCACGCATGCGCGTATGGGGCCTTAGCAGGGAGTTCGGCAATGGGAGCATGTGCCCCCAATATTTTCAAGATTATAAGGATTCTGAGACTAGTGACTACTGTAATGTTAATGGGGGCACTGAAAAATATTAAAGTATATAGATGATACATCTTTCTAGAATATCATTTATGGAACCTTTTTCATAAGAACGTCCAGCCTGAGATTTCACCAAATTCCAAGAACATACTAAGAAAATGTCAATTTCCATGGTTTCAGTAGAGCTAATAAAAACATTCAGACCCCCCCCCCCCCCCACACACACACACACTTTTAGAGGGCTCTATTTTTTCGTTGCTCCCCCCCCTCCCCCCTTTTGGTTGGTGAAAATTTACCCATTTTCCCCCACCTCCAATATCTTCCCGTGGCGACATATTGTAAACCTGCATATTACTCTGAGTATCACTCGTTGTGAAGGTGTTTTTTTTCTCCTTGTTGTAATCTATCTGATCTGTTAGCAAAAAGCCTTTTAATATGTCACAACGAGAACCAACATTTGTATAGAGAAAGAATGTTTTGAGTGACGTGGACGAAATCGCCATTTTAGGAGCTTGAGAAAAGTTCCTTGGCACTTGTGCAAGATATCGCATTCATTCCAAATAAAAATACTTTATACGCAGAAAAGATAAAGAAAATAATTGTAAACTTTATTTCAAGGATAAGCGAGTTTACAGTGCTAAGGTCTATGTCATCGCATGAAACTTTCCCCGTAGTTTTTCCTACGAAAGTCGATGGAATAATGTTGAAATCTTTCAGACAGAATTAATGAAAGGAAATTAAGATTTTTTTCAAACATTCTTCATTGTTCTCTGCCGTCGCCGTTCTGTTTAGCACTTTTGTTCACAATTCCTGTCTTTGCAAGCCGTGGTAATAAGAGCTTTTTTAGCACACATAGCGGTTTGTTTCAGTTTTTAAAATTTACCCTTTCACGTCATCGCGTTTCAAGACCACTGTGTTCACAGTTAAACGCGAAGAAAGAGAAACTCTTTAATTGATTGGCGCTAAACCCTTTTCAATACCTCAATTGTGTAACCGGCTAAACGTTTATCATCACATTGTCCTTCACGTCATAGACGTCTTAATTAAAAAAAAAGACTCAATTATCCCGAAAGTAGAGGTGCTAAGAAGGATATCTTCCTTTTGTCGCTTTGAGTTAGAGTAAGCAATTAACATTTCTTGCCCCAAAAGACCAATTTTATGGCCCAAAAAAGTGTCTTATCGCGAATGAAGTAGTGCAGGTCTCCCGGGGGCGGTCTGCTTGGGTCAAGCTACTTCACATTGCTAAATCCGATGCACCTGACACTACTATCCCCAGAATTGCCTGAAAAGTTCTTAACAGTAATAAACCTTGTTCGCCCAACACTAAATTGAGTTTGGTCAGTGTCCGAATTCCCAGTGTTGTGAACTCTTCTGAATCTTTTACAACCAAATAACAGCATCAGCCCCCTACGAAAATCTGGAATTCTCCACGCGTAAAGAACAGGGTTTATGCCTGAAGAGAAGAAACCCAGGGATAAAGTGATGTCCCTGGCCAAACGAACCCTAGGGTCTTGGCTAGTTGACCCAAACACCAATAAGAAGTCCACTATTACAAATGGAAACCACGAAATTAAGAACACCACAAGCATGATGAAGACTGTTGTTGAGACACGCTTCTCTCTCTCCACACCCCGCCGGGTGTACGCCGTTTCTGTAGCGTTAGATAAAGACTTCAAGTCCTCAACTTGTTTCTTGAGTATTCGCCGCAAGCCATAAAACGATAGCAACATCACCAATGTCGGTGAAAGAACTCCCAGTGCGTATAAGTACACTTGGTAGCTGGCGGAGCGCCAACCGATTATTGGTAGAAGAGCAAAATGAAGCGCGAAAGCCCAGATGGCGACCAGAGAAATTCTTACGCGGAATGAAGTGACAATTGTGCGGTATCTGAATGCGCGACTCACCGCTATATACCTGTCCACCATTAGCGCGCAAATGTTCACTATAGAACACACACAGGAAAGCACTGCGAAAATGTAGTACGCGAACAAAATGTCGTTTCTGTTCAACCAATAACTCGCGGCGTTTATCGGTTCAACGGTCACCCCAACCAGAATATCTGCTAAAGCAAGATTCACCACAAAGTAGTTCGATATTCTTCTCAGATTACGCCCTGGATCGCGTATAAAGACAGCACAAACCATAATATTACCCACAACGGTGAACAAACCAAAGACTATGAAGAGTATCGCTAGAGGCAAGCTTGCTGTGAGGAAATAGCCATCGTAAAACATGTAGTAGGACATTGCGGATGATCAAATTATAGTGAGGCGCGTAAGTGCAACTCTTATCTTTTTCTTGTGTGCCGTCAACAGTAATAGAATTGTCTTTCTGGACGAATTAATCAAATGTTGTCAGATATTTGTAGGTGACAAATTGTTAATGAAAACGCCGAAAAGTACTTGTGTCAATCACATCACGTTTAGTTAGCGCGGTTATAATGTGCGCGCTATCGATTTCCACGTTTAAATTCTTTTTGTTTCATAAATAATTGATTGGTCTTGAATTATTCACACCCTAAGCCAGTAGGCCAGTCACCTTTTTTTACGGCAACTGAGAAGTAAACATAGCTGTTTTCATTTTGATGGAAACAATTAAATTCTTGATTGGGTAATCAATCGAAATCTCCCTGTGGGAATAGCGGAAAGCATCTGGAGCAACACAGGAATCCCGCAGAGTTTCGCAATAACAGTGCATGAAGATAATATTTGCATTTTGTTTTTATAGCTTTCAAAGTTTATTCTCTGGTTGTCGTAATATTAGTACACTATCATTTGTTATAAGGGAGGAAATAAACAAAAATATGTAAACAAATAATTTCAGTAGAAAACTGTGAGAGCATATTTTCCTTGTAAGAGCTTTATAGTGTTTTTTTTAGGCTTATGACAATGAATCTGTCAACTACTATAGTGACAAAAATCGTTTTATTTTGGCATTAAAACAGTGTCAAGTCTCTGTCTGTATCCGGTCTGTGTAAGAGGCAAAGTAGACTAGGTCAAATACTCTCAATACTCAACTCTAGGGCATTAGATCTGACTTAGCCAGCTCGGCAAACTGTCAACTGGTCTACATGGATCCCACACGAAAGATATTACTTGTAATATCCTTGTTTCAATAATTCAATAGAAATATTTAATGACAAAAAAGGCTACCGCTAAAAAGGTATCTCCCTAACTGGGAGACTTGAATTGGAAATATATCAATAAGTGGTAGATAAAGTGATAATTTTACTTTTGATACGGCATATAAAAGTAATGGTATAAAGTGGCGAAATATTACTTAGCACTGTAATACTAAAACCCTCATAGGTTTTTTTGTTTTCTTTTTTACTCTTTTATAATTGAAAAAGATTAGCAACTCTAAATAATTCATTATAACGAGACGTTAGGAGAACAGAAGATGGGGAATCTGCTAATCTATCTACTATAACTAATAAACTTTATCACAGCTTTCAGGGGCCGACAGTTTTATCATTTTATTATTCAAAATGAACAGTGAAATCCTTTTTCTCTAGCAATTACTTAAGGGGACGTTGTAATAAAAAACCTCTAAAAAGATGGACCATCTAAGAGGCATTTTCTATGAACCACCAGTTTACAGGTTATAGGAAGAAGTATCCAGAGCAAAGCCTTTTTGTGTTCACAGGTATTCAAATTTCATATTCTTGAAACGAATTCATAAAATAATTATCTCTTTTCGCCTATCGTTCGTGAATTGCTTTATAAAAAAGAATATATTTTTTATAATTTGCAATAGATTTGGTCGATATAATGTTCGTTTTTCAAGCATTATTTACGTTTTTATAGGGCTTGTTTATAGAACAAAATATAATAAAAAACATAAAATAATATAGAAAAATAATAGAAAACACAGACTAGGTTCGTTTTGGCAGGGAGTCTGGTTTTGGCACGTACATGTGACAGATTTGTTCAAGGTTTTCCGTTTTGGTTATTATTGCAAACCCACTCAGACCTTTAAAACAGGTGGAGGTATGGCGACTAACTCGGCGGAAACAAGACCATTGAAGTTCCAAACTGACATCTGCTATGTAAACAATATCGACGCTTTATAGCCTGTTTTGTAGGAATGATTCTTTATCGCATTCATGTTTATCCTTTTATAAACGGCCCATGGATTATTACTGACTCTTAAGACCCTAAAGGAAGCGACAAAACTATATCTATGGATTTTAGCTGTACTTTATCATTATTAAGTTTGTTTCTTTGTAATACCGATGTAATACAGATGTAATACCGCTTTTCGCAGAGATGTAATCATCAAATGCCAAAGAGGGTTACGAATAATATTTGGTGGTTTCCGTTTGTAATGATACCGACAATTTGTTCAGCCGGACCATAGCTAGTAATACAGGCGCGTAGCCAAGATTGGCTGAGGGGGGGGGGGGGGGGGGGGGTGCGCAGTCATAGGTATCACATAAAAAAGCATAGAATTTGAAGATTCCTTAATAAGAAATGACCCACTTTTTAGCCGCCAAGGGGGCGTGAGCGCGCGCCCTCGTGCGCCTGTAATAAACTACGGCCGACATAACAATCAGAGGAAAAAGAAATCGGACTATCCTAGCAGTTTTTTCTCGAATTGATTTCCTCCATTATCGCACCCCTTGTCCCACTGGCCTCTTGGAGATGATTTTGGGTTGGCTGACTGTTCCGTGGTCGGGTGGACTGGGTAGAAACTTTAGATACCCATGACGCCTTTCGAGTCTTTTTTGCAAGATGGCGGACGGTGCGGTAAAATACGACGAGCTTAGAAGAGAGTTTCAAGTTAGTAAAACTAGCGTTGTAACAGTATTTCTCAATATCAGAGCTAATAAATATTTTTTTTATCACAGGAGCTCATAAGAAATGCTTGCGAGAGTGATGATGATCGCCAACTGCTGAATTCATTCTCCAAAGCGCGAGGAAGGTTTGTTTACTAGGCACATCGAATCTCTCCGAATTTCTCCCTTTTGCAATTGTTTAATCTTTTGAATATTTTAAAAATAGAATTGAGTTCATGGGTGCGAGTTCTTTTAAGCACCGCTGTCTGCGGAAATAAATACTAGGGGGCCTTCCATTGGCATGTGCAGGCTACATATGCAGGCGCACTTTTCGAATGGACCATCTAATGTTATGACATTCTGGTTCCAGTGATGGCGAGAAAAAAAATGCCGCAGATCAATCATTCAGAGACCTAGTGAAAGAAAGTTTGGTAAGTGATGTCATGGCGTGAAAATAGCAAACGTCACCACAACATTCAGCTGATGCCAAGCGAAACAGGCTGAAAGTAATTTCATGTTTCTTATTAACCCATTCGCTCCTGGGATAATAGCGCGCGCGAATCGCTCTGGGAGTTTTCATAAGTTTTGCAAATTCCCTTGAGCAGAAAGCAAAACACATATGCGCAGTAAATTGCAAGACAATATTACAAAAAAGCAAATAGTGCATCCTATTCAGGAAAAGACAAGGAATCTGATGGTGTACAAATTAATCTGTAAACAACTAGGAAAAAACTAAAAACTAGACTATTATATATCAAGTTTATTCAAATTTGTTCACTTTAGTGAACACGAAGAAACAAAACACAACTTCTTTTGACAAAATTATTCTTTAATAAATACACAAATCAATACAATATTTTAAATAAATTTTCTCATAGTATCCCTGAATACATTCCATGAGTTTATTCCACAGATAAGATTTCAAGACTTGGTAAAACAAAGACATTTTATCAACCAGATTTTTACGGTTTCAAAGTTACCTATTATCTGTTACCTAGCAGACGTTATGTGATCCAGTAAAGGCTATTTTTGTACCATTTTGACCTCCTAAAATGGAGTATTTTGAGATGAGAACAACCATGTATATTCACACATGGTTAAATTTTTTAATTCACCCCGGCCTGATTTAGCTAAAATAAATATAATTATACAGATCTTTTCACGAAAATAAGAAGATTTTATCCATAAAGCAGATTTTTAGTGGGTAGATAATTTATTCTCACCAAACTAGAGGCAGTGTACTTCTCGAAACACGGCAAAATCTTCACTGTGACATATGACAGTTTTTCCGCCGGCTGTTTCAGGGCGGTATGGGAGCAAATGGGTTAAATACCATGCAAAGGCAAAATTAAGGTATATCAAAAAAAACATGAAATGAACAGTATTAAAATATGTGACAGTTCGCGGGAAAACCAAACTCGCGAGTTTGCCGTTTTGCTGAATATAAACGGATTGCTCGCGATAGCGAAACGAAAAGTTCGCGCTCGCGTAACGGAAAGCTCCTTAACCCAAAACGGAATGTTCGCGCTCGCGTAACGGAAAGACCCAAAACGGAATGTTCGCGCTCGCGTAACGGAAAGACCCTAGAGCAAAAACGGCAAGCTCGCGCTCGCGAGAAATTAGAGCATAAGACGACTCCAAACTTTCGATAAATTTAATGTATGCTCAATTTAAGAACAATAGCGCCGACGACTTTCTCGACAAGCATGTGTGCTTCAAATCGCATTGGTCGAGGCTTTCTTGTTAACAACAAACCTTTCTACGAATGCGCATAAGCCAAAACTTCTGAACAGCGGGGAGCCGTTTTTCGACAAAGATTTGTAATAAACACGGGCTAATGATTCGAAGGAAAGAAAGTCTATCTCTCCATCCGGTTTATTTTTACGAATGTGCAAAAGCTGCTAGCAACAATGGAATGTCGATCTTTTATTTTCATCGTTTTACTGTTACGAATGTGCGAACTTTTGATCAGAAATTTTTAACAGCGGGGAGCTATCACTTCGACTAAGACTTGAAATAAACAAACCATTTCAAATGTGTTTTAACTCTTTTACTGTATTGTATTGTAAGAATAAGTGCAAATGTTGTGCTACAAACTCCTGTATCCCGGTTGAAGTTCTTGTTTAAACAACGCCGAAACCGAACCAAATAAAACCACATCAAATAAAATCAATAATCTTAGCCATATTACTGGATTCGCAGAGGAATGACTGCGAAATCCTTAGTCTATGTACTTCAGAGATAAATGCGGTGTTAGTTACTTAGGGTTTTGTAATGTATTGAAGGAATAAGTGTGAAAGTTGTGCTTCAAACTGGTGTATTTCGGCCGAAGTTTTCTTGTGAAACAAACGCCGAAACCGAACCACGAAAACCTGTCAAATAAATCACTAATGTAAGCCGCTCTACTGGATTCACACAGGAATGACTAAAAAACCCTTAGTCTATGTACTTCAGGGATAAATGCGGTGTTAGTTACGTAGGGTTTTGTAATGTATTGAAGGAATAAGTGCGAAAGTTGTGCTTCTTGTGGTGTATGTCGGCCGAAGTTTTCTTGTTAAGCAATGTTGAAACCGATACACGAAAACTGTTCAAATAAATCACTTATCTTAGCGGTGCTATTGTATTCACACAGAAATGACTTAGAAATCCTTAGTTTATGTACTTCAGGGGTAAATGTGGTGTTAGTTACGTAGGGATTTGTGATGTATTGATGTATTGGGAGATGCGAGCTTCGTACAATCGACGATAATGCTTCACCGATGCTTGGCTGAATTGTACGACATCGAGCGACTTTGTAAGCTCGTGCTCGCGTAACGGAAAGCTTGCTCTTGCTAAACGGATAGTTCACGCTTGCATAACGAAGAGCTTGCCCTTGCTTAACGGATCGTTTGCGAGCGCGTAACGAAAAGCTTGCTCTTGCTAAACGGATAGTTCACGCTTGCATAACGAAGAGCTTGCCCTTGCTTAACGGATCGTTCGCGAGCGCGTAACGAAAAGCTTGCTCTTGCTAAACGGAAAGTTTGAGCTCGCGTGACGGAAACTTCGCACCCGCGAAACGGATTAAAACTGTATGCAAATGAAGCCATGTTTGGTTTTCTCGTGAAACGTCACATATACTGATATTTATGTGCTCTGTAAGATTCTGTAATCAGACACAAAAATACAGACTTGTACTGTAATGGATGTGTGTCCTGTTTATTTGTTCATAGTTGAGTATGGAGACATAAATACTGTATTTATTTATTTGTCAGCTCAGTGATGAGGATGTTGAAACGCAGAAACATCTTATAACCTTAGCCATCAAGGCAGCAGCACATGGTGAGTACATTATACAGGCTGAGAATCAACGATACCGTAGCCCCAAATGGCTTCATTTTGGGTGAAATTTTTTTATTAGTCCATTCGATGACAATAGGCACACTCTAGATGTTTGCAAAAAAAAAACACCAAAATCTTAAATACTCCACCAGATATTCAAGAAAAACCGAATTCGAACAAGTGTTGGGTTATTCTCGAAGCCATCAATAATCCCATAATCCTGTTTACTTAGCTCAAAGTCAACATCCGGGGAACTTAGTTTTACTGCTTTTCCCTCTAATTTGCATACAAGCACGTCAGTATCATTATCAACAATTTATCCAAGATTTATCCGTATTTATATCAACTTTATAAGCGTTTACTTTAAATTTGAATAGTTGTAAACTATGCCAAGGTTAAGTAAGAATCCTTTTCTTTCTTCGAAGAAGGCTAAGCGAGGAAGAAAGTCCAAAACAGAGAGTTGTCTCCGTTCATGTCTTTTAAAGTTTTCTGCGCTCTTCTTTTCTTAGGTGCAACCTCGCTTCTGTCTAGGCATCTTCCTTCACTTGCACGACTAGCGCTATGACATTTGAGCGCCTAAGAGTTTTCCCTCTGTGTGTAGAGCGTGCAATGTGATTGGTTGATATACTCGGCCTATTTGCTCCTATTTGCTCTGTCATTACTGTCACGCTGCCTCTAATGTTTACACAACTTCAATCCCCGATATCTCGCAATCAAATTTCACCCCATCTTACTCTAAATATGTGAATTAAAGGTACACTTTTAACCGCCCGATTCATACGCAAATTTGCAAGCGTCTAGTGTAAATACAGTCAAACCTCTATTAAGCGGTCACCCTCGGGACTTAGCTTAGTGACCGCTTAATAGAGGTTGACCGCTTAATAGAGGTTTCGCTATTTTCACCCTTAAATTAGCGTAAATCGGGCTGTAATTATACGTAAGAACTTTTTATTATGATAAACAACACTAACAATCATGTTAGCCCTAAGACGGGGCCTGGTGCATTCCAATTTGATCCAGAAATGTTTGAAACCGCCTAGTCAGTTTGTTTTTGCCTATACGGCTCTTGTGGCTTTGCCCAATTCTATGGGAAATTGGTAATCGAGGAATTTGATGCGACTGATCCGCACAAGACCACACAAGTCTCACAAGACGATTAGCCATAGTAATTAGATTAGACAGTTAAAAATATGACGAAATATGACGTGCACTATCTGTTGTCATGCTGACAAATATTGATGATGACCGTTTAATAGAGGTGAAAAACAATGAAATCAACCAATTGGGACCCTCCTTTGGTGACCGCGTCCGCTTAATAGAGGTGACCGCTCAATAGAGGTCAAATTTACAGTAAACATAAGAAAGAAAATTCGGGACTTTGGTAAATGACCGTTGAATAGAGGGTGACCGCTCAATAGAGGGACGCTTAATAGAGGTTCAACTGTATTGTTCTCTCACACCGTGCCGTGGATAGTCAACAGCTTTTTTTGCTATGCATTTAATTAGCGCGTTGTAGCCAAAGAAGCAAAATTATTCCACGCCTAACTTTGACCCTTGATTATTAATCAACAAGGCTGTGTGACATCAAATGTAGACAGGGTTGTCAGTTCAGTACATGACGAAAGATGTAAAGCAGATCCCTGGAGGTTACGTGCTTTTGGTGTGCATCTGTACTGGTCTAATTTTGGGCTCCATAAAATAATTAATATTTCATCTTTCCCCAGCAAATACAGTCACAGTAAAAATAACATTTGTTACTGTTTTGCTTATTGTAGGTACCTGCTCAACAACTTTGCCAGTCATACTTCTCAGCGATGTGTTTGACACTATAACCCTAGACCGCTGTGATTCTTTGTTTACTTTTGTTGAGGAACAGGTCTCAACTTGGACCATGGTAAGAATTGTGCATTAAAAAATCATCTCAGGGTTTGATTTATGCAAATTCTGTCCTTCACCAATTATTTACCATCTACTATGCATGACTTGTAAAACTAAGACAAAATGGTTAGTGTTTCTGTCAAACTATAAATGTGATTTAGTTAATTTTATCTTCAGTGTTTATTGTAGTATTTGATTACAGTATATTTATTATGACTTTAGAAAAATGTTTTTTGTTTGTTTTCAGCCTATTTTCTTCTCCAGTGGCAAAAATTTACTCCTTAGAATGTGTAATGGTAAGTCAAGAGAGTAAGCTAAAAAGTTTGATTCCAAAATGTGATATATCCATATTCAATGTGTGTGGATGGATGGATCAGTATTTTATTCGCTGTTTTGCTTGAAAAGTTGGAGAAATGCAATCTTGTTTTGTAATATGTATATTTGGCTCAATTATTTATATTGTATTTATGGGCATGGGATTTTTTTAATCAATTATAATTTATACTATGGTAATGACTATGTAAAACATGAGCTTTGTTTGTTCATAACTGTGACATCATCCATGGTGCCATCTGTTGATTATTAGAGGAGAGAGGCATACAAAAATGTAGGGCATTCAAGTTTATTTGTATTCTTCTCTCTTTTGTAGATTTGCTACGAAGGCTCTCTGCTTCACAGAACACAGTCTTTTGTGGGAGAATACAGCTATTCTTAGCAAGACTTTTCCCTTTATCTGAAAAATCAGGTCAGACCATCATTTCTTGACTAACTGTAGACTGTTCTGTATGTTAGATGGGGACAATGTTGAACATCCTCCTAAATTGTGCTCTTAGACGCTCTAAGCGTTGAATGACTGACATGGAGGTGTTCCTTTTACAGGTCTCAATCTCATGAGTCAGTTTAATCTTGATAATGTCACTACATATGCCACAACAACCGAGGAAGAGGTAAGAACAATTTGATACAGTAATGTCACTGTATATGCCACAACAACCCAGAAAGAGGTGATAAGAATTTGATAATGTCATTGCATATGCCACAAAGACTGAGGAAGAGGTAATATCAGTAACATTTTTTGCCCCTTCCTTTTACTAATAGTGCAAATATTTTAGATTGATAGCGGATTTTATTGTTTTCTCTAATTTTAGGATTCTGTAAATGACATGGAGACTGGGGATGGAACAGAAGCAGGAGAACTTGTGCAGAGGTTGGATATTTACAGCGCGAGAAGCCCAAAGTGTGACCACCTAGTCATTAATTCACATACTTTTGGTCCCCTTGACCAATCATTTCAAAAGTTCAATTCATATTTATTTTATTCTTACCTGGAGGTGAGAATCTCACCATGAATTTCCTTCTGTCTCAGTTTCTCACTTTGTATTCGATATTATGATGAGTTGTGAGACTTTGCAGGATTAATTGTTATCAAATATTTAAATTAAAATGTCTAAATAAATTACGGCCGGGGTTGTCAGGGCTGTCACGCTATTTTGTGAGTAAAGAAGTAATCACTCTTTCATTCCCCGCCGTGCGCACAGAGTGAAGAGAATATGAATCAGAATGTGGTGAAGAACAATGCAAGATGAAACTTGCAATTGAATTCTATTCATTGAATTTGGGTTTAATCGGTAAAAATGATGCATTATACTGAGCTGTAACAGTGTTTACATTTCGATAACTCTCAGTTCCTGTTCAGTTGATATTGCTTTTAGCGACTAAGCGATTTCCACATTCTTCTAGCACAATCAAATCATAGCAGTCCCTAGTAAATGTGAAAATGTACAGCCCGGATTGTTAAAAACTTATTTATATTGCTCACTGCTTGGCCACTTCTCAGTCCCGTTCAGTTGATATTTATTTTACCGATTTGGCTTTTCTGTGTTCCTCTACCACAATCAAATTGTCACAGTCTCCAGGAAATAAGAAAACTTAGGCAGTTCTATTGAGAATTTGGTTTGGAGTTTTTCCGTTTATTCATCCAAATTCTATCTTTGTAAAGACTGTTCTGTACCTCTTGGGCTTCTCGGGTAGTAATATTGTATTTAACTAGTGCTTGCTACAGTACAACCCTGTGCTCCCATTGGCTGAATCCATTCATGACTTATCAGGGTTTTTTTTGTGTGTGCTGCATTCAAAACTTAAAAAAAAGAAAAAAACTTTGGCAAAGGAGTCTAACACTTAATGACAAGGGCTGGTTGCCTAATGGCACTCACATGAACAGTTGCCTTATGACTTGAGTGGTTAGGATACTGTAAAGTTGCCTTCAATGGTAACAGATGTGAGCTTTTAAAGAAATGATAACAGTTGAAGCATTGATCCCAGGAAATACATGCACCCCTACAGGCTGTTCTTGCTATCCCAACCTTTCCTGTGTGCTACTATCACACTTTGACACATGGAAAACATTTGATTGATTTTTGAAATACATAGTGAAACATTTTTTTAGTTTTATTTAGAAATATTTTGTGCTTTAGTTGACAAACTTAATTAAATTAATTAAATTAATTAATTAAATAATTAAATTAATTTTTTGTCTTTAATTCTATTCTTTCTGTAGCAATCTGACGCCAGTGGACTACAACTTGTACAGGAAATTCTGGGCATTGCAGGATTATTTCCGTAATCCAACACAATGTTACACAACTGTTGGTTGGAAGACTTTTTCAAAGGTTTGCTACTGTTTTATAGTGCATGTATAAAAGTCTATTCAAGGGCAGTACGCTATTAAAAATTAGTGTTCTGTAAGAAAAAAAGAGCAAAATCATACAATAATGTGAAACAAGTTAATTATAATTTCAATTTTTTCTTGTTGAATTGTTTTTTCTATTACATGTCTAAATTTTTATTTTTAACTCTACAGTATTCCCAGGAAGTTCTTGGGGTTTTTGCAAGCCACAAGCTTGAACACATTTCAAGCTCAATTAAAACAAAGGGCAGGAAAGACAGGTGACTGTTTAAGTAGAGTGTTTGACAGATTGAAATCATGCTGTAGGCAATTCTTAAGTACTGTGTAAGATAAATTGAATTTCTTTGGCAAATATCGAGATACCAAAAACTGATAGTCCACTTTTCCAAGTGTTTATCCTCATCAAGGCTCCAGATCTTAAGAACAGTTAAAAACTTATTGAAGTCGATGTAAGAATTAGATACATCTAGGTTGAAGTAAAGTGTAAGATAAAATAACCTAGACTTACTCTAGAATTATGCCAAGATTGTTTTGATCTTGAACCAGGATGCAGAATGTGTAGTTCCAGAAAATATCCATACCCCATATTGAGGGGGTCGGAGGTATGACCCCCCACCCCTCTGGAATTTCCAACCCCCTGGAAAAAAATTAATACAGTAACTGTTAAGGAAAAAGGGTATTTTACCCCCCTCCCCCTCCCTTTGGAATTCCTGGGAGTTTGAACCCCCTACCCCCCCCCCCCGGAATTTCCAATCCTCTCAATGGGGTGGGGGTATGGAAATTTTCTGGAACTACACCATATGAATCTAAAAACCACGGCAACTGATGATATTGGCTAAGTTTTTTCAAAACTTTGTGTTTGTGGCCATGTTGGTGGCTTGTGTCACACTATAAACGGGCAATTTCTAATTGTTTTATCCCAAATTGTGTTTCAGACAAGAAGATGCCAGTGGCAGAAAGGATGAGCCATGTTACTTTGCCAAATTTCTAACAAACGAGAAGGTGAAAGTTACTATACACATCTGTTCGACTTTCAATTTTTCATTTTGTTAAATTTTACCTTTTTTCTGCAGTTACTTGATCTACAGCTCAGTGATAGCAATTTTAGAAGAACGGTAAGTTACTTGAGTTTTTGCATGTAAAAAACTTAAAAGAAATGAACATAAAAAATCATGGGAGAAGAAATGTAGTGTCCATTTTATACCTAGAGGGAGAGGATTTTGATTTAGGACACCCTTCAGTGGATTTTTTGTTGGGGTGCCCCCTTTAACAAACCCCAGGATCTTAGTAGAACTCACAAAAAACTCAGAACCCCCCTTCAGAGGGCCCTTTTTTTGGACCCCACCCTCCCACTCAGTGTTTTTTTATGAACACACCCTAATGAACCCTCCATAACTTACAAAAGATTTTAAGACCTGTTCCTGAAACACAAATAAATCCTCACCAGTTCTGTACACAGTAAGCTTCTATTTCCTTGTCAGTCCAGTCATTAGATCTTATAAAAATAGGTAAGGCTGAAAGTATGTTTTCTTTCCAGATTCTTGTCCAGTTTTTAATCGTTTTCCAGTATTTAGTTGGAAACATCAAATTCAAAAGGTCAGTACCATATTTGATTGGCAGAAATTGATTTTATTTGTACATAAAATGACATGAACATACGTACTATAGTAGGAACTGATTGTTTGTGCTACTTTTTATATTTTGTATAAGTTGTTTTGTCATAAATGGAGCCTGTGTGTTTGTGATGCTGCCATCGCCACATGCTATGTTAAAGGTTCTATGTCTTTTGTATGTTGTGTTTGATAGTTCCAGCCAGGTACTATCAGAATTACAAAGTCTTTGGGTAAAAGAGACAACAAGTCAAGTTTATCAGGTAAGTGTAACTTCCCCTTAAGAGTAGTTTTCTGTTCTGTTTTCTGTAGTTTCTGGGAAATGCTAAGCCTCCAAAAAAATAATTTAAGGTAATATCTATCTCCAGGAACTCACTTGTTGCTTTTCTCTCGTTAGCTGATCAAAGAAACACCCCCAGATGGTGAAAGCTTTGCAAATACTGTTGAGGTGAAAATCACTTTGCCTTGTATACTATTGTTGTCATTGTTTCTAAAGTAAATATAATCTTTTGCTAATACAAAGTAAGAGTTAAGCAATAGCTAAATACTAAACTGATAGTGACAATTGTTGTAGGGAAAGCATGACTTACCAACTTCTTAATGGTCAGAATGTCCCAGGCCCGTACCAGTCTATTGAGAACTGTGCACATAACAAAGTTCTCAATAGACGTGCTATTTGTAGACAAAACTATAAAGCATAAGCTAGATCACTCTGGTATGTCATTAATTCATAAGTCAGACTTTATTTGTTGCCAAATCCGACAATAAACGTCCCATGGAGATACTGCAAAGGCATAAAAAAATCATTTTTGTTCTTTTGGGGTGGTCAGATTTTTATCAGAGAACTCATGCCCTCCTTCCCCTCCTCCCCCCTCCAAGAAAAATAAGGTCCACTTATTTTGGATTTCGCACCCCACCCAAAAAAATCCTGGGTACGGGCCTGCGTCCACTCAGATTACTCAGACATTTGCTGTACATGACACTGCCTGTGTGTTTTTAGCACATACTTGAGAGAGAGGAGAACTGGATTTCATGGAAAAATGAAGGCTGTCTGAGCTTTATTAAAGAAAAAGAAAAGTAAGAAACGGTTGTATAGCCTGAGTTTTCATTTTTAATTATATTATTGGCTGTTACGCTATTTAGAGCATTTCCTGCTACAAAAAATGTGTTTTTAAGTGCATATCTATATAAGTAAGCCTCCACATTTTATCTACCTTGACAGAGAGGCTCATGACGTAGTAAAGGGTCCAAAGGCACCAAAACGCAAGCGTACCAAGAGCATCGGTGAGGAGATAAATGCTGAGTGGCAGTCCAAGAAACTGCAGATGGGGAGGTAGCTACTTATTGTGCATTTGTGTACTTTTGACATGTTCTGTAATCAGATTCCCCTATCCTGTAGTGATAATCAAACTGGCACAGCTATGTGGCTAGGATCATGCGGCTTGTACAACCCCCAGAACCACCAAAAAAGTAATATTTTCCAATCAAGGAATTGACTTTTTCCTAAAGATTTATATGCATGTGCATTCTTGTTTAAAACTGTGTCAGGACTGTAAAGCATAGCATCTGTTTGCCTTCCTATCTCTTGATATCTGTTTTGTTTACTTTTTTAGTTCTGAGCTTACGCGGCTATGGAATCTCTGCTCTGATAATTTAGAAGCATGTAGCGCAGAAAAAAGGTATGTGATTATTATTTATCATCTACACTTTTTTTGAATAAATCTATTTAAAAAAAATAGCTGTTTTTGCAAACTTCAAATGTCAATTGGATATTGGAAGTTCTAGGACTTAAGGCACCATGGGTCTCATTATATTTCTCCGAATGCAGGAGAATATGAATCATTTATCAATTAAAAGCCATCAATGTCTGGCTTTGGCATCACTTGAGTTCAATTATAATGTTTTTGTTTGCATATATGATAAGTAACCATAAATGCCATTTGTCATGACCTTTTTAACTTGTTGTTTTTTTAGAATAGGTGTATAACTTTTTAGTTGTAAGACACAGTACTGTAACATAATTTACCAATATCAGGCCAAACAATTAACAAATTGAAAACCCTTTGACAAAAAGCCTGCATGGTGGTACTACGCTGCACATAAAAAGAGAAACTTCAAAATATAAAGACTGATGGTTATTCTCCTGAGCTATTATCTTTAATGATATTCTTGTGATTAGTGTTATTTATCTGTTTTCACTCCTGTTATAGGGTATTTTTGCCATCTTTGGAGGAGTTCTTTGAGGAAGCGATAGAGCAGGCTGATCCCGATGGCATGGTCGAAGATGAATACAAGTAATGTCTAATTTATCTCTATCATTTAGTGTGAAAAAAATAGATAATGTATAGTTGGCTTTATTATAAAACATAAGGCTGGATTTCTGCTTTTCTGCAAGAGATAAATAAAAAAATGTGCTAAATTAATTGTGGCTGGGATGTATTTAGAGATACTTGTGTTCAGTATGTTTGTTATGCTTAACATTAAAGTTTATTATGCTTGTTCTTCTCAGACTGATTAAGAAGAGTAACTTTGGCTGGAGAGGTTAGTCTATCTTATATATTATTGTTAGTTTCTTATTTTAAGGAGAAAGTAATCTATTGTTTCCCATGTTTGTTTAATCAAATATTTAATTCATTTTTCTAAGAAATGACATTTTAAGACTGTAACAGGCACAATACAGAAAGATTAAAAACACTGGGGGCTCAGCCACGCCCCCTCTGGTAATCTCCTTACTGTATAATTTTAGGACAACGACCCCTATACATAGATGTTATTATCCTCACATTACATTTGTTTTTGACTTTTAAGAAGTTTGCAGAATAACTTTTTCATCAATCATGTTTACTGGTCTTAAGTTTTGAAAATTATTATGAATTCAATTGCCAATTTTCAGCTTTGAGGTTGCTTGCTCGTCGAAGCCAACACTTCTTCCAGCCAAGCTCAAACCCATTCAAGCCACTGCCTGACTACCTAGAGAGTGTAGTCAGTCAACTAGCACAAGAATTACCTGTAAGTAAACATGTCCACTCAGATGCTACTTGGCTACCTAGAGATCATGGTTTGGTACAGTACATAATTGTTCTAGTTTTAGATTTTTAGTATTAAAATTGCAATTTACTTTTCAGACACTCAAACAAGAAGAAAATGTAGTTGAAAATGGTAGGTGTTAGTTGATGTTAGATTTTCCATCATCCCTGCACTTGTTCCCTTTCTTAGTATTTAGCTATATTACTAAGACTGTCTTGAAATAAAATATCATGATATCATATATCTTGATATCATGCTTGTGTTACCAGGGGGCAGGGGTTCAGTATACATGACAGTCTCCTGAGTGAGGGCTAACTAAGGTTGATGAGGCTGGGTATATGGAAGAAGGCTGGGGCTGATTTTGTGTGCCTTCTAAGGAAGGTCTAACTATACTAAGGTTGATGGGTTGGGTTATTTATATATGACCAAGAAGAGGGGAGGTTGAAGGGTGCGCATAACACAGTCTTCTGAGGGAGGATGACCAAGAAGAGGGGAGGTTGAAGGGTGCACATAACACAGTCTTCTGAGGAGGATAACAAAGAAGAGGGGAGGTTGAAGGGTGCACATAACACAGTCTTCTGAGGAGGATAACAAAGAAGAGGGGAGGTTGAAGGGTGCACATAACACAGTCTTCTGAGGAGGATGACAAAGAAGAGGGGAGGTTGGAGGGTGTGCATAACACAGTCTTCTGAGGAGGATGACCAAGAAGAGGGGATGTTGAAGGGTGCGCATAACACAGTCTTCTGAGGAGGATGACAAAGAAGAGGGGAGGTTGAAGGGTGCGCATAACACAGTCTTCTGAGGGAGGATGACAAAGAAGAGGGGAGGTTGAAGGGTGCGCATAACACAGTCTTCTGAGGGAGGATGACCAAGAAGAGGGGAGGTTGAAGGGTGCGCATAACACAGTCTTCTGAGGAGGATGACCAAGAAGAGGGGATGTTGAAGGGTGCGCATAACACAGTCTTCTGAGGGAGGATGACAAAGAAGAGGGGAGGTTGAAGTGTGTGCATAACACAGTCTTCTGAGGGAGGATGACCAAGAAGAGGGGAGGTTGAAGGGTGCGCATAACACAGTCTTCTGAGGGAGGATGACAAAGAAGAGGGGAGGTTGAAGGGTGCGCATAACACAGTCTTCTGAGGGAGGATGACAAAGAAGAGGGGAGGTTGAAGGGTGTGCATAACACAGTCTTCTGAGGAGGATGACAAAGAAGAGGGGAGGTTGAAGGGTGCGCATAACACAGTCTTCTGAGGGAGGATGACAAAGAAGAGGGGAGGTTGAAGGGTGTGCATAACACAGTCTTCTGAGGAGGATGACCAAGAAGAGGGGATGTTGAAGGGTGCGCATAACACAGTCTTCTGAGGAGGATGACAAAGAAGAGGGGAGGTTGAAGGGTGCGCATAACACAGTCTTCTGAGGAGGATGACAAAGAAGAGGGGAGGTTGAAGGGTGCGCATAACACAGTCTTCTGAGGGAGGATGACCAAGAAGAGGGGAGGTTGAAGGGTGCGCATAACACAGTCTTCTGAGGAGGATAACAAAGAAGAGGGGAGGTTGAAGGGTGCGCATAACACAGTCTTCTGAGGAGGATGACAAAGAAGAGGGGAGGTTGAAGGGTGCGCATAACACAGTCTTCTGAGGAGGATGACAAAGAAGAGGGGAGGTTGAAGGGTGCGCATAACACAGTCTTCTGAGGAGGATGACAAAGAAGAGGGGAGATTGAAGGGTGTGCATAACACAGTCTTCTGAGGAGGATGACAAAGAAGAGGGGAGGTTGAAGGGTGCGCATAACACAGTCTTCTGAGGAGGATGACAAAGAAGAGGGGAGGTTGAAGGGTGCGCATAACACAGTCTTCTGAGGAGGATAACAAAGAAGAGGGGAGGTTGAAGGGTGCGCATAACACAGTCTTCTGAGGAGGATGACAAAGAAGAGGGGAGGTTGAAGGGTGCGCATAACACAGTCTTCTGAGGAGGATGACAAAGAAGAGGGGAGGTTGAAGGGTGCGCATAACACAGTCTTCTGAGGAGGATGACAAAGAAGAGGGGAGATTGAAGGGTGTGCATAACACAGTCTTCTAAGGAGGATGACAAAGAAGAGGGGAGGTTGAAGGGTGCGCATAACACAGTCTTCTGAGGAGGATGACAAAGAAGAGGGGAGATTGAAGGGTGTGCATAACACAGTCTTCTGAGGAGGATGACAAAGAAGAGGGGAGGTTGAAGGGTGCGCATAACACAGTCTTCTGAGGAGGATGACAAAGAAGAGGGGAGGTTGAAGGGTGCGCATAACACAGTCTTCTGAGGAGGATAACAAAGAAGAGGGGAGGTTGAAGGGTGCGCATAACACAGTCTTCTGAGGAGGATGACAAAGAAGAGGGGAGGTTGAAGGGTGCGCATAACACAGTCTTCTGAGGAGGATGACAAAGAAGAGGGGAGGTTGAAGGGTGCGCATAACACAGTCTTCTGAGGAGGATGACAAAGAAGAGGGGAGATTGAAGGGTGTGCATAACACAGTCTTCTAAGGAGGATGACAAAGAAGAGGGGAGGTTGAAGGGTGCGCATAACACAGTCTTCTAAGGGAGGATAACAAAGAAGAGGGGAGGTTGAAGGGTGCGCATAACACAGTCTTCTGAGGAGGATGACAAAGAAGAGGGGAGGTTGAAGGGTGCGCATAACACAGTCTTCTGAGGAGGATGACAAAGAAGAGGGGAGGTTGAAGGGTGCGCATAACACAGTCTTCTGAGGAGGATGACAAAGAAGAGGGGAGGTTGAAGGGTGCGCATAACACAGTCTTCTGAGGAGGATGACAAAGAAGAGGGGAGGTTGAAGGGTGCGCATAACACAGTCTTCTGAGGAGGATGACAAAGAAGAGGGGAGGTTGAAGGGTGTGCATAACACAGTCTTCTAAGGGGGGATGACCAGGAAGAGGGGAGGTTAGAGGGTGCACATAACACAGTCTTCTAATGGGGGATGACCAGGAATAGGGGAGGTTAGAGGGTGTGCATAACACAGTTTTCTAAGGGGGGATGACAAAGAAGAGGGGAGGTTGAAGGGTGCGCATAACACAGTCTTCTGAGGAGGATGACAAAGAAGAGGGGAGGTTGAAGGGTGCGCATAACACAGTCTTCTAAGGGGGATGACCAAGAAGAGGGGAGGTTAGAGGGTGTGCATAACACAGTCTTCTGAGTGAGGGCAATAGGTTGATGAGACAAATTTTACAGTACATATGACCAATAAGAGGGGAGGGAACTGACTGGCAACATATGCACATTAGGCAAATGACTTTTCAGGTTTCAGACTGAGGGACACACCATTTGTTACCTTCAATCACCCATGATAACTTTGACTTGTTTATTCTCTTTCTATTTTACAAAATGTAAACTTCATCATTACACTATTTTCCCCCAACTTAACTTTATTCTCTTTTTTTTTCTCAGGATCGTCAGAGTCAAGTGCCCCAATCTAAGACCATCTTGTGTTTGTTTGAAAAAAAAAAGTTCGTCCCACATGGCAATTATAACCAGGATAAACAAAGGCATTCATTTGCTAGAATATACAACCATGAACTAGCATTGTCACTCTACACTTTGAAGTGTTGCATAAACAAGATGACTAAAGTATCAGTTTTTTTTTATGGAAAGCACTCATACTGTAGCTTTTCCTGATATTAGACTACCTGCTAGTCCATTTTTATGTAAATATTGTATGTTGTCGAGAAAAGGGATGTTGAATAAAAACTAGCCACATTATGATAGCAAATGGCCTACAAAGTACATGAGTTTTATTTGACATGCTCCCTCTATTCCTTTTGGAAGGTGGCAAGGGTATATATTATCTAATGATTATTCTGTTACTATTTTTATAATTAACCTTTTTTAAACCTTCAAGCGTATTTACTTGATAAGAATGAGGTCCTGACCCCCCCCCCCCCCCTCCACCTGCCCCACTCTAGTCGCTTGCCCTTGTGTGTGTCAGCACCCTTTTGTGAATACCCTGACAGCTTATTTGAGTAAATATGCTTTTTACTATTCTATTTACATCTGCATTAGTACCAATACAACAAGACCAAACACTTTTTGTACAAATACAGTACAGTTAAATTGGTTTCTTATGCTACCATAAAGGCAAAGAAGTCATACTTAAATAGTCAACTGGCTATACAGACCCATCATGCTGTTGTATATCCCTGAATATGTTTATGGTAACAGCAAGTCTAAACTGGGGTGTATCATCCTAGCCGTGAATCCCTGAAGTAGCACAAATATGTCAGTATGGATGGTGGAAGTGGTAACTCCATAACTCTGGACAGCCACTTGTCGCCAAGGTGACCACAGATCACCAGTCGGCATAAATCCTGTAGTAGCCTTGGATTGGAGGCTGGGGGGTAAAAGCAGATGATGAACTTGAGGTTTGATTTATGAACTAAGATATCACAGTCACCAAATTCCTGACAATCATGAATAGATGTATTCAGTAAATTCCATACCAATTTGTATGTGAGGACAACAGTCAGCAGAAGTGATCAGAGGTGCAAAAGACACTGATAGCACATTCTCTACATCCCAGTCCTTTTCGGATACCCGCTTTAGCTTGCACAGCTGAAACAGAACAGAAAATACTTGTTGGTTACTTGATTCCTTTAGAAGAACACATGAAATGAGACAAAAAAAACTTGTCCTATAGTTGCCTTTAAAGCGGAAATAATGAGTATGCCCTAAACCCCTGAGAGTCTTGTGTTAAAGGTTTGATGACATTTTACCCAAGAATTCACGAGGAAGCAAAATCAGAACCATGTTCAGGATAAAAGGGCTTTAAATTTACACCCTTTCAGGAAAGGAGAAGGTAAAACCCTACCCTATCCAGTGGTATGAACCTGTGTAGTAAATATGGAGGAGTACCCCCAATGGTACAGACACTGTAAAAAAGCTACCAATTATGGCAATCTTACCTTATCTTTGAAGGGCATGACCAATATCCCATTCACTTTAACAAGCGATTTCATATAGTCCTCAAAATCAGGTGGGCAAGCAGCACCGCAATAAACTCTGTCATATTGCCGAAAGATAGTGTCAACACATAGGCAATCCCCTACCACAAACACAGGCTCACAAAAGTTTATCCCTTTAAATGCGGGATTGTTCTCCATAAAATGTTGCAACTTGGAATGTGCAAAGTCTACGACATCCTCAAAGAGTTCAACTCCGTGATTAGTACCACTGGGTCCAATAATTAAGCCAACCATTGTTGATAAATAACCAGTTCCACTGCCAAGATTCAGGAATGATAGCCCTTCCTCCAATTCCAAGCATTCCATCACCTCTGAGTAAATGCATGGCGCTGATAAGTGGACATTCTTCTGCTTCCATGCCAAATCTTTGTATGCATGTTCCTCGGCACCTTCCGGAAAGTAGTCACACCTATCAACCTCACGAAACACTTGTTCTACTTTTGGGGTCTTGATGTAACCTGCTTCTTTCAAGTTCTCAACAAGTTCGTTGTTATCCTTCCCGGCACTCACAGCACCACCCATGCTTTTGCCAGTTAGTACCAGCTGACAACCACAACACAATAAATATTAGCACCACCACCCATGCTTTTGCCAGTTAGGGTAACATAAAGATGACATATCACAACAAATATCAATAAAAGCTCACCCATGCTTTTGACAGTTAAGACAAGCTGAGGACTACAACACCTTATATATCACTAGTACAGTAGTACCACCCATCCCATGTATTAGCCAGTAAGGATGAGCTAACGATGACATAATGTAATAATAGATATTAATAGTTAGTATGACCCATATGTATTTGCCAGTTAAGAGGAGCTAAAGATTACATAACGGCTGGCTGGATTGGCTTGCAAAATTCCCCCCCCCCCCCTCCTGAACAGTGAGAGGTTTTATTTGATTTCCTGGCCATGGTGTTCGCTAGTTAAACTTAACAAGGAAGCTGCACTAATTTGTAAAGGCGTCTTTGTATGAAGTAGCATGTTACCTATATTTAAACCTTACCGTAGTCTCCCAGAACTAGTGCTGTTCTTCTACCAAATAAAAAAGCCGTTTTAAGATCTGCCAGTAAAAACAGTTCTATAGAAACGGCCTTTGGAAATTTGCCACTTTTCTCTACCAGTAAAAACACAAAATCTTTTTTCCGCTACAGCCAAAATTAAATCCGAAGAATCTTTATAAAGTCTCCATCGCTTTTATATCACAAGGTTAAGAAAGGAATAAGATTTAAAAAGAATGCAGCCAGTTTTACTGTTACAATCGAAGGATCATCAAAACAAAAAGAAATTCATCAGAGCCCACTAAAATTTTGACCAGCGATGAGTACTCAGTAGGGGTAGGTGGGGAAGACTCTCTCCACCCCTTCTCAAATATACTTTGGGCGTTAACCGGCAAAGCATGCTGGGTGCTGATCGCTCGGTCTACTTCGCTTGACACTCGTGGCTTGAGGAAGATTCCAAATTTGCAGGATAAAAATGGGAGTTGACGTCAAAACCGTCCAGCCAGGAGATGGTAAATAATAATATATCATATTCATCTATTTAAGTCACCTATTTTTTCAACATTGACTTGGCATCGCTTTCGTTCCAGGTAAGAGCTTTCCGAAAGCAGGGCAAACCGTTTCAGTTCACTACACCGGTAAGAATCGAGCTAAGGCTCTTACTTATTGCTCTAATTTCCATAAACCTTGAAACCCTCACTTTCTAAGGATCGATAATATCACTGCAGGAACTTTGACGGATGGGAAAAAATTCGACTCATCGAGGGATCGGGGAAAGCCATTCCAGTTCAAGCTAGGTGCAGGACAAGTTATAAAAGGTGAAAATTAAATAGAACACAGGATAAACTACTACACCAGTACTTTTACTCTTCACGTGTGATTTTTTAACCTTAGTTGGCTGAAGTATATGACATAGTCCATCATATATAGACGATGTCACACTCCATATGATCAAAGTGTGTATAGTTGATTTATCGTTTTTTAGAGTAATTCGCCGGGATGGAGGCACAATCAATGTATATTTTTTGTTCTCTCTATCATCACCGATATGTAATATATGCGTTGTACAAAACTGAAAGATGGGAATACTCGGAAACGGACGCAGTCTAACGAGTGGTAGGGTAATCGAACAAAATCGAGTACAAGAAGCTGCAAAATTTCCCAACAGTGATTGCGTTCGACTTCCAAGCAATGGTGAAATAGTAGTTCTTATGCACTAGTCAATTGAAACCCCCACCACCATGGCCCAGGGGAAGGGTGGGGAATTAGACTTTGACCTTGTACAAAACCGAGAAAACAAACCATAAACTGACATGACTTTTGCAGAGTACATTTGTGATGTTAGTCATTTGTCCCCAAGCCCCCATTGTGGAGACCCCCTCGGGACAAATTCTTGTTCAAAAGTGCTCTAAACCCCCACGTCAACCCCACACTTCCCCAGGACCGGGGGTGGGGGTTTCAAATGACTAGTGCATTAGAACTTTCGGTGCATGGCAGAAGTCAGCTGCACAGGAGGCTATACTAATTATCCCAACCTGTTAAATCAATAAAAACTGATATTGAAAAAATATATATATCAAAATCAATTGATAATCCTAATTAATTGGTATCAATTGGATGACCTGACAGGTTTACTGCCATCAATTATTAACGATTGCCCAAACATATGATAAATTTTATCTTTTGGCACCTAATATCTGTTAGTTTCTTTCTATTGAACCAGCCAGGTAACTAAAGATTATATTTTATCCAGGTTGGGACGAGGGTGTTGCACAGGTAAGCATAGTCAAACAAACTGTAATGTGTGTCTATTACAGAATAACAAAGTTATGCCATCACTAACATTCCTTCCCTTCCTCTTGGAATAAATATTCTATAACATGCTATCATACAAACTTTTGCAATAAAAAAATTGGTGATGGTACATTGCTTATCTCTGACCCTTTTCTGACATACCTTTGACTAATGAGTAGCTAAGGGGAAACTTTGAAAGAACATGTTTTGCCTGGGTCCCTTTGGGGGTAGAGAGTTTGGTTTTGTTAGTATGTTGACCAATCTGTACATTGGTGTAGAGTTGAGAACCAAGTCATATATAAATAAATTTGAGGATGGCAGCATCTCAAAATTTTATCAATAATATAGGCATTTTTGTGCCATATCATAAGTATTCTAAATGAGTTAACAATTTATGTATCATAAATGTTTTATGAGTGTGTTTCATATCCAGTAATGTGATATGGTATGCATTTCTATTTCAGATGAGTTTGGGATAACCGGTTATGTATCACTATCAAAAATGTTGAATGGTGTGTTTGTATCATATCAAATTTTGTAATATGGTGTACATTTATGAATCATCTGTAAATGTTTTATGACTTGTTTGTATTAAATCAAATAATTGTGATATGGTCTGCATTTGTATTTCAGATGAGTTTGGGACAAAAGGCCACTTTGACATGCACTCCTGACTACGCTTATGGACCCAAAGGCTACCCAGGAGTATATCCTTTTCTTCTATGTTTAAATGAATAAAGGACTAGTCTTTCCAGTACCTAATACCTTTGCAAAAAAATTATTATAAATCCCCTTAGCACCCTTGCTAACACTACAAAATAACCTTTTTACCTAAAGATATGATACCCCTTCATGCTCTCTTGCATGCTCTACATAATAGCCTTTTTACAGTACCTAAAAATGTGATCAACCCATTGCAAACTCTACAATTTACTCAGCATTTTTGCATACTCTATAAAAGATATGTTTAATTAAAGATAGAGCCATCTTCAGCACAGTTTACTCAAAGTACTAACATACTAATAAGAAGACTGATAGGTGTGCCATGTGTTTATCCTTGACATTTTTCACTATCCCACCAAATGCAACACTTATCTTTGATGTCGAATTACTGAGCTTTAAATAGGTCCCGACCTTTGCAGGCCTGTGTGTTAATCAAAAATAGTCTTTTTTTACCGAGCAAGTGATCATTCAGTCATTGTTAGTTAACTGCTCTATTTATTAAGTGGCTGGTAATAGTAGGTGATGTCACTGCATCATGGCAAATATTGGCTAACTAGTAAAAATGGTTCATACATTACTGAACTAAACAGTAGTCTGATTTGTATCAGAATCAGTTTTCTATACTTAACATGAGTGTAAACTATATCTACATGTGTACCTCTACTAAATTACCTCATTTTGCAAATAAAAAATTGAGATTTAATCTGTTGTTGAACTTGCTCTAACCACAGGCTTACCAACCTCTCAGACAGTCTCCAGTCAATCCCAGTAACAAGCTCGAATAAGTATAATACTTATTTTGAGAGGCATCAAGTATAGCAAAATCCCTCAACTGTTCAAACTTATTAGCGGTATCATTATATTTATATTATTATATAAAGCGGTATTAGAAATACCTGCCTTTTCTGAATAAATACACATCACAAAGCAATGAGAGTTTGTTGGGACTTTTATTCTAGGATAAAAGACAATTATAGGACAATTACAGGAGGTGATCAATTGTGAAAATATTCGAGCTTGTTACTGGGATTGACTGGAGACTGGCTGAAAGGTTGGTAAGCCTGTGATCTAACCTTCTTAAAAAGCACATTTGAGAAATTAGCATTAGCATAAAGTCTTATGTTTTTACAACAGAAACAAAAACTTGGTGAAAGGAAATCCTCACCACCCTTTTTCTACATGCATTTATATGCTTAAAATGTTGTAAATGAATATTTTCTGTTAGCAATTGAGGTTAGCTGTCATCATATTCAGGGTGTTCAATTTCCTCTGGCTCATTGTATTCAAAATCCTGCAAAATCAAACATCTTTTTTAGTGGTAAGTGGTGATAAGCAATACAGAAGTTCTGGGTCCATTGGGTAGACTGATTTAAATAGCATTTAGATCAACTTTGTTCACAGTGCTTACACACTATTAGCCTTCTCCAATGTGCATCAGTCTTTGCTGGTCAATGACTATATACTGCATAAATCAGTCTATAACTATCTCAATAAAGGTTGTTAGTCACTCAAGCCTACATATGCGCCCATACTGAAAGGCAGTTTGGGTAGAAGCAAAATAGTCTTTAGTGATGATACCTCGTTGCTTTATATGCTATATTCAACAAAACAGAGCTTGGCTGAAATCTAGTATGAATGTCTATAGCTAACTATAACTTGCAAACTTGAGCAACATGCAGAAGCCTGGATGCGTAGGGATTTACAGCAACCTTTTTGAAACAGCTACTGTATATACAAAGAGCAGATAGTGCTTACCCTTGTCTTGATGTCGAGGTCCTCTCCATACTGTATTGCATGGTCTATCTGCTGAAGCACATCTGTGACAGAGTCCTCATCTTCGGGGTTAAGTGGTAGAAACGTAACCATGCTGTAATCCTCAATCTGCGATGTGGAACAACAAGAGGTTGACCACACCACGTAAATAACTGAATGATTCAGTTTCTGATAACAATACTGCCATACTACTGTATACCAGTCCAAAGACTCAAATTTCAACTTTCAAATACTATTTTGTCAATCAAAAGTGTTCATATACACCTGTTTCGATTAAGATTGCACCTGTGAATTAATGTATCATAATCTACAGTGGCTCATGAGTACATATAACCCCAATGAATAGTGTGGTTGGTCTCTGAATGCTGTGTGAACGTTTAGAGGTACATAAACAAGAATGATAAAGCTTTCTAATCCTGTGTTTGTTTATATTTAGGCTTATTTTGCTATTTATTTGAAATCTACGAAGCATTGCGGGTTACAACAAATAGATTCTCCGAGTGCAACCTTATTTAAAATAGGTGTATATATCTGTCCAAATGGTGCCAAAAGTAGGAATTGTTAACAAGCATTATTGATATTTTCTAGAATGGAAAATGGTTTATTCAACTCAAAGATTAATACCAAGTAGTTGTTTTACGTTAAAGAAGGCCAATCAAGCCGCCATTTTATGCTCCCACTCAATGGCAAGTCAAACAAAGCATCCATTTCCATCAGCTAATTCAAGCAAGTAACCAAAATATTTTCAATCAAATACCGTCAATGACATATCAGACTTCATTTGTAGATTGTTATTTTGAAGTTTTCTTTCGAATAAACTGCTGTATTTTCAATGATAAACAACAAATGATTCTTTAAGTAAATATATAAGCCAAATTTTAGGCATCTAATCAAGTTAGCCGAGTTTGAAGATAGCCAGCTGTGAGTTAAAACATTTGATTAAAGAAAGGGTGTCTGAAGATCAAAACTGTAAGACTTTATCTGGGGTGGTACATAGTAGAAATGGGTGGCAATAGTGCAATTTACCGTATGAATTTGGACAGGGGGCTAAACAGTAAAGTAAACATTTAATTTTCTAGTAGAGGTCTTTGAAACAAAGCTACATACCAGCTGACCAAGTGCTTTGTTAAGCTACATACCAGCTGACCAAGTGCTTTGTTAAGCTACATACCAGCTGACCAAGTGCTTTGTTAAGCTACATACCAGCTGACCAAGTGCTTTGTTAAGCTACATACCAGCTGACCAAGTGCTTTGTTAAGCTTCCAGAACTTTTTGTTGAGTTGGCCACCAAGGTCTTCTAGTAGCATTAGAGGATCTGGATCAAGATATCTTGAACAAATAAAAAAAAATTTCCTATTCAAGGAGTTCAACTTTATTATATAATTTTATACTTAAAAAAATGAAGAGATTTCTCACACAGTCACACAATAGTGAAACAATGGGAAATGCTAGGATGTCTGACTAAGAGACAAGGGGGGTCAAATGGACCTGGTGGAATGCCTGAGAGTTGACAATGCCTGGCTGCAAGGGGGGGGGGGGGTCAAATGGACCTGGTGGAATGCCGAGAGTTGACAATGCCTGGCTGCAAGGGGGGATCAAATGGACCTGGTGGAATGCCGAGAGTTGACAATGCCTGGCTGCAAGGGGGGGGGTCAAATGGACCTGGTGGAATGCCTGAGAGTTGACAATGCCTGGCTGCAAGGGGGGGTCAAATGGACCTGGTGGAATGCCTGAGAGTTGACAATGCCTGGCTGCAAGGGGGGGGGGGGGGGTCAAATGGACCTGGTGGAATGCCTGAGAGTTGACAATGCCTGGCTGCAAGGGGGGGGGGGTCAAATGGACCTGGTGGAATGCCTGAGAGTTGACAATGCCTGGCTGCAAGGGGGGGGGTCAAGTGGACCTTGTGGAATACCAGTGAGTTGAGGATGTCTGACTAAAAAAGGAGGGACTGATTAATCTGGTGGAATACCAGAGAGTTGAGAATGTCTGACTGAGAAAAAGGCAGGGCTGGTTTACCTGGTGGAATGCCACGGAGTTGAGGATGTCTGACTTACTTTTGGACTGTCTTGAGTTGTTTCTTGGTTAGCAAATCCATTTTGGTCATGACATTTATATGAGGAACTTCCAGCTGAACCATGGCAGCTAGAGCTGACAAAATTCCAGAGAAAAACTTGCTACACTCTATCATGAACTGGGAGTCAATCAAGAACACCCCGCACACTCTGAAATCCCACTGTTGAAGTGTTTCCACCACTTGTCTAAACACAGGCAGATGGGTGTATAACTCTATTTGACCTGAGGAAAGAAATATTTCTACATTGACCAATTATTAAAGATTTAATTAATTATTTGTTTTCTCACCAATCTTTGCATGTTGTGATTTTTACTGTGTCATTAATTGGATTTTGTTTTCAAAGAAGGTGAGGAATTCAAATTCCCCAATGTCAAGAGTCAGGTTTCAACATCTGCAAAAATCCGATCTGAACCAGGATTTGGCCTAAGCTTTTGTCTGTGTATCAAAGCTTGTGCAATTGACAATTTAAGATCAATTAGTCATATGGATTCAACAGTTCAGCTTTAACCTGGACAGTCAAAGAGGATGTAGTCATCATCATTTTCCCCAAGCTGTTCCTGCAGCCACTCAAAATTCTGTACAAAAAATCTGTAATGATAAGAAAACCATGTATAGCTTAAACAAGTCAAAAGCCATGTTTTTCTTGGCGTTTTGGCTACACTTACTCTAAACAAAAGACAAGTCCCCCATTTGGACCGAGCTTTAAATCATCTGCTTCCATGACATCTTCTAGCTCCACAAGCTCCCTGATATCTATATGAGAGAGAGAGTAACAAATATTCATGTGACATTTACATTTTAGTTGTTGATAGAAAAAGTGACCAAGTTCAGAATCAAAACTGAGCAAACTACTGTACCCTTATTTTTAGAGCTAATGATAGACTAAAGGACTTAGTTTCCCCAGGTCATTTTGATTGTATACTTTAATTTAGTTTGAATTGCGTCTATTATATATGTGCTAGGTTATCTCCAAAGAAGGGAGAAATGTAATGTTGTTACCGTCACCTTGGTAACGCGTGATTTGAGTTGATTTTATGACCAAGCATGTAACTAGCGAGTCAGTCGTTTGCTGACCATTGACCAGCAATGTAGTAAAAGAACCATTCACTATTCAACTCAGTCTTTATTCAAGACACAAAATATTTCACCCTGCATAGCACATACTGCTTAAACTACTACTCTAATAGCATTGATTGCTTTATATTGATGGATATGACACAACAAACAGGGTACAGAGGTTCCAAAGGTAGCCAAGAGGGCATGGGGGATTCCACAGGTAGCCAAGAGGGCATGGGGGATTTCCACAGGTAGCCAATAGAACAAAGGGTATTATTGTTGGTGGTGTAAGTGTAACAGTAACTGTTACAGGGCCATAGCAGGGGGTGGGGCACTGGGGGCATATGCCTCCCTAAAATTTTCAAAAATTATAAGGAAATGACCAGGAGGAGCATGGCTGTGCCCCAAATATCCTCTTGATGTTTCTGTATTGTGTCTCCCAAATCTTACGTGGCCTGCTACGGCTCTGTATTAAAAGATGCACACATATGAGTGTCTAATCCCTCTACACACTTTTTTTTATGAGTAACACTAGTTTGATTGGATACTGATTTGTTGGATTTGTTCTACAGATGCTTTTACCTATGGCCACTGGGTATGTAAAGTGTTCGGCCGCTGGGTCGAGATTGACAACTTGTACTGAGCGACCAATCGTCTCGCAGTGCTTGACTATTGTGCTACAGTATGTAGACTAAACAACACAATAAACACACATGAGCTGGGTTAGCAGGCTAAGCAAAGAACACGTGTATGTGACAACAAAATGCGCGAGTCGAAATAAACAAATTCCAGCATAGAAATAAAACGCGTGACCAGAATCAAGATTACCTACCTTACCGCTACCCGCGGGTCCCATGACAAGCTGAGCGAACCGCATTCTGTATTTATTAAATTTATGTTCCCATTTTGACAAACTTTTTCCGACTTTTCAGCGATTTTTTTTTTCGTTGTCATTGTCAGCGGTAGCTGTGGTAAAGAACGCGCTTGCGCATATGAGCACACGATCTACCGCAGAGTCAAAACAAAATAACCACGGGCGCTAATCGACGTGGAAAGTAAAAAAAAAAAACATCGCAAATTTTTTCGTGGTTTGGAAAGTTCTTCTAGGGATCGAAAATATAACTTAACTCCTTATCTGTATGTATAATGATTCGTTTTTAGCCTAAGTTTGTTGAGTTTTTGTTCTAGATCATTTTTCTGCATATAAATGCAAGAAATCCTTTGCTAGTGTGATGAATGATGGCGGTTGCTAAAGTTCTGCGTGTTCCGCTTGTAACATCTATCATTGTCATCGTATGCTGCTCGCTGCACTTGGTGGGACCGAAGAGTGTTGGTACACAGCATAAGCATGTCTGTCTAAAAGCCCATGGAATAGTGCGGACACGTGAAAGTGAGTAGGGAAGGGGGAGGGGGAGGGGGGGTGTAATAGAGACGGGGGGGAGAGGTTGTCTAACAAAGAAATGATAAATGTGGCACCATGGCTTCCCTAAAACAAAGAACATATCTAAAAAGTGATATTGGGTCTGTATTTACCAAACTATAAAATGAATTTACACTGTGAACCACATTGCCAGCAAGTTTAAGGCTGGTTTACAATTTAAATTTTTAGTGCAATTTTTGCCACATCTGTTGAAATGATTTTTGATGCACAGGTTTCACATGTTTGACTACTAATACAAAAATTGCTGAGGTTGCATCATTTTTTTACATTGGCAATTCTGAGTCGCAGAGCAGTGAGGAAAATCTCCAAGACAAATGCGACAAAAATTCCTTGAATTTGTAATTCTAACTCTATATCAACTCTATACTTACATTACTATTTGCTTTCTTTCAGTCTACAGAATCTTTACACATGCATTCTTCCACAAGGGTCCCTGGCATCTCGCCATCACAATACTTCCGATGCTTGCCCTGGGAAGTCTGATTGAAAAACACATTGGAACCATTCTTATGACACTCATCCTCATCATCTTCTGGTTGATCTCAACACTACTAGAAGTTGCTATGGCAACTCTACTTTACCATATTGCACATGAGCTGTTCCATGGGTGCAGTCTTGGTATGTCAGGGGTCGTCTTCGGTTTACTTGTTGTGGTATCAAAGGTTATCAAGTTTAAAGAGTGTGGATTTAGTATAGTCAAGATTCCTTGTTCAGTACTTCCCTGGGCATGTCTAGTGCTATATTATTTGGCGTTTCACCATGGCTCTGTCTTTATGCATATTGGTGGCATAGTAGCTGGCTATGCATGTATCCTTTGTACAAAAATCATCAAAATGGTAAAATGAATTCCTCTAACCATCTACCACCTTTTAAGCACCCACAGTTCTCGCATGACCAGAGTAAGCACGCAGGGGTAGAACGAAAAATGTTGACCCTTCCCTTGTTCCCATGAACCTTCCCATGGCTGATTGCATTCACTATTATATGTTTCACTTGTTTTTACTGACTTGAAACGCCTGGGTACGAGGCAGGCATCAAGATCAATTATACTATAACATATCGGTTTTTATTAAATCATTATTAAAACGCTGATGGTCCAATCAAGAAAATAATATCACCAAATGTACTAGAGATTCATACCAGGTTTACAGCCATTCTTGTGAATAGCAATATGCAAATTACACTAACAGAACATGTGACTTTTTGTGTGTCAAATGTGCACATGCTCTGGCTTTTAGTGGAAAAAAAACAACAACTTATTTTAATAAGTGCTTAGGCAATCAGAAAGGGCATATTTTTATTTATTAACGATTTTATTTTTTGTTGTTTCTGGTGTGACAGGCGCAGTAATTTCTGTGTTTATTTTGGCTTGAAAATGCCACTCAAAAGGTCACGTGATCAGTTCGTGCACCTCGCCGAGTTAAATCACTATATTTTACTTATTCTTTAGTACTTTTAGTATAGTATTTAGAAAATTTCCCTTAATGTTTTTCTAAGATAAGTATGGAGTATTTGAGTGTTGTCTGCCATCACCTGAAAGACTAGCTAATTGGGAGCACAGACATCCGTGTCTTGTCCATTTTCCTTGCTTTGTGCAATTCGCTCAAGAAAGCTTGCCAACGCGGAATCCCGTAGCAGTAAACAGACAGCAGTTTTTACATGTTGTCCACACTGGTTCTCCACCAGCAGCTATTTAAGTAAAGCAAAATGTAATAGACTTTGCTCCTATTAAAACAAGAATAGCAAATATATGAATAATAAAAAGACAGATTGAACGGTCGGCTTACCACTGTTATATAATTGGCACTCAAATAAATTTTTGGAGATGGACACTAAACACTGCAAGGTGCAACTGCTATTCTTGCCTGCAACAATTTCCTGTATTCAAATACTCAGCTTATCGTCAAAAAACGAGTAATAATTGTCATCTTATCTCCTAAAAACGAAACTGCAAAAACTGGCCACTTTACGAGAAAACTAGCAGTTCACTGTTCACAGTTTATTTTTTGCCCTTTTTTTACAGACATACAATTTATAAATCTTTTGCGTGACTGCGCAACCCGCAAATTTCTTGTTTCTAAGGGTGCTGCAAAACTTTCCGTTACGACTATTACGACTCTTTTGTCTTGCAAACAGTGTTCTATTCCGGTACCATGTGTTACCATGGGTTCCCTGTGTTAAACCGGTATGCCACCGCCACTACCGCCACCCGCTCTGAGTGAAAGCTAAACTAGCGACTTTCAAAACTAAGCGAAATAATGTGAATATATCTCTTTCAAACTAGATTCGTCACCCTCACCATGGGTGCTTTAAAGGGACTTCTCACATTTATCTTCATGACAATCACATGTAATGCTAACACTTTGCCTGGAATGTTGTTTCCTCGTGAATCAGAGAGCAGAGAGATCAAAGATCTTAGCGGATTGTGGAATTTTCGGGTGGACAATAGTAAAGACAAAGAAGCTGGATTTGCAGAGTCTTGGTTTAGCAGACCTCTAGAAAAGGTATATTAATTTTGTCTATATGATGTTTTCTCTTGGGAAAGATATTGCCGCATTTTCGCACTATAGGCGCCACGTGTGTTTACTGTACTGTGAAAAATATTCCAAAACCATAGGTGGTAAAATATTTGATAACACTGACTAAGATATCGAAGTTGGAAAAAAAGAATACTGCCTTCTAAGTAATTCAAAGTTTTATAAAATTCAAAGTTTTATTCTAAAATTTTTTTTATGGCAAGCTGTCGAATTTCACCCGTTTATTCTGCTAGAGGGATTGTTGCCTCTGACATTCTAGTACACCTTGACACACAAGCGCGTATCCAGGATTTACTGAAGGAGGGCTTGCGTTTCGTTTGGCCAGGGCTAAAACTCTTGTATAAAAAATTCTTGAGCTATCAAAATTTTCCGTTTTTTTGTGTGCTTTCACGATTTATATATAAATATATTTTTTAAGTGTAAAATTGTCATTAAATAGAAGCCGGTAACAGAAGCCAGGCCCGTACCAAAGGGGTTTGCGAACCCCCCACAACGGCCAAAAGTCCACTTTGGTTCTCAATAGACGTGCTATTTGTAGACAAAACTATAAAGCATAAGCTTGATCACTCAGGTATGTCATCAATCCATAAGTCAGACTTTATTTGTAGCCAAATCCGACAATAAATGTCCGTGGAGATACTGCAAAGGCATAAAAAATCCCTTTTTGTTCTTACGGGGGTGGTCAGATTTTTATCAGAAAACTCCCTCCAATCTCTCCCCCCCAAAAATTTGGTCCACGTTTTCGGATTTCGCACTCCCCCAAGAAAAATCCTGGGTACGGGCCTGTACAGTGACGTCACTGTACGGGCCTGGAAGCTGTTTTATTCGAGTAGTTTTATTATCAAATATTTTCGATTGAATTTGAGAAATGGTTCACTTCATTGTTTATTTCAAGATCTCTTCGCATAATTTGCTTATTTATATAAGATAATAATCATGTCTAAAGTCAGGTGAAGTTATCCCCATGCCAGTTCCTGCGAGCTATAACGACATAACCCAGGATAAGGGCATCCGGGACTTCCGCGGCTGGGCATGGTACGACATGCAGACTTACGTCCCTTCCAGATGGAATGACTCTAACACCCGAGTGGTGCTCCGCTTTGAAGGCGCTAACTACTACACGAAAGTGGTACGTATGTGTTACTTACCTCGGGCCCAATATTCACGCATCGCGCTCTTGCCGTGTGTGTTACTTACCTCGGGCCCAATATTCACGCATCGCGCTCTTGCCGTGTGTGTTACTTACCTCGGGCCCAATATTCACGTATCGCGCTCTTGCCGTGTGTGTCACTTACCTCGGGCCCAATATTCATGCATCGCGCTCTTGCCGTGTGTCTTACTTACCTCGGGCCCAATATTCATGCATCGCGCTCTTGCCGTGTGTGTTACTTACCTCGGGCCCAATATTCACGCATCGCGCTCTTGCCGTGTGTGTTACTTACCTCGGGCCCAATATTCATGCATCGCGCTCTTGCCGTGTGTGTTACTTACCTCGGGCCCAATATTCACGCATCGCGCTCTTTCCGTGTGTGTTACTTACCTCGGGCCCAATATTCACGTATCGCGCTCTTGCCGTGTGTCTTACTTACCTCGGGCCCAATATTCACGCATCGCGCTCTTGCCGTGTGTCTTACTTACCTCGGGCCCAATATTCACGCATCGCGCTCTTGCCGTGTGTGTTACTTACCTCGTGCCCAATATTCACGCATCGCGCTCTTGCCGTGTGTGTTACTTACCTCGGGCCCAATATTCATGCATCGCGCTCTTGCCGTGTGTGTTACTTACCTCGGGCCCAATATTCATGCATCGCGCTCTTGCCGTGTGTGTTACTTACCTCGGGCCCAATATTCATGCATCGCGCTCTTGCCGTGTGTGTTACTTACCTCGGGCCCAATATTCACGCATCGCGCTCTTTCCGTGTGTGTTACTTACCTCGGGCCCAATATTCACGTATCGCGCTCTTGCCGTGTGTCTTACTTACCTCGGGCCCAATATTCACGCATCGCGCTCTTGCCGTGTGTGTTACTTACCTCGGGCCCAATATTCACGCATCGCGCTCTTGCCGTGTGTGTTACTTACCTCGGGCCCAATATTCATGCATCGCGCTCTTGCCGTGTGTGTTACTTACCTCGGGCCCAATATTCATGCATCGCGCTCTTGCCGTGTGTGTTACTTACCTCAGGCCCAATATTCATGCATCGCGCTCTTGCCGTGTGTGTTACTTACCTCGGGCCCAATATTCATGCATCGCGCTCTTGCCGTGTGTGTTACTTACCTCGGGCCCAATATTCACGCATCGCGCTCTTGCCGTGTGTGTTACTTACCTCGGGCCCAATATTCATGCATCGCGCTCTTGCCGTGTGTGTTACTTACCTCGGGCCCAATATTCACGCATCGCGCTCTTGCCGTGTTTGTTACTTACCTCGGGCCCAATATTCACGCATCGCGCTCTTGCCGTGTTTGTTACTTACCTCGGGCCCAATATTCACGCATCGCGCTCTTTCCGTGTGTGTTACTTACCTCGGGCCCAATATTCACGCATCGCGCTCTTGCCGTGTGTGTTACTTACCTCGGGCCCAATATTCATGCATCGCGCTCTTGCCGTGTGTGTTACTTACCTCGGTCCCAATATTCACGCATCGCGCTCTTGCCGTGTGTGTTACTTACCTCGGGCCCAATATTCATGCATCGCGCTCTTGCCGTGTGTGTTACTTACCTCGGGCCCAATATTCACGCATCGCGCTCTTGCCGTGTGTGTCACTTACCTCGTGCCCAATATTCACGCATCGCGCTCTTGCCGTGTGTGTTACTTACCTCGGGCCCAATATTCACGCATCGCGCTCTTGCCGTGTGTGTCACTTACCTCGGGCCCAATATTCATGCATCGCGCTCTTGCCGTGTGTGTTACTTACCTCGGGCCCAATATTCATGCATCGCGCTCTTGCCGTGTGTGTTACTTACCTCGTGCCCAATATTCACGCATCGCGCTCTTGCCGTGTGTGTTACTTACCTCGTGCCCAATATTCATGCATCGCGCTCTTGCCGTGTGTGTCACTTACCTCGGGCCCAATATTCATGCATCGCGCTCTTGCCGTGCTGAAACATCATGGCGATATGCCTGCAATCACCAGTGCCGAATTTGTAGTATGCATTCCTTATTTGTATTTTAGCGTATGCATCGCGGCTTGTCCGTGAGTATGTAATATGGATGTCTTGCAGTGGTTGAACGGCGAGAAGGTGACGGAACACGAGGGCGGTTACCTAGCCTTTGAGGCAGACATCAGTGAGTTTCTACGCTACGATAAGTCTAATAGGGTTACAGTGGCCATCAACAACACGCTCACCCCCACCACCCTCCCCCCTGGGAAGGTAGAACATCTCCCGTCCTCGTGGAGCTGGTGAGTTGTTTAACACCCTCGCTCCTGTTCCGCCCAAGAGCGCACTTTTACCAAGTAAATACCCTTACATTCGTATAGTTTGCAACCAACTTAAAAGGAACACCCACTTTCTGATTGTATGTGCCCCCCATACATGGGCACTACTTGCTTGCAGCCAGCCTCTCATGGTATTCATATAGTAAGCTACCAGCCTCACATGAATACCCGTACATTCGTATAATAAGCTACCGACCTCACATGAATACGCGTACATTCGTATAATAAGCTACCGACCTCACATGAATACGCGTACATTCGTATAATAAGCTACCGACCTCACATGAATACGCGTACATTTGTATAATAAGCTACCGACCTCACATGAATACCCGTACATTCGTATAATAAGCTACCGACCTCACATGAATACGCGTACATTCGTATAATAAGCTACCAGCCTCACATGAATACGCGTACATTCGTATAATAAGCTACCAGCCTCACATGAATACGCGTTCATTCGTATAATAAGCTACCAGCCTCACATGAATACGCGTACATTCGTATAATAAGCTACCGACCTCACATGAATACCCGTACATTCGTATAATAAGCTACCAGCCTCACATGAATACGCGTACATTCGTATAATAAGCTACCGACCTCACATGAATACCCGTACATTCGTATAATAAGCTACCGACCTCACACGAATACGCGTACATTCGTATAATAAGCTACCAGCCTCACATGAATACGCGTACATTCGTATAATAAGCTACCGACCTCACATGAATTAAATAACATTTACTCCTCGAGTGAACACTCATCTAGTAAGTACCCCCATATGTACACTTGTACTACTCGTATGGTAAGGCATGAATGTACATAAATGTATCCTTGTTTTTTTCATTGTCACTACCGATGTCCAGGCACCCTGATGGTTATAATGTACAGACCTACAAGTTCGACTTCTTTAATTACGCCGGCATCAATCGCCCCGTCAAACTTTACACAACCCCAGTTGTCTTCCTCTCTGACATCACCATAACAACGTCATTCCATGGTAATGTCGGGACTGTCAAGTTTCTGTCAGTGGTGGGTGCCATCAAGTCTATTCCGAGAGGGGACATCAATATGAAGTACGAGTTACTGGACCACGAGGGGTTTGTCGTGGAAACCGTTGAAGGGACAGAGAAGTTTGAGGGAGAGTTAACTGTCCGGAATCCGGTCCTGTGGTGGCCAATTGGAATGACCAACAACACGGCATATCTGTACACACTCAAGGTACGGGGGGTTGCGTTAAATGGCAGGGTCCTAACGGACATGGACATGCGCGTACCCAGGATTGGCCGAGGGAGGAGGGGGGGGGGGGGGGTTAGGTATCATATTGAAAAAGCATCGTATTTGAAGATTCCTTAATAAGAAATGACCCACTTTTTGGCCGCCAAGGGACATTAAGAAAACAGGGGGGGCATACACATCTGACCTTTCCTTTTTTAGAAAAAAACTTACGAGACCCCCCCCCCCCTACCTGACTCCCAAGGGATTAAAGAACTGTAAGGTGAAGCAATAATTCGTGCGTTTATATAGAAAGCAGCAGCGATCGGTTGCTATCGTACGGTCAATTTAGCTGAAATAGTGTGCGATCATATGGAAATCAGTCTTCAGATGATAACGGTTAGTACCAGGGGCGTAGCTAGGGGGAGGGCCCAAGGGTCTCGGCCTACCCCTTCTAGCATCCAAAAATACAGTAAATGCATGGGACAGTTTTAAAAATTTAGGAGAAAATGTCAAATAAAGGCCTTTTGGGCCCCCTCCTATTACAAATCCTGGCTACGCCCCTGGGTACTAATTGATGGTGATGATTTTGTTGGTGACGGTGTCGATGATGAAATTTGTATCCTCTAGGTAACGACGTTGTCTCAGTTGTACATACAAGATGTTTACCGCCTTCCTGTGGGAATAAGGACTGTACGCGTTGAAGGCACTAAATTTCTCATCAACGACAAAGAGTTTTACTTTAAAGGCTTTGGCAAGCACGAGGATGCAAACGTGAGTAATAGATGCGATACCTATTTAGAGAATCAAATATTCCAGTATTATTATTATTAACTTTTGTAATGATTAGTACCGATTAGATGCTTTGTATTTGCAATTGGTACCTGGGAGGGCATCCGAGCAGCCGTATTGTTGTTAATCACGCCCCCTTGCCACATCGAAGACAGGTGAAAGGAACTTGGTAAAAAAATATATTTTTTGCCGCGCCAAAGAACTTCACCAACTGGACCAAAATCCACCGGAAGTAAAGATTCCCATACAATACTTTGTATTTTTTGCGCAGTATGGGGTGTGAAAATGATATTTTACGAAAATATCGACCAAAGTTGAATGCAATCTGGAGCAATAGTATGAATCTTAAAGGCGATGAGCCTTTTTGGATTTTATGACTAAAATTGCTTTAGCGGCCAGCAATGGTAAAGTAAGTATAGTAGATAAGCATTTGGGCTTATCGCGCCATTGACCAAGCCACTACAAGACGGTACTTAATGCTGTATGCGGCTTATTTTATGTTTTATCGACACTATTTATTAGGATATCAGAGAATAAGACCCACATCTGATCACACTTTGGCGAAAAGTTTGTATCGTAAAGCAAATACATGAATATCTCTGAGAGTTTTGACTAAAGAAAGGGCATACAGTGTTGTAAACATGGCGATCGTAGAAGAGGGGGTAATCGACTGTTTTATCATCGCTCGCCGCTGAGGTAATTTTTGTATAATAATCATCAGAGCCATCGCTTTAATAAATCATACGTTAGGAGTCATATAACAAAAAAAACTACCCCCTCCCCCTTGTCACTGAGCCAAACACCCCTTTGGCGCAAGTTATATCCGCCCCTGGCTTGATAATTAAATTGTAGATTTGAAACAAGAACAACTTAAAATTGCTCAGTACTCTTTTCTCAGTGTTCTATAAAAACGGTAACTAACGGGTTATAAAACAGAAAAGCCTTGTGTTCGGCTATTCTTGCAAATATATCCAGAAGTGGGGAGAGGGCGCTAATTCGAAGAGGGATGCTTATTGGAAGCTGTGCGCCAAACGGAGCCTTTAAGATATCTTTTTTTTTTCAGATTCGAGGTAAAGGAGTCGATAACGTGATTATCGCCAAGGACTTCAACCTGATGAAGTGGCTAGGAGGTAACTCGTTCCGGACTAGTCACTACCCGTACGCCGAGGAGATCATGGACATGGCCGACCGGACAGGCATAGTAGTCATCGATGAGTGTCCGGCTGTGGGCATTGAGCCGTGAGTACAAATACATATTAGATATAAACAACCACTAACCCAACATTTCCACAATTTCTGCTAAAAATGGGGGTGAAAAAAGTACATACCACGTGTTAGCTTCTTTATTTTTGCCCTGAACTTGATGGACTGCAGCCTTTGGTAAATTAACTGATTACGAATCTTGCGATTCCTATGTGAAAGTTCAGAGCACCTTTCACAAGCCACCGGTTCGTTCTGCATTTTATAGTTCTGAAATAAGAAATTTCAACAATATGTATAAGACAGGGAATTAACCGATAAATTATTGGGTAAAATAGAAAATTCACATTTTTTTATTTATCCACATGATTTATTGATTTGCAACAAATTACGTACAATTTAAATTCATTGTTGTAACTAGTACAGGGGTAAAGCAATTTTGATAAAGAAATATCACATTTGAAAGAAAATGGCTCCATTCCACCACACAAATAAAAAAGACAATACAAAAAAAATCAATATAAAAAGACTTACTTTGCTTTTTGTAATGATCTGCTCATCATGATCACCATCGTTGTTCTCGCATGATATGACTTCTCTTTATTTTTAGAATAAAAAATAATATCAACTATAACTCTCGTTTTATATATTTTGTTAAATATTCTGTTGCGTGTGTGTTGTTAGAGAAAGGCTATGTATTTTAATACATATTAAAATCATTAAAATCACCACTCTTCCGTGATAACATTGATGGTATTGCAACACCAACGATACAAAAAAAAAAAAACAAAGATAAAGCAATAATAATAATTTGAAAATCCAACTTCGGACTAAAGTGACACGTCTCAAGGAATCATCCTGTCGATTAAAAAAACTTACCTTCGATATTTTCTTTCGACTCTGTTAAAATTTTTCGCAGTTCCTATATTTAAGTAATCAAAAACTATGATCAACTCAGTCCTGGATAATTATATACAAGAACCGAAACAAATCAAATTTTGGCACAACTGCGATAAACATACCATTCGTCGATCTCTAGATGAGCTTGGTCTTTCGTCGCTTCCCTTCGGGTAAATCGACGGTATTGCCACAATACCGATTTCATCCATCTGAAGTTTCTTGATGTTAAACGTACCCTCCATTAAATCATATCGCATTGCGAAGTTTCTTGATGTTAAACGTACCCTCCATTAAATCATATCGCATTGCGAAGTTTTTTTATGTTAAACGTACCCTCCATTAAATCATATCGCATTGCGAAGTTTCTTGATGTTAAACGTACCCTCCATTAAATCATATCGCATTGCGAAGTTTCTTGATGTTAAACGTACCCTCCATTAAATCATATCGCATTGAGAAGTCTGAAACACCGAAGTGTTCCGAACAGACACGTGTGTTGTCCGTGGGCTTCCAGTGGGCACGAGTTCGCGAAACAAAGTTTACCCAGCCCTTTCTGCGTCGCTTTGCCTCTGATCGCTCACCGTTTTCGAAGGGGTGATCTTCCCAGGTATAGGGGAGCTCGTGCAGCCGAAAACAGCGCAATTAAAAACCATGTCACAGAAAAACAATTTGTAAATATGCTTTTTCGTGATAGATGTGACTGTGCTGTGACTCTGGACTTACTAATGCTCAAGATAATGTATAGATTTAGGCATTGCCTAAAAGCGGAGCTCCAAACGACCAAATCTTTGCTTATTTCCGCTTAATAGTCAATCGGCGGTGTTAGCTGTGTGAAGTACTAATGAACTTGCTTTCAGAAGGATTTATTTTACAAGCGGGCACTTAAACAAACAGTAATGACTTAAAACGGGGATCTTACGATATATGTCCAAACTGAATGTTTCAAAACTTTAATTTAGATTTTATTCTAAGTACGACAGGCTGTGGTAGATAAAGAAATATTAAATATATTATATTTTCTGTTTTTGACGATGTCAACGATTTCACAGATCACGCGACCCCCTTCCCCCCAACCTTGACAACTACATGACACGTAACACATTTAATTGTTATACGATCTTTTGGAGTCAGGGTAGTTAATTTATTGACGTCATCAATGACATCACGTTACTATTTCATTGCACCCCACTTGAAACATACATCACACCTACTGAGTTTTGTTGTCACACGATGTTTCTTTAATGAAATAAAAAATATATATATTTCATATTTTTATTTTGATGACGTCGGCATATTTTTTTTCTAGTGACGTCATTGATGACGTCACAATCACGTGACTACATTGGTGCACTCTCCTTGACACCTTCATGACACATAACAAGATTGGTTGTCATATGATGTTTCGTTTAGGAGATATGAATATAGATGTGAAATCGGGATAGTTTTGCTTAAAGTGACGTCATCGATGACGTCACGCATCAGGTGACCATAACTTGACACCGCCCTTTGACACATGCATAAACACCTACCAAGTTTGGTTGTTATACAATGTTTCTTTCACGAGATTTGAATGTTTTTTTATTTTGATGACGTCAGCATATTTTGCTTCTAGTGACGTTATTGATGACGTCACAATCACGTGACCATATTGTTGCATCCCCCTTGACACCTACATGACACCTACCGAGATTGGTTGCCATATGATGTCTACTTCGTGAAATATAAATATTTTTTATTTTGATGACGTCAGCATATTTTTGCTTCTAGTGACGTCATCGATGACGTCACAAATCACTTGACCGCAATTTGCCCCTCCCTTGACACATACATGACACCTGCCAAGTTTGGTTGTCGACGGACGGACGGACATCACGTCACGAAAACTCGAGTCGATGGGTTACCAACATTTGTTACCATATTTGTTTTATACACCACTTTTTCTTAGGTATGGGAAGCCCAGTCCTTATAAGATTACTATTTTTTTTCACTTAGAAAAAAATATTCGATATAAACTGTCGATATATCAAAATAAAGGTTGTTACTTCTAGTTCAGCCCCTGATGTGGTATTTCGTACTGTGTGGCCGGCTTTAAAGATAATTTGTCAAAGTATCAAGTGTGGTAAAAACATCAACATTTCCATGGGCTGAATGCGAAGCTATTGTGGTATTTTCGAACTTATTTGGTAAATAAAGTATGAAACTCTGATTTTAGGTTGACGGGAGGTTGTTCCGAGATTTCTTGACATAATGTGTCTTCCAATATGGCATGAAACAATAACACATGTGTTGCTAATGGGACATGGCGCTGAAACAAGTTTTTTGTGTGTGGAATTTACCGCACTTCATAACAACAAATAAACGTGGACTGTTAATTTCGAAAACTAGTAAGCACAATAGATTAGTTGCGCATTATTACTGTTTCAACCGATTCATTAAAAGAATCTTAAAAAAGGGCAATCACGCCGTCATTTTACTCTCCCGCTCAATGCCGAGTCACACAAAGCATCCATTTCCATCGGCAAATTCAAGCAAATAACTGAGAAACTTTCTATCAAATATCATTGATAAAGTATCAGACTTCATTCGTTGATTGTAATTTTGAAGTCTCCTTGCAAATAAACCGTCGCATTTTCATTTATAAACAATAACAAAGGAGTGGTTGATCGATTTTTTTCCCTATGTTGCAGTGCGAACCTTACCCCAGAGCTCCAGAAGCGTCACACGCAAGAGATGATGGAGCTTGTGCGCCGCGATAAAAACCGTCCAGCGGTTGTCATGTGGTCGGTAGCCAACGAGCCTCCCACGGACAAGCCAGCCTCGCTTGACTATTTCAAGTACGTCATCCGCTCACGTAACCGGTTGATGTGAAATTTATACTTTTCGACAACCAATGGCTTAGGCCACTGATAAACACTACCTAGTTTCCAGTGCTCCGCCATTTTGCTATCACTTTTCACTCATTCGGAAACCTTGTGTAATTTATAGCGAGCTGGACGGAATCATTTATTTAATGGCTTCTTTATTCATATAGGCATCTTCCATTAATTGTACATGTCTTTACTAGACATTTTTAACAACAATATTATGGTTTGTTTTGTAAGCGCACGATTATACTATAGTTAGAGTTGTCGGGCCATATTACGAAATATTACGGATAATATATGACGTCAGATACTGTTTTCGGTCCAGCGCATAGAATCTAAAATGTTCTCTAAGATGTACAAAGCCTTAAATATTGTACTTATTGAGAATGTGCTTGATTTGTTTTGTACAGGCCGATATTCGAAGAAGTTCGCTCCATGGATGTCACGCGACCTGTCACGTATGTCACGAAATACCGCGCCTTTCTCGACAGAGTGGTGAGTTGAAAAAGACGATATTAGTGGTGATTATAGTGATGATGATGGTGACTGATAATGGTGGTGGTTATTTTTACAGTAAAAAAGTTTATTAACGAATTGTTGCTGCTTATAAAGATGGTATTAAACCTTTTATATAATGTCTTTGTCTAAATCATAAGACGGTTTCCCTTTCGACGATTATCAGTCCCTCGAGGTTAGTTATGGGCACCCTGTGGCATGCTGCCCTGTCTCTCTCTTGTGCGCGGCATAACAGAATTAGCGGAACAAAAGCCGCGAATACTGTAACACCTCCCGTCATACCGAACGCTGCTACGTATGAACCCGTCTTATCTGCTATCAAACCTGGAAAACAAGCAGCGAATTTAGCCTTAGTTATCTCGCAGTTTATGCCGGTCGTTCCCTTGCAGCATAATTTATACAAAGAGGGTGCTGTAGCGGTTGACGCTTGGTAAATACGATTATTGTAAATTAAAATACAGATAATATGCGCTAAACTAAAGTCGATTTCGCAGACGTTTTAAAATTACTTCCTCTTCATCAGTGTCCATTGCCAAATCAAACAGTGCAATGTGTGTGTATCGAGTTTTTTTCTCGCAATGTCGGTTTTACATGTCAAAGTGCATGTCGGTCTAACTCTCGAAGTGCATGTCGGTCTAACTCTCGAAGTGCACGTCGGTCTTACCCTCAAAGTGCATGTCGGTCTTTGTCTCGAAGTGCATGTCGGTCTTCTCTCCATATCAATATTTGGGTGACCTTAAATCTCGCTCGGCCAATCTCTTGGAGGCCTGGGTCTAAGGGCTTTTCAAGACTTGTGTGATAAAGATTTGACCAAGCGATAAAGTTTTTTTGACACATTTTTGCCTCGAGTCTCAAATTGAAAGGAATCAGTATTTTTCACCATGTTTTCTGGAGATCAGGGAGCGGGAAAACTTTAGCTCTTCTAAATATGGGCATCAATGCCCATATAAGGCAATGCATACGAAGGACACTATCCGTGGGGAATATGTTTGATATGCAGTGCATGTCGGTCTTACTCTCGCAATGCATGTCGGTCTTCATATTGAAGGGCATGTCGGTCTCATTCTCGAAGTACATGTCGGTTTCCCTCGCAGTGCATGTCGGTCTTACTATTGAAGTGCATGTCGGTCTTACTCTGGCAGTGCATATCGGTCTTACTCTGGCAGTGCATATCGGTCTTACTCTGGCAGTGCATGTCGGTCTTACTCTGGCAGTGCATGTCGGTCTTACTCTGGCAGTGCATATCGGTCTTACTCTCGCAATACATATCGGTCCGACTCTCGAAGTGCATGTCGGTCTTACCCTCGCATTGCATCTCGGTCTTACCCTCGAAGTGCATGTCGGTCTTAACTTCGCAAGCATGGCCGTCTTACCTGCAAGTACAGGGCCTATAACAATCCCAGCAGAACATAACATCTCCCCTAAGCCAAACGCCATCGGTCTGTCCCTCGCATCCACTGTATTCATCAGAGCCAAATACATTGTCGTCACGTACGCCCCATTCGACAGTCCGTAAACAACTGCGAACACGGAAAACGATAAATAGTCACTCGCGAGCCATATAAGGAGCATGGAGCCACCGCAAATGAAGTCAGCACATTGGTGGATTTTGAGGGGGGAGATGTGGAAGGCGTCGACGATTTGACCACTGAGAATACGACCAACGAGGGAAGAAATGCCGATGTGAATGAACAGCGTGGACGCCTCGCTTGACGACAGCCCAACCTCCTCGCAATGTTTAACCTGCATAAGAGAACTTCCATTTCACGAGTTTTTTCTATCGTCCATCGTTGTTTTATCTGCTATTTTTTTAAATATCAACTTACCAAATGAAAAAACGGAGCGTAGATGCCAACTCCGGATAAGGTGATGCTTACCACAGTGCAAATGTAAGCTGGTCTCTTTATGAATGAAAAATTCTGATCACAAGAGATGCCGGAACGCCATTTCCCTTTAGCAAGTGAGCCGTCATTTTCCACCGCTAATTTTAGCTCGTCATACTGCACTTCTTGTTCATTAATTTTCTTGTTCTCTTCAGTAGAGAAGTGGAATAGTTGAAATTTTTCATTTTCTTCAAGCAGCCGATCTTCGAATGAGTTCTCCGCAAATTTTGCGTCATTTTTCAAGCCCTCCATCGAGCATTCCACGGATGAAGTTTCTGCCTTCTCTAGAAGAATTTCCTCTTCAAATAGTCTCGCTGCCCCACCCGGATTGTGATATAGGGTCGCGTTTTTATCGACCGTTTTTCTTTGCGCAATGTCTGGCCCATATACATTTGCGGTTTGTTGTCCCATTTGAGCTGATTTCCCAGTCGTATGTAGCTGTGTAACCTTTTCCTCCGAGGGATCTTTTATGTTGGAGCCAAAACTCACAGACGTCAAAACCAGCGCTACGCCAAAAAACGAGGCGATTATCCGGTACATACTTCTCCATCCGAATGTAGATGTCAGCCACCCGACGAGAGGTCCCATTCCCTGAACAAAAAGCGACGGACCAGCGGAAACGATTCCTGTGGCGAGCGCTCTACGCTTCTCGAAGGAACGTGAGATTGTAAGCATGTTTGACACATGGATACAACTTGTCGCAAGGCCATATGTTATCCCGAAGACGACAAGTAGCGAGAATGATGAAGAGAATGATTTTGCAACCAAAGACACTGAGCTTACCAAGAGACCCAGTATGCTTATTGGACGACAGCCTAGCTTAGCACACAAGCCAGCCGCCAGCGGTGATGCTCCAAATGCAAGCGCGATTGCCAATGATCCTATCCAAGCTATAACGGGAAGAACGGATGAAATATGTCACGTATATGTGTATTGTTTTTCCCAGGGGGTCGACTTAATTCAGAAAAATCGGTATTTATTGATGGTGTACAAAAGAAAAGCGGAATATTTTTGTTGAAAAATAACATTTTATCCTATTACACAAAATAATTTGATGGCTGATTTAATTGTCTTGTTTGATTGACTACAACCAAACGAGATTAGGATTTTGTTTTCGATTCGTGTCGCCGCAACAACATTTTGGCGATGATATGCCGTAACTTGAACAGTTTATTCAAGGTGAGATAAGGAAAATATTTCACGGCAACGCTAAAAATGGGTCAGTTTTTGCAAGGAGGTAACATTCTCAAGACTTGTTATATACTTGAAAAAAGGAAGCGCCGAATACTGTCATTAAAAATCGGCAAAGCATAACTATTTAAATAAAATTTTCAACCTATGTCACCCAATGACATCAAATTAGCCTGCTTTATTATTTGGTTATTTGTAGAGTAAAGTCCAAAATGGACGAAACAGAACTATTTTAATAAAAATAAAAATCAATTTTATCGTGACGATTTATCTTTTACAAACTTGTGTATTTTGTGTACGCTATTTGAGCAAACCCTCACCAACATCTTGTCTACTTCGCTTGAACTCTTCCATCAAAACCGGTAGAACTATCCCAGAACAGTAGGTGATACTTAGGTAAACTCCTTCAGCTACCAGGGCAGCAACGCATACAAACCACGACCAGTAGCTATCCACGCTATGTGGTGTATCACACACACAGAGGTCTACACACTTCATGCTGTACAAAGCCAGCCTTCTGCAGTCGATCTTGCATGCGAGGTCGGTGGGTGATTGCAGCCTGCGAACTTGACCTCGGGTATTTATCACAGTTAGACTAAACTATTGTGATGGGTACAGGATTCAAACCACGACCAGTAACTATCCACTCTATGTGGTGTATCACACGCACAGAGCTCTACACTCTTCATGCTGTACATAAACAACAAAGCCAGCTTTCTGCAGTCGATCTTGGATGCGAGGTCGGTGGGTGATTGTAGTCTATTTGACCTCGGGTATTTACCACAGGTAGACCAAGACTATTCTCAGCCCTGTCACGTGTTGCGTTACCACTGTAAGTTTACAGGAGGATTGCACTCGCCCAGCCCTTGTTTTCTTTTTGAGATCGGCATGGAATATTGAAAATAAACATTTCCGAAATGAGGGCCGGATACAAGGGGGGCACGAGCGGGAATTAAGAAATGTCGCGCGGGATGCGGGATTTGCTTTTAGCTTTTAGGGCTTGGAGAATGAAAAGGAGACAAATATCTACAGAGTTATGAAATTCATGGCAACCTGGGTTTCCTGGTTTATGGTGAGAAAGCTCCCTCTCAAGTTGTGTTTTTTATTATATGATCATGCTATCCGAAAAAAAAAGAAATAATGGGAGAATCACAATAAAATTATCTTGGTCGCTATATTTTTTTCCCACGAATTTGCTTGCCTTTGGCCCCCTGTGTTATGATTGTGACGAAATAATTTATTATTTGTCTCAGGCGAGGCTCAGTGACGTCATCATGTTCAACCGCTATTACGGCTGGTACGCGGATTTTGGAGGAACTCAGTTGATAAGCCGTCAACTAGAGCGAGACCTGCGAGCTTTTCACGAGAAATACAACAAGCCGGTCATAATGGCAGAGTATGGAGCAGATACAATCGCGGGATTACACTCGGTGGGTGTGACCGGTGGGTGTGTGGCCTGCCTGCCTCCCTCTCCCCCCCCCCCCCCCCCCCCCCTTATGAAATTCTCTAAAAAGCTCAAACTGCCCAATGTTAATTCCAAATCACTTACATATAAAAACACAAATTTCGACCTCCAGCACGATTTTAGGCGGCTACCCCTGAGCTTAAAGAAGGCAAGGAGATGGAAGGACTGCCTCCTCCTCTCTTTGCCTTATTTCCGCGTTTGCTCGTGTTCTCGGTCGAGTGTAGAATACACCGCGTATTGGAAAGGTTAGCCATACTAAAGCTTTCTCTAATCTAGTCACCAGCACTGATGTTCACAGAGGAGTACCAGGTACGAGTAGATTGATATCAATGTATTGGTTGCTACTTAACCTGGGTACCAGAGGCTCGAGCTTTCACTCGTTTACTAACACGCCGGTCTCGACTACGAGGGACGATAATAATACAATATAATAATAATAATAAAGGAGTTTCCCTCCTCGTAGCCAAGACCGGCGTGACAGTCAAGGAGTGATAAAGCTGGGGCCTCTGGTACCCAGGATAGTCTACTTGCTGGAGTAACTCTGAGCTTCCTGTGTTAAAATGTGACTGCTTCTAAGCTTCCTCAATGACAAATAAAATCATCAACACAAGTTTTAAGATGTTCTATCTTTTCTAAATCTAATTTGTATTATTTGATGATTATTCGCCTATTTTGGTGTTTCTAAAACTATAATATATGCCAACTTTCAATAATTGCCCAAATAAGGACTTTTTTTTAGCTTACCCCGAGGACACTTTTTCTTGATACATACTCAACGTTTTATTATCAGCTTACTGTGATGACTTATAAGAATCTCGTGATAAATAATAAAATAAATCATCTCTGCTTGTGTTTTAGGTGGAGACCATTCAGCAATATTTTCCGGTTTTTGACAAACTGAGGAAGGAGTTCTTTGTCGGAGAGATGATCTGGAATTTTGCTGATTTCAACACGGCACAAAGTACAGTCGCCCTCGAAGCAATCTTTTAAGTTGCCCAAAAATGTTTTAGTGATCAAATATTGTAAAACGCGCATACAAGAACCACCCATTTTCAACAATCAGGCTGATCGATGAAATAAGTGGGCAGGATTTTAATTAATCAAAGCTAAATTTATTGCAATCATGTCTCGTTTATTGACAATGCGGTTTTTGTACTGTATGTGAAGACAAAGTATTATAATATTTCCTACTTACTTGATCGAGACCTCGCTGGTGGAGGACAAAAGGGGGGGGATAAAGCAACCAAAGAAATCATATAGAACAAACAATTTCGCTGTCAATCTTGTTCATAACAGACTTCAAACTAACGAAACGAAAACGCCGGATTGAGGAATTCTGATGGACACATGTAAATTTACATATCAAATTGACATGCCTGATTGACATCTGTTTGACATTTCTGATTGACATTTTTAAATTACTTATCTCATTGACATGTCTAAACTGACAAGTTAGATTGACATGTCTAAATTGACATGTTTGATTAACATTTCTGGTTGTTGTCAGGTGCTAAACGTGTGGCAGGCAACAAGAAAGGTATCTTTACACGTGCACGCCAACCAAAAGCCGCTGCCTTCATACTGCGCCAGCGATATTCGAACATCACCCTCGATCAGATTCCCACGTCCACAGGAGATGAACTGCTAGACGCGATTGTTAAATACGACACAAGGACGTCGGGAACCACAGGGAGCCCCCTTAGATATCCACAAGATGAGTTGTAGCAGCCCAACCTCATAAATGAGTTGTAACACAGGTAGCCCGTCCATGCTTAGTTGATAGACAAGATCATCAAAAGATTACATAATAATAACGGATATTTTTCTTTATAAGAGGTTGGGCAATTTAATGTATGTTAAAAAAATCGACAATTATGTTGACGCAATAAATTTTAATTTCTTATGATTTCGCAACTATACCTAATTCATAGATTGCTATAAGCCTGGTTAGTGTGTATCTCTCTCAGCGGCTACCGCCATAATGTCTGGGTCTGAGTTGGTTCTTTGTTGCAGATCTTTCACATTCTTCTCGAACGTCCTGTAATCGAGAATATTTGATCATCGCATGCATCAGCGCAAATTTACTATCCCATTCATGCAACAGCTCGACACTGAATGGACATATCAGGCCCATACCCAGGGGGGGATAGACGTGCTATTTGTAGACAAAACTAAAAATCATGATCACTTTGGTATGTAGCCAAATCCAACAATAAACGTCCCGTGAAGATGCTGCAAAGGCATAAAAATCCCTTTTTGTTCTTTCAGAGTTGGTTAGATTTTTATCAGAGAACTCCCTCCCCCTCCCCCCCCGGAAATTTTTTTTTGGTTTCGCACCCCCCCCCCCCCCCCCAAGAAAATCCTGGGTACGGGCCTGCATATCCTAGGCATATGACAGGGTTTTTGCTCTCCGATAACAATCATCTATACTAAAGCCAGCAGCTTAAAGACCCTGTCATTAGCACGTATTCCCATACCAAGCTATTAAGTCGTTTACTGTGCAAAGAGTTTGCATGAAGACAGTGGTGTAGCCAATGTTTTAGATATAACGAAAACAGGTTGAACCAAACTAGCTTCCTAGCCTCTCACTATTTTCCTCTTACCCACTTTCAATCCCTACTTCCTCCCTCCCTTCCCACCCCCCTTTCCCCAAACTTAACCCAATCCGTACCTCCACTGAAAGGTAGAAGATTGTATAGCGTGAGTGTGTTCGTCCATTTGGGTCTGTAGACTCGCGATTTGCCTCCTAAATCAAGACAAGCAATAAAACATTAGTAGAAGGAACCAATATCGGATGAGAAGATGGTTTTAGCTCCAGTGCGTTTCTAATAGAGTAAATGTCTGAATGTCGCTCTCCTCATGAACCGGTAACTACAATGAGTCAACAGGTTTTTTTATCGCCTAGCTCTTCATGGACCGGTAACTACAATAAGAGAACAGGTCTGTTCTAATCAGCCTGGTTCCGGTCGTTCTGTTAGGAATTCCTGTGGTTGGCCGTGATACAAGAGAAGCTGAGGAAAGAGTTTTGGGTGACGTTATATTATTAACCAACGGAAACCCGAAAATTACGACAGGAATATAGCTAGCTGACTCCAAAGATGGCACGACTTTTGTCCTGTATTTATCCCTTTAGTGTGTGGTGTGGAACGAAGACAAATAAATGTAAATAAAATCAAGCGATAAATACAAAAAATAGAAACAACTTACTTTAAAGTTGACATACAGTCTTTGAGATTTGTAAGAGGGCTGCAATGAGATTAATAAAATAGCCTAAATTTGATTATATTATGAAAAAATGTATTCAAGGAACATAAAAGTTAAAGGCTGTGTTCACACCTTGCGCCTGGGCAAGAAAACCAAGCTCGCGCCCACCGTCTAACCTTAATCTGTCGAGCCAAATGAATAAGTCGGAACAACTCCCAGAGACGAGGCTCAGGCACGACCTTGTTCACGGTAAGTGTGAAGAGGTGTACTGTGCTCAGCTACCAATGTGGACAAAGCTAAAGAAAGCGGAGCAAAACGCGCTCTAAATGTTGTCTAATAGGATATTACCTTTCCGTGTTTGATTTGGTCTGACTTGAAAGAAGTCTGGGTGACACTTCTTCTGCCAGCTCCTCCTTGTCAACCAAATCCTTAAGCGCCCCAAGATCCGTGGCCTCGGCAACAGCTGTCGTGAGAGCGCGCAGCCGACGCTTTGTGAGATGTACTTCGTGTCTCATCGCTTCACTTTCTTCCTTCGTCTTAAGAACTTCGTCCTTCATCTCAAATACCTTAGATTGGTAAGAGTTCTTAGAAACACGTGCTTCCGCCAACTCATTTCTAAGAAACACTGCCTCGCTCTTTGCCACCTGGTAGGACGTTCTAAGATTTTCTAACTCCACTTGTTGTCTCTCCTCAGAGAGTCTCAGTTGCTCCTTCATGTAGTTGACTTCCTTTGTGCGTTGCTTGGCTTCCCATTCAAGGCTACTCCGCCGCCCGTCCTGGAACTGTTCGCGTTCTCTGAACACCGTCAACTCGCTCTGTAGCTTTGCGCTAAATTCCTGGTTATGACGCAAGTCAGAGCGAACCATCTCAAGGCTTGAATAGCAGCTTTTTAACTCTTTAGAGCATTTCTCGTATTTTGCACTTAGTTTTTTGGCCTCAGAAGAAGAAGAGCAGAGCTTGTCATTTACTCGTTTGAGCTCGTTTTCGCTCTCGGCAAGCTTTAACTTCAAACCCGTAACCTCTTTCCTTTCAGCCACTAGACTTTTCTGAATAGCCTCAGAGTTCCGTCTCTGCTCGTCCAAATGTTGTTTCAACTGCGATATCTGCTTCCCTGATAAACTCACCTGTAATTCTTTTTCTTTTTCCAGTAGCTCTATCTTAGCCCCATTGTTAGCCAACGTCGCCTCTTTTTGCGCCATCGATTCCTCCATTTTCGCACAATGCTCTCTGAGCGCCTTTTGGCTTGTCATAACCCCAGCTAGACGGCCTTTTTCCCTCTCCAATTCAATTGCAACAAGAGACAGTTTCTCGATCTCACGTCTTCGTGCCTCTAGCATCATTCTCAGGCTTTGAACATCTTGTTCTAGGCGTTGAACCTTGAGTTTATAAGCATTAGATTGTGTTCTTGCCCATTCTTGCATCTCTGCGAAGTTTCGTTCTGCCGAATACTTGAGTTGTTGTAGAGAGCTGCATTTTTCTTGTAGTTTATGTAACTCTGCTTTGTAAGTTTCCTTAAGTTCATCCAGGTCGGTTTTGTTTGCTTTTTGTAATTTTCTTAACTCGTCTTCAAGTGCCTCCCTCTCTCCTTTCAAGCTCTAAATAAATGTAAATATATACATCTATTTCAAAAACCGTTATCGGCGATTGTCAAATGGCAGTTCTGCGATCGAAAGGTGCTTTAAGGATATTAGGGTGTTATTATCATTCGCAAAAATCAAGGTAGCCCACCAAAGATATCAGAACATACATCATTGCCCTTTCAATGGATAATCGTACGATTTTATTTTTTTTTTCAGCCTTTGGTACAAATATTATTGATATCTATGTTTCCTTCCGTAAAACTACCACTTGCCAATCGCCATTTGCGGTTTGTGCTGACCATTTTTGCGGTTTGAACTGACATTTTTTTAAATAGGTGTATCAATAAAATAAGACAAACAAGAACTGTTGCACCTTCGCTTTTAATGCTTCCGTTAGCATGCTCTGGTTAAGGCAAGCTTTGCGTATCAGAGTTCATAACAGGCTTTATGAGCATTGCATCGCTCTCTCCCTAGTCTCAACCCCAGCTCCAGATCATGTTATGAGTTTCATGAACCCTACCTGCAGTTGCTCTTGTAGTCGTTTCAATTCCGCCCTGTACTTGTCACTCGTGCCTGCCTGCCTGCCTTTTATAGAACTCCACTTGTTGTTCTAGGCTGATGGTATCATCCCTGTGTCTTGTCAGTTCGCGCTGTAAGCTTCTCTGTAACTCGGCGAGCTCGTGTTGAAGGGCAGAGGCTTGAGCTCTGCTGGCATTCAACTCGTCACTCTTTGAGCGGACGGTGGATTCGAGCTCGCCCTCAAGGCGTGCTTTCTCGCGTTGTGAAGAGTGGACTTGCTCTTTCAACTCCGAGACTTGGCTATGAGGTAAAGTGTATAATGTTAGTATACACCTTTTCAAATAAGGTTGCACTCGAAGAATAGTGTGTCGTAACCCGCAATGCTTCATGAGCATCAACTAAATAATAAAATAAGCGTAAATAAAAACAAACACAGGTTTAGAAAGCTTTAGCATTATTGTTCATGTACCTCTAACGTTCACATGGCGCTCAGAGACCATGCATGATTCAGCCATTTATAAGTTACCCATGAACCACTGTGGGTATATTGATTTGATATACATATATACGATATATTGATTCGCGGTTGCAACCTTGAAAAAATTGATTGAAACAGGTGTGACAAATCTTTTACTGCCGCAAAACAATAATCAATGCAAATGAGGACATTAGCACATACAGCACACACGCTAATGTAGCACAGACAAACATGCAGTAAGGGATGCGATTATTGCTTGTCTATTACCTGGTTGTAGTTTGCAGCTGTTCATGCAACTCACTCCTCTCTTGCTCTGCCACTGCGCAACTCGTCTGCGCACACCGAAGCCTGTCACTCAAGGCACGAAGCTCCTCCTCCAGTCTAAGCCTATCAGCTTTTAGTCCTTCGATCGTCCCGTTCCTTTCCTGCAAGGTGATCCGTAAGTCCTCGAGTATAGTCACGTGGTCGGCAATCTCTGTTCTCACGACTCCCATCTCGTGAAGCAAATTGTTCTTTTGCTCTGATACCTCCTCGAGTTGTTGCGTCTTTGTCAATAATTCTCGCTTCATAAACTTGAATCGCCGTTCAACTTTTTCGAGTTCAAGTTTCAGCATTTGCACGGCGCCATCAAATGCTGTTCTTTCATCTTCTGCTTCCTTTAGTTGCATTTCCAGCTCGCGCTTCTCACTTTGCAGCCTTTTAATTTCACCCGCAGATATCTGCCCCTTGTCCTCCATTCCTCTCAGCTCTTCATTCTTCGACAGTAGTTTCTGCTCCAGCGCTGACAGCTTTTTGTTGTTGATCTCATTCACCCCCCTCGCTACCTTCAACTGTTTCAAGACTTCGTCTTTTTCCGATTGGAGATCTGCCACTTCAGCCTCCTTTAGGCACGTATCCCTGCGCAATGCTTCAATTTCGGTTTCCAGATCTTTAGTAGATCCACTCAAACTCCTCAGGTGCTCATTCTCCGCGCGCATTTCCTCGATCTTTCCGCATAAGCCCCTTTCAACGCTCTGTTTCTCGAGTTGAAATTGTTTAAATGCCGCTTCATGTCTCATCATATCTTCTTCCACGTTCTCCAAATGTTTCAGAATGCGCGTTTTTTCTTCTAGAGTCCTCTGCTGCGTTTCGAGGAGCTGTTTACTAGTACGGGCATTCTCGCATTTCAGCTGCTCCACCATTTTGTTTTGTGAGGCAATAGTGGACTCGTATTCGCTGACCTCGAGTTGTAGCTTTACCCTCGATTCCTTGGCGATCTCTAGCTGCCGCTGGTACCACGCCTTGGCGTTAAGCAAAGAAGACACATCCGCGTTGAGTTCTTGCTCTCCTTGAACAAAACGTTGCTGATGTTGCCTTGATTGTTCTAGCGATTTCCGCATATTTCCAAGCTGTGTTTCAAGCTCTGTAATGTTAACATCCTTTGTTCTCATTCCAGATTCATAATTAGCTATTGTTTCTTCTAATCGCTGCACATTTGTGGTGGAGAACTTCAACCTTTCTTGAGCCTCATTCAGACGCAATTCCTTAGCGTTGAGAGACTCCTGCAACTCTGCAATTTCCTCGTGGAGGAAATCATTCCTTGAGTCGTTTGTGTCTTTCACTTCATCTATACAGGACTCTGTTATTCTTGCATTTGCAACCGTTTCCTGCAACCTTGCTTGCAACGTTCGCAGTTGTGCGTGTAACTCTTTCCTTTCTGCAAGAATACTGTTGTACTCGCCGGTCAAAGCTTCGAGCTTTCCCTCTAGGTTAGCGCGCTCGAAAATCAATTGTCGATGCTGTGAATCACCATTGCTGTCGTCTGCGGAGTAAACCGAACCCAGTCCCTGGAGTACTGCTAGAGATCCCTGTGATTCGCCTTGAGTTGTGACGTCATAACTCTTACCATCAACAGGAGACCCGAAGAAACTAACCGAAACATGGCTGGGATTTACCATCTCTGATGATGCTTGTGTCGAGGGCTGTTTATCGTCTGTTTTTGTTGGGAGTTGCTGCTCTTGAAATTGGAATCCATTCTCATTTTCAAGTCCAATCGGGGATTTCGGATTGTCACTACAAATAGTTCGTCCTACTTCTTTGTCTATAGTAACACTTTGATTTATTCGATCTTCACCACGTGACACGGACGCCACATGCCCCACCCCGTCCGGTTCGCTGTCCGACATTTCCTGATCTGACGTGACGAATTCAAGGTGAACGCCTGAGTCGTCGAAAGTGGGCGTGGCCACGGTGTCAGATTCTGAGAAACTGATGTTGAGCTGAGGGTCTACGAAAAAAGAGAAAACAGAAAAAAATGTGACTCGGGTTTAACTCTTGAAGTCTAGAATAAAATGGGGAAAATAGACAAAAAATTGTGACTGGTTTAACTCTTGCGGTATTGATAAAATGGGAAATAGAGAAATATTTTGCACGGCTATTTTATGTATACTTGTCTTTCTAAACGACTTCACTACGCTCATGCTTCAATAAAATCCCCATAGTTTTGTGTCGTCTAAAATGTGAAGCGCCAAGCGATCCACATTGTTGGCAGTTTGGTCTGCGGCAAATTAGGAACTTGCTTTAGAATCCTCAACTCAACAATTCTTTTTACCCTTTTGTACAGTAAATAAAAAAGGGACAGGCATAGGGAGTTACCACTGCTTCTATAGATACAAATGTAATGAAATTTAGTTTGTGAAATATTTTATTTGTTCAAAAGCGGGGGACTCCAAAAGGGGGAACTCACCTGTGATATCCGTGAACTGTAGCCGCTCAAGGCACCCTCTTAGCTCTTGAACGGTCTGAATTCTTGAGGAGTCCTCTGAGGAATTCTCCTTAGTTCCTTGCCCCTGGGCGCCAGCAGATGTACCACCAATATAAGTGCCCTCGGCACCACGTCCTCGAAAACCTGCTGATGTACCACCAACATAAGTGCCCTCGGCACCACGTCCTTGAAAACCTGCTGATGTACCACCAACATAAGTGCCCTCGGCACCACGTCCTTGAAAACCTGCTGATGTACCACCAACATAAGTACCCTCGGCACCACGTCCTTGAAAACCTGCTGATGTACCACCAATATAAGTGCCCTCGGCACCATATCCTTGGTAACCTGCTGATGTACCACCAATATAAGTGCCCCCGATACCACTTCCCTGGACACCTGTTAAACCGCTGAGACAAGGCGCTTTAACATAGGCCTCTAGACTAGATATGTTAGATCCTGTAGTCTTATAATGGTCTCTAGTTTGCTCCTTTTCCATGACATCTATGACGTCAGAACTCAAGGTCGAAGAAAGGGAAACGCCGAAGTCAGACTGTACAGCCGGAGATTCTGTGCTGAGTTTCGGTTGCTTGTCGGGCTCTGCTTCAGAGTACAAGTCCAAGACAATGGTCCTTAGTGTTTTTTCTAGTTGAGACGGGTTGGCTGACAGACGTGTAAGTGGCTTGTCCGTATGGTGGGGTGGTGTAGGTGGGAAGGTGTAGTTTAGCTCAGTGTCGTAGCCTTGGGTGTTTTCGTGTGAGTTGTAATAGGGCGATGTCACCTCGGTATATGAGTCACTTAAGGCAGTCCGTATACTGTTGATGAATCTCTCCATGTGAACATACTGTAGGTAATGAAAATTAGAAAATAACCAATAAAAGAAAAATGGTCAAATACACATTAAATTAGGTTCTCATAACAAAACGGTTTGAAAATGAAATAGAGTTTTCGTTGATTCCACACGCATTTTTCCCCATTGAGGGGATTGAAAATTCCGGGAGGGGGGGGGTTCAAACGCCCACGAATTTCCAGAGGGGTGGGGGGGTCATAGACAGGCAGAGGGTCGTACCTCCGCCCCCCTCAATGGGGGGGTATGGATATTATCTTGAACTACACATTCATAACAGCAGCTGTTACTCAACAAGGTCAGCTCCTGTTTTTAAGACGAATTTTCACCGATTATCTAGCCATTGGTGGGCGACAAATTGCCGCGTTTAAAAATTCTAAAGAAAAAAATAGGAAATGTTTTGGGGATGTTTAAGTAATATTAGTTATCTCTTTTATGCCTCAAGAAAGAAGGCCTCATGCTTTATGCACTATTCATATCATGTGTAAGTACGGCAGACGCGTATTTTCAATCAGTAACTTATTAATAAACCAAGCTTATAGCTAAGTTCTGTTTAATGTAATTTAGTTATGTGAGCCTCATTCTTGTAATATAAAATTTTATGACATATAAAAAGAAACGGTAAGTTAATTCAAGCGAGAACAAAATCTTACAATTTTACCATCGCACAAAGTCAAGCCGTATTTTGACAACAGACAAGCAAGGTCACTTTCGTATCACTACAAGGGAAAAACTCAGAAATCCTTTGTCCCTTATGGATGTATTATTCTAAAGGCTTTCTGTCGCTTTAATTCTTACCTGTAGAGTGAAGGAAACACACGAGGGTCGACTGTACTGGCATAAACACGGCGGCTGAGACTCCTGAGACGCTCAAAGGCTTGAGATTTGACGCTTTCTCCACGAGAATGTGAAACTTGATCGCGATGATGACATGCCGTCACATGACATGCGAGGACAGACCAATTTATAGCTCCAGAAGGTAAAAACAAGGAAGTTGTTTGTGTACTATTTGTTTTCGCGCTAATTTGTAAATGTTGCAAAATATAAATAAAAGAATGAAAAATTATACAAATGATTTCCAGAACTTCCAATTGCGCGAGAATATAAGCAGCCTGGCGAGAATGAATCCTGGGTAAAACTGTTCGTCCAAAAATAAATTTCGAGGGAGCAGGGCCAAGGCAAGGTTACCCTGGTCCCAGAGCCTCGAGCGTCTCTCTGTTCAGTGGCCAGCGAGGTTCAACCTCGGGGTTGAACCGGCGAGGTTCAACCTCGCTGGCCACTAAATAGAGAGACGCACGAGGCTCTGGAACCAAGGCAAGGTATACCATGCCCCCTCCCCTCCCCCTCTCATATTTCCCCCCGATATTTCTAGGTGTGCTTCAGCTCCTCTGGGGAGGAATAAGACATTTGGAAAACTTGATGACAAAGTATAGGAATCAGGTTTTGTTTTTTTGTTAGAAAAGTTTTATTTCGTAAATATGGCGTAGAGTATTTCATACATTTGTTATCGTAGTAAAACTGAGAGACACTGCTGTGCTGATCTCTGTATCTCATGGTGGGGACGTGGCTTGCGCCAAGGGCAGTGCTATTATAGTGTTAAACTAATCTTACTTGGTTCTAATTAGGTTCTTAGCTTTTATTCATAAAATATCCTGTATAATTGGAACTCTAATTTTCACAGGTAGAGCTTTGTTTTTAGAGATACTTTGGAAAGTTCGATTCTATGTTTTTCAGTAAGAACCTTTAAGGAATTTAGCCTGTAACAGTACTTACTAGCAGGCTGATATCATTTTAAATTCTAAGATCTTACACAAGAAGAAGATGCAAAACTCACCAAATGTAGTGCCACTACTTCGAGGTAGTCAAAGCTATTAGAAATGCTATCAGATGCAAGTCTTTTTGTCCAAAGCTCGTATAGGTAAGCACGTTTTGTCAAAAACTCGTATAGGTAAGCACTAACAATGTGAACGGACAGGCAAACAGGTCCTACCAATAGTGTAAAAGCAGAAATTTTCGCGCCCAATTTACGAGCACCATCGCATTTTAAGCCGTGTTTTGATTTGAAAAAAAAAAAATAAAGCGCGAATATTTCAACGTTTACAGCAACATGGTTAAAACTTTAAAAATAGGCTGAGATAGATATCGCAGACCAGGAAGCTGGCTGTTTGTTGCTTTCACCCTGCCCCCCTCGCCCGCTTCAGTAAGAGACATTTAAAATTCAAATAAAGAAAGGTAATAGAAAATAATCAATTCTTTTAACTACCACAACTCGTTGCAAAGGATGCAATACTATGCTGTACACATTTGATGGTAATCATTATAATATGTTGAGGTAATCATTTTAATATTTTGAGGTAATCATTATAATATAATCTCTGTTATCTTTTTCTACTAAACCTAGCTTGAACTACAGCAGTATGTTTTTCCACGGGCGCCACGCTCTAGTTTGATGTCTCCTTTACCTGAGGAATTAAAGTATGTCTTTGCAAATACAGTAAAACCCACAAGGAAAAGACTCCCAGGGCACAGGCTGCAAGAGGGTCAGCTGCCCTCTTAGAAGAGCAGGGATTTTACAAAAGACCTACTGCCAAAATAATGTTTATTAGCTATGACCTTATCAATAATCAATACATGGATCATCAAAAAATTTTTGAAAGCTGTCTTAGGTAAAAATCCCCACTAATTTGGCAAAAAGTTACTGCCCCCCACCCCCTGGGAGAAATGTAGCTGTACAAAAGCGTACTTCCCCGGCCAGGGGGCCAGGGTTTTAATTGACTAGTGCATTAATTAGTCTTGTCCACCTATCACAGTAGTAGGATTATACATCCATCTGTATAATGTTGGTTCTCTTTGCACAGGGTATAAAGATGATCTTTTTCGATAATAATGCCAATCTTGTTTGTTACATAGTTTTATTTTCAATGGATAAGGGGGTATAAAGGACAAAACTGATAAAAAGATTTCTAAGTGGGGGTTATGAATATCAAACATTATGGTATGTTTTACATATGAAAATAAAAAAAAAGGATTGAACATACCATTTGTGCCTGGTCTGTTTGAACGCATAAAATCCTCAGCAATTTTCTCAAAAACTTTATCTGTAGGAAAAACATATAGTTATCAACCTGGTGTGAGTGTAAATTGCATATGCCAAACCTGCATATAACCATGCAAAATGCTTTATTTAAAATTGTATGTCTGTCCATCTGTATTGCAACTTACCAACATTTGTTCCTCTTTTACTTGATGTCTCAAATGTATCTGCACCAATATCTACACAAAATCAGAAAATTAAAAATTAACGAGAAACAGTAGCATGTATTTCTTTGTATGATTCTTATTAATTCTTTTCTCTTAATATTTAGAATTCATTTTGTGGTATTTGAGTAACGTTGACACACCTCTACCGTAGCTGGAAACTGCTCGAGTTTGAACCTCTCGCGTCTGTAAAGCTTCCTCTATTAAATCTAGTTTTGTACCACATAAATATATCTTGCATTCCTGAAACAAGAGAGGCACTCTATATGAGAAGCACTGTTTTTGTAGACACACGTTTATGCTATGCACCCGCCAAATAAAATTCCGACCCATACTCACAGGTTTATATCATTTTACTATATATCGTTCTATACTTGCCTGTTTCAAGTAATTATATTCACAGGTTTACAAATCCTGCATTCACAGTTGTAAAAATCCTACATTCAAAGGTTATTAATTTATTTACTTACAGGTTCTGCAGCTTTCAGTTGATCTACCCAGAACTTTGCTTTATCAAAACTTGTTGAATCTGTTAAATCTAAAGAGGAACAAAAATGTTTTATTTTCTCTTCCTTGGAAAATAAAAAATCACTGAATCACTGAAAAAAAAACACTGAAGTTGCTTAATCTAAAGGATGGGCTATTTTCCTCATGTGCAAAGATTTTGTAGTGGCGAAAAAATAAGTTGCTACCAAAAAGAATTATACTTATTTTTTCAAACTAGTAAAATAATCAAATTTACCATAGCATAAAATGGCAGCTCTGGCACTACGATAGTACATGGCACTCATCGCCTGATAACGCTCTGCACCAGCAGTATCCTGAAATAATTATATAATAATTGGTTATTGGTAAATTCATAAAGTTATAATGGTGTTGAAGATGATGCTGAATATGATGATGATGATTTGATGTTGATGATTTGATGATGATGATTTGATTATGACGATTTCATGAGGATGATTTGATGAGGACGATTTAATGATGATGATTTGATGATGATGATTTGATGATGATGATTTGATAATGATGATGATTTGATGAGGATGTTGTTGTGGATAATTATGACATGAGGATATCACAAATTGAATAATACTAAAAAAATCCCCCTCCCGACAGTAGAACCATGAATACCACCATCTTTGTACTGAAACTTACCCATATCGCTAGTGATAAATTTTTTCCTTGTATATATAGGTCTTTTCTACAAAATGCAGCACCAATAGTCTAAAAATATAAAATAGATTACTACCACTATGTGGTAATAGCATAACTTGTACATTTTGATGCTACCCATACATGGGAAAATAGGCTAAGGCCTATTCATATGTAACACTTCTCCTGTGCAGAATTTTGGATTGGTCACATGAACAGTTCGACATGTGAATCAATTACGTTTGGCACACCAGAATTAAGTTAAGCACAAAGTATGACACTGATTAAAACATCACACTTTTGATGTGCCAACTCAAATACCTTCTTTTCTTATTTTGTGAAACAGAAACTCTGCAAGCCAACTTTTATTTGTTGCAATCTATTGAGCGCAACTTTATAGTGCAACTTCTGAATCAATGGTGAACCCAATACATTTAGACTGTATCGATACCAATAGTTGAGGGGGTTGAGGATATAAGTATTTTACCCCCCTTCTCCCCTCTGGATTTTTATGGCTACAGATACCCCTCCCCCTGGAATTTCTGGGCTACTTTTAGCCCACCCTCCTTTTGGAAAAATTACAGAGCTAACCCCCCCCCCCCCCCCCAACCAAAGAAATTTGTGTACCCCCACCCCCAGTCTGGAAATGTGTAAAATAAAGAAATTTTAAGAAATCACAGTTAGTCCCCCTCCCCATTCCCCTGGAATTTATGGGCTACTTCTCCCACTCCCCCTTGGAATTTAAAAGTTTTGGCTCCCCCTCCCCTCAGAATTTCTTCTTTATTGCCATTCCCCCCTCCTGGAAACTTAGGCCTCTGGAGATCCCCCTCCCCCTCTTTTAGGCCCTCACCCCCCCTCCCCCCACCCCCCCGGTGCGGATAACAAATGCAATCAGCCAATTAGACTTGGCACCACAGTGGCAGTAACAGGAACAAACTGGGAGGGTGGAACACTGCTGTCTTGACTTGATAAATCACCATGTTCTGTATTTTGATTAATATGTACCATGTTCTGTATTTAAATAAACATATTAAAAGAATGTTTACAATTTAAGGCTAAACTGCAGAATACCCGTCCACTTATTTGCATTTTCCTTATATTTACTACCTTGTTCTATAGAAATTTAGGTGTGAAGTCTCATTGTTAACTCTTTGTGGACGGGTATTCTGCAGTTGCTCCCAATTTAAAAATAGCTCTGGTTAAAATTGTTTTTTTTTGTCACAGAAATTATTGAAAAAAATATTTATATATATTATTGTAATTTACTTTTTTTGCGGTAATGATATTAAAAACCCAGGCGCATCTTTTTAGTAGCGTCTGAAAGTGAGTAAACACGGCAATAACTCCACTGTAATAATTAATAAGTACAATATAAACAACTAAAAACTGAAACAAGAATACCCTTCCCCCAAATAAACGCAATATTTAAAAAGTATCTGAGTTAAAAACAAGGATCTTTTATAAAATCGAAACATGCCTTGATCCTGTATTTTTAGTGCAAAAGCAGTAATTACGGCATAAGTATGTAGCAGCGGTTATTGTACTGAAACGGAAGCCACGAACCCTAAACCAACAAAACGAATGTGGGAACCCATCCAAAACTAAAAAAACAGCATGGATACACGCAACGGCTCGTTGATGAAGTTTGGAATTGAATTGCTATCAATTAAATCACCCAATTCGCTTGCAATAAAATATGGATGATTAGTTTTGCCTGTCTAAATTCGTGACTTACCGATGGGGTTTCCTCACTAAACGCTCGAGTTATGTACCGAGTGACAAGACATGTTTTCCCACTATTCACTTTCCCAAGCAGGACCACCTTGAGATAAGTTTTCTCTTGCATTGCATTAAAGAATAATGCAGGTGTTAGTTAGGCTACAGTGCTCCGAGATCTGCACTCTGGTTTGCGGATTACAAACGCATTTCCTGCAGATGGGAGCTCTATCAACCAGCCGCCATGTTTATTACTGATGGCATTACCCGCTGATTTTGCACCGCAGACTCGCTTCTTCACCCCACCCTGCCAGCCAATCAAAGTACCTCGATTGATGGTTCGACGCTGACAAGCGTAAAAATAAGACATGGAATGTACGATTTAGTTATAATATTGTGTGAAAAAAGGCAAATTTTTTTTCAATGCCTCCCCCGGCCTGGCCCATCTCAAACAAATGCGTAAAAGAGGTCAGAATGATGACTGTGTGAAGGGGCTAGAAAACCCTCCACAATCTGGCAAGGTTTCAAACTCACTAGTTTATCAGTTGCGTGTGATCTCGCGGTCTTGGAGTCTCTAAATTTTGAACGCGAGACTTAAATGGGAGCATTTTCTTCCTACCTCTCATTGTTTCTCAATTTTTAAGCCTGCGTTTTGCGAATCAAATGGGATGGGATCCAGTCCCCCCTCTCCCCTCCCTTTTGAGCTGCTACGCAGGCTGCTGCCTTGTTCGTTTGTTCGTCTGTTTTTGGACGCATCCCCCGTTCAAGTGATGGCTCCAGACCCAAGTAGTTATATTTGTTGTTTAAAAGGTTTTCATTCATACATTCATATTTATTAATCCTCGAGTCTATGGGCTATACAGGATGTTAAAGAAATAAATAATAAAAAATACAACAAATAAATGATGATAAAGCAGCCTTGGTACATATAGCTACTAGTGGGGCCTGATCGCGGCCGGGAACTTAAAAAAAAACCTCTAGAGTTGCAGCGAACAATGCCAGTGGTGGGCGAGTATTCCATATGTAAATACTTCTAGGATAAAGGGAAAATTCATATGCATTTATATGCGACATAGGTCGCGAGTTTGAAACGTTTGCTGCTCAGAGCTGTTTGAGGAGTGAACATAACTTTTAGTATCACTATTCTCCAAGAACAGTAGTTATCCAACAAATGAATTTTATTGTATTAGCGTTTCCATTTATGAAATACTAACTTGAGTTCTTTACTCTTCCACTACAAATCACTATATATACAATATCATGATTCACACAAATGTTTTTGCGCTCAACATTAGTCTTCTTCTTTGTGTTGTTCCTCCATTCCCTGCATAGCGAGAGATCAAGCGATAATGTTGGTCGGAGGTGTTTCTTCCTCTTTGCTTTCGAGTGAAAATGGCGGGATTCTAATGTCAAAAGTACTGCCGTCAGGTCTTTCCAGTCGAAACGTACCCCTGTGAAGATGACAAAACGAAGGAGGTCAAATAAGGAGGAAAATAAGAGAAAATTTTGAATAACTTGGCAGTATCTTTGTGTTCGTTAAAGTTTCGTTTAAGGCCTGGAAGGTGCTAAATAATATATCGGAAATTGAAATGCTACAACGATAGCAGCCCTAGAAAACATGTTACTGATAAATGGCCACAAAATAAGAGCTCTATTGTCATCATAGAAACAACAGTAACATAACTTGACTGTAAAAAAAAAAAAAAAAACAACGAATAGTGTTGGCGAAGGTTGTAATAGGATGTGTTGAGTAATATCCCCTCACCACATGTGTCCACTAGGCGCTTGTAATGAGACATGGCTGCTGTACTGGAAGGCAGGCTGTTGAGGTGAAAGCACCGGTTCCTGTCCAACCACACCCCTTCCCCTGACCGTTTCGAGAGTGCCAGAGAGGCTAAATATTCGCCAGTGTCGCTCACGTAGCTGGACTGTTTCTGGGCCAAGGTTCTCCAGACGAATGCAATATCTCCACTAAAATCAGAACAGCACGTAAATTTCAGGCAGAAAGGTCCTGCTGTACACTATGTATATACTTTAATTTTCTTACCCAATAGTTTGCGCTTGGCTGTGTTGTCTGAAATAGAGTATAGCGAATACATTTATGTCAAGCTTAACAACTGTGCTGTCTTTTTTATAGCCTATCTGGGCACCTCACAACATTTTTATTAGGTGAGTGCAATGGCACCTAATAACTAGCCCCACAAAAGAGACACCATTTCTCACCGTAGCCCCTATAAAGAAAGGGACCATTACTTACCTTAGCCCCCATAAAAAAGATACCATTTCTCACCTTAGCCCCCATAAAGAAAGGCACCATTTCTCACCTTAGCCCCTATAATAAAAGGCACCATTTCTCACCTTAGCCCCATTAAAGACAGGCACCATTTCTCACATTAGCCCCCATAAAGTAAGACCCCATTTCTCACCTTAGCCCCTATAATGAAAGGCGCCATTTCTCACCTTAGCCCCATTAAAGACAGGCACCATTTCTCATCTTAGCCCCATTAAAGACAGGCACCATTTCTCACCTTAGCCCCATTAAAGACAGGCACCATTTCTCACCTTAGCCCCCATAAAGAAGGGCATAACTGTTACTCTGATCTGGTTGGTGGTCTCACGGTGTACATCTGTAAGTTCTAACCATCTGTGGTTTTTCTCATGCCAGGCTTGTAGGGAGTCCTTGCAGGTAAACGGCGGGACTACGGAACACATGGCAACAGAAAATGAGGGTTCAGCATTTACAGACATCAGAATCTAACATTCAAAATCTTGGACATTGTTCCCTCCACATAGCTGCACTGAAAATCCAGCCACACAAACAAAGACATACAGTAGTCATGGGTTAAGTTATGAACTGGAATTATTTTTATTGGAAGACCTCAGTCATTTTTTATAAATGCTGAAGAAAAACCCCGAAGTTTGGGTAGCAAAATGGCAGAGTGCTACTCTGCTGTAGTGGCTTGACTCTCATCACCACTGAAAGGTTGATTAGTTGATTCTTGCCTTTACTCTGTTTCTTTCCCTGTGCTCTCCAGTTACACCCCCCCCCCCCCCCCCTCCATCTCCTCCACTCTTCCACAGAAACCAATTGTACAGGGCTTCTGAAATTACGTGGGAAAAACTCAAAATTACGCGGGATTTTGCAATACATTTTTCTTTAAAAATCAAAATTTTGCCGGACTTTTTACTGAATCATGCGCTAAATTACACGGAATATCAACTGTTAAGCCCAAACTACATTTTGTACCGAAGGAAAGCAGGAAATAACTTGAAAAGGTTATTTTTTTTGCGTGAAAATATCTTAGGCAAGTTTTCATTGGCTTCTAGCCACCAGCCAATTAAAAAAGGTATTTTATTATTAGTCCTAGGCCTTCGCGGTTTAGCAAAGAACGCCTAGTCATTTTATTTGTTTTCGAAATTCAGTTCGAAATATCGCACTCTTACGAAGAATATCTCTCTTTTTTTTTACGAGAAATAGAGGTAAGAACCCTAAAAGAACACATCAGCTGTGCAAAATTGTCTTTCAAAATTTAGCCAAATTACGCGAGATTACGCGGAAATTTGTGGATTACGCGGAAAAAGCCAAATTACGTGCTTCCGCACAAGCGCGTAATTCCAGAAGCCCTGATTGTATGGCGGCAGACGTACAGCACCTTCAACTCCACCACATTATGCATTCCAGCTGCAAGGATGGTACTCAGCAATTTTATTTCTTTTATTTATAAAGGAAAATTTATTCCTTCTTATATTTCTTTTGCACTGCAATGTCTTACCTCTTCCTGGCTCGGGGGAGAGAAATTTATCAAACAACTCATGGTTGATGGGCTTGGTGAACGGATCACTGATAATATATGGTAGGATGTCTTCATGACTAACGTAGTCCAAACCTGAAAAAAAAAATCATTATCATTTGTAAAGCTTAGCTGAACCCTGAAAAACAATGACTTAAATAATGACTAACGTAGTCCAACCCTGAAAAAAACAAAAATCATTATCATTTGTAAAGCTTAGCTCAACCCTGAAAAATGATATGACTTTAATAGTCCTACAATAAAAACACCAATTTATCCAACTCAACTCTGCAAAATTCTTGTCTTAACAAACTAGACCTCATCTGCCCTGAAGAATTAATAAATATAAGATAAAGATGAAATTTCGCAGATATGACTACAAGATTCAGTGCATCATTATTCAGTGTTTTGGTTTGAGATCAAAACTTTTTGGGACAAAACAAAGATATACAGTAGATATCATAGTGATCACTGAAATACCAATTTCAATGCCAACTGAACCAAGAAATAGCACAGAGGGCCATGCACATTCAGTACCTGGGATTGTGTACAGAGAATTGTCTCTTTCTTGCCCAAGAAATGTGACAATTTCTGGTTGTGTTCTCTGTTAAAAATTAAGAGAGGATTTAGTGGTCTGATTAGTACTTCCTGGCCCTATGTACATACGTGTAAATTACTTATTTAATTTTTTCCAACTCCCAAAATTTAACTTGATTTTTTTGCCTGATTTCTTGACTAGCACACACAAATGGTCACTGCGTCCACAATGCAGGGTAGAGAAAGAAATTTACAGAATGCAGAACTTAAAACAATGCGTACAAGAAAAAAATCTTATTTGATGTTTTCTGTTTTCAAGGACAAAAAATATACAAAACTTACAATGAAAGGTGAATCTCTTGTGTCTATCAAAGTCTGGTAATATGTCTGTAAATCTGCTTTTAACTCTTTCCCTATATTGTTGAAACCAGAGTTGTCCTCAAAATTCCTGTAAAATAGAATGGCATCTAAAGATTTTATAAACAATATGTCATTTAACAATATTTTTTTTGGGTAATATTCTGTATATGACCCTGATGACACAGATGCTGAGTTTATACATAGAACAAGTAAAGTCCTTATAAATCCTGAGCTAGTGAATGTATAAGATGGAATTTCAAATTCCTTATCTTTTGATCTCATAAAATCTTGTGAAGTTGTTTTAAGCACTAGTTACTAGTTTTATTACTTACTTTTCATCATCCTTTGCCTCTCTGTCTCTGTCATAAACTCTTGCCACCCACGGGAAAAGAACAACTCCACGATAACCAAATATCTTATGAAGAAAAAGCTGGAACATACATTTGTGGATATTAACATGTGCAACTATATGAAACATCATGACATCTTGATAAGCCATAAGAAGTATTTCAAAATGTTTTCTTCAGAAATAAGGGTTTCTGCTGTCCACTACATATTACATGGATCTGGATTATATTGTTTTCAAGCCCAAGATTATTATGTGATTACTGTATGTAGTGATTTTCAACTAGCTAAACAGGGCTGAGAATCCTAACCCAGTTTGCCAGCCTGGGCTGTTAATTTCCCCCCAGGCAATTTTACAAGGATTTGCAGGGGATACCAGCCCCTTCAACCGGGCTGAAAACTGAGCCAAGGCTTAAAAACTCAGCCTGGGCTGATATATGTCATGTATTCCACCCTTAAGTACTGTAATAAAATAATAATAATAATAATAATAAAATTATTTATAAAGCGGTAAAACTATGTTTCCATATTCTAAAGCACTAAATAAAATGAAGACAGAGATGACAAAAACTTAAATAGAAATTAACAGGCTGTCTCACTAACTTCCGCCCAGTAGAATTTGACCAAAAATGCATTATCCCAAGAGTCTTGTTACTGAAAGCCTTTATCAAGTCTATTATCAAAATGGATTTTGTTTGGTTTAATTTTTGTTTTCCCGTGTGTAACAGGCCGTTGAATATTTCACTATTCGAGGGCCCTCGTAGCTCGTCTGAAATATGAAATCAAGCACATAGGCGCTTGAATGATATCTAAAATAAATCCATTTCACGTACAAATTATGGGTTTGTAGATATATTATAGTAGTTCAGCTTGCATCAAAGATTAGCTAGTTTTATTTTATTTTTGCTATGTACAGAACCATGTTTTCCACCATACCAAACAGCAATATGGCGCCACTTCCATGCAAAGGAGGGAGAACGAACCAACCAAGTATTGACTGCGGACGTTTTCGACAAAGCAAAAGGACGTTTATTAAAGCCCCTTGAATTCCATATGTCACTAATATCATCAAAATTAAGGCTTGCAATCAACGGCATGTATTTGCGTTGCAAATGCGACTTCAAAGAATGAGTCCGAATGGACACCATCTGTCAGATAGATTTGAAAAGATGATCATTCATGGTAAATAATAACCCGTGTTTGGTTTGAGAAGGCACATAAGAGCAAAATATAGTAAAAGAGATATCACGGCATATTTTAGAGGGCAAGAAATATATAAACTTGGCCTGTGTGGCGTACTAGTTCCAGCTTTTTAACTACTGTTTCCGATCATGATTATATTGAAATATGCACTTGTAAAATTAGCCATAATTTTGTTAATAAGCAAAACGTACACAGTTTTTTGCAGATTTGTGACAATTAGTGACTGATCTTACAAGATAGTTATGAATAATTGCTCAACCCTGCCCCACTTTTACAATTCGAGGCTCTAAAATGGGTCTAGTTTGGACTCTCGTTCGAAGCGTGTTTGGTATGGTGGAAAACATGGTTCTGTACATAGCAAAAATAAAATAAAACTAGCTAATCTTTGATGCAAGCTGAACTACTATAATATATCTACAAACCCATAAATTTGTACGTGAAATGGATTTATTTTAGATACCATTTATTTCAGACAAGCTACGAGGGCCGTCGAATAGTGAAATATTCAACGCCCTGTTACAAACGGGAAAACAAAAATTAAACCAAACAAAATCCATTTTGATAATAGACTTGATAAAGGCTTTCAGTAACAAGACTCTTGGGATAATGCATTTTTGGTCGAATTCTACCGGGCGGAAGTTAGTGAGACAGCCTGTTAATAACTGTGACTACTTTATACATTGTGGGCTTGGCAGAACAAATGTGTCTTCATAGTCTGTTTAAATGGATTCAGTCCCCTCCCGCTAATGTAGCTCGGCAATTGGCTCCACAGTTCTGGACCGCCATGAGCAAACGCTCTGTCCCCTAGAGTTTTGCATTTTAATTTTGGAACTACCAGGAGATTAGCTGAGTTGCATCTGAGATTATAGGACGAATGATTGAAGTTGATAAGGGACTCGAGGGCGACATGAAGCAAAATTTTTGTACTTTTGTAAGTACTGAAGTCAAGCAATTCTTAATTAAATGATGTAATGAATGAAAAACACAATGAAAGCAAATCTTTGGTGAGAGTAATTATAGTCATCGAATGGAGAACAAAACGTCTGTGAATGACAAATAAAAAACGCAAACACGTTCAAAACGGAAATATCCAGCTGAGAAAATCTTCACGGAGAAGATTCGTCATATATGATAAGGTAAGTTCACACTACAAATCAAATATTGTTAAATTGTCTAGACATAAGGCTTTCATATTATTGAGAAATCTACAGAAAATGTCTTAATAGAGGTCCGTGCTAAAATAATAATTAATACTGTGGGGATATTTAAAAGGAAGACAAGATCAAGCACATTGCGTGATATATTTTTTACCTGGCCACCTTCGTACTTTCCTTGGGTTTTGGGAACTTGAAAGCGTCCGATTTCACTCAGCCTGCTACTAAACACGGGGAATGTAACATATAATCAATGGAGGGTAGCTAGAAAAAGATAAGTTGCGTTTTTATTGCTTTTACCTCGAGTATTGTCGACGAAATTGCCGCACGCTGAAAACAACAAACAGCCGAGACATCTTTTCTTCTTCATCGGATGAACCGCTGACCAAAACACAGGTAGCCCGTGAGGGAGGGTTAGTTGCTTGTCCAGGGTTGGGAGAAGGCTGGGGCGAGGGAGACTGGTAATTTCTATCAGATATTTCCAACAAAAGAAAGTGAAATACACATACAATGCACACCATAATTTATTGTGTCTTCTATAAGCTGCTTTAATCAACCCAGTAGAACAACTATGACTCATTTTTAAAAAAATACAGAAGGAAAGGGGGTAAAACAAAGGATTGTGAGAGACTAGTGATTTACAGGACTGTAGCAAGGGGTGGGGCAGGGTACCCCTAATGTTTTCTTAAATTATTGTTTCTGTATCGTGCCCCGCTAATATTTGGAGGCCTGCTATGGCACAGCTTTACTAGGAAGTTTTTTTCTAAAAAAAAAAAATGCAGTGGAACCTTGATGTAATATCACAATCATACTAAAAAAATAAGATATAAGTAATGGATGACATATTCATTTCACATGTATTTCAATGTTGACTGGACCAGAAATATATATCATTATACCAAGAGATTCCACTTATAAAAAGAAAACCCCAGGGATGTTGAGAAAACCATGAAGTACATACAGTATACACAGGTGCTAACGAAAACGCCAACCTTTAATTAAGTAACACAGAATAGCATTTGCTTTTATTAATCCCCAACCTTTTACAGAAAAATCAATATTTAAAAGTTGTCTGGAAGTTTTGTCCTCTATCCCATCAAATAATTATAAATCTAACTGTAAATTTAAATCCTACTCCACACTAAAAAAACAAGTCTTGACAGCATTTTGTAGATCATTAGTTTTGAGTTCAAAGCTAAAGAGATAAATAAATATCATTTATAACATATGACTTGAAGCCAGTCTTGTGTTACTTTTCTTATAAATTATGGTAATGTACTACATTCGATAGGTCTTGCAATCTGTTTTTCAATTTAATATATCGAATATTAAATATATTTTGCATCTAAGAGAAATATTTTAACAATTTCTACAAGAGAATGGCAATTTATAGAAAACATGGCTAAAAAGCAGTTAAAATGTATCTAATTACAGCTTTGTACCATTAGACCAAATCACTATACAGTAACTCCAATTACCCCGATTTAAGCATCCTGTTCTGATACAGACTTTCTCTGTAATGCCTCGTAAGCTGCAATCTCTTTTTTCTCTTTCTTGCGGTTTCTCTCTTCAAATTTCAACCTGGTAACAAACAATAAATGTAAATGCTAAGTATTTGCATAGCACAAATAAGACATGTCAGTATACAGTTAAAACTGCATCATAATGGGGATATGAGTAAGTGTTAAAAGCACAATCATTTATGATAACAAGTACCACAGAACAGCTTCACAGTGGTGGTTCTTTTATGTCAACAGGTTAATTAATAAAGTGCAATACTGTATCATATACAACCTCCACACCAACCAACTTATTCCAAAAGACAGCTCTTAACATCAAGTTTTTACATCTAAAGCTAAATTTCCTCTAATTTGAATCTAGGTCCTTTGACTTGAAAGGCTAGGTTCTAGCAGAATCACTGATCTTTTGATCTTTATAGCCATTATCAAAAAAAACATATTTTTAGGTTTCAATAAAAAAAACTGCTTGCATTAAAAAACTAAGCCTGAAAATGCATGCTGTGGAATGGCTTACCAAGTTCAACAGACTTACTTGTTTCTGATAATTCTTGCAACAATGTCAGCTGTGGTAATGGTGCTCTCACTGTTAATAGTCTTGAAAATTCCAAGTTTCCTAGGAATTCTGTAGGGGTCTTCACCATTTACATCATTCATGACAGGTGTGTTGCCATGGACGACTAAATCAACCTTACAAAAACAAACACCAAATTAATACAGGGGTTTTATACAGTACAGTAAAAAGGATTTGAGTCTTTATTTGATTAGCTGACTAACATTTGAGGGGTGAGAGAAGTGTTCTTTGTGTTATGTATGTTCCTCTGAAAGTGGAATCAGATGAACAAATCACCTTCCCTCAGATCCCCCCCCCCCCTCCCACACACTCCCTTGATACAAAGACCCAGTTGGGAACAAAGTTTAAGTTTTAAAATTTCATCTCATGTTGGTAAGTTAAAAAAAATTAAAGATGAACATCTAAATATATATAAATCTGTCAAGACTGAATCTGAAGAAACATCATGAACTTTTATCTACTATTTCATGCACACCATAGTGATTTTAATGCTAAATTCAATTAAGTTGAGGGCCACTAGTTTAATACCTTTGGTATTATTACTGTATTTGCCTCCCTCATTTTAAATAAACCATTATTCTTACTATTTTAAGTCTGGTTATCGATACCTTGAATTGGTCGATAAGTTCTTGGGAGACAGAGTATGGCGCTCCAATGATCACCTGGTCAACATAACGGCATGCCAAGACGCTGAGTACGCGCTCGTGCAGATTCATGATGGGATAGTTACTGCCCTTGTATCTATTGACAATCTGGTCAGTGTGCAGGCCGACAATTAGATAGTCGCCCAGTGCCTTGGCCTTTTCCAGGAAGTCCAAGAAGCCAACATGAAAGAGGTCAAATGCACCAGCAGTGTAAATGATCTTGTCACCTGGCTGTGGCTCTCTACCGTCCGAAAACTGGACAATCCTTTGTGACGTTGGCAGAAAGTGGGACACACAAGTCCAGGGGCTCTTGGCTGATGCGTCTGAGCTAGCACCGCTGACTTCAGCGGGATCCAGAGCACTGATCGGCACTCCTTTGTCAAAGTGAGACTTTGTAAGCAGCAGCATACGGCCTACTAGATTCGTTGTGGACACCCCAGCGGTTCTCTTGCACTCCTTGTAACGGCCGGCATCCTTCACAATGTGATAGGTGTCGGTACCATCGGCTGTTAGGGTAATGTCGTCGCCGTGTACACAGAATTCGCATCCATGGTCGTCCATCGTCTCTAGGGTGGTAGTATACGGTGCATTCTCTATTACTTCATCGACCCATTTGATCGCCCGGACCATCTTATAACGTTCTTCTTCATTGAAAACGGGAGGTCCTTTGTTGTGTGCGATTTCAGCATCGCTGTGCACCCCAACACATAGCCAGTCTCCCATAGCCTTTGCCTGTCTTAACGCATTCGCGTGCCCAAAATGCACCATATCGAAACATCCATCCGTCCACACTCTGATCTGCTTCTTCTTCTTGGATGAAGGTTGGTCAGACATGTTTTAAATATACGCTAAATAGTCTAGCAGTTGCGAGGTTTCGAAGGCGTGTGCAACTTTGTAGTTTGGACCGCAAGATGAATCCGGGAGCCACGCGTAAGTTTTCTGCGCTCTGATTGGTCGGATTTCACTCGCCCGATCATTTGCATATATGACAAGAAGACAACAAACACAAACTTCCTCATTTCATAAGACATAAGCGACTTTCTTTTCACAACAATAAATATGGGGTACAGTAATGTAAAAATATTGTGTAAATTTCTCTCAGACATTCTTTTTTGGCCTGGTTAGTGGGTTTTCTATCAGCCTATTTATTTCCGCCCTGTCGGTCATTTTGACCAGCGGGCTTTCCCGCGCAAGCGTGGTTCAAAGTAAATATTCAACTTGCTCTCGTCGCTCGCGAGCAGCAAAGACGGTTATCAGGTTATGGTACGCCAAATGGACCACTGCACACGATAGTGAATTTTAGGCTGGCTAGAGACCAGGAATCGCCAGGTGCATCGCGATAACACGTAGAGACTCGTCTGATACGGGCCTTTTGCATTTCATCGAGAACAAAACAGCTGCTGTTGTGAAGGGGTTTCGCCTGTCAAAGAGCTTTGCGTCCAGAGCTCAATTGAACTTGCCAAGATGACCAGCGTCTTTCTCTTCATTCCTAACCTTATTGGTAAGATGATTAATAATAAATCACGAGCCCGAGATTTATCAGCTCGTATTTCTGATGTCCTGAATGTTTCACTTTGTCGGTTATCCGAGTCATATTCAATTGTTCGATCCAACGAATATAAATCGAACGAATGATCAACAGAGGTGGCGGACGGGGAGGGGTGGTTGATGTGCTTGGCCCCACTTTAGATAGCATTTTAAGGGGGGGGGGGGGCGAATAGGTTCGCGGATCGGCAGATCCGGCCCCGAAATGCTCACGGATTACGGATTTTGATGATTATTTAAGCAGATTGGCGGATTTTGGAAATACGGCGGATCACGGGTCTGTTGACAATTTGGGCGCGGATTTCGGATTTTGACTGCTTTGACGGTAGAATTTCGGATTTAAAATAAATTTCAATCGATGCTATTTTTTATCTGTCAAACCATGCGGATCTAAAAATATCTGCGGATCCACGGATTTGCCCCGAAAAATGTTGCGGATCGGCGGATTTACATAACCCTATTCACCCCCCCCCTTTTAAGTAGGGTCCATGTCAAACCCAAGTTGCCACTCCCTCCCCACCCCTCCCTTTCTGAAACCACAATTCGATTGCATTTGATTGTGTTCAGTTATAAGATAAAATCGAATTCACTTCTTGTTCCATGCCAATAGGCCATTCCAGCTATAAGCATGCGTGCCCACTCACCATGGGAACCTACCTCAACTACCGGCATGCAGTGCGCGCTTTGTTTGATGTTAGCTTTAAAAGGGCACGCTGCATTCTGGTAGTTGAGGTTGGTTTCTATGGTTATGCGTGTGCAAACTTATTACTGGAATGGCCTATTGATTATCCAAAAATCACTAATGACTAGACATAGTGAATAGGGAGTAGGGCATGTTATTGGACAACGTTCCTTAAAAACCTTAAAGGCTTCCTTAAAATCCAATCATTTGGTTGTGTTTGATTCCTGGACATATTGAGTTGAAACGTCTGGCTGTTTTACTGAGTTTCTGTATTCTGTTTTGATGGTGTTTGTTTTTCACTAGGTTATCTCAGAATTATTCTAGCTTTTGCATCCTTCTACTACATGCCTTCTGATCATGTCAAGGCAGCCGTCATGTATGTCATTAGTGGGTTCCTTGATGCCTTTGATGGACACGCTGCACGTTACTTTAATCAAAGTGAGTGTATGTTTGTGAAGGGATAGGGGTAGGGCATGTTGATTGGCATGCTCCTCATGTTTTCCTTACATTTGTGTGGTCAATTTGGGCAAACATGTCCTGTTTGTGTATAGGTGACCACTCCGTTATACTGTAGGTTTTGTGTAGTGGCACTTTAAATCTTGTCATACACTTACCAGGAGTAACTAATTATGTTTTTTCCAGGTACCAAATTTGGTGCCTTCCTGGATATGCTCACAGACAGGTCAGTATGTTTTACAAGCAAAAAATTGTTACCAGATGGTGTGTTTTTCTTTTCTTCTCAAGGAAAGGGAAGGGGCTTAAAAGAGAGCTTGTTAGAGCTTATGTCAAACAATAAGTAAATCTTTTATCCCATTAAAATGACTAATCATAATGATGATGGTATTGCTAGTATTCAAATTGACATAAAAAAGCACTTCTCAATCATATCTTAAACAAGTTTTGAATTTTGAGACAAGCTCATACAAGGATTTATAAGACCTTGTTTATGTTATTGTATATTCAAACTTACAGACAGTTCCCGACTTTCATGTTCATTTGTAGCTAGAAATGATCTATCAGGAATTCTACTTCATGTCAACTTTAAATCCCATAAAAAAACTCTTTCTGTTTTGCTCTGAGACAGATGTGTGACCACAGCTCTGATCATGATGCTTGGAGTGTTTTATCCAAAGTTCTTGTTTCTCTTCCAATTCCTGGTCTGCTTGGATATCACAAGCCATTGGATACATGTCCAGAGGTGTGTTGTTGTCAATTTACCTATTTCCATACCCTCTCCCAGAAGTCTGAATGTATACTAATTTCTGTCATTACCTTTCAGTGCAATGCTAAAAGGTGACTCACATAAAAAGATAGACCTCTCTGGGAACTACTTTCTAAGAGTATATTACAAGAAGGTAGGAGCTTTTTATTCCCCACCCTATTCCCTCTTAACCCACACATCCATCCACTCCTAAGTCCCATTCCTCCACTCTCACTTCCATTCCCCGACTAATTCCCCCGTCACCCTTACCTCCTTCCATTCCCTACCCCATTACTCCTTCACCTTCACCTCTATCCATTCCCCACCCAATTCCTCATTCACCCTCGCCCCCTTCCATTCCCCACCCCATTCCTCTTTTACCCACACCTCCTTCCATTCCCCACCCCATTCCTCCTTCACCCTCACCTCCTTATATTCCCCACCTCATTCCTTCGTCACTCTCACCTCCTTACATTCCCCACACCATTCCTCCTTCACCATCACCTCCTTCCATTCCCCACCCCATTCTTTCTTCACTCTCACCTCCTTCCATTCCCCACCCAATTCCTGCTTCACCCTCACCACCTTACATTCCCCACCCCTTTCTTCCTTCACCCTCACCTCCTTACATTCCCCACCCCATTCTCCCTTCACCCTCACCTCCTTACATTTCCCTCCCCATTCCTCTTTCACTCTCACCTCCTTTCATTCCCCACCCCATTCTTCCTTCACCCTCACCTCCTTCCATTCTCTACCCCTTTCCTCCATCACCCTCACCTCTATCCATTCCCCACCCCATTTCTCCTTCACTCACACCTCCTTCCATTCCCCACCCCATTCCTCCTTCACCCTCACCTCCTTACATTCCCCACCCCTTTCCTCCATCACCCTCACCTCTATCCATTCCCCACCCTTTTCCTCCTTCACTCTCACCTCGTTCCATTCCCCACCCATTCCTCTTCACCCTCACCTCTGTCCATTCCCCACCCCATTCCTCCTTCATCCTCACCTCTATTCATTCCCCACCCCATTCCTCCTTCACTCACACCTCCTTCCATTCCCCACCCCTTTCCTCCTTCACCCTCCCCTCTATCCATTCCCCACCGCTTTCCTCCTTCACTCTCACCTCTATCCATTCCCCACCCCTTTCCTCCTTCCCTCTCACCTCGTTCCATTCCCCACCCATTCCTCTTTCACCCTCACCTCCTTCCATTCCCCACCCATTCCTTCTTCACCCTCACCTCCTTCCATTCCACACCCCATTCCTCCTTCATCCTCACCTCTATCCATTCCCTTCCCCAGTTTTCCTTAGCCCTCGCCTCCTTCCATTCTCCATACCATTCCTCTTTCATCACCAACTTCATTTGTTTCCCACACCATTTTTCCTTCACTCTCACCTCCTTCCATTCCCCACCCAATTCCTGCTTCACCCTCACCACCTTACATTCCCCACCCCTTTCTTCCTTCACCCTCACCTCCTTACATTCCCCACCCCATTCTCCCTTCACCCTCACCTCCTTACATTTCCCTCCCCATTCCTCTTTCACTCTCACCTCCTTTCATTCCCCACCCCATTCTTCCTTCACCCTCACCTCCTTCCATTCTCTACCCCTTTCCTCCATCACCCTCACCTCTATCCATTCCCCACCCCATTTCTCCTTCACTCACACCTCCTTCCATTCCCCACCCCATTCCTCCTTCACCCTCACCTCCTTACATTCCCCACCCCTTTCCTCCATCACCCTCACCTCTATCCATTCCCCACCCTTTTCCTCCTTCACTCTCACCTCGTTCCATTCCCCACCCATTCCTCTTCACCCTCACCTCTGTCCATTCCCCACCCCATTCCTCCTTCATCCTCACCTCTATTCATTCCCCACCCCATTCCTCCTTCACTCACACCTCCTTCCATTCCCCACCCCTTTCCTCCTTCACCCTCCCCTCTATCCATTCCCCACCGCTTTCCTCCTTCACTCTCACCTCTATCCATTCCCCACCCCTTTCCTCCTTCCCTCTCACCTCGTTCCATTCCCCACCCATTCCTCTTTCACCCTCACCTCCTTCCATTCCCCACCCATTCCTTCTTCACCCTCACCTCCTTCCATTCCACACCCCATTCCTCCTTCATCCTCACCTCTATCCATTCCCTTCCCCAGTTTTCCTTAGCCCTCGCCTCCTTCCATTCTCCATACCATTCCTCTTTCATCACCAACTTCATTTGTTTCCCACACCATTTTTCCTTCACCTTCACATCCATCTATTCTCCTTCTCCTTCTCCATATTCCTTTCTTTTTTTAAAATTGATTGTTTCAAAAACTCTTATTGTTACAGGTTGTTCTGTTTACTTTCTGTGCTGGAAATGAATTATTCTTCTGCTGTCTCTATCTTGCTCACTTTACCCCCGGACCAATAAGTAAGTATCTTATTGTTACCAAAATTCTCAAAAGGAGGCGTCTGGAATAGTTCTTACTCACACCTTCCCTCATCCTTGTGTTCACCCTACAACATGGCCTAATTCATACTATTTCTCTATGCCTTGTAGTCTCCCTTGCCGGACACTCTGCAGGGTTGTGGATCATACTTGCCTATGTGACAGCCCCTATCTGCCTACTCAAGCAGCTGGTTAGCGTAATCCAGTTATGGGCTGCTTGTTACAACACTGTGCTGGTAGATGAGTCAGAAAGGGCTAAGGCCAACTGACTAGACATGGAAAGCTCACATGTGAACCTAACTTAGATGAGCAGAAAGGGCTAAGGCCAACTGACTAGACATGGAAAGCTCACATGTGAACCTAACTTAGATGAGCAGAAAGGGCTAAGGCCAACTGACTAGACATGGAAAGCTCACATGTGAACCTAACTTAGATGAGCAGAAAGGGCTAAGGCCAACTGACTAGACATGGAAAGCTCACATGTGAACCTTACTTAGATGAGTCAGATAGGGCTTAGGCCAACTTTCTAGACATGGAAAGCTCACATGTGAACCTTACTTAGATGAGTCAGATAGGGCTTAGGCCAACTTTCTAGACATGGAAAGCTCACATGTGAACCTTGCTAAATATCAGGCTCCAGTTTATAATGCTGACACCAGGTACTGTGGGTATAACAGAAATTGGTATTTTGGGGTATAGAAAAAGCTAAACGTTTCAAGGTAAAATAATATGCTCAATATTCTATAATTATAATATTACATGAAAGTAAAATCGAGGGGCTGCTTGAAAGGGCCTCCTTTTAAAACAGATTTTAAGCTGTTAAAACGATCCATTTGATAATGGGGATGAGGCGAGAAAAAATTATTTAATCTATTCCCATACTGTGATTTTTTAAATATTATCATGGTGAATCAGCCATTTATGTCAACTGATAGAAAATTATGTAGCTATACGAACGTTTAGTTTCAGTGCAAGGGATGATTCAATATACCTGGCGAGAGTTGTTCATTCTTGTAAGATACAGCGAGAGGAAGTAATGACGGTGTTTTCAAAAGTCATCTGAGTATGAAAGCACTTGATGCCAATGTCTTCTTATTTTAGTTTTGAACTTTTTGTTTTGGGAGGATTGCTTCATTTTCAATGTTCTGCATATTATTTGGTATAACAATGGCTTGCTCAGTGGCTACTATAGTGCCTTCATATTAAAAAAGTTTCGGTTTATAAAAGCCATAATGCAGTTTGGACACTCTTGGCGCGAGTTTGCAGAGAATTGAAAATTGATGTAAGATTCGGCACTTTAACACCTAAAGGTTTTGTGTTTACCATACATTATCTGTACAACATTTCACATATTTTAAATTCCCTCTAATTTGAATTTTCTTAGTACAAAACCTTTTTTTTGGTACCGGGGTTGATGTTTGGCATTACATTTGGAATAAAATTCTTGCTTTGTGCATGGAATGTCGACAGGCGAGAGCACCAGACAGTAGGTCCTCCTGCCATTATAGTGCGAGAGTTACAGTGCAGTGGATTGTACATAAAAACGTTTCGACCTTATCCAGAGGTTAGGAATGCATCCCTCTGTTGAGTCGCACTTTGGAAAATACGGGGTGCTGTATTCTCTAGTATAATTTAAAGGGACTTCTCGTCCTGTCCATAATGCATAAAGGCGTTGCACTTAAAAAATAATAATTAAGACTTGGTACATATACATATTCTTCTATAAAGTAGAACAGAAAACTGGTTATAACCGTAAGGTTTCATTATAGTAGCTTTCTGTTCGCGTTGTATGATGAAAAAGTTTAGCGTATTATGGGCAAAGGAGAGGACCACCACAAACACAAGGTTGTAAATAATGCCAAACAGCCTAAATGCACTGTAAAGACAAGCAATAAATGATCGTAATCGAGCTATTGTATATGGTGTGTGTCGTCGGGCTTGCTATGCCATTATAAAAGAGTTATGTTTGCTACGTTTGCTTGAAAAACTATTAAACTCAAAGGATACTTGAGATTATGACGGACACAAATATATATACGCGATTCTCTGATCAGGATTGTTCTAAGGATAATAAAACGCTCTTTTTCAATTGATAACAACAAATACTTCTCTAGAATGTTCAAAGCCAGCGAATGACCGAGGCTAGAATATTCAAGCACCGGCCTAGAGGCGCAATATCGTTCAAATACTACAGATTCCTTCAAGCATTTCAATTTATGACGATTCTCAGTGCCTAATTACCCTTGGACAAATCTAAAAGACAGTTTCGGTTTCGCACGAGAAACACCTTCAAGAAAGCAGCGGCAAAGTTTTCATTTTCTCGAAGTTGTTAAATCATAAAGAGCTTTATAAACCTTGCTTGATCCGGGTGAATTAACTAGGTTCAGTCATGGGAGCCATACCGAAAAGTGGCATCGTAGTCGTCACAATTTGTAGCGTACTGCTGTTTCTCTGTGGCGTGGGAAACATTGCAGCTGGGTCTCTATTCTTCGAGGAAGAAAAATCGAACATCGTGCCATTGTCGGGTGGAATGGGATTATGGTCTGGCGCTGTGGTAAGTATTACACATTTTCTTAATATTGAAACTGAAATATTGATAAGAAATCCTGAGCCATTCCCTCAGGGAAAATATGGTAATTTCACAAATTCATACTTAAAGCCAAAAAATGTTTACTTAAGAAACACCCAAAATAGACAATTACTGACGAACGTCTTCAGATTCAAAATGTTTTATAAATTCAGATTCATAATTTGTCTAATTGCGTTCAAGGATTTCATGTTCCAAGCAAATGTATGCAGCATGAAGCCTATTTAGCGAGCCGTGACATCATCAGTGGCCCATATGATGATAACACACTCTATTGTTCTGATAGACAGAAATAGACAGTCACGACAGCACAGTTTTTGGCACAGGGTTTATTGGATGCAGATGTAATGTGATTGCCCGTTTTTATAATAGAGATGAACAAAGCATCCTGACAACTCCAGAAAGAAGTTTTAATGCTTCTATTACTTCATCTAATACGGGCCTTGGACGCATTATTGGCCATGACGAGTTAAATGACTTAGTTCGCCATTCAGTCGTCGTCGTTGTTGCTAGTGTTATTCAAAGTCTGAAACCAATGTATAGTAATTGGTGAGAACCATCATCTTTGTACTTAAGACATATAATATAAAGCATAGCGGGAGTCGAGCGTGTGAATTTTAACTGCCCATTATGGTTTATTTCTGTTACGGTCTCAGTTCACTCTCCCCCATCCCCTGGATCCACCACTGCATAATCAGTTTTCTTTTTTTTTTTTGCTAGATGATTGCAAGTGGGATAGCAGGCCTGATGGTGTGTGGAACCAAGCACAAAGCAGCGGTCAGTGTTGTACACCTCTAAGGTTTGCCTTTGCATATATTCCCTGTACCGAACAACAGTCATCTTTTATCGCATTCTTTTTCTTACAATGCTTATGATGTACGGCACAACTGTCTCGTTTTTATCTTGCTTATTTTGTTATTGCATCTGTCTCGTTGTTGTCATTTGCTCTTCTTGCTCACTTGCTCTCCATTAACATAAATATATCGCAGCTATCTTTATGTAACGAAGGTCACTTTCTTTTCAATAACACCCTCGCACATTCTCACGTTGCTTATGATCTTGTCGCAGATGTCTCTGCACTTCAATAACACACTCGCACATTCTCACGTTGCTTATGATCTTGTCGCAGATGTCTCTGCACTTCAATAACACACTCGCACATTCTCACGCTGCTTATGATCTTGTCGCAGATGTCTCTGCACTTCAATAACACCCTCGTACATTCTCACGCTGCTTATGATCTTGTCGCAGATGTCTCTGTACTTCAAGAACACCCTCGTACATTCTCACGCTGCTTATGATCTTGTCGCAGATGTCTCTGTACTTCAAATAACACCCTCGTACATTCTAACGCTGCTTATGATCTTGTCGCAGATGTCTCTGTACTTCAAATAACACCCTCGTACATTCTAACGCTGCTTATGATCTTGTCGCAGATGTCTCTGTACTTCAAATAACACCCTCGTACATTCTAACGCTGCTTATGATCTTGTCGCAGATGTCTCTGTACTTCAAATAACACCCTCGTACATTCTAACGCTGCTTATGATCTTGTCGCAGATGTCTCTGTACTTCAAATAACACTCTCGTACATTCTAACGCTGCTTATGATCTTGTCGCAGATGTCTCTGTACTTCAAATAACACCCTCGTACATTCTAACGCTGCTTATGATCTTGTCGCAGATGTCTCTGTACTTCAATAACACCCTCGTACATTCTAACGCTGCTTATGATCTTGTGACAGATGTCTCTGTACTTCAAATAACACCCTCGTACATTCTCACGCTGTTTATGATCTTGTCGCAGATGTCTTTGTACTTCAATAACACCCTCGTACATTCTCACGCTGCTTATGATCTTGTCGCAGATGTCTTTGTCCACCTTGTGCAGTAGTCAATAGTGTACAGAAGTCAACTGTTTCTTAGTATAGCACCCTCCACATGCTCACAGTATCTTGCTGATCTTGTTATTCCAGCTGTCCCTGTACATCGGAGTGGCCATCTTCTGCTTTATGATTTCTCTTGCTCAACTTGGGATCACGGCCTTCACCTACCACGTGCTAGCCTTACTGAAGGACGGCAAGTGCGTTAACAGCGGATTGACGTGTGAATGCGACGACGCTCATTTGGGCAAGCTGAGGCTAAGTAAGTCTCTTGTAACACATAACTCTACTATAGAACCCACATAAACAGGGCTAAAACTCTCTTGTAACACATAACTCTACAGCACATAACTCTACTGTAGAACCCACATAAACAGGACTAAAAGTCTCTTTTAACACTTAACTCTACTATAGAATCCACATAAACAGGACATGTTTGGACCTTCGAAATTGCCCGTTATATACGAAATACCTTATATGCAAGATAAGAATTACAAGAAGGAACAAGTAACCCTTTTATACGAGTCCCGTTTATGGGACCTCCACTGTGGAACTTGAGTTTTACTTTTGTTATATTTATTGTCATATTTACATTATCACGCTGAAGTAATATAAAAGCTGATGATAATAAAGGCGATTGTGAGAGGGGGATAATGATATTGATGAAGGTTATAAAATTTTGATGATGATGATGATGGTGGTGATTATGATTATGATAATGATGTTGATAATGATGATGGTATCCTCACACAATCTGGTGATTATTGGTCTTATCACTAACACCACTGAACGCGTCAGAATTAACATAAATTAACCAGAATATAATCAAATCGAATTCGGGACCTCTTATCAAGAACAACACACTCAAGCTTTATGTTTGCATGAGACTCATGTTTTGTCTTTTTAGCCTCCTCCCAATGCCCGGATGTCGCAGTGAACTATGATCCCTACAAGCCTCATCTCCTGGCGGTGATGATCATCTCCATCATCGCAATCTGCATCATCTTGTTGTGCGCTTTGATGGCACTTATCATCTCTTGCAACACTGAAAGGGTGAGTAGGATTTCCATGCCACGATTCACGGTTAAACCATCCTACTTCCTTGACGTGTACAATATTTCATGTATCATCCTCCTTTCTTGACATGTACAATATTCCACGAATCATCCTCCTTCCTTGACGTGTACAATATTCCATGGATCATCATCCTTTCTTGACGTGTACGATATTCCATGAATCATCCTTCTTCTTTGACGTGTACAATATTTCACGAATCATCCTCCTTCCTTGACATGTACTATATTCCATGAATCATCCTTCTTCCCTGACATGTACTATATTCCATGAATCATCCTTCTTCCCTGACATGTACGATATTCCATGAATCATCCTCCTTCCTTGACGTGTACAATATTCTACGAATCATCCTCCTACTTTGACGTGTACAATATTCCACGAATCATCCTCCTTCCTTGACATGTACGATATTCCATGAATCATCCTTCTTCCCTGACATGTACGATATTCCATGAATCATCCATCTTCCCTGACACGTACGATATTCTATGAATCATCCTCCTTCCTTGACGTGTACAATATTCTACGAATCATTCTCCTTCTTTGACGTGTACAATATTTCACGAATCATCCTCCTTCCTTGACATGTACGATATTCCATAAATCTTCCTTCTTCCCTGACATGTAAGATATTCCATGAATCATCCTTCTTCCTTGAAGTGTTCGATATTCAATGAATCATCCTTCTTCCTTGATATGTACGATATTCCATGAATCATCCTCCTTCCTTGACGTGAACGATATTCCATAAATCTTCCTTCTTCCCTGACATGTACGATATTCCATGAATCATCCTCCTTTCTTGACATAGTGTACGATATTCCATGAACCCTTTATTTACATGTACGATATTCCATGAATCATCCTTCTTCCCTGACATGTACGATATTCCGTGAATCATCCTTCTTCTTTGATATGTACGATATTCCACGAATCATCCTCCTTTCTTGACATAGTGTACGATATTTCATGAACCCTTCATTGACATGTACGATATTCCATAAATCATCCTTTCTTGACATGTACGATATTCCATGAATCATCCTTCTTCCTTGACATGTACGATATTCCATAAATCATCCTTTCTTGACATGTACGATATTCCATGAATCATCCTTTTTCCTCGACGTGTTCTCATAGAGTCTCGCAACCTCAATTTATTTCCAGCGCAAGAAGAATCAAGCGTCCGCTTTGCCTCCTAAAAGCAAAGGCTACGACAAGCAAGTGAACGACTCTCTTTGATTGACGTACGGGGAAATCAAGTTACAGCGGCCCTCTAGATGTATGCAAACCAACTTAAAAATTTCTGTTAACACCCGCGTATAAGAACTTAGAATTTGCAAGATCAGGCAGAAAAGGTTCTTATAAATTTGGGTACTTTTTGACAAATTTGGCTCTAAAGGTTCTTAATTGGTTCTTATTTTTTTTATATACAACGAACAATAACAGTTATTATAACAATCAATACTGAATACAACCTATAAGCCCATGTTGCATTTAACTACAGTATGCAATGCACCAAACATTTATAAAGAGTATCTTTTTTCTTTTGTTGTCAACCGTAAATCAGAATTCTGACAAATCATTTCAGTAGTCTTTTAAATAGGAACCTATTCTATCACAGCAGGCTGATTAGGTTAGGGAGGTAAAGCTGTTACCCATCCAATCTGATGACATTAAATGGAGTTTGTTGTTGCATATTCTTTTTATAAAACGTCAGTTTTATAAAAGAAAGAACACATATAGTGTTTTTCATATCATTCAGATAGCGCTAAAGATGACATTTTCGGATATAGCATCCATACAGCAATACCTTAAAAAATCGTGTTTGCTCTAGTTTTCCTGTCTATTTAAAGGACATTTTTGAAAAGGGCAGTAAAGCGCTAGTTACTGAAAGAAGTCTGTCAGTACTGTGGTTAATCACCGGCCGGTCATGGATATCCCGGAAGGCAAAGCTTTCATTTTAATGACATTAAATTTGCATGCGAGCGAGGTTTTTCTTTCTCTGTGCAGTTGAATGAAAAGAAAAGAAAAGCAAAATAAATTAAACTTACCTTGTATTTTTCTTGCTGTGATAAAAATTTGTTACAAAGAAGCTATTTTATGGGAAATTCAATAAGACCTTACAGATCATCGTATTGCCTTTTTTGATGTTAAAGAACTAACTGTTAAAGAATGCATTCTTTTGAATCTAGGGGAGGTATGTATTAAAACAAGGTGAATTCTGTAGCGTGTTTTTTTATCATTTTTTAGAGAAATTGACTTGTCTCCGGTGTAATAGCTACAGCTGACGTCATTCTCTCATTCCACATTCTCTGATTCCAATGGTTTCCATGGTCCCTGAGGTGCCTGCGGCATCTCTAGTTCACTCTGGTTTCTCTGGTTCTTATAGTTTCTCTGGTTTCTTTGTTTTCTCTAGTTCTTATAATTTCTCTGGTTCCTATAGCTTCTCTGGTTCTATAGTTCCTGTGGTTCACGCTGGTTCCTCTGGTTTCTATCTGGTTTCTGTCTGTTTCTCTTTGGTTTCTGTGGTTAACTCTGGTTCCTCTGGTTTCTCTCTGTTTCTCTTTGGTTCCTCTAGTTTGTCTGGTTCTTCTGGTTTCTTTGGTTCCTCTCGTGTCCTGTGCATTGATTAAGGGCCCCGTATACTTGACGCGTTTTCCTTTGAATCCGTATACTTTTCTGATACATTTAGGTGATTGTAACGCAACTTACACATAACGAAAAAGAAACGTAAAATGCAGTCTTTGATATGTATAGCAAGGCACGCGCGTGTCTAGTGGAGAGCAAAAGGAAAACTGCTTCAAGCAAGAAATCAGATCTGTCAATCTAGCTCATAGAGGCCTTTGTACTGCTCGGTTCGTAATATCTTTTATAAAATAAATATATGCCATACCTATGAATCCTGATTGGTTACAAAAACTAGTGCGGATTTATTCAATCATTGTCCGCGAGAAACGATGATTTTTTTAAAATTCTAAACGCATTTCTCATTTGATTGCACCAACGAATAGTTTTTTTACTGTGACAATTCGCAACAAGAGACAGACATGAAAAACCAGAGGAACCAAGCGAACTAAAGAAACCTGAAGAACCACAGAAACCACAGGAACACGAGAGGAACCAGAGAAACCAGAAGAACCAGAGGAACCAAAGAAACCAGTGGAACCAGGGAAACCAGAAAAAACAGAGGAACCAGATAGAAACCAGAGAAACTATTGGAACCAGAGGAACCATAGTGAACCAGAGAAACTAGGGAAACCAGAAAAACCAGAGGAACCAGAGAGGAACCATAGTGAACCAGAGAAACTAGGGAAACCAGAAAAACCAGAGGAACCAGAGAGGAACCAGAGTGAACCAGAGAAACTATAAGAACTAGTGAACCAGAGAAACCAGAGTAAACTAGAGATGCCGCAGGCAATTCAGGGACCATGGAAACCATTGAAATCAGAGAATTGGAATGAGAGAATGATGACGTCAGCTGTGGCTGTTACACCGGAGACAAGCCGAGAAATTCATCATCGGTGAGTGAATTCCAAGATGAATTTCAAGCAAAAAACATTTAAAAGTAGCAGGGGGTGTGACAATTAAAAGCATCGTTTGTCCTTTCTTCAGGTGGTCTCACATGTGACATTGTTGACATCGTCTTTCACATTTTCTTCAGATGCGCTACCATTTGCAAATGAAAATCCAAATGCCTTATTTCAGACAACAATATAGATAAACACCATTTATATAAAAACTTAAGTTTTGATATATTACACAACTCCCCCCTAAACTAGCCAAACGTTGTACAAGTCGCGCAGTGAAACCATTGCGGTGAAATATTAATTAGAAAGAGCCACTCCCCCTGAACCCAACTAAGAGGGCCCAATTTTTTTTCGGAGCCACAACCCTCCTAAATACCCCCACTCCCCCCCCCCCCCCTCCCTTCCGCTCCTACTCGGACAGAGTATTTTAGGAATACTTATTTTAGTTCACCTTCTCATGCACCTGAATTTCATCTTTGCGACATCGTTATCCAATTTGCATTTTCTTGTTCATAAAATGCAACTTATATGTATATGCCAATATTCTTTTGTTTTGAACTACTTCCCTCCTGTGGTTGATATTAGAAACAGCATTTTATCAGGTTCGTTCTTGAAGCTGATTGGCCAATTCAAACAAAAGGCTTCGCGCTTGAGTAACCGCGCCGAGTGAATGTGTTCGTGCGGAAAAAGCGACGGTATAGTGAGTGTAGATCGTAAGAAGCGACATCGTCAACGAGAAAACGACTATGTCACAAATACAAGGGAGCTCCACCAGATACGCCTTAATATTTGGGCTCCTTATCTTGGCATGCGGCATAGCGGTGACAGTGTGCGGTAGCGTCTGGCTCTGGCATGGAGGGTATTATGGATATGGAATTTGGTCTGGAATCCCGGTAAGTCGAGATGCTATCAACGGACCTGTTTGCTCGCTATGCTGAATGACATATGACGCGCTCTATGTACACAGTTCAACTTGATAGCAAGCGGATTTAATCGAGTTTGCTATCAACTATAGTCTAAGCGTGATGAAGAGACCGTTATGTAAACTATCAAAATCAAACTACAAGTTAAAAACAAGTTCGTTTAAAATGCATACTCAAAAGTGCTTATGCGTAGAACGTTATGCTAGTAGGTCGCTCGGTTAACGGAAGTTTACTCATTTTTTTTACGAAAAAAAACTTGCACTGGCTTCGAGTCTTTAGTAAAAGACGAATAAGCAAGTTTCGTTTATACTTTAGAATTGACTGAGTTCCTCGAACGCATTGAAGCGTCTAAAATAATTCAGTTACGATAACTTAGAACGCTAAATAACAAATGCAAAACATGAGTCCTTAAAGAATTGTAAACAAAAAGACAAGTGTAGCACTGCGCCATATAGAATTTTCAAGCATTTGTTTGTGTTCCTCGATTTTTAGGAAATGGAATGCACGTCGCTTGTGCTGAATAATCATTTGCAGTGAAAACAATAAGACATGATTTTTAAAACATGCACGCAACGTTGGTTTGCGAAGACGCCTGTCTCGAGGCATTGGGTGTATTAAAAAGTTATGCAAAAATTCGTGCTTTGCCAAAATACGTTATCAAATTGCGTTAAATGCGCTCAAAGCGATTCTCAAGGAACTGTTATATAATTTATGCCCTAGGTGCACATATATCGTAATTACATGCCAAAAGTCAAGGCTTGTGTGAGCTTCTAAATGTAGGCAACTTCAAGGAACAATTATAACTTAATTGATAGGAAGGACAAAGCATAATCTTATGCAGTATTTTGTGGGAGTCTAAGTTTGAGGATTCTACGCGATGACTCATACAGCTTTATTCATTTGTTTTTATAACCAACATTCTCTTTTTATTACGTAATATTCGAGCTGTTATATGAAAGTGACTAAATTATCTTGGAGAATCCATCGTTTTGGGACAGGACTATAAGATACTCTACGGTGCAAATGTTTCGACGTTTTATTGCATGGCTTTAGGAAATGTCAAAAATATAATTGTGCTCTGAATTCAATGTATAAGGGGGGAATATATTTATCGCTAGTAAAAGGGAGCGCTTGCGAAGCGTGCCGTGACTTTCTAACGGCTTTCAAAAGTACACGCCCTATGGAAGTCACAGCAAATGTTTAAGATAGCATGCCTTCAATTGTCAAATAGGTAGATCACTTACTTGAATTGTGAATGTATTCTAAAGATAACTGCTTGTGTATGGTTTGGCATTAAGACTCTGTTTGTCCGTCACACATTTGGTTTTTGGAAATGCTTCCCCGTTATAAGGTCTAGTATACGTTATAGGTTAAATGCTTTTGTGCTCTTAGAAAATTTTTAAGCAGTAGCCAGAATCTTCCATCATTTTGATGGAAACTTTTATTTTCGTTTGCTTCGGAACCTCAAAACGTAAGCAGATATAATACCGGTGTTTTCATGCTTCGGTTATGATGTGTACTAATCGAATACGAGTCACGTAACTCATATGATTTCTATGTGCTGTTATAAATTTTCAATTTCAATCGATTTCGATTCAGTGTCACGTCTGAAGGGAACGCTTCTAAGGACATAGTTTTCTAGGATATAAGCTTAAAAAAATTACTATTGCCATACCACGCACTATACACTATCGTCAAACGCAAAAACGTTTTAAGAGACCTACCCACTTGGTGGAAACAAATATACTATGGTAATGATCTTTATTGAGATTGAGTATTAGACCGGAAACAACGGACCGATCTCTGGTCACGACACTTGCTTTTTATACTGTTACCCAATATTAGCAAAAGTTCCGCATCTTCACGAAAGTTTCTCTAGTCGTCACAATGGGGAGCAATGGAGTGACTTGTTTTTGTGATCCCTATGAGTTTAAAAACAAAAACCGTGTAAGAACGACTTGCGACCAGGCTTCTAGAAATTATTTTTAAGCGAAATGCATTGGAAGACCGTTGAGCCTAAGCCGAAATATCCTTAAAGGATGGTCCTTTTTGATGCCGCTTCAAATTTCACAAAACATTGTGGTGCCTGTTTGACGATAATCATAATATCCAACTTTAGATACCCCTATTTCAAATAACGTTGTCAGTGCAAATGGCGATTGTCAAATGGTAGTTCTATCAAAAAATGCCATGGAACTAATCAAATTTCTACTGACTGTAGAAACATGCGGATAATTTCTGCGATTATATTACTTATCATCATTATTCTTACAAAAAATTATACCCATAAGCAGTTATTGGTCTTAGAACTGCCATTTGCCAATTGTCATTCGCCATTTGCACTGACAACGTTTATTGAAATAGACGTATACCATGTCAAGGCCCTTGCGGGCCTCGAAATATGGGAGGGGGGGGGGGACAATACAGAAACATTAGGAAAATATTGGGGGGCACAACCACGCCCTTACTGGTCATTTCCTTTCATTTTTTTAAATATTGGGGGGGGGGCATACCCCCATTGTCACACCCCCTGCTACAGCCCGGCATTTTATGGGCCCTTATTAATTGCCGATTCAAGAAGTGCTATATCAAAACGTGTCCTTTTTACAGGTAATTCACCACGGCATGTTAGTTGGTTCCTAGCGCTAACCCAGGAATAAAATGGCTATCTTGACATTTGATTGTATAAAAAAGGGCATTTATCCCTGGGTTATCGTTCACCTGCTTTCTAGGAACCCGGCCCTGGTAAAAAATTGTTGCTTTTGCTTAGTGACTATGAAAGTGCAATCAATTACCAATCACTAACCATAACGTTTCCTTTTCTAGCTGATGTTTGTTGGGGCCCTGGGAATCTCTGCGATGTCAAGAAAGAAATGTGCGGTAAGTGGGAAAACATCACAGCATTTTGCACTTTCTTCGGCCGCAAAAGACACATAAACAGAGATTCTCGTGTAACAATTGTTTTTTTCTGTTTGTTGATTTCTCCGTCCCTTTCATCGACAATAATGACCTTTGTTGGTGGAGCTACCGGTTTACTTGTTTGCTGTTACAAGGTCTTCACAAAGTGTGTAAAGATATCTTCCAGCACTAACTAGCTACATCTGAGTTACACCAATCCCGTACCCAGGATTTTTCTTTGGGGGGTGCGAAATCAGAATGAGTGGGGCTAATTTTTCTAGGGTGGGAGAGTTTTCTGATTAAAATCTGACCACCCCCGAAGGGGGCGGAGGGGATTTTATTTATGCATTTATTTATCTAGTTATTAAAATTGGTACTTGCCATGTGAAGCTCGCACCGTCGAAAACCCGAAAGTGCGACGAAGGATGCCGACGAAAGTTCGAGCCGTATGATGTACGGCTTGCCGACAATGCGAGCCGTATGATGTACGACTTGCCGACAATGCGAGCCGTATCATGTACGACTTGCCGACGAAAGTGCGAGCCGTATCATGTACGACTTGCCGACGAAAGTGCGAGCCGTATCATGTACGACTTGCCGACAATGCGAGCCGTATGATGTACGACTTACGGCTCAACCTATTTTTTAAGCTTTGGATAACGTCTCTGGCACTAAGGGTGAACACAAAGCTTCTCAGCTAACGGCTTTTATTTTTTCACAGTTCCACTCGTACGTAGTGTTCGCCATTATCATCGCTATTGTGGCGGGCGTGCAGGCCGTGATTGCAGGCACGGAGTATAACATATGGAGACAGTTTATAGGCCCAAGAAAGTGCAGTGTCTCGGGCGGCTTTTGTCAGTGCCAAGGAATGGAGAGCGTCAGAATTAAAGACAGTAAGAACAGTGTTGGATAACCTATGTACCATTCGGACGAGATGTCATATTGCACCACTCACTTAAACACCACTGTGTGTTTGTTTGGTTTGTTTGTTTGTTTGGGGTGGAGCTTAGATGAGTATTGACCGCTCATAGTATTTCCATAGGATACTTTTGCTTCTTTTTTGGTTCTTGTCCAACGGAACATTTTAAGCTTTTACAAGAATCTCTTGGCTTTTATGTGATGTCGATAAAGCGTCAGCCCCATTTTCTACCAATAAAAAAATACTGGGGCTCGCATATATATAGGCACGCCCGCGCGCTCCCTTTTTCATTTCTTTCTTGTTTCCTGTTTTGAGGGTGGGTTGGGGGAAGATGCATTCTTAAGTAAAATACAAACATACTTGTGCTGCCTTTTTTGCAGTGACGACGTGTGATTGGATTCCTTCTATCAACATGATTCTTATCGCTATGACGGTTATGTCTGTCCTCGGAGCCATTCTGTGCCTCGCCGGAGCCATCGTAGGATGCATTGGTCTCAGCACGGTGCCTCAGTCGGTAAGTGACGTCATCTTAGACACGGAGATAGTGCTCCTCTGCTCTATCATTTTTTCGACTCGACGTTTTCTGCATGTTGGAAGAATTCAGCATTCACTCGGTTAACACTTACTACCGAGATTGAGCCCATAATTTGCCCTTCGAGGCTTTCCATCAATATGAGCTTAAACATTTATAAATGCATTTATACATTTTTAAGCCAAAATATTTGAAAGTGTGGTTCGATTTATTGTTGTCTGCTCCTAAAGACAAGCGTCATTCCGTCATTTCTTTTGTTGATATACTAACCTGGACTTCACACGCTTCGACCAACTGACCACCCTCTAGAGCGATAAGGAACGGGCCATGTATTTCAATCAAGGGTGTTGGCTGGTGTGCATACTTGCTAAAGTCCTTATCCGAGCAGACGAGGGATTCATATAGCCTTTCTATTATCTCTATATTCTATTTAGAAATGGTAGTCCTAGATTCTTTTCAAATCTTTTATCCAAATTTTATTTGATAGGAGTTTTTTCCTCTCCTTGCTATTAGGTTCCGACTACATTGAAAAGACAGCAAAAAGCATCAGCCGAGACGCTGACGCGTCTAAATCCGAAGGAACCAATCAAATACAAATTGGACGACGATTTGGAAAAGAAAGGCTCGAAAGACAAGTACATCGATCGCTACGACAACCACAACGACAAAAGGGATTACGACAAAGACACTTACGATCAACGGGACGGTCGCGCCGACCGACGCGATTCGTACGATGATAAGAATAGACGAGACTACGATAACGAAAGGGACCGTAATTATGACCGCGACATGGACCGCGATCGTTACCGCGATCAGGACCGCGACCGTGACTATGACCGAGACCGTGATTATGATGACCGCGATCGTTATTACGATGACCGCGATCGTTATTACGATGACCGCGATCGTTATTATGATGACCGTGATCGTGATTATGATGACCGCGATCGGGATTACGACCGTGACTATGACCGCGACTATTACCGCGATCGCGACCATGACCGAGATAACCGCTATTATGAGGATGACAGACGATCAAGACATTCATCATACAGTGACAAGGAAATCGACACCAAGACATACCTGTAGCGCGATCATTTATAAGCGCGTTCTTGTTCGTCACATGTATAAATGTTTGGCCACCGAATCCAAGCCAATAGCGTCGTGGTACAGATAAATAAATTGCCCGAAAACTATTATTCAGGGATCCCACACGGTCATACAAACACTCACGAGAAGGGAATGGGCCGATAATCTTGCAAGCCACTTTGGCTAAGCCATTGCAGGCAAGTGGATCTAGTACACCAGAATAGTTAAGCATTCATCCTAGATTTAGCAAAATTTTATTTGGACTTTTACGTGTATGTGTCACTTTATATCATTTACTATTTAGGCAGTTTCGTAAGTGGTTTTAAATCATAGTGTTTTTAATCTCGAGAAATGACAGTAGCTATTTAGCCAGGGGTGGTTAGCATTCCTTTCGATTTTGTTTGAAGCAAGATTTTATTTACGTGTTACGTGTCACTTTATACAATGTAAAATTTAGGAAGTTTTCATAAACTGGAAATATTCGGTTGCATAATTGTTCTAACCATGAGAGCGCGATTGTCGATGAATACTCGGCTTCATTCGCTCAGGACACGTGCCCACAATTTGAGATGCCATTGGCTCTACACATGACACGTGTCCAAAATATCGATGCCTCATTGGTTTAACACAAGACATGTGATCAGAATACTGGGATCTTATTGGTTCAGTAGACGACACGTGATAACATAGTAATTATCACTGCACTGAGAGTTTCCATCTCACCTTCAATCATTGTCCTACCCAGTACAACCGTAGTTTTCCTACAAAAAGTCACACAAGGACAATATGAGTATCCCTATTTAATAAGGATTTTAGAGTTTTCGGAACTGTCTACAAGATATTTTTCTTAAACAACAATTAAGTTGTTTTACGTCGACAATTGTGCACGTTTTAGACTTTTATCACTACCGTCAAGATTTTAGACAGCTTGAAAGTAACTGTAAAATAATACGTACAGCAAATACTGTAAAGGGAGACTTAGAGAAGCAATGATCATAATGTTCTGGGGAAAAAGTTTAATACACTTTTGCCCCTTCCCACCCCCCCCCCCCCCCCCTAGAGGATACCATACAGTGATATCTGGCTATTATGAAATTGCACACATAAGTTTGTATTTCAATATAAAATGGAAAAAATAACCTACTAAGGGCAATAGTGTATAGGACAGTATATTGTAAAGTTAAGCTGAAAAATAGCTGTAAACGTTGATATTTTCTCGAGCTGAAATTTCTGCGCTTTTCCAGTTCCATGTAAATTGCCGGTAATAAACCAGATATTCGTGGCAGTTCATCAGTTTTATTTGCTAAGGGGGAGTGCGTTACCATATGGAAAGTAAAGGATAGGATTTGAAGATCCTTCAATAAGAAATTATTCATTTTTTGGCCGTGTTTACTACGATTGTGTATGCATTTACAACTCATTGATATCAAACTGTAAACGTCGAAATACTTGCGCTAGGTTCATACACAAGTCAATTTATATTTTGTAAAAAAAAAATAAGTAACATTAGAAACAGTAGAAATTTTCCAATAAAAATGTAAGAACAAGAGAAAATTGAGTGTTTCGTCATCCTTATCGTAAGAACCTCGGCCCGAGCAAAGTGGAGGCTGTGTTTATCAGATGCACGTCTACTTTGCGCACTGGTTTTGTGTTTTTCTTAATAGACCAACCTGTTGACTTGCACCCTAAAGCACCCCAAAGATTAACGAGGGGTCTTCAAGGTTAGCTTCCCTCTTCTAGTGGCATATGTCATTCATTATTTTCCGTGAAAACTCCCGCAATAGCCCAGTCTTTCACCGCGAATATCTTGGATTTTTCCACGGTCATCAAAATAGAGGGTCCCATAGATGGATTCGAGAGTTTTTTATGTGCACTACACTATCGATAATAAACACACAAAAAAATCGAAAATCGCCACTAATTTGCAGCCTGTTTACACGCGCGATTTCCCTGCTAGCAGAGGCCTCTTTTCTTTGTATTTCGCTGGGCTGGAGTTCGCAAGGAAAAGAGACCTCTGCCATGGGTCGAAACTGTTTTCGTTGCGCATGCGTAAGCGTTTCTAAGGACCGCATGACGTGCCAAAACCCGTACCATCGCGCGAAAGCCGTCAATATGCTAATTTTTGTCGCAAATTATGAATCAAACCCCGGTTAGTTCTCCTCTTCAAAAAAACAACAACAAACAAACAAACAACTATTCAATTTCAATCACCTAAAACGTCACTAAAAAAATCGAACAGCAAACACAGCAAAGACGAGTTTTTTCTTGTTTGTGGGATAAATTCCAAGACATCTGGGCAGGCGATTTTTTTCAATGTAAATATCGCACAGTTGGACTCGAAGAAAATATTACAAAACTTTTTGGTCAACTTAGATCAGCTAATTCTAGAAGAATATACAAAAGCTGTAAACGGTAGATTGACTCGTTAGTCAAACGAGAGAAAATTCTGAATAAAGACAAGGCATTGAATGGCTTCTTACACCGAACATCTTTCTCATGACTAAAAAAAAAAACGGAAAAAATTTGAATTCTGCGATGCCAGAAAAAAATTCTAAGAATCTATCGCATTTCATTTCTCTAAGGATACGGCTTATTTCTCTACTAATGATTGTGCTTTTCTTCATTTTTCGTTTATTTTTGTTTTCTCGGTGTCTGGAGGCGTTCAAGGCAGCTGACACCATAACCTAGGCTTTTTAACGAATTAGAAAATGATAATCAAAATTTAAAAGTTCTATCTAAAACATTTCGGCAATAACAACGGCGCATTATATGCCTAGGAAAAACAAAGACTGAAAGATATTTTATTCAAACTACGGCATCCAATATAAATTTATTTTCTGCGGTACAAAAAAATCAAAAATATAATTATTATTCAATCTATAATCGTGTAAAGAATTCGAAATAAATAAAGCTTTTTGACACTGACCTTTTAATATCATTTAATATTTTTTTTTTGGTTCGTCAAATTGTTGTTCATACATAAAGGTATGGGAAAATATGAGTTGACCCGATACAAAGCCTAGAAAAGCAATGGGCCTTTAGACGTTTTATATTAAGCAAGCCAGCTTGAGTAATTAGAAGGAATAAATTGACACGCACAGCAAGTTGTTTTTCTTCGCTATTTTCAAGCCAGATGTTACTTGCAATATAAAAAGGTTTGTTAGAAAGTAGGACGCAGTCGAATTCGCGAAGAAATGTGGACTACAGAAGTAAATCCCGGAGTGACTAAAAAGGTAGCGATGTTGTCTGCGTTTAGTGGAAGCTTGGCTTTGATTGACAGCGTGTGCGGCTTCGTTCTCCTGGGATACAATGCAACGTCAGGAGACGGACTCTGGTCAGGGCTTGGGGTGAGTACCGAAACAAATAATCCACATCTTGTCTTGTATTACATGCATCTGTAACATTCTGTATGAAGTAGTAAGCTAGCCTATTCAGTGCCAAAGATGTCATCCATGCTATCCCAATAGACCACATCTCTATTCGATATTTTTTTCTTCTTCAACGATTTAGTCATTAAAGTAAAATTTTGATAATACTAATAAAAAGAATCGAATGCCTTGTTTTTCGAAAATCATTTGAAATTCATAATACAATATTATTCTTCTCTAATTCACAATTGCGTGCCGGAAACTTGCCTCCAAAACTAATCAAATTTCGTGTCCATGACAACAGTCAACAGAAATGCTTCAAAAAAGCAGTTTAGTTCGTGCTCACGACAATATCTCAAGTATTGATACGAATAAATACAAAAAGCCGAAATAGTCGTGAAGAATGAATACAATACACCAAAAACTAGAATTCCACTCTGCTAAATTTTCGTCTTTAATCAGACCTCTTCTTCTTCTCCTTCTCATTAAAGAAGAAAATTTGGCAGAGTCGATTTCCAGTTTTTGGTGTCAAGTAATGCTATACTTCCAATGTCACTCCCCCAATGTGAGCAAAACATGCATCTGTTTTTTTAATAAAGCATATCGAATGGATCTTAGTAGTGTCTCATGTAAGTCAGAGTTTATTTTGGCAAATATGTCAGTCTAAAATGGGTTTATATTTAAATACAGCGAAGTAAGAAGTCCTTTTTGATATGATGACTATGAGACTATGATGTGGTTTTGGTTTATTCCTTCTTTGTGAGATAATCAAAATGTTTTATCACCACAGATGGCCGTCTCCGCCGTACTAGGTATCCTTCTTTGGAAATTCAGACTCAAGGCAATCGTAAGTCGCAGGAATTCCTTAATTTAGCTAGCTCTATATGATGGGGGTGATCCAGAACGGTCCACATCTCAATCTCGTTAAACACGAGATTCCGCTATAAAACGGAAGGCTCCTCCCACCCCCGGGCTCAAGAACAATCAGTTATCAATCAGCCATCAACTGATCAATGAGTCGACATGTCAGAACAATATTGCTCTCTGGTCAAATGTCATTTTCTAAACCAAATTAAATATCATTCCTTGACTTGTCCACCTAAAATGTTCCTATTTATAGTAAAATAATGCTATAAGATGTGCGTGCTCTAAAATACGATTATTTTCATCACAGCGCGAGAATATTTTATGCAGCTGCGTTAGACTACCGACAGTGCAAAATTTGAAATTTGAGTGGACAGCAAATCACTAATTTACCAATCTCTAATCAACCTCTACACAACCGTTTTGTTACCTGTGCAAAGACAGTTTTTTCCAACCGACTGAGGCTCAGAGATAGGCAATTTTACAGGAGACTTATAATTTGTGACTGCTAGCGTGGCAGTGTTCTGATTATAATTGCAAATTCGAGCCCGGGGGTGGGAGGAGCTTTCCCTTTTATAGCGGAACCTAGATATCGTAATTTTTATTGAGCTTAAGTTCAGGATTGCAATGCATAAACGACTCTAATGGCTATTATTGATAGCTGTGAGCAGTGACCTGTTTAGATATGCAGTATTCTCAGATAATTGTTTTTTTTGTGTGTGAGAACTTCTATAAACTCGGATTTGAACGCGGCGATTTGTCGGGCAGATTTTATAGATTGTCGGCCTCTGCGTCGGTCTGTGAAGAGTGAAAAAATATCGAGCCCGACACCAAAAATTTAAAGAATCATACCACTTACACTTAACAAAACCAGGCGGGCACACTGGCTTACATAATCCATGCCAACTTGTTGTTTTGTGTACAGATGGTGGCGTTTCTGGTTATCAATGTTTTGCTCGTAGTGGCGATGTCGGTACAGGCAGTGTCGGCAGGTATCGCGTATCACCTATGGTCGCGGCTTCGCAGCGCCACCAACTGTAGGATCTCGCTCGGACGATGCCGATGTACGACAGAAGACGGGCAAAGCCCACCGATTGATGGTAAGAACGAGGTGTCTGAAAAAGAGATCCGAAAAAGATGAAGTTTAGATTGAGTAGCTTGTCAGCTGTCTCATGGGGATTATTTTAGTTTTGTTTCGTAATTTTTGAACGCACAAAGACCAAGTTTCATATGATCCAGTACTCCTTGACCCTTTGCGCACCACAGGGTTCCCAATATTTTAAAACAAAACATTTCCGAATAACAAACGAAAGATTTGAAATTGAATACCGGTAGGTTCAGCTGTAACGCTTTATGTGCTTTTCTCCAGTTGCCACTTGTGATCTATTGAGCCTGTTCGACACTGGGTTTTTGATTCTGTGCGTTGCCTCTTCATTCGGGGTGATTGTGGCGCTGATTGGGGCCACGCTCGGCTGCCAGACTGCCTGCTGCGACAAGGAGGTGAGTAAACGAAGGTATAAAATGCGGAGGATCTGGTCCAATTCGTCCTCTTCACCAATGCGGGGCGGCGAACGGGGAGAGACAGGGGTATACTTGCACCCCTTCCACTTTACATTTTTTAAAACTATATCCCTATTTCAATTCCCAGGTATCCATCCCCCTTCGAAATTACAATCCCCCACCCCCCCATTTGTTTTTTTAAACTATATCCCTATTTTAAATCCCAGGTGCCCCCTTCAAAATTACACCCCCCACCCACTTATGGGACCCTTCGGCCGCCCCTGTTCACGTTTGACCGTGTCATGTGCGGGAATGACGACTTAGACCAGGCAAAAGTGCCACAGGTCCTTGTTTAATCCCTCTAGGTGTGATCCTCAACCCTCTAGGTGTAATCCTCAAACTTCAGGGTGATTCCCAACCCCCTAGGTGATCCTCAACCCTCAAGGTGATCCCCTACTCTTTAGGTGATCCTCAACAGTCTAGACAATCCTCAACCCTCTAGGTGAACATCAACCCTCAAGGTGATCCTCAGCCCTCTAGGTGATCCTCAACCCTCTAGGTGATCCTTATTAACCCTCTAGGTGATCTTTAACCCTCTAGGTGATCCACAACCCTCTAAATGATCCTCAAGCCTCTAGGTGATCCTTAACCGTATAAGGTGATCCTCAACCCTCTAGGTGATCCTCAACCCTCTAGGTGATCCTTAACCCTCTAGGTGATCCTCAACCCTCTAGGTGATCTTTAACCCTCTAGGTGATCCTCAACCCTCTAGGTGATCCTCAACCCTCTAGGTGATCCTCAACCCTCTAGGTGATCCTTAACCCTCTAGGTGATCCTCAACCCTTTAGGTGATCCTTAACCCTCTAGGTGATACTCAACCCTCTAGGTGATCCTCAACCCTCTAGGTGATCCTCAACCCTCTAGGTGATCCTTAACCCTCTAGGTGATCCTCAACCCTCTAGGTGATCTTTAACCCTTTAGGTGATCCTTAACCCTCTAGGTGATCTTTAACACTCTAGGTGATCTTTAACCCTCTACGTGATCCTTAACCCTCTAGGTGATCCTTAACCCTCTAGGTGATCCTTAACCCTCTATGTGATCTTTAAACCTCAATGTGATCCTCAACCCTCTAGGTGATCCTTAACCCTCTAGGTGATCCTTAACCCTCTAGGTGATCTTTAACCCTCTAGGTGATCCTTAACCCTCTAGGTGATCTTTAACCCTCTAGGTGATCCTTAACCCTCTAGGTGATCTTTAACCCTCTAGGTGATCCTCAACCCTCTAGGTGATCTTTAACCCTCTAGGTGATCCTCAACCCTCTAGGTGATACTTAACCCTCTATGTGATCCTCAACCCTCTAGGTGATCCTTAACCCTCTAGGTGATCCTCAACCCTCTATGTGATCCTCAACCCTCTAGGTGATCTTTAACCCTCGAGGTGATCCTTTACCCTCTAGGTGATCCTCAACCCTCTAGGTGATCCTCAACCCTCTAGGTGATCCTCAACCCTCTAGGTGATCCTCAACCCTCTAGGTGATCCTTAACCCTCTAGGTGATCCTCAACCCTTTAGGTGATCCTTAACCCTCTAGGTGATCCTCAACCCTCTAGGTAATCCTCAACCCTCTAGGTGATCCTCAACCCTCTAGGTGATCCTTAACCCTCTAGGTGATCCTCAACCCTCTAGGTGATCTTTAACCCTTTAGGTGATCCTTAACCCTCTAGGTGATCTTTAACACTCTAGGTGATCTTTAACCCTCTACGTGATCCTTAACCCTCTAGGTGATCCTTAACCCCCTAGGTGATCTTTAACCCTCTAGGTGATCCTTAACCTTCTATGTGATCCTCAACCCTCTAGGTGATCCTTAACCCTCTAGGTGATCCTTAACCCTCTAGGTGATCTTTAACCTCTAGGTGATCCTTAAACCTCTAGGTGATCTTTAACCCTCTAGGTGATCCTTAACCCTCTAGGTGATCTTTAACCCTCTAGGTGATCCTTAACCCTCTAGGTGATCCTTAACCCTCTAGGTGATCCTCAACCCTCTAGGTGATACTTAACCCTCTATGTGATCCTCAACCCTCTAGGTGATCCTTAACCCTCTAGGTGATCCTTAACCTTTTGGGTGATCCCGAATCCACTAGGTGATCTTTAATCTGCTATGATCTTAAAACAACTAGGTGATTCCCAAACTACTATTTGATCTCCAGTTCATGCGTAACGAGTGGCACTATTTCATGGATTTCAGGATGATGAGAGTTACGAGGAGAGGGGAAACGAGCATGAGAAGCCAAAACATTCCATTGAAGAAACGACTTGCTCCTCGATCGAGCAAACAAAGACAACGATGTAGGACCTCTAGAAAACTGTTGTCCTGCACGACATCATTTTGTGGTTAAAAGGTTGAAAAACTAAATGCAAGTTTAGGAAAAGGGAATCAAATCAACACAAGGTTGAAGTGGTAAAGACAGAAGCTTCACTCATTAGCCCTCGTTGGAACTTCTTTTGCTCGGATATAAAACATACGACTTCAACCTTTTGATGATGTATTGCCAATTCCCTAGATGCCTATGGCGCAGTAACATTGCAAAACACTTACACAGAATTAAAGGATATAAAAAATCATGGGGTTTGAGCGTGTTCTGTTGATTTACGGTCAACTCAGTTCCGTGTGAAGATTGTGAAGCATTGAAGGAAAAGATGCAAACGTTTTGTGCCCAACCCTTATCGGAGTGTACTTTGGTTCCAGAAAGACTTTCGAGGCTCTGGAATCAGGGTAATCGGAGTGCTTACGCGGGGTGACCTTTGGGGTGAATGCTGGATCTTCGGGCATGATCTGTTTACGGCGAGGGGCGTGGGAAGGCTTACAAGATAAAATTCAGAGCGAAATTTTGGAACCGAAGGTCCGTGGACCTCCCCTGTTTAAATTTCTAAAACTTTTTTTCCTCCTCCCCTCCCCCAAATTGTTCCATATATATTACCAATTTTCTGATGCTTTTACCCCCACCCCCCTTTCCATCTTATACATTTACGTAAAGAATTAGTCCAATTAATCAAGAATCAATATACGTCAAAAAGGGGTCAACATCGGACTAATTGCAACATAAGGTTTTTTAACGGTTTCCTGCACAGAAAGTATTCCTCTATAACATACTAAAAGTCTAAAAAATCGGAGCAGGCAAAGACTCCGAAAACGGGATCGAATTTGAGAACCCACAGGGTTCCCAAATCATAAAAATAATGAAAAAATACTTCAGAAAAAAAGGAATTTATACCACTATAGATCACTAGCATAGAGTATATATTTCTACACGATTAGGATAATATTTAACTGCCCTATTTACCGGCATATAATCCGCACCCGAATTTTCAAGGCCTTAAAAAATCAAAAACCCGCGTATAATACATAGGCCTTTCTCGATTATGCTCTTCATCCTCCACTTTACCTGGCATACTAAGCATTTTCTTTCGTTAACTTTTCATATGGCTTTTTATACCTTCCAGTTTCAATTGCTAGCTTGTGATTACTTAGCCTGAATTTAGTAAGGCAATCCTACTGTCCTATGGTCAATATTTTTTACGTCCGTTAGATAATCTTCTAAATTGTGGGACAGTTTAAATTTTCTGAGCGTACGCAATTCGTTCTTTTGGGTTTGGTCTTTTCTGTTGTCATTTTGACAAGAGCTGAGCCATGTCTGTTGTTCAATGTCATAAAGCCTTTGTTGAAAAAAAAAAACCTGTATGTTGCTTCAGTCAGCCAAATATCGCTCCTACCCGCAAGGTCTAGTATTTGTTTAATTTTTCTGCCAAAATTTCTTGTTTTCATATAGATATGGCAGAGAATGCTTTGCGGGAGAGTTTTTCGTTATTCCCATTGTTGTTTGAAAGTTTATGCCAAAGTTTGATCGCTCTACACTTTCCTTTTGTTCCGAGAGGGAATCGTCCTAATTCAGCCCTACACGCGTTCGAGCTACAGTATCGGCTTACGCCGAGAAGCCATTTTAGAAACTTAGTGTGGACCATTTCTATCTTTCTTACTTTCCAAATTAAAATTTCCATAAGGGCAAAAATGGAGTCCAAGGTACTTATAACTTTTGACATTTTATAGGTTCCGTAAAAGATTCGGTATTTATTTATAGTTTTCCCAGAATTATTAAAAATCATTACTTTTGTTTTGTCTAAATTGATGGACAGTTTGGATGCTTTGCAATATACTTCGAGACTATTCAGATATTCTTGCAGGCCCTTTGCTGATTCTGATATTTTAACTAAGTCGTCGGCATAATGCAACTTAATGGCACACCGTTTAGGTCAATATCATTTCAGCATTTTTAATTTAGTTTTTCTGGGAGGTCGCTAAGGTGAAATTTAAACAACTTTGGCGAAATTATGCAGCCTTCTTTCACGCCTGCGTAGCATCGAAAGGATTCAGTTATTAAGCTTCCAATTTTCATAGATGACTTGTCATTTGAGTAAAGTGGTTGAATTATGTCGAGGAAACGCCCAGTAACACCTACTGTTTTATGTTTTTCAAATAGTTTCGCCCTAGGGACGCAGTCGAACGCTTTCTAAAGTCCACGTAGCACGCAAACAGGAAGTTGTTTGTTTTCTTGGCTTTCGCCTTGACATGCTTGTCAATTAGTGACTCCAGAGCAAAAATTCTGTCTATTGTTCCTTGCTCTTTCCTAAAACCACATTGTTCTGTTTTCAAAATGCCCTTCTCCGTTAGGAGATTGTATAATCTTTTGTTCATAATTGACATAAAACCTTTGCTTAACGTGGATCGTTTTGATGCTCTTTAGACATTCGTTAAATATGTTGTCCGCGCCTGGTGCCTTCCCAGATTTTAGTTTTTCTATGGCTTCTATAATTTCTTCCTCGCTTATTCTGTAGTCCAGGGGCCCCTCCCGATAGTTTCCATAGTTTCTATCGGGCTGTGTTCAAATTTTTGAAGTGCTGAAAAATTTTTCCCCCATTTTCAGTCTCAATTGGGGGCGCTTTTGTTGACTTACCTATATGGAAACAGGGTAGTTTCTTGGCGTTACGGAGCACCAGCACCAAAAACACAATGGAACAAAAGCCAAAAACAAAGACCTTAGAACGAGACAATGAAATAGAGTACAAAGGCCTTGAGCACCAAAAACACAATGGAAAAAAAAGCAAAAAACAAAGACCTTAGAACTAGACAATGAAATAGAGTACAAAGGCCTTGAGCACCAAAAACAAAGACCTTAGAACGAGACAATGAAATAGAGTACAAAGGCCTTGAGCACCAAAAACAAAGCTCTCCGTGACACCAAGGAATACCCGGAAACAGTCTTAGATAAATGCTCTTTGTGGCATCTTTTGTGGGGGGAGGGGGGGGGGGTAAACCCCTAAAACCTCCCCCTAAATCCGCTCCAGCGGCATGACCAGATTGAAAGGTAGACTCAAAAAAGGCTCAGCACAACATTGTATTTTCCCATTATTTACAGTTCCATTATCGATTTAACTTTACATGCCAAGCCAATAGAGTTCTGATTCATGTACGTCGCAATTCTGCTACCGAATCTAATCATATGGAAATTTGGGCACATGAACGGTGTTATGATTTGTGTAACAGACCCCGGTACGGCAGAAGCGCGACTTATGAATCGGGTCTAAATTACGAACTATCAAGTAGAATACATATAATTATCAATCTGAATACAATCTTAAGATAAGAAATACAATTTTGGATAAACTCGACGTACCATAATCTCTCTATAAAACTGAACGCTTTTTTATTATCCTATTAACATGATTATATCAAAGGTATGTGAAACTCTATTTAGGTCATCTTAGCCATCCAAGCCATCTGTCGAACTACAAAACAAATAGAAATGCTAAATGATGCGAATCATGTGTTTTCTAGAAGAAAAGTAGCACAGGAGTACCAAGTCACCCATGCTCTCTACGCACGGCACAACACCCTCACTCGCACACGGGTACCAAGTCACCCATGCTCTCTACGCACGGCACAACACCCTCACTCGCACACGGGTACCAAGTCGCCCATGCTCTCTACGCACGGCACAACACCCTCACTCGCACACGGGTACCAAGTCAACCATGCTCTCTACGCACGGCACAACACCCTCACACGGGTACCAAGTCAACCATGGTCTACGCACGGTACGACACCCTCACTCGCACACGGGTACCAAGTCAACCATGGTCTACGCACGGTACGACACCCTCACACGGGTACCAAGTCGCCCATGCTCTCTACGCACGGCACAACACCCTCACTCGCACACGGGTACCAAGTCAACCATGGTCTACGCACGGTACGACACCCTCACTAGCACACGGGTACCAAGTCAACCATGCTCTCTACGCACGGCACGACACCCTCACACGGGTACCAAGTCAACCATGCTCTCTACGCACGGCACAACACCCTCACACGGGTACCAAGTCAACCATGGTCTACGCACTGCACAACACCCTCACTCGCACACGGGTACCAAGTCAACCATGGTCTCTACGCACGGCACAACACCCTCACTCGCACACGGGTACCAAGTCGCCCATGCTCTCTACGCACGGCACAACACCCTCACACGGGTACCAAGTCAACCATGGTCTACGCACGGCACGACACCCTCACTCGCACACGGGTACCAAGTCGCCCATGCTCTCTACGCACGGCACAACACCCTCACACGGGTACCAAGTCAACCATGGTCTACGCACTGCACAACACCCTCACTCGCACACGGGTACCAAGTCAACCATGGTCTCTACGCACGGCACAACACCCTCACTCGCACACGGGTACCAAGTCGCCCATGCTCTCTACGCACGGCACAACACCCTCACACGGGTACCAAGTCAACCATGGTCTACGCACGGCACAACACCCTCACTCGCACACGGGTACCAAGTCAACCATGGTCTACGCACGGTACGACACCCTCACACGGGTACCAAGTCAACCATGCTCTCTACGCACGGCACGACACCCTCACACGGGTACCAAGTCAACCATGCTCTCTACGCACGGCACAACACCCTCACACGGGTACCAAGTCAACCATGGTCTACGCACTGCACAACACCCTCACTCGCACACGGGTACCAAGTCGCCCATGCTCTCTACGCACGGTACGACACCCTCACACGGGTACCAAGTCAACCATGGCCTACGCACGGCACGACACCCTCACTCGCACACGGGTACCAAGTCGCCCATCACGCACGGTACGACACCCTCACACGGGTACCAAGTCACCCATGCTCTCTACGCACGGTACGACACCCTCACACGGGTACCAAGTCAACCATGCTCTCTACGCACTGCACAACACCCTCACACGGGTACCAAGTCACCCATGCTCTACGCACGGCACGACACCCTCACTCGCACACGGGTACCAAGTCAACCATGGTCTACGCACGGTACGACACCCTCACACGGGTACCAAGTCGCCCATGCTCTCTACGCACGGCACAACACCCTCACTCGCACACGGGTACCAAGTCAACCATGGTCTACGCACGGTACGACACCCTCACACGGGTACCAAGTCGCCCATGCTCTCTACGCACGGCACAACACCCTCACTCGCACACGGGTACCAAGTCAACCATGGTCTACGCACGGTACGACACCCTCACACGGGTACCAAGTCACCCATGGTCTACGCACTGTACGACACCCTCACACGGGTACCAAGTCACCCATGCTCTCTACGCACGGCACAACACCCTCACTCGCACACGGGTACCAAGTCGCCCATGCTCTCTACGCACGGCACGACACCCTCACACGGGTACCAAGTCGCCCATGCTCTCTACGCACGGCACAACACCCTCACTCGCACACGGGTACCAAGTCGCCCATGCTCTCTACGCACTGTACAACACCCTCACACGGGTACCAAGTCAACCATGGTCTACGCACGGCACAACACCCTCACTCGGGTAGAAAGTCGCCCATGCTCTCTATGCACGGCACAACACCCTCACTCGCACACGGGCACCAAGTCGCCCATGCTCTCTACGCACGGCACAACACCCTCACACGGGTACCAAGTCGCCCATGCTCTCTACGCACGGCACAACACCCTCACTCGCACACGGGTACCAAGTCACCCATGCTCTCTACGCACGGCACAACACCCTCACTCGCACACGGGTACCAAGTCGCCCATGCTCTCTACGCACGGCACGACACCCTCACACGGGTACCAAGTCGCCCATGGTCTCTACGCACGGCACAACACCCTCACTCGCACACGGGTACCAAGTCACCCATGGTCTACGCACGGTACGACACCCTCGCACAGGAGTACCAAGTCAGCCATGGTCTGCGCACGGCACAACACCCTCACTCGCACACGGGTACCAAGTCGCCCATGCTCTCTACGCACGGCACAACACCCTCACTCGCACACGGGTACCAAGTCGCCCATGCTCTCTACGCACTGTACAACACCCTCACACGGGTACCAAGTCAACCATGGTCTACGCACGGCACAACACCCTCACTCGGGTACCAAGTCGCCCATGCTCTCTATGCACGGCACAACACCCTCACTCGCACACGGGTACCAAGTCGCCCATGCTCTCTACGCACGGCACAACACCCTCACTCGCACACGGGTACCAAGTCGCCCATGCTCTCTACGCACGGCACAACACCCTCACACGGGTACCAAGTCGCCCATGCTCTCTACGCACGGCACAACACCCTCACTCGCACAGGAGTACCAAGTCGCCCATGCTCTCTACGCACGGCACAACACCCTCACTCGCACACGGGTACCAAGTCAAGCATGCTCTACGCACGGCACAACACCCTCACTCGCACACGGGTACCAAGTCACCCATGCTCTCTACGCACGGCACAACACCCTCACACGGGTACCAAGTCAACCATGGTCTACGCACTGTACGACACCCTCACACGGGTACCAAGTCAACCATGGTCTACGCACGGTACGACACCCTCACACGGGTACCAAGTCACCCATGCGCTACGCACGGTACGACACCCTCACACGGGTACCAAGTCACCCATGCTCTCTACGCACGGTACGACACCCTCACACGGGTATCAAGTCAACCATGGTCTAGGCAAGGTACGAAACGCTCGCTCGCACAGGAGTACCAAGTCACCCATGCTCTACGCACGGTACGACACCCTGGCTCGTACAGGAGTACCAATTTACCCATGCTCTACGCACGGTACGACACCCTCACTCGCACAGGAGTACCAATTCACCCATGCTCTACGCACGGTACGACACCCTCCCTCGCACAGGAGTACCAATTCACCCATGGTCTACGAACGGTACGACACCCTCTCTCGCACAGGAGTACCAATTCACCCATGCTCTACGCACGGTACGACACCCTCACTCGCACAGGAGTACCAATTCACCCATGCTCTACGCACGGTACGACACCCTCACTCGCACACATGTACCAATTCACCCATGCTCTACGCACGGTACGACACCCTCACTCGCACAGGAGTACAATTCATCCATGCTCTACGCACGGTACGACACCCTCACACAGGAGTACCAAGTCACCCATGCTCTACGCACGGTACGACACCCTGGCTCGCACACATGTACCAATTCACCTATGCTCTACGCACGATACGACACCCTCGCTCGCACAGGAGTACAATTCATCCACGCTCTCCCTACGGTACGACACGTTCACTTGCACAGGGCTAGGCAAGTACGGCAAACTTTTTTGAAGAGAAAGATAGCATTTACCCCTTGCCAAGCCACCTACACCCATAAATGGATTAAGCATTAACAAAAAACCGTCACCAACATTCAAACCAAACAATGCAAGAGTTACACGCTAATAACGCACGACCGAAAACTCGCTGGAAATACTCTTTTCAGTAAGCAAAAATCAGAAAGGCTCGATCAAACGGAGATTAGAGTCGATGAGAGTTCCACTCTCAAAATCGTTTGGCCGTGCACTCTGCCGGTTCTCTTTTACTTTGAACAATAAGAAAGCCCAAGTTTGTTTTGAAACTCCGTTAAACATCACACAACATACAAATACGCTTTAAATAGGCCACTCTCTACCGAAATTTGGTCAATTCTGGACACGAACTTGTTAACATATTTCAATTGGTTTAATCAACTTTAATCAACTCAAAACAAGTTTGAGTACCAATTAAGATGTCAGACTTCACAAAATTCAGTATTTCTATATGCTTTCTATTTTTTTCTTATTTCCCTGTCTTTTGCACTGAGTAATGAGAGGGGTGAACTCTGGCACGCGAGGGTGCTATTAAGGACATTTTGATTGCAACTGTACGAGAACTTGAACGAGTGGAACTCTGTCATCTCCGTTTGATCGGGGCTTAAGACTTTGAGTGTTTTCCAAAGAGCTGCAACACACCAGCAACATAAAACAGACGTGGCTACTAGCCAGAACAGACAAGACATCTTATCTTATCAAGTGCATCTTAGACAAATCACCATCAAGCCCACCTTACTCCAGAAGTGGTGAGAAGCAAATCAAATTATCCAGCACAGGTTTTGCACCGCTGTCAGACGGGGCAAAGAACACCGAGTCACATCTAGTCGCAGAGGCGGAGTCGGGCGTCGTACCGAGAGACAGCGCCCCCAGCAGAGGCGTCACGTGACTTCGCGTTATTCTCTTTTCCACAGGCGTGACGGTAATTAGGGCCGGGTCGGCCTGGGAAGGGGACTGGGGTGAGACGAAAAGCGTGGTTTTCATTGGTGTTTTTTGCTCGGAAGGCGTGACTGCACATGTGTCATGCGCGTGCTTTACGAGGTTGACGCGCGGAGTGAGGGTTTGTGTGCTCGAAGTCTCGTGGCTTTCGAGACTGTCATCTAGCCACAAGCTGGGCTTTTGAACAGTCGAGGACGGCATCAGGTACTTTTCCGGCAAAAACTGTAGGGAATAAAGAACATGTCAGCATCAACATGAATACCTCCCCGAAGGGAGTAACCCACCCCCCCCCCCCCCCCCCCACGGTAAGCAAAGACGAAGAACAATGAAAACGTGAAGGTTTTTTTTTTAAATATTTTTCTAACTCTCGTCAATAGTTTCCAGCTGTTTTCTGGCTTCCGTCTGTCCAAACTAGTTACATAATCACATTTTGCGCTTTATTGTTTTGGTAACGTAATTGAAAACAATATCAGTGTTTGGCAATGGAAATGATTTAAGGATTTTAAATGACGGAAGCCAGACGGAGAGTTCGCAGCCTATTGAACACAGCAGCAATCCTAGTCGCGAGAAAACTAGTTTTGATAAAACCGAGCTGCAAAGTTGCCAATACTGACTATGTTGTCCTCTTTCTTGGCGCTTCGTCCCGTGGATCCCAACAGCGCTTTCCCACGTGCTCCCTCGTCGTCGCTGTCACTCACACTGTTGACAGGGTAACGGGCAGGCGCACCGGCTTGCTTTGCGGGTACCAACTCTTCAGCATGGTCCTCGCCAAGTCGACTTTTGCCCTTCCCAGAGTGATACGGGGTCAGTTGGCGTTTTCGTGACGAACGCCTAAGGGGGGTACCCTTAGGTTCGACAGGGGTCCCCTCAATATCCTCTGACATGTCAATGGAGACGGCGACGGGCGTCAGTGCATTGCGTGACTTTGTTGTCACGCCAGGTGTGGCGAGAGGGCCGGGGGTACCACCCGCTATAGACTCAGGGATTGCTCTCGGCGTCTGAAAACTAACTCGGGAGGATTTTCTGGTTCTTTTCCCCACAGGCTTTCTTAGCGCGCTTCGCTTCCCGGCGGTGGTCGGCATGCTTTCGTCAGACACATTATCAGAGGTGCTTTCCTCACTGGAGGTCCCTTCAACATCCATGGCACAGGGCGTGTCCTTGGTTACAGCCTGTGCAAGGAGACCATACTTGTCAGTTCTGATTCATGTCTCAAATAACAATTCTAATATTTTGCACCATAGAGAGATTGGGTCACCCCCTATAAAATAATTGCCTAGAACACTTCACGCCGCTATGGCCCGCTCTTGGGCATACGGGAGCCAGACATTACAATATCATATTTATGAAAAGCACAGAAGATGCATAAAACAACGCATCACATTAGAGCTTATAAAAAAAACATTTCAATAAAGCCTTTACAGGAATCAAACATTGTGTAACAACACGGCGAAAATTAAGAAAACATGCTGAAATAATTCAAGATAACCTTTGTGAAAAAAAAAATACTAGGCGATAAAGATAGAAGGTAGCGGTGTGCAAGAATAAGTGTATGCAAAAAAAAAAATATCCACGTTTTACTGTACCTTAGCTTTGTCTTCCTGGGAAGCAGCCATGTCTGGCTCTATTGGGACCAGGGTGCTGACCAGGGTGCTGCTGGCATCAGGGGTGAGACGGAGTCCTGGTGAGGTGCTGCTGAGCTTGGGCGTGGTCACCACTGGCACGGCATTAGACATGGCCACCCTGTTTAGGGGCGTGTTCCTAACTGATCGGCGCACAGGAGTCAACACAACTGCATTGGCTGAGAGAATTATTCAAGGTCAGTGAGTTTCCCTTCATAAATATTTAAGTCTTAGGACCTCAAGTGGGAACCATACCTGTAGCTTTATTTTTAACAGGAGTCAGGATAGTGATGAAAGAGCAGTCCTGGAATAAAGACAAAATGATATTTCCAAAGTGAAGCATGATTCCTCTGAGAATGAGAACAGGGGGTCTATTAATATAGAGGGTCCATTGTCAAAGAGAGTGTGTCTGTTATGTAGCGGGTGTGTCTGTTATATAAGGGGTGTGTCTGTTCTTTAGAGAGTGGATCTGTAATATAGAGGATGGATGTGTTATATAGAAAGTGTGTCTGCTATATAGAGGTTGTGTCTGTTATATAAAGCATGGATCTGTTGTACAAAAGGTGTGTCCGTCATTTAGAGAGTGGATCTGTTATATAGAGAGTGGATCTGTTATATCAAGGGTGGATCTGTTATATACAGTAGAGGGTGGACCTGTTATATACAGTAGAGGGTGGATCTGTTACATACATAAGAGGGTGGGTCTGTTATATAGAGGTATGTAGAGTCTGTTATACAGAGGGTGTCTGTTATATATAGGTAGTATCTGTTATATAGAAGTTGTGTATGTTATATAGAGGTTATATAGAGAAAGGTCTGATTTCTTTTCAGGTTTGTTGATTGGTAAATAAACAGTCTACCTCTTTTTGAGATTCCATTGCTTTCCTTTTGTTTTCTGCCATCTTGGCTCTCATTTTAGCCCTCATCTCCTGAACTGCAGACTTTGCATGTGCTGCTGCCTTGGCCTCATCTGGTTTGGCTACCTGAATACACCAAAGCAAATTGGGAACATGTCTTCACCTCCAGAGCTCTTGTCATCTGAATCGAGTTTACCTTAGGCTTGACTCTTTTGAGTTTCTTTTTTACTGGCTTTGCTTCCTCAATCCAGTTATTCTGCCTCCTCTTTTCCAAAGCCTCCATCTTGTTGTAGACATCTTCAACCTATACGAATTACAGACAACAGACAGAATAGGTTATTTGTGTGTACAGTAATTGAATTGAGTCCCTATGCGACAGCAAGGAAGTTGAACCTCTATATGATGGACACCTTTGGGACTAAGTAACTGTGAAATGGATGGACCATGGTGTATTATATGTGGAAGCACTGTACAGCTTGTAACTTTACCTGGAAGTAAATCATGTCCCAGAACCCTTGCAGGTCTGAAGGCGTAGCTTTCTTTTTGGCTGTTGGATCCTAAAAAAATGTTTAAATGATTGGTGAGTTTTCTTATGCCTATAATAATGCAGACGTAGTCACAGTACATTAATTTATATTAATATAGGGCATTAGATGAAGGCATACTGATAATAACACTGCTAGTAAAATTACCACCACTTAGAAAGATAGTAAATTAAGATATGAATGTCTTACTTCGCTGAGATCAATAAGCCCAGAAAACTGCTTGAAACGCTGGCTAATAAGCAGCTGTGCCTGACCAACGGCTGTTCGGATACTACCAGTCACTGCAAGTCAAAGCTCCATCAATTCAAAATCTTCATACAAAGCCAACTACATTGATTATACATGCAAACTACAGCCACGGTAGTAGCAGAAAAGATTAGTATTGTAAAAGGCAAACATACTGCCAGCCATATAGTCTCTCCACTATATTCCCCATTTATCAAATATTCATTGTTTTAATATGGCACTAGTATGCACTGTGGTGAAAGTCATCTTATACATTGTTCTTTATAAATATTCATTTACATAGTACATCACAGACCATGATGGCATTTGATGTATGAATAAATGGCCTGGTATTCTGGAGTTGCTAATCACATAGTATTTTTGTGTTGCTTCATGATTTGTATGATGTGTACACCAAATGTGAACACCAATTTGCAAGCGTTTTGTTCAATCAAACCTACCCTCATCCGACAACTCCTCCTCCTCTTCCAAAACTTTGTCCCAACATGCACAAAGCTTGTTCAGCTTGTCTGTTTCAGATGTTACTAGCATCCTAAAATACAAGCTTCCCTTTTCTGGTTCAGTCTCTTCTTTTGCGTCTTGAGCTGTTTCAGTAGTTTGAACAGTCTCCATAGGAATATCACTGGTATCTGTGGAAATTCCCTTGTTGGCAGCCTCAGCTTCAGCTTGCTTGCTCACCCAGTCTGTGCCACCCAATGCAAAGTTCTCCTTGGTAATCAGCTCACGGGGGTTTTCAGGAGAAGGGCAAGCTATCCCTGAGAAGAACCCCTCTGCACTTGAAGGACTCAAGGGTTTGAACTTAAAGTTCTGGGATAAATGGAGGAATGAGCTTACGCCTGTAGGAGCAGTGAAGGTAAAATTGTCAGGTGCTATAGATGAACAATCAATGCTTTGAGTTTTATCTCTGTTCTTTTCCTTCTCTTTCACTGAAGCCCTTATATCTGAAATTTAAAAAAAAAACATAATAGTGTTATTGATTAACCCATTTGCTTCTGATGCGGTAAAGGTATATGTATGTTATATGTTTCTTTTTTCTTGAGCTTTGCCTTGTCCTTATTTGCAGTTTGGTGTGGTAAGGAATTATTTATGAATTTGTAAGAAATTAAGATTTTCTATTCACTTAGACCTTTGGGTATCCAGATTTGTCTTTGATCATTTAGTTTGCATTATGACTTTTGTATTTGGAATGATTTCAGGGGGCTTTGATAAAAGGCTAAAGGGGTAAAGCTTAAATATTAGAAACATACAGTATCTAGCATACCTGTACCTATTTCTGATTCCTCCAGTGTCTTAGTCTGTTTGGTTATTTCTTTTCCTGGCTGAAAGGGCAAATAATAAGGACATCATTAATAGCACTATTGTGTACTTTGAATCTCCATATGCTTACATTACATGGTAAAAATAGCACATCTTTTGTGAAACATTCTGCTTACTTTATTGGCATTGGCGGGTGTTTTCGCATCTGGCTTGGTCTTATTTGGCCCTATATTTTCCTGTTTGTTTGCAAGCTTTGTAGAGCCATTGTTAGATTTCACTGCTTTTTTATCTCCAGGCAAAGTATTTTCTTTTCTTTCAATCTTCTCTTTTGCTAGTTTCTTATTTGTCAGGATGTTTTCTTGTTTGCTGGCCAGTCTGGCAGAGGCACGGGTGACGCGCCTTGTAGGCACATTTTCTTTTGAAGGTTTCATCTTGGTTGTCTTTTGAGCTTTGTTTAACACTTTGGTATCATCATGCACTATGTGCCTTACAACAAATGCTTTCTTTGTTTTAGTTGCAGCCTCGGCTTTGCGTTTCATCTCACGTTCTTCAAGCCATTTTTGTAGCCGCTCCTTTCTTGAAGCTGCCGGTGCATCTCCTGTTAATTAATTATTCAAGATATAAAGTTCAGAGGAAGTGGGAAGGGTTGGCATGATGGGTAGCACCTACTGTAAGCATCTTATTAGAAAAGCCAAACAAATAACTCAGTTTCTTTACTATTATTTGCTTTTCAGGCCTTCAGGGCCATATTTCAGGGACTGTATTCGGTGGATAACAACCGGCTTCTGGGATTGTTTTTGGTTTGGGTTTTGCCTGCAGTCAAAACCCTGGGATCATGTGGATGGGGTTTCAAATGACCAGTTCATAAAGCCCCATCTACAATACCAATTTTTAATTGACATATAATTGACTATATTTGTTGGCATCTACACTAGCAATTTTTCATGTGTGACAATTTTTAATTGCCGAGAAAAAGCAAACCTGCTAGCTTTTGAGCAACTTTAGTTGCCATATAAAAATTTCAATCTTTGCTCCATCTACACCTTTCCACACTAGCAAATAAAATTGTCAACTGAAAATTGTTAGTGTAGATGGGGCTTAACTCGACACTGTTTATAAATAGAAAGCTTGTGACCGTCCCTTAAGAGTTAATCCCCGTTATTGGAACATGTCCAAATAGGTTACTTAAAATTCTTTCTTCTCAGCACACTTTGAGCCTACCTTCTCCACTTTTCTTCGGTTTCATTTCTTGATGTGTCGATTCCTCCAACGTGTTGTCGTGTTTATTGATTTCTCCAAGAGGCATCATTCTTCTCTTTGAAAACTCATCCAATCTAGTTTTCTTCCTCACTTCACCCGCTTTTATGGCTCGTACGAACCGATTGCTGAGACCCATTTTCTCGCCACCCTTGCAATTCGAGGCATGGTTATGGTTGTACTTTTTACGTGCCACTTTTTCCTCCATTGCGACGCAAAAAAATCAAAATCTTGTAAGCGAAGTTTCTAAACGGTTAAACAAAATAAAATCTATCACATTGACTTTAAAAATATAAAAATTTAGAGCAAAAATGCTACCACTATCGTAACAACTTTCTTTCCTTGCTTTGCTTAGATTTCGAACAGTGAGCGCCAAACGATACTTGAAAAATGATTGGGTCATTCAAATCTAACGAACCAATCAAAATGTTGTGAGACCGAGTGCTGGTTTATTATAAGTGTTTGGGATGAACCAATTAGAAGAGGGTTTGTATATTGAATTTTGAACCAATGAAAATCTTTGTAATATCTAAATCTTTTTTCACTACCTGGAAGCCATGCGAAGCCGGGTATACATTTAGCGTGGCTCATTATGATGGGGCTTTCGGCCAAAATCCGCCTTTCCCCTATTGGATTTATCGTGGTTGGACTTTGTGGTTTGGCTCTAGTCTATTATTTGACTACGGACGGGAATGAAACAGGCCATAGCGGCGAATCGGTGTCCATAAAACAGCTTTTAGCCGCATCGATACAACTTGCCGAAGATGGAGGAATCGCTGTTCGAACTGTTCGCGAACAAAACAATCTTTCGGTAAATATTAAGTTTATATGACTAATTAATGCGAGGTTGAGGTTATTATATTATTTGATAGCTTGTCTTGTAAGGTAACATGATTACCGTTGTTAAAAATCATACCGTTGTAATCTTTGCTTATCAACAGGTTGCAAAGTTAAATTGCATGCAAGGAAAAACAATAAAGCGCATATAACTGACGCCGTATAACTTAAGTTCAAAATGTTATTGTACTGCTTTCTAAGGGTTAACTTTAACTTGTTTCTTCGATTTTCTATTAGAAAGCCCCATTCGACTGTCGTGCATCTAGACACTTCGTTCATTCTGATGTCTGGAATTTGTGCCTTGTTTATTTTATATAGATTTCGCAATTCCTTACTTTGGCTTTAGAATAAATTATTAAACTTTACATCCTCTAGGGTGAAACCTTCTCGATAGTGAATTTGCTTTTTTCGTGATTTACACGTTACTACAAACATTCTTTGTGAGGTAGAGATATTGTTGTCACAGAAACGAAGACAGGAAGAGTTGCTGTACTCAAGTGAATCAATGTTTACGTGTACGATTTGACAGCTAACATTTCAGCTTTTTTATGATGGTGTGATGATGTCTGGATTTAATCATGAATTGCTAAATCTGTAAACGCTTCAGACCAATCACAGCAAAAATGACATCATATTGGATCGCCTTCCTAGCCAGCGTCCCTGAGAAAATACAGATAAACACAAAGGCTGCAATTTTAAAATGTTAAAATTGTTTCAAATTTTCAAAAGTTTTGCTTTGTTGTTAGATTAGTGTAGTGCATTTATGAATGTATCTCTTGTCTGCTTTTTTACACCCGTGCTTTTCTGGGTCATCTAATTGGTTGAAGGTCTAACAGCCACTGTACAGTAACTGCAAAATGACTTCCATCACCAAAAACCAGTTACAACTCAGAAATGAAAAACACAAGGCACACATGACTGAAAATGGGTATAAAAGCCAGGCCAGTGTTTTGACATACTGACCTTGACATACTCAAGCTTAGAATGATTTTTGATTTAATTATTTCTTAGCATATTTTTCTGTGTTCCATGATGTCTGATGCTTTTATATGTTGTGTTTACAGGAAAAAAGTAAGGGAAAAACAAAGGAGGGTGTGAATGACCCTGTCACTCAGGGAGACCTCCAGTCTCACAGAGCCATGTTTTATGGCTTCAGAAAAGCCTTTCCCTCCGTGAAAGTTGTATCTGAAGAACATGAGGCTTCAGCTGCTCCAGAAGACACCACATCCCCAAAGCTTTCCTCGGCCACAATATTACTAAACAATGAACTTCAAAATATTGAAGATGAGTATGTCCCAGTGAGTAATGTCTTGGTGTGGATTGACCCACTTGATGCAACTAAAGAATACACTGAAAATCTTCTTCACTTTGTTACCACAATGGTCTGTATAGTTGTTAATGGCAAGCCAGTGGCTGGTGTTATACACAAGCCCTTTCAAAAGAAATCTTTCTGGGCCTGGAATGGTCATGGTAGCTCTTCAAACCTGAACTCTAAAGAGTCTGTTACAAAGTCTGACATGAGCTCACCAAGGATAATAATATCCAGATCTCATGCAGGAAAGGTGAATGCTACGGCTAGGAAAGCATTTGGTGGAAAGGCCGTTGTTATCCCTGCAGGAGGTGCAGGGTACAAGGTGCTCTCTCTGTTTGACGGCAGTGCAGATGCATATGTCCATGTGACTAAGATCAAGAAGTGGGATATATGTGCTGGAGATGCGATCTTGAGGGCTCTAGGTGGTAGAATGACAACACTTAAAGGAGACGATATAATATATACAGACCCTTCAAAGCCTGCAAATGACCAAGGGTTATTGGCCGCATTACGAAATCACAAAGAATTTAGAAGAATGTTGAAACTGTAGCATGCATTAAGGTTAGGGTTAGGTTAAAGTTTAACTACACAAAAATTCAATATTTGTTAACTTAACAGTTTTCCTTAATTCTAGTATAATTTTCAAATCTCAATTCATGGCATCAAACTACCATGCAAAAAAAGATTCACTACAAGTACAAGTTGTTTTGCAACTTTACAGACATTATAAGAATTTGCAAGTTCTTGATAGGAGAACAGGTAAAAGCAAAATAATGAGCAATGCTAAACAATTTTTTATGTTTTTTTGGATGGTAGTATATTTGAATTGGAAATACATAATAAATGTTTTGATACGTTATAGAATAAGGTATCATAGTGGATTTCTAGGTTTTATAATAATGTGATAATTAATCACTGTAGTTGTTATAATCAAACATATATTACAATATCAGGTACTGTAGCAATAAAGACACAAAACACTGTTGGGGGGGGGTGGCCATCTCTTTAGGCAAAATTCAGAATAAATGTACAGGAGGCTGAAATCCCCAAATGCAGTCTTCTCTAGAGCCCCAGCTCCCGACCTCCTGGATATACCTGTGCTAATTTGTCTTTGAATTCAAAATTCAAACCCTGACAATTATTATAATAATGTTTTTAGAATTAACTATTTATTTATTGAAATGTAAAATGATGGTTGGAGGCTTTCATAGAAAGTGCTCAATACTCGAAAGTAGAGCGGTGTATAGTGTTGGTTTGAGAAAAATACAAACTACATAGGTTTCCCTACAGGCCTGTTTCGTGGTTGCCCACTCATCAGGGGATTTAATGAGAATATTCCTACCATCGTATATATACTATTAACATTGAAATTTACATAATAATAGACTTATAGTTTTAGCTAAGGCGGTAAGAGGAACAATAGCGAGTTACATTAAATATGCGGGGCGGAAACTAACAGTGCGGAACGTGTGAAAAATTGATAGCGCGAAAAATTAACGGTGACGGGATTAACAGTTCAATTAGAACTCGCATATTTAATGTAACTCGCTATTGTTCCTCTTACCGCCTTAGCTAAAACTATAAGTCTATTATTATGTAAATTTCAATGTTAATAGTATATATACGATGGTAGGAATATTCTCATTAAATCCCCTGATGAGTGGGCAACCACGAAACAGGCCTGTAGGGAAACCTATGTAGTTTGTATTTTTCTCAAACCAACACTATTTATTGAAATGTATATATATACAGTAGCATGGCCCAAATGTTCGCTTTTAATACTATTGACTTCTGGCTATTTTGGATGAGATAATTAAAAAAAAAATGATTCTCAGTTCTATACTGTTTACCTATGTCTGCTATGGCCCATGAGCCAGGACCTACAAAAAATGCCCCTTCAAAAAAACCCTTATATGCATATAGTATATGGGCATAGTATATGGGTGTGACATATACACCTGTTTCATAAAACGTTGTCCCATGGATCCCAAAATATTTCTTCCAAATTCATAAAATTATAATTAAACATGATTATCCTTTAAAAGTAATTAATATATGGTTATGCTTTTGCTTGAGTTTATTTACACCCTTCGTTATTACAAATTATTACTACCCATAAACACCCATTGATCTTGGAACTGCCAGTTCAGGCAATTGCCATTCGCTAGTTGCAATGACAACCTTATTTGAAATTGGTATATGTGAAGAAGGGATATTGTCCATTATTCCACAGGCTGCCCAAGTTGCTCGTGATTTTTCTGTTATTTTTAAGCCATTTTTATGAGATTATTGTGGGTGTAAGAGATTTCAAGGAAGCACTTGAAAGTGATGGGTACAATTGAATAATATAATTAAAATCACTTCTCTGGGTCCTATGGTGTGCTACTATGCTTGTCTGTTTCCTTGGTACATTTTCCACAACAGGTTTCCCCAGAACCACACTCACTCTCCTTGATGACAGGTTTGCTGTCACTAACATTATCTATTATTACTTCTGTGTGAAGATTTTTCTTCCTACGGTTGGCAGGAGTAGGTCGATTACTCTCATTGTTAGGAGTCCAGCCCCCTAAGCTTGAATATGCATAGAAATCCATGGGGTAACTTTGTTGCCAGGCAACTGACTGTAATGCAACTGATGCCTGAAAATGTAATCATATTATCTAAGCAAACCAAATACACAGCATAACTATTAGAAGACCTGGAGAAAAAATAATCTGGGGGTTCCCACTAAGAAATAGCAGGATCAGTTATCAATCAGCGCTCAATGAGTCAACATTTACTAATTTATGCATCAATCTATTAACACAAGTGTCTTGTTTCCTCTGAAATAATAGTTTTAATCCAACCACCTGAGACTAGAAGATAAGCAAGCAAGCATGGTGCAGTGTTCTGATGATAATTGTAAAATCGAGCCCAGGGATGGGAGGGGCTTACCCTTTTATAGAAGAACCTCATGTTTAAGGGTTGGTAGATTTCATAGAATTTTATACCCTTAAAGAGAGAAAAATTATCCCCAACTACTTTTCTGGAGAGCTCCCCCCTTCCGTGGTGCCAATAAAAAGCTAAAGGGAGGGGGAATTTTGAATATAGTAGAGTACACCATCATCAATTATTGAATGTTAAGAATACAATAAAACAATTCATTTACTACAAATGGTGAGTAGTTACCCAATCTCCTTAGCTCAAGGAGCTGATGAGTAATATGATGACAGCTTATATTTTGTGATATTTATCCACGGATGAATTCACAACATACATGTAAAAGATGCAACAAGACAAGACATGGCTGTTGTTCATGGCACACTGTGATGTCATTCATGGATTTTTTAAGGACAGATCTACAAACGAGGAGGAACTTGTTTTATACAGCAACAAAAGGGAATTTATTCTTATTTAGTAAATAGCCAGTGTACTATGAATTAAAAGATACATGTGGATTCTAATGAGAGCTCATGTTTGCTAGCCTCAATGTATCATCATACATAACATACCTCATATGGTGACAGTAGGGGCTTGGGAAAAGCTGTTCCCCAGTCTATTGATAATCTTGGACATGCAACTTGTACCCATCTAAGCAAATGAAAATAATGCAAAAAAGGAGACATCATTGGGTTGTGAGCCAGGAGGGTAGAACTCTCCAGAAAAGTAGACGGGGATGAAGACAGGTATATAGGTATAAGAAGACAGGGATGATTGTCCTATCTTTTAGGGTATACAATTTCAGCCAACTATCTATGGGATGTTTAAAGATTTTCCCAATTCTGCTATCTCATAGGGTATAAAATTAAACCTACTGCTAATTCTTAGGGGGTGTTTAATGCTTTTCTTTTCAAATTCTGTAATCTGATAACTCTTAGGGGTATTGATTTTAACCACACCTAAGGTGATGTCCCTTAGGGTTAAAAATTATTTTGCCAATGTTCAATCCTGTCTGTTTTTATTTGAGTGCCCCCCCCCCCCCCCCCGGGGTTGTGAGCTTAGGACATTAGATAACATTGCTACATTGTTTTCCTAATAAAAAATGCTCTATTTTACACTGAGAGGGGTGGGAAGGATTTGGACATGCCCAAGACTAGGGGATACTCCTATCGTGCAAGTCATTGTACCATGCATTTCCTGGATCTACCAAAAATAATGATAAATTGAGTACTTACGCATCAACATCTTTGAAGAGCTTGAGTTTGTCAGGGAAAACCTCAGATAACAACACAATTATGTAGTCCATGTTGAGTGATTGAAGTTGCTTCTCCAGAGTCTACAAAACAGAGAGAATGCTAAGGGAGTTATATGTACAAAATTATCACTCGACTTTACCAGTTTGCCCCGCCCCCTTTTCTGGGACATACTGTGGAACATACTGTAGGACAGCCAATAGCCAATCAACCTGGGCACGCAGCTAGGGGCTCACAGGGAAAATGTACTCCCCTCTACCCTCTCTTTTATAAAACCAGCTTGATACCAATTTTTTTTTTCTCACAACAAAGCAGCTGAGGGGTCAAAGAAAATGATAAGGTCTTGCTGACTCTATAAAATGAGGTTTATTGTATTACACTGGTAAGATATTGGTAAGATAATTGATCGATCAATCAATTCAAAGACTTTACCTGTAAAACTTTAGGACTCCCTTGTCTCCCAAGAGTGCCTAGTATCAGGCCGTATTTACTCGCTAGTGACGCCTGCTTTATTGCTGTTTGTCTGGCTTCATGCATTTTGTCAATGTCATAGTACTCTTTGCTGAAGGTTTTGTCATATGGGTCATATCTGAAAGATAAGAGGGTGCTTATCATGCACTGAATAAAGCTGTTAACTTTATGAATTATTCTGTATAATATTGAAACAATGAGGAAAACCTGCCAGTTGACTAAGATTATTGGCAAAACAACTGGTAGTTTTTGTTGTGTACTATGCCAAGACTGCTTATTTAAACCCATTTTTTTGTTAAGTAATTGAAGTGACTATAAATTTGACAAAAAATATTTTAGACAACCATTAAACTTGTACATTATTTATTAGGAACCATTGTTAAAAACATGAATAACTACGTAAATTGACTGTAATGGCAAGCCCATGGGTTCAGGGGAGCAAAAGGGGTTTGTGAATTCCACCCACCCTCTCTCACTATCATATATAAGAATTAATGTGTATCAAACCTTTGTTTGAGCAGACCCCCCCCTCCCCCACCCCCTAGCAGGTATTGTCTATGTGCGTGAACCAGCCAACCTGTAAGCTTGGATAGCAGGATTGGCAATCATCACTGCCTCCAAATGAAACCTGCCATCACCAAGGTAGCTGAAAATCAGATAGTTATTTACAGTAAGGTATGTCTCAGGGATTTTGACAACAAAATAACAGCACTATTTAGCATTTACAAACAAAGCCAGAATTTTTTTTCAGCAGAAGGGTTTACTTTTTGTTGTTTCTGGTCGTAGTCATTTCTGTTTTTTTTTTTTTTTTGGGTTGAATTTGCCACCCAAAAATCAAGTAATTCCTTAGCACAAGTCACCTATTGACAAGATTAAATTCTGAAGATTTTTGCTCCAAACCACAGCATGTTATTGTCTGTTTTTTTTTAGCAGCTGGACATCAAGGAAATTTTGACAGAATACTAGCATCATCTGGGAGATTACAATAAGTATTTATAAGTATATTATCTTTTTAAATTATGATTGGTACAGTAAATGACCGAAAAAACGTTCATTAGATAGCAGGCGTTTATTAGAGAGGGGCGTTCTTTACAAACTATGAAAATATTATAACCTTTTACCGAGGCAAAGTTAGCCACAGGATGATAAATCCAACAAAAGCAGGTGTTTTTTCCCATACTTTTCAATTGTGAAACACTTAACATCTAAATTTTACAGAGGCAAGTGCCTCACTTGCCTCAAGCTGGCTACAGCCCTGCCCAATTGCAGTGGGGTTCTAGTCTCAGCCCAGATCATTTTAAATTTTAGCCTGTGTAGCAAGCGTTTACCATGCGACAAATGCAATGATTTAACAGTGCAAGTATGCAGAAACGAGAAGTTGGCCTTGTTATTCCTGGATGCTACACTGCGAGGACATAACGAAAGAAAATTGCAGACATCCTAAGCGATGAGATCAGGAACATCAGAGAGTGGTACCCTCATTTTAGACTTGACATTGAACAAGATGCTACTTGCTTACCAGTGTTGATTAAGCAAGAAGACAATTAAATTACCATTTATATTTCTGGGATTCCTGTCATTTGTTTTTAAGCTGGCAGGGAAGGAAGCAAGGGAGGGGAGGGGGCGTTTATTACAGAGGGGCGTTCATTGCAAACTTATAAGCTTAGGGGGGCGTTCATTAGATCAGAGGCATTCTTTAGATAGTGGGCGTTTATAAGGTCATTTACGGTATGATATAATGTATGCAGTTGCATCATGTCATATACTGCACTAAATAGTGATTAAAAGAAACCCCTGACTCACATGACAGCATCCTTGTCTTTGAGCATTGGGGCGGTGCATCCCAGGATCTCACCAGGGGATAGGGGTTTGCACTGAGGTATTTCTACCTGGTAGTCTTTAGAGAGTTCATTTGATGCTGCCTGAATCAGACAAAAGGTGATTTTGAAATCAGGCAGGGGTTTGGGGTGGCACTATTAAAAAGGGCAGATTTGCTAGGAACATAGGGAGTGGCTATCCAAAAGCACAGAGGTGTGGGGGCACAGGGTTGGGCTATGAGAAGAAGTAGAGGGGTGAGGAGACACAGGCACAGGAAGGCACAGGTATTTTTATCGCAAAAAAACAGTCTCAAGCAATCATAGCCACCATCTTTGATTTTGAGCAAAATAGGAAATGAGGGGGAGGGTGTAGGGAGGAGAGAAAGAGAGAATCTGTATATTACCTAATTTGCAATAGAAATATTTGCACACATAAATGTTAAGTCTACCTGGAGAGCCGCCACAAACTGTATGGTGCTAACAAGGGCGAGGCAGGATCCTGCACCAAGATTAAACCGCACACTCTCAACAAAGTGTGCTGTATCAATCTTGATATCCACAAAAACATAAAGCATTTTAATCCCTGCAGTCGCATCTATAGGGACTAGGCAACTGTGCCCATAATGAACCAGGAGGTCACACCCTAGCGCACGGGCGGAGTAATCATCCACACAGCATGCACCATATGTCACATCTCCCATTATGACAGTCTCACATCCGGTAAAACTAGAAGCAAAAACCATGAATATGAGAACCAGGGCTGTCCACTCAAAAGATGACACTAAAGTCTTACCTCTCTAGAATGTCTGCTATTGTACAAGCAAATAGTAGAAGTCCCTCAGGGAACTGAAGTGCAACTAGAAGAGAGCATACTATTAGGTGACAAGTCCATGGTGCTGGAATGATTGTATATCTGCCCTTGGTGTTACCAAAATAATATTCTGCACAAGTTAGTAATAACATGAAGGATTCACAATCAAATATTACATTTTTAAGAGCATGTTACATCATTCAACTACCTAAAATAACCCCCCAAATAATGTTTTATGGTGTAAATATGTATAGAGCAACCTGCATGGCCATGTGCACAATGCTGGTGACACCTCGGAAGCGTTGTGTTTTGGCGTTGCCTTTTACATGCATTATGTTTTAGCGTTGCCTTTCACCATTGCATTTTAGTTTTGCCTTTCACCGTTGCGCAACAATAAAAGACAATAAAAGTTTGACGGAACTAACTAAGCATAGGATTTTTCGTGTCAAAGATCCATAAATTAATAATTAGCAAAAAGACAAAAACCTTATAGGAAATAAGGGATGTGAGGATGGTGTAACTAACAAAAGTACAATTAATCACCAAATACTTTTGGCATCATATCAAGGCTTGATTTTAGCATTTTCTATCATTTTCTGTCTCCTCAATAAAATCTTACAAGAAATGCTTACAATTAGTGATATTGTTACCTCGTTTGGCCTTTACTTGCTGTATTCTCCATATAGTTTTGTGTATCTCAAAATTGTAGTTTTCAGGAAGCTGTAAATGCAAGCATAAAATAAACAATGAAACAATTCAATTGCAGCCAAGTTAGTCACTATGCAATCATTTCTGTTATGCAACATCCTTTTCATGGAGAATTGTGAAAGTGGGAAAACTTTTTGCATGTAACATCTCTACATGTGCACCCCCCTCAGTAAATCCTGGATACACCTTGCTTTTAAATAGGTCCTTCATGGGATCTGTTTTCGATTACATCTGGGAAAAAGAAATGAGTTATTTTTTATCTATCCCCCTATACAAACTCTTACATCGCTTTTATAAGGAGCAGTGAATACTTTTAAAGGCTTCTTTTTTGGGAGATCTACACTGGACCTCCTTAGGAATTAGCTTTTTCACATACATACCCGGGATTTGCTTAAGGGTTTGAGCATCAATAGGTATCACATGGAAAAGGATAGCATTTGTCAGTCCTAAAAGAAGAAATGACCCACTTTTTGGCAGACCGCCATCCACCTCCCCCCTCCCTGTAATTTAATATTTAAAATTGCTCTCCACGGGAGCAAATACAGAATACAGGGGCAATGAGACTTCAAACCTTGATATTTATAGAAGGAGCCAGTAAATATAAACAGAAATGCAAATAAGTTTGGATGTGGCCCTAAATTCTGTAGTCTACTTGGGGTGGATAACCCTCTTGTGTATCATCCAAACATGCCTGTTTTACCGCCTCTTGCAATTTTGTGTCTTTGAGAATTTCCTCTGGTATCTGATTGACAGGACGGTGAGCAGCAGAGCCAACTCCTACAGGAACAAATTCACGAATTTAAACATGGATTTCTGTGCATGTAAGGCCAGATTCATACTCCCCACTTCTCCCATGCCGAGTTCAACTTTGACTGCCTATTGAGCGCAACACATTTAGTGGGACGTTAGAATCATCATCAAATGCATCTGTTCAGACACAATAGACATTTAGATTCGGCAAGGCAGGAGCACAAAGTGTAAGGCCTGATTCATACAGTACAGCCTGGAAGAAACTTAACAGCGTCGCACATGTTTTTTCAGAAATTTTTTCATAGTTTGAGTGAAGTGCATGCGCAGATTTTGCATGTAAAATGCTGAGTGTACGACAGGATTGGTGGGTGTGGTTTTCCTTTGTTATGCAGGAATGTTGGCCATTGTTCGTTTGAATCTTTAATGCAGGGAGAACTACCAAATAATGCTGAAAAAACGTTCATACGAAAGCAGTGGCGTAGCCAGGAGTTTTAACGGGGGGGGGGGGGGGGGGGGGCAAAAGGGACTTTCAAGGCATTTTCTCCTGTATTTAGATAATGTCTCATACATTTACTGTATTTTTGGCTGCTAAAGGGGGGGGGGGGTGGGGGGGCTAGGCCACCTCTCTGGCTATGCCCCTGGAAAGCCAAATGAAACGAGGAGGTTTTAGTTGAAGTGTATGCCATGTATACATTAAAATAATGTGGTAAGTTGTTTGGTTCTCTCCGCTTGCTAATCAACTGCTTAACCGATTGCGAAGTTCTTTATAACAAATCAAAGCATAGATAAAGATGATTCTTTTTCAAGGGGCCTGTTTGATGTGCAAGTTTAACAGCAAGAAAAACAGTCATAGTTGCTGCTGACATTACATCGTCTTCGTTTTTTAAAGGCAAGCAAAGATCAATTGTCGACTACTGTAGCTCTCTCAGCTTGCGTTTGGCTCAAGCTAATCTACTGCTTTACCGATTGTGAGGTTATTAAAGCTGTGACATAGAGGATTTGTTTTTGAGGGATATGTTTGATGCGCGAGTTTAATAGCAAGAGAAAACAGTGATGGCAGGGGCAAATCCCGAAGTTTAAAAGAGGGGGGCCTAAGCAAAAGTTTCAAAAAAGGGGGAGGCAGACTTTGTCTGAAAATAAGGGGGCCACCCCCCTAGATCCGCCCCTTTATGGTTTAGATAATTGTTGTGATCTTATAATTAGCATTTCTCACGAATTAGACAAACGACTCAGAAGCTCAAAAAATTTGAGTGAAACTAATATTTTCTTAGATGTAAAAATGCAAAGGATATTTTAGTAGGACGATTCAGTAGGGCGGCACTGATTGTTTGACATGCCTTCGGTGCTAATTCACTGTTCGACAAGAACAAAGCCGCATCGGCACACAATTTTCACATTTATTCCTTTCGTGTGTCAAGAACCCTACTCCTACGTTACTGGTTACTGACACATGATTGATCTGTGAATTGTATAGACTAAAGGCTTTCATAGTTTTTTTGTGCGATTTCATAAAATGGATCAATCATAAATCAGAGATATTTGAAACAGCTTTCGGTACTCTTCCGTTGTTTGACAAACTGGAAGGAGCTCAAACACACAACATTCGCTTTTATCCCTTCAACACATTGTGAAGTACAAACTAACACCATCAGAGAAATATTAAGACTAAAGATTATGTAGTGATTTTAGTAGCACAGCTAAATATAATAGTTTGACACAGCTTTGTTTGTTTGTTTTTGTTGTTGTTTTGGGCAAGAAAGCACCAGTTCAACATACAACCTTTGCATTTATTCCTTCTTATCAAGACAAAAAAGCTTTCTACTTTTGCTTGGTAAAACTACTTGTATTAAGCCAAATTATAGGAAGTTTGTAGAGATCAGTTTTTATTGACGATATAAAGTAAAGCCAAAGTTGTATCAGGTTTTGAATTCTATCACATTGAATGCCAAACGCCTATCAAAATGCCCAAGTTTTCTTTTTGCATACAAATGCATGGCATTGAATTGTAGCCTCTAATACTCTCAAGGGATTTCGTGGATGTTAATGATGCAAACAAGCTTGTGTAGTTTGGTGCGTGCAGTGCACTCAAGGTGCATGTAGTTTTAGTGTATGAATCTAATTTTACACTTAAACTCTACACACAAAAAACACACAAAATTTGCGCATAAAATGTTAAGTTTCCTGCAGGCTGTACTGTACGTTGCATCTCTACCATGCAAAATCTAATTGTTTTGATTTGGCACATGAATAGTGTGCGTCTGGATCAATTAATTTGGCACGGCAGAAATAAGTTCGGCATGGCACTAAGCGCAGTTGCACCAGTGGCGCTCGTTGCAAAAGCATGATATTGATTCAAACGCCAAGCCGCATACCTGCTAACTGTCCCAGTTTTCCTGGGTTTTTAGCCTTCCTCTCCAGGCAAAAAAATCAGAACTACATTACACTAATGATCAATAGCAATTATAAGGTTGTTATAACTATGATCACAATTTGATTCTGCATTTTAGAACGCATCAAGACTAAAAAAGGATTTTTTTCTTCTATCTGAGCCTCGGCATGTTCTTAGCCATGTTCTTAAAATTTGGTGAAATCTCAGGCTGGACGTTCTTATAGGAAAGTTTCTTATAAAAAAAAGTTAGACAATTAGATTAGGCACGACAGGAGCGTGACTTATGAGTCGGGCCTAAGTTAGACCTTATTTACTTTATAAAACACAAAATAAGGTAATATTTGTCAATCGTTATTTCAATTAATTTAAAAACTTACTATCTACACCCTGAGAGTGTTTTCCCGACGCAGATTTCGTTCCAACGAATCTCTTACGGGCTCCTTTCGCAGAAATCCTCTTGGTAGTCACCGAAGACTGCTCAACGCTGTCCGCCATATTGGAAGTTTACAAACACACAGGTATCCCGCTTTCAAACACAGGGAACCCAAAAAATTCAAGCATACACATTATATTTCTAGGTCTAGTTTTCTCCTATATGTTCACTGTATGTCTACCACCTGGTCCCCTGTGAGCTTTGGCTACCCGTGGTCTAGGGGGAGACTGGGACGGTCTAGCAGGATCATCACCCTTGCTCAAACCCCTATGCCAAAAAGCTCGCAATCTAAAGGTTGGTTCTCACTACGACCCAAGCGCAAGCCCAAAAGGAAGCGCAACACAAATGAGAATGGGTCTAAAGGCCCTGTCACACGTCAGTTTTTTCTCTTGCGACCTGTCTCGCAAAAAAAATTGTTGCGGGTCGCACGCGCCCTGTCACACGCGTACGTTTTTTCTTTTGACTTGTCTCGACTTGTCTCGCAAAAAAATTGTTGTGGGTCGCACGCGCCCTGTCACACGTGAAGTTTTTCCTGCGACTTGAAGCAATTTGTTGCAGAAAGTAGAAGAGCGTTCTACTTTTCGTGCGACTGAGAAATGCAAAACAAGTTGCAAAGGGGGTGTCACACGCAAAAAAATGCGCGTGCGACCTGCAACATTTTTTTTGCGAGACAGGTCGCAAGAGAAAAAACGTACATGTCATAAAAAATCAAGCAGTTGCGTTCTCTTGCGCTTGCGTTCCAGTGAGAATCGGAAAATTACATGCGCTGCGCTCGTGCTTACGCCCAATATGTTATGGGCTTAACATTGCTAGACACAATCCGTTTCCGCCCCACTAGATAATATATCATTAGTTAAAAAATCAGTCAGAGTTTACTTTTTCTTTCTTTGGGGACAACGCGTAAAGCAAGTAGACCATTTTTTAACCATAACGAGAAGTACAAATCAATGATCAAAGTTTATTCGTCAAATCAATCAACAGACAACTACATTCACGTGTGCATGCATCTTGATAACGGGCACAGCCCGGCTAGTAGCTACTATAACTAAACTTGTCCAATTAAACTCAAGGATCATTTTCCATTCATCCGTCCTGTCACTGTTTCAACTGCAAAAGTACATAGAACAGAATATTTAAAATTATATCCTGGCAAAATATTTTAACCTGATAAAAAGTAAAGGCATCTTGGTTGTGTGTGTGGGGAGGGGGGGGGGTGGAAAGGGAAGTTGGGTCGAAGTGTAGTGAGAATAAGACTGTCAAGAGAACAAAGGGGCAAAGGTCACTACATAGATCTTACAAAACTTCACGCTGAATTGGATTTGTCGCGTCAGCAAAGTCAAGCAGGCGAAGGAAAATGGACAGTACCTCTCGTCCCTCAGATATTTGTGTTCTTCAAACAAAGTGACTTTTCAATTTGTTTTTCTTTATATTACAATCACTAGTGTTCTCAAGTACCTCAGCAAAGACCACAGAAGTGCGCGCAGTTGGCCTTGGCAAACTTTGCCATGCGACCACTTCTTCGCACGCAGTGAGCAGCAGTGATCACCTGAAGGTATGAAATAAAAAATAACGTAAGTGCAAATAAATACAATTTACATAGTATGTAACATAGTTAATAGTATGTAAGATAGTCGTGATCTATTTATTCAAAAAGCATTTCTCAAACTATTTTCTTATTTTTCTCATACTTTTACTCTTCCCCAAATAATACGTTAGCTCATTGCAAACGGCGCCAACACGTCCTAGTCATTTGGCCATTTACTGGCGCGCGAAGTTTCATTTGACTAACCATAAGAATTATTTCTAGAAATATATTGACAAAATATATTTCCCAGCACTTTCCTAAATAAGGCAAAAGCAGCCCCAAGCAATGTTGGCTTTTTCACAAGGAATCCTGTCTACTTTAGACTTTTAAAGTCGTACTTAGGTTAAAAAAAATATGATAGTAATAATTATGAAGAAGACTGTCTCGTTTCTCTCGTTTTATAAATTGTTATATCAAAAGATGATATACTTACGTTTCCGCAGATGTTTGATTTGTATTTATCCGCACAGCCTTGAAAGATACATATAAAATCAAGTTAGACAAAGTGCATATAAGTTATATTTCCAATAGATTGTTCTTTTATGAACGTGTTGTCCAGGAAAAGATCAAAATATCCAAGAAAGTTTCGCAATTCGCTTTTGGGCCATACCAGTACCATTAACCAAACAAGGGAAGACAATAAGATATTTATTATACAGCTTAAAGGAAACAATTTCCATGGTAAAGTGTTGCGTTGTTGATGAGAGGATCCAAGCGCGCTAATCAGCTAATGAACGTTTTTCATAATATCCAACCCTACCTTAGCAACTAATAATGTCGCGATCAAGCTGAAATCTTACCTCGCTGCTGGATTTCGTCGCTCCCTGATATAAATAAAAATGATTTTAGAAGCACATAATTGGTCATTATGCTTGTAGAATCAAGCTCTGATTTGGTTCAGCAATATCGGATTCCATTTCCACAATATTTTTAAACTCTTAACTTGGACAACAAAATTGTTAAAATGCCTCGCTAAGCTCCGGAACGTTGAACGAAACCAGTTTTCAGAGGTTTCACGTTTCCCAGGCCGATGAAAAGGGCAGAAAATCTTAAGTTGAAAATCCGTGAGAAATAGTCTGTCTCTTCTTGTCTTGCTGTACCCGTTAAGCGGGAAATTGCTTCAACGCATATATTTAAATAACTGTGAACTAGCCTGACTCTACTATACTTACTGTACTCATTGAGCATCTCTTCAAGGAAAGCGTTTGTCTGGCAGAGCAACACGGCGGCGACCAATAAAACTATCAGGGTACGCATGATGAAGGAGAGACTATTTTTTTTCACGACTTGGACTTGCTTGTGATGGTTGAAGAGATGTTGTGATTTTCTCCCTCTCTTGCCGTCCCTTTTATACGGCTCCAGGACTGTGGTTCGTTTGCAGCTTGAAGGGGGTTTCAATTGTTTTTTCCACGTCTTATCTGACTCAAGTGTGTAATGAATCACGAAACGGGTCTTGTGGTGTAGATTTGTGGTATTGTGTGGTTTGCAGATTTAGAAAGCAATAAGCTCTAATGATTATCGAGAAAAAGAAGGAAAAATCAAAACTGCTAATAAGCCTTGTTGGTGTGAATTTGATCATGAGCCTGGTTATCCTTTTGATTCTATTTTTATTTTTATATCTTTATATATATTTCTTAACATTCTCGCTTGCCTCCCTAATACATCCCAACTCACAACATTGTTTATTTGCGTTTTCATTCTTAAAAAGAATTAGATCATTTTTAATTCAACCAATATGAGTAAAATGAAAGGAAAAGAAAGTGTTAAAAAAGTTTTCTAAGTTTATAGAAAAGTTTAAAATATATAGCGATTGCAGTGCCGTGGCAGACCTCGAAATATTGGGGGGCACAATACAGAAACATTAAGGAAATATTGGGGGGCCCAGCCACGCCCCTACTGGTCATTTTCTTATAATTTTTTGGAAATATTGGGGGGGGGGGGCACGTGCCCCTAGTGCCCCACCCCTTGCTACGGCCCTGGATTGGACTCCTCTATGTTAATAATCCCCGAAACCGATGTAACGTATGATCGTACTCCCAAAGAACTACATGTAGTTATGTGGAAAAGCAAAGACGGAGGGGCAGGGATTGGGTGCTCATATGCTGGGAGCTGGCTAATCTTTAATAAGTCAACTACGCGTGAATGAATTGATCACAAAATTACAAAACAAAAATCTTAGCCCACAACCTCAAAGTTAGTCCCGTTAAAACAAAGAGAAAAAACGATTCTTTGCATGTCTCTAGCTAATTATCTGTCTTAGTTATCTTTCTAGGCGTTTACCGTGCGATGATACCTAATAGAATATTCTTTATGGTTTCCGTGTCACTGTAGCAATTATGGTTTTATGGGTTTTATGTAGTTATTCCATTGTATTGCTGATCTACCGAAATGACGCTCGAAATAGCCTTACCAAGGCTTGGGTAAACCTTTTAGGTTTCTCACCCACACAGAGGCTTTGTAATGACACCGCAAACCATGCGTTGGGGTTGTAAACACATAAAATATTGATATGGTATAATGGTATCGAAATAATCGATTTACTTTACTATTACTTCTTTAGGTAGAATTTCCGTCTATACGCAGCATTGAAAAACAGAGAAAAAAAATGTTATTTCATTAGTGTAAAATGGTAGCCGCACTCGGTCGAAATAAATAGGCATTGGCAGTTTGTTTTCAGAAAATTCCTCAAGTCAAATTGTACGAAGAATTACTCGCATCCCGGGAAAAAAAATGTTGGAATTTTTTTACACGAAAAAGCGATTGTTCTGCTGTGTGCTTGCTTTGATCTATTTGTTGTAAAAGATGCAGAATCGCTCTTTGAATAACATAAACCGCGAGGTTAGGAAGCGTGTGATGTAAGTTCATGTCCTTAATTCAATGAGCTTTCGCTTCGTCAGTGTGTCCATTAAATAACCCCTCTTCCACTCCCATTCCCTTCCATTTCTTCCAGTTACTGGCAGACACAAATAACGAGACAGATTTCTGCTTTTCAACTATTTATTATATGGAACTATAAGGGCCCTATAATAACAATCATAATCTGTCGAGGTGAAAGCCAGTCCAGCCGGTTCCATTTCGTCTTCGTCTTCACATCACTGTTTTCCTACAAAAACAAAAACATAGCCCGATCAAAGACTCGAAGAGCACGCGATCAAAGACTCGAAGAGCGCGATCAAATACTAGATGAGCGCGATCAAAGACTCGAAGAGCGCGATCAAAGACTCGAAGTTTAAACAGCGCCCAAGGCAATGAGGATAGTACAGGTAATATATATTTTTGTTATCGTTCGGACATAATTACTCAGATTGCTCAGTGTAAGCCAAAATGTTGTATTTTTAGATTAAAAAACATATAGTAATGTTTCAAAACATATGACGAATGTTTTACCTCGCATATAAGTGAGATACGCATTTCAGTAGCTTTTGCATTACTGTGATCTCAATCATCTTACAATAATTATTGAATAAATGAATTATTTACAGAATCAATATGCATAGCCAAGACGGCCGGGACATGGTCTTCTAAGATTAAAATGCGCCCCTTATAAAAAGCACACTGTATGATAGACGCTTGAAAAAAAAAAGAAACTGAATGAGGCTCCTATTTGCACAGAAGTCTCCAGCTGCAAGGAGAGGAGCTGGGTTATCATTTTGTATGGAATAACAACGGTGCTGTATGGAGGAATGATTCTTACCCTAACAGAATCCACAAAAGTGCGCACAGTTCTCCTTTGCGAACTTGGCCATGCGACCACTCCTCCTCACGCAGTGAGCGGGGCTGATGACCTGATGGTGTGATAGAACGAAGACACACACAACTTTAGCTCACAGATAGCTACTCTGGGAGCTATTGAGGTGTGTGTGTGTTTGTGTGTGTGTGTGTGTGTGTGGGGGGGGGGGGGGGGTTAGTAGGCTCACCACTCCCCCCACTTGCACGCCCTTTCTCCCCCCAAAACCCAGAAGATGAGAGGAAAATATAATGAGCCAAATATCTTAAGCCACCCTCTCCTATAGGTTAAATGCCCCCCAAAATGCTTGGATTCTCAATTCCCTACCCTACGAGCCGGCTCTCTTGTGTGTTTTCGGGGTTTTGGGAATCCGGTGGCGTTTTTTTTTGCTTGCCGCAGGAATCCCGAAACCCCGAAAACCGAAATTGTCGAATTAACCCACTGAAGAGCCGGCTCGCTAATATAATATTTCTAAAAGAACCCAGAATTCATCAGGGACTGTATCAGGTCATAAATGGATCTCTAATTGAAAAGTTCAAAACTATTAGTAGCTTAATATAGTAGCTTAATCTCTTCCCCCTTTATGTACATAGCAACAATGACCCAAGAGTCTTACCCACGAGCGTGTTTCTTAGAGGGGAGTTATTTCACAGTGCGAACAGTACAGAAGAGTACTTACACCACCACAGATGTTGGACTTGTATTTGTCGAAGCATGCACGCTTGTCTGTCATGTCGTTCACTGCAACAAAACGAGAGACCTCAGGCAAAGCGAAAAGGCGTCGCGTTTGAAATTTTCCTCTCAGGGTACATTTGTGGAAAAAGTGCTTCTCCACTTTAGTTACTCACCGCTCTCGGCCAGAAGCTCGTCGAGGAAAGCATTGGCAGAGCAGAGGAGGACAGCGCCGATGAGGAGAACCACCAGAGTACGCATTTTGAGAGATAGAGAGTTTTTCTTGTCAGGAGACTAAGACGCTTGTTAGTTGAACGTTCAAATGTGATGTGAATTCGTCTTCCTTCGCTGTCCTTTTATACTATTTCTCGACTACAATTTGGCGACAGCTTTGACCGTATAGAAAGTACCTTTCCCACATTTTATTATTTGCGAAAGTGTTTGCTTGCATCAGCGGCAATGATGATGCTAAAAACTAGGCAGTGGTCATATTCTTGGTAGTAAACATGAACACCACATCGTGACTCATTGATTGTTCCTTTCTTTGACTGTATTATTGTGGCACCAGACCTAACCAAAATGACGAATTAGTTCTAAAGAAATGACAAAGAGTAGAATGTTTGAGGTAATTGTTTTGTTCTAATGAAAAAGCTTTTTCGGCGCGTGGGAGATTAAGGCACGCTATCTGTCGTGTTTAACGCAAATCAACTTATGATTCTAAGTGTAATACCTTGGATGGGGTTATTTAATTGGACGTTGGGTGTTTTTGATGGTTTGGCTTGTTTGCTGTTTTAGGCGCATAAGTAATCATTCACTGTATTTCACGAAAAAGAACGCAGAATCAAATTTCTTTCCTTTTTATTCTTTAGTAGAATCGTTGTTACCATTTTTTTTATAGAATTGGACGATTGGAAACTTTTCTATATATTTTTCTTGTAAACGTCGAATATTTCTTTATTCGTGTTTAAATAAAATGCTTTGTGGGAATGAAATGCACCTACCTTTTAAACTGCTGCTAGAAGGCAATGTAGGTAAAAACGTCAAATAGATCGATTAAGGTGGTTCACTCGAACTTTGTTTTTCTGTACGCAATTCCAAATCGTTTTGAAGATTTCGCGTATTTTCGAAATCTGCATTACATATAAGACCCACATTTTCATCATGATATCTATTCCTAATTTATCATTTCTGTGAAACGTTTCTAAGGAAATATGATATGTTATTTAATACTTACAAACATGTTACGAGGATTTAGTACAGAAAATGATCCATATGTCTCTCTTAATCTCTCTTAATATTTTCATAACGAACGCGTTGTTTGAATGATCTCTATGGGCCTACGAATGGTCCCCAAAAATTTAGATTTGCTCGCATAAAAAAATGCAATGCTCACATAGTTAGTTTTCGCTTGACTTCGTTGCAGTTCTAAGGCAATAGGTTCCGATTGAACTCTTAGTTTTTTGGAACTCATAACAGACCAGTGAAAAAGTAATATAGGTCACAGGAGGGTGGTTCCGAGGGCATTCCTCCAAATTTTGCCATTTAGTCAACAAATATAGAGGAAAATAAGGGAGCTAGCTTTTGAACAGTGTTATATGGAGCGCTTTGAGTATCCCGCAATGTTTTATGCTAGAGCTTTAAATTCGATGGCATGCACCAAATGTCTCCATGTAAATGGAGCCTTTTTTTTATTATTTAATTATATTTTCGTGGGCCAGTGATTGGTATGATGAAAATGAATTGGTATGATGAAAATGAATTGCTTTAGACTGAGAATCTCCAGTTGACAGTATATATGTATATTTTACTCAATAAACTACTATATTTCATGCTTTAAGAATCATTTCTTGTAATACATAACCGTCGAACCTCGACATGTTTTTATTTAGAGCGGTACAAAAAAGGAACGAATTTTGTTTTAGATATTACATACAGCAATAGAAACCAATCAACACCAGAATCGGGACCAATTTAATTTGCAGTATTTAAGGGAAATTATGCATATTCACATAATGAGCCATTTGATAATGGAAAGAGGATGGTAGAGAAATTTTAAAAGTCGTATGAGACTGTGTCAAAGTAGCAGGTGGTTTTAAGCTGGCGACTATAATACGCTATTAGTACAAATGACTGCTCATGACTTTTACATTGTTTTGTTTGTGTATTCATATACTTTTTTAAATATGTGTTGTAGGATGTTTGCGTAGCAGAGTCCGCTTGATCAAGTACAAAGTTTTCTTTCCACTACACACGAAACGAAACACGATTTTACATGTTAGGAGGGCTGTTGCATTACACTAAAGAATAAAACTAATTTAAAATTCAAATAAATACACCTGGGTATTAGCAAACTTTTGTGTATGCGATTATTACCACAATAGTACAAAGTGAAAACGTTTAAAAAATGGATGCAACAGAAACTATGATATATTTCTGTTTCTGACGCTAAACATCTAGTAGTGTGTAGTACAAAGCAATCGCTAGTCGTAAAGTCAGAAATAACGTGGCTTCTTGAAAGGGTGATGATGGATGTAATGGTAGCGGATCCTTCCCATGAACCTCTGAACATCTAAACGATGCCATTCGGCCAGGGATTTCCTTGAACTTCTAACTGTTTTAGAGTTGGACATTAGAACATGTGTAGGCTCTATTTCCAATCACGTCGCGGTCGTATGATCCACCGTACTGCCAGCTCACAGAAACGGCTGGAAATTTGTTGTTGTTGAAGTATTCATGTTCAATGTTCACAGAATGGTGACAAAATCAACATTTATATTATTTACAGTAAATCAATATCGAAATAGTGCTGGGTTTAGAGTGTGGTTCTTCTTAATTCGGTTAATGAAATTTAACAAATTTAAAGAGAACATTTATACAGGAATTGTTAAAAAACGGTCTAGCCTTAGTCGGGAAATAAGGCGTTATGTAAATAGTCAAGTGCGTATGCTGATACTCCAAATATTAAATTGAAAGTGAGAAGTACTTGAAGTGTTTGCTGACATTTATGTCGCCTCGGGGCATTTTCCTCTTAGGCTGAGCACACAGTCAGTCACATTCATGCTGCTTCATGTTATGCCATGTTATATCCATGTGTGTTGACTTAACAATACATAGAAATGCGCTCGTTCGAGCTTCTCCCGCCCAGATAACCGAAGTAACGGTTACAGACACTAGTACGAGAAATCCAACGTTTTTATTCGTTTTTTTGTTCCCACTATGATTGTGGTGCCTTTTTTGTTTTGTTTTCTCGCCTTTGCCGAGTCAACGAGCTTAGAACGGATAAGCAGAGCAACCACAACATGCTTTCAACAGAACGCCGAGATTCTCGAGAAACTTAAAGGGATAGAAGCAAAGATTGAATCGTGCGCTAATCGCCCACCGGGGTGTGATAAAAGTGAGTAATTGTTTTAGATTCAACCTTTTTACGTTATTATAACGCATCACTGGGATATTTTAAAAATCTTATTCTAAATCAGAAATCATTAAGAGTTAAATTATCAGGAGGGGGCACGCATGTCTTGATTGCACATGCAACGATCCTTCTTACACTTTTCTTTAATAAAAACATCGCAGCTCCTTATTGTGCGAGCGAGAGCCTTTTGCTGTAGCGGTTTGGAGGAAAGATTGCTCTTACACTTTCCGTTTTAATATATCTCATAGCTCCCAAGAACATAAAATGACGAGTAAGTCTTTGTGTGAGGCGGTTTGAGTAACCACAGCCTTGCCCCCTCCCCCCCCCCCCAACTTGTCTGTGTGGATGTTTTTTTTTCCTTTCATGACGCGCGGTTTAAAATGTATCGAGTGTTACATATAAATCGATTGCTTGATAAAAGATGATTCTACAACTTCTTATTACCTACAATCTAGTACTCTGGTTCTCTATTTCAAACCCAGGAACCCCCCACCCTCCTATCCCCCCCACTTTTGGGAACACTCCGCCGCCCCTGCGAGCTCTACATGACTCATTCTTATCCAAGAGCTGTACGGAAAGCACAAAGAAGGCTCTATGCCTGCATTTTCTCCATCATTCTATGTAGCTCCACTTCTAATTTTATTTGTGGTATAGTAGTGGAAGTTTGATGATTAGAGGGCTTTATGCTTACCTATGCTTATACATTTTCACCATTTAACATCTCTTATAGCACCCAAGAACTGCGCGGAAGTCCTGGCGTGCGGTGGTCTGACTAGTGGCGTGTATACTGTGGACCCTGATGGCCGGGGCGCCTTCCAGGTTTGTCTTTATTTGTCGACGCAAAGTAGGGGTTACCTAAGGGGGTTACCTAAGTTGGTTGTTTGCCTACTAATCTTTAGTTCGATTGGCTTTCCGGTGTTCATTTTCTGGGTTGTTGTTATTTTTGGTTATGTCGATGTTGGCCGATTTTGATTGGTTGGTTGGTTGGTGGTGGTTGGTTGATTGGCTAGCTGGTGGTGTTTGTCTGATGTTGATTGGCTGGCTGGTGGTGTTTGGTTGATGCTGAACGGTTAGTTGGCGCTGGTTGATTGGTTATTTGGTGGTGATTGGGCTATGATGTTGATTGGTTGGTTGTAGTGGTTGGCCGATGTCAATTGGTTAGTAGGTGGTTGGTTGGCCGATGTCAATTGGTTAGTTGGTGGTGGCTAGCTAATGTTGTTGGTGTTTGCTGCTGTGCTAGTGCTGAAGTAGTTCATCGCTGTCCTTGGCTGGTGTTGGGTATCCAGTTTGCAGGTTGGTGTTCATGAGGCTGTTTTGTTTGCTAACATTAACTAAAATGATAAATTGCCTGGTTTTGCTGGTCGATTCGATTGGTTGATAAAATTAGACTAGAAGTTCTCAAGAGAAGTGAAGTGCTCGAGCTCAGATTAGCTGGTCATTGGATTGCAAGGGTAAAATCTAAATTCTTATGGATTTGCCTAGGGGCAGTTGGGACATTTTCCATCCATAAGCCATATTTATACAAGACCCCCTTTTCTTTGCAGCTACTGTCTTGGCTGATCACTTACCCTTTCATGGTTTCTTTATTTGTTTTATAAGAGAAAAGGGACAAAAAACAAATTGAAAAGGGACAAAAAACAAATGGATTATTTTATTAAAGAAAAGAAATTATTTAAATTAAGGTCTGTTAACCATAACAGGCAATCTGATCAGTTGGGGAGGGGACATGCAGTCATAGATATTTTAGAAAAAAGTATATTTAAAAAAAAACTGCGTTTTGGTTTTGAGTGGGAAGGGGCACAACCCCTGTGCCCACCCCTACAAGGGACTATTCTGTTGCGCATGCGCATTTCATTGAGCGATTTATTTACAACTTCGGCGTAATTTGCTTGATTCACCGGATCTGGGAAATAAAACCACAGTTCCCAGATTGTGATCACTTTTATCGTCCCTTATTTATCGGGATTTTATGGGTGCCATTTATAGCGCTATGGGTGAGTGGTTTCCCCTAAGGAGAGCCTGCAATCGTCGGATGTCGGTCAGCATCTGCGCGCATGGTCATACACAATAGTCCCTTGTTGCCCACCCCTAGCTGTATGTCTGTGTATACAAAGTAAGCGATTTGGATCCAAGTGGTGGCCACTAAAATAGCTATTGAAATGATAACTGTACAGTATTAATAATCTCCTGCTACTCCCTTACAAAATATTTTGTACAAAAGTACACTGCAGTATTCAATAAGCCCTCTGATTTCTTAAAAATCTGTGGGTCTCTTCCATAGCTGTGTTTACCTTGGTTTAAAATCATGTAGCAATAAATTTTGTCTTATTTCTGGTGCAATGATTGGCATTTATAGTAGTTCTGGACTGGACATTGCTGTGTAAAAATAAACCCAAAATATGAAATACTGCAAACCCAGGTAAAAAAATATGTATGATATGTGCGGGGCAGGCAAATGAGATTATTCAGAGTGATTTACATTTCCCTACATAAATTCATCTCATCAAATAACACAGAGATCTACTAAGTGCTTATTGTTTCCCGCCATTTTAGGAATTTGGATGGATTGTCTGATTTAAATAAAAGGTTATTTACTGTATTTGTAAACAAAGCCTTGAGGGGCTACTTGATTATCCGCTTTAAGTTAATCGCTTATTCATTTAGTTGTTTTATCATCAATTGACAAACTTCGAAAGCCATGATAAGCAAAACCCGTAAAACATCGGATAATAAGTCGTCATACTTACCAAAACATTCTTTGTTTTCGCCATCGTATTCGCGGCAAAAATCGAAGGAGCTTTCAACATTATCGTAAACACAGGGCACTTGCAAAAAATCATGGCCGCTTTTGTATCGCTGACTGCCAAAGGAAGCCCAAATCTTGGTAGTGCCAGACGCCGAAGCTAGAGAGGCAACGCATAACTACTAATTGACGATGGGGGGAGGGGACGGAGATTTCGTTTCCAAGATGGCGGCTTGTTACACAGGAAGCCCAAATTGATTGAGTTCGCTTTTCCGATGGCTACTGGCAACTAAATTATGGTTGTCGTTGTTGGTTCGGATAGCTATCTAGAATCATTCGGATTCATTATTCTAGGTGCATTTCCTAGGTCTACTGTGATCAGAAGACCCTTGGCGGTGGCTGGACCGTGTTTCAAAGGCGCCAAGACGGCTCAGTGGACTTCTACAAGGGCTGGTCCGCGTACAAAGCAGGTTTTGGCCGCCTTCCCGGTGAGCATTGGCTTGGACTGGACCGAATGAATCGACTCACTATGCAGACGCGGAACGAGCTCAGGGTGGACCTAGAAGACACGACGGGCGCTAAGGCGCATGCGCAGTACGCTTATTTCGCCGTCTCCGCGGAGTTGAGCAATTATCAACTGAGCTTGGGGGCTTACAAAGGTATTGTGAATGATGATACTGTATTCGTGTAAACATTATATCATCATGGTTTCACGATGGCAGTTTTTATCATGATCGTAATGATTTGAATGAATCATTACCATAACCATGATTGTTAACAATATCGGAACCACCACCATCTTTATCATAATCACCACAATTTTTACGCCAACCACCATAACCATAATTGTTATCATAGTAACTTCATTTTAATAATTAATCTTTTTGTACCGATTACCTCGCGAAGCGTACCAAACACAGTCTAGACATGTGATCATCATCATCATCATCATCATCATCATCATCATCATCATCATCATCATCATCATCATCATCACCACCAATGTCACCAAGTGTGTTGTAATCAGTGCTTTCCCCCCAGGCACTGCTGGAGATTCCCTAAGCGATCATCGCGGAGCGCCATTTTCAACCAAAGACAGAGACAATGATTCTGCAGGAGCCTCGTGTGCCATAATATACAAGGGAGCCTGGTGGTACACCGCTTGCCATTCTTCAAACCTCAACGGCAAGTACTACCATGGTAGCCACGCTTCTTACGCCGATGGAGTAAACTGGAGAGCATGGAAAGGCTACCATTACTCTCTCAAGCACACCGAAATGAAGATAAGACCCCAGGGGTTTATCGTACCTAGCTAGAGGCTTGGTACAGTGGAAGATTGGCTCAGATCCCTATTTGTTCCTGATTGGAAAATAGCAGGCTAAGAATTAAGGGGTTTTAAAAATGTTTTAAAATAAGGGTATGTATATGGTACTTTTACCCGAGCTTTACTTCGAGCTATTAGTAACTATTGCGAAAGAAACATTCTTTTGTAATTTATTTAGCTGCAAGTTGACGTAAAAATTATTGTACTCAGGTACTAGTGGACTAGCAAGCTAATCTTCCTAGTGTCAATAAAACATCACTTACAAAAAAAAAATTGTTTTTTTTCCTATCATGTATCATGTTACTAGCACTGCTCTTTTATTCTTAGTCAATTCCAAGAAAGGCAAGCTTTATTAGCAAGCTACAGGTTCTCTGATAAAAATCTGACCATCCCCGAAAAAGCAAAAATGGATTTGTTTATGCCTTTGCAGTATCTCCACGGGACGTTTAATGTCGGGTTTGGCTACATACCAGAGTGATCTAGCTTATGCTTTATAGTTTTGTCTACAAATAGCACGTCAAGAGACCATGATGTAAGAGAATTCGGGATTCGTTCTCTTATATCATGGTCTCTTGAGCACGTCTATTGAGCGTTCGCACCCCCTGCACCCCCTAGGGTACGGGCCTGAGCTATATTATTTAGAAGGAAGGGGTATGCTATTCACCTTTCTAAACATCCTCGTCAGGTTAAGGCTTTGCGATGAATGTATTTCATTAGAAAGAGAAAATATTATTAAAAAAATGAATTTTGACTTATGTGCTATTCCCAAAAAAGGCAAGGATTTTGGATTTACTGAGGTCACGCAACAACAGATTCAAAACTGAAGATGGTTTCCCATCACAAGTTTCTTATGCCAAGTTTTCACAGAATTAGTCAGAGATGTCATGCTAACCTCAAAGAGACCTTCTTTGTCAATTCCAGGGGCCGGTTCCCGAAAGGCCGATTAACTTAACCCTCGATCAGCGCCTAATCCCGGGTTAAAATTCGCTAATCGTACGTTAGATAACCGACGGATAACTCACCGTTCCCGAAAGCCAAGTAATCCCCCGATTTACTAACCCTGGATTGAACGAGTGAAAAACTGGTTTGACGAGTAAAATTCACACAGGGTACCCAGTATATCAACAGAAAGCAACTTAAATTTACCTTTGGTGATTTTATTTTCGCAGAAAAGCCCTAAAACACCTCTACATCACCTGTAATTACCTCCATTTCATGGCCAAAAAAGCGTCATTTGCAGGATTCGAGTTGGTGCGTGACACTAGCGAGACAGATTCATTTCAAGTATAAATTTCATGTAACTTTCTGTCTGTCCCAGCACAATTTTCGAGTCAGCATCGCAACGAAGGTCGCATAACAAAGCGAAATGTTAGGACATTTGATCCCTACATTGTTTTGTGTAACGTCTTTTTTGTCGACAACTTTATTTTATGAAGCTTTAGTTCTACTACAAAGTTTGGGAGGCCTGTGTTACGCCAACTAAACAGTGGGTTAGCGAGTTAACCCACCTCGCGAGCAGGGTTAGATTTTACCTCCAAACTGACCCTGGGTTAGCGCTAACCGGCGTTTCGGGAACAGAACGAATCCGGGGGTAAAAATTTTATCATGGGTTAGGGTCAATTTAACCCTGGGTTAGCGCTAATCGGCTTTTCAGGAACCGGCCCCAGGTTATTAAGTGTTTAAACCCTCCTATAGAGAGATCTCCCTGTTTGTTTATCAGGTGCAGCACTAATACTAAATTATTATTATTATTATTATTATTATTATTATTATTATTATTATTATTATTATTATTACTATTATTATTACTATTATTATTATTATTATTATTATTATTATTATTATTATTATTATTATTATTATTATTATTATTATTATTATTATTATTATTATTATTATTATTATTATTATTATTATTATTATTATTAAAACATCGAAGTCCAAGGATCACCAAGAATGCCTTGGAAAAAGGCTAGCCCTTTGGAAAAACGGGAACATTGAGGAGCTTATTCAAGAGGGCAGGACTATACAAAGGCGTCTTGTGCAGTTCCACCGAAAAAAGGATGCTCCCCAGAACACAGCAAAACTGTTTCCGAAGCTCGTTATGGAAGAGCAAATAAACTCAGCCTTGCGTTATCTCAATGAAAGTGATTACGGAGGTGTCTTATCCTTGACGGACGACGTAATGAGGCAGCTACAGGAGAAACATCCAAATGCACAACTTGCTAAGTTGGGATCCCTGTTGTTTGGCCCAGCAGAAGATGTACACGAGTCAATCTATAGTGAGATCACAGGGGGAATGATAAGAGAGGCAGCATTGAGAACTAAGGGCGCTGGAGGACCATCTAATGTAGACGCGCACGGTTTTCAAAGAATCCTCGCCAGCAAATCATTCAAGAAATCAAGCTCGGACCTGTGCGACGCACTCGCCTTGCTTACCCGTCGTTTATGCACAGAGTACACCGATCCTATGACTATCGAACCGATACTAGCGAGTCGCCTTATCCCACTAAATAAAGGCAAAAGTGAGGTCCGACCAATAGGTGTAGGAGAAGTGTTGAGAAGAATCATTGGCAAGTGCGTAACGAAGGTGCTCAAGCAAGACATAGTGGAGTCGAGTGGCTCGCTTCAGGTGTGAGCCGGGCAAAAAAATCGGGGAGTGAGGCTGCGGTCCATGCAGTATATAATCTATTCCAACATGAACAGACAGATGCTGTGATGTTAGTAGATGCTTCAAACGCCTTTAACTCGGTCAACCGAGCTGCCGCCCTTCATAATATTCGGGTCCTGTGCCCAACGCTGGCCCCTTTTGTAATTAACACCTACCGCCTACCAGCACGGCTGTTTGTAGCGGGAGGCAAAGAGCTTGTATCAGCTGAGGGCACAACTCAAGGTGATCCGCTCGCAATGAGCATGTATGCCCTCAGCTTACAACCACTCATATCTCGCCTACAAGCAGCAACTCAAGTCAACCAATGCTGGTTCGCAGATGATGCGACAGGATGTGGGTCACTGGATGACGTCAGGCAGTGGTGGGATACCCTTCAAAGTTCGGGACCGGATTTAGGATATTTTCCTAATGCGGTGAAGTGTTGGCTCGTAACCAAGCCCGAGAAAGAGGAATCTGCAAGGAAAATCTTTGAAGGAACTGGAATCAATATCACTACTGAAGGTCGCAAGCATCTTGGAGCGGCGCTCGGTTCCAGGCCCCATCTTGAACAGTACGTGGATAGCAAAGTTGATGAGTGGGTGGGGCAGGTGACAAAACTCGCTGAATTTGCAGTTTCGCAACCTCAAGCCTCCTACGCAGCGTATACGTTTGGCTTGAAGCACCGTTGGACGTATTTTCTGATAACTCTGCCGGATATAGAGGATCTATTGTTGCCTCTAGAACGTGCCATATCAGACACCTTGATACCCTCTCTAACAGAGCGCACGTGTACTCAGGCAGAACGTGATCTCCTCGCTTTGCCAGTGAGGTTTGGAGGCCTGGGTATAACAAATCCCGCTGATGAGGCTTCTCTCGAATTTACAGCTTCAACGAAGGTCTGTGGTCCGCTTGCAGAACAGATAAAACAGCAAACGCATGAGCTGCCGTGTGACGATGCCGTACAAGAAGCACAGCAAGAGGCGCGCAGAGAGAAGAACGAGTACCTGAAGTCTAGATGCGCGGAGGTGAAAAGCTCTCTACCTGTTAATATGCTAAGAGCAGTGGACCTTGCTACTCAGAAAGGGACTTCAAGCTGGCTTACCGTTCTGCCATTAAGAGAGATGAGCTTTGATCTCAACAAACGAGAATTCAGAGACGCTCTAGGATTGAGATACGACTGGGAGATCCCCGAGACACCATCTATTTGCGTTTGCGGGGACACATTCGACGCAGATCACGCAATGATTTGCAAGAGAGGCGGGTTTGTAATCCAACGCCACAACGAGCTGAGGGATTTGGAGGCGGAATTGCTGAGTCTGGTGTGTAAAGATGTGCAAACGGAGCCTGTTCTACAGGACATCACGGGAGAAGAGCTTAACAGGGGAGCTAACACCGCTCGAGACGCACGACTGGACATTGTAGCAAGAGGTTTCTGGGAGAGGCAGAGGCAGGCATTTTTTGATGTACGAGTTTGCCATGCTAATGCTGAATCCTATAGAGACATGAACATTGACCAGATATTTAGGCAACATGAAACAGAAAAGCGTCAGTACGCTACTAGAGTGTTAGAAGTAGAGCAGGCCTCTTTCACACCATTAGTGTTTGGCTCGACAGGGGGAATGGCAAGCGAATGCCAACAGTTTCACTCCAGGCTAGCGGAGCTCATTGCCGAGAAGAAGGGAGAATTATACTCAACAACCGTGTCCTGGATCCGTGCAAAAGTTTCGTTCGCTATTTTAAGATCTGCCCTTCTGTGTCTACGTGGTTCAAGGAGCCCAAGGCGAGCACATGTAAATATATATGACAATGACTTTGAAATTCAGAAACAGAGAGCAAATATTTTTTAAATGTATTTGTAGTTTTTTTTTAATCACAATTTTTAATAGTATAGCTCAATTTTGTAAATAATCAAATTCTAATGAATCAAGAAAAATCATTTATAAAAGAAATATTTAGTAATTCTAAAATTGTAAATTGAGTTGTTTAAGTAAGTTACAATAAAGTTATTATTATTATTATTATTATTATTATTATTATTATTATTATTATTATTATTATTATTATTATTATTATTATTATTATTATTATTATTATTGTTGTTGTTGTTGTTGTTGTTGTTGTTGTTATTGGTTTTAGTGGCAATAAAAACACACTTCTGGACGAAAAAAGAGACTGAGAAGAGAAAGACTGAAGGGACGCTAGAATCACATAGAAGAATATGTAAACATCACCAGCGCAGGGCTAATGTAAGCAATATTCAGAAATGTAGTTTAGAGACATTAGCTTCATGTTACAGAGCTGTTGTGGTCATACTTGCTCCTCCATATATATACCGTATTTACCCGCGTATAAGCAGCACTTTTTATACTCTAAAATAACCTTCAAAATCAGGGTGCTTTTTATACACAGAATGCCACCTTTTTTAATTTGCATAATAAGGGAAACAAAAGATAGTCTATAATTGGTCAATTGATCGTTTGTGTGTATGACTAAACATACTGGGATGTCGATCCTATTTAAACTGTGCATGGCATCTTGTGTTGCACAAACTAATAATCACTTCATGTCAACAAAAAGTCAATGCTACACCATGAGCGAGAAGCTAAGAATAATTGCCTCTGCTGAGGAAAACGGAAATAGAGGTGCCGAAGGAGAGTTTGGAATTTGAATATTGACCTTTTTTTAACTATTTTGAGCTCAAAATTCTGGGTGAGTCTTATATGCGGGTAAATACGGTATTCACCAGGCACAAGGACTTTTTTTGTAATAACAGGTTTTTTGTTTGTTTTATATGTGCAGGAGTTCAGTTAATCAAATATGGGTTAACTGTGAAAAATCATAATGGTTTCATCTTTTTTTAAATTTAGAAACTGTACTGTCGCCAAGCAGCCAAAAGGAGAAGTGGGAGAAAGTCATGACCATAGACTACATGTCATCAGAAGAGAGTGGCGAGGAAAAAAGTGAGAATGGAGAGAGGCGGGTGTTTTGGCAGTGAAACCCCTGGCTTGGGAAAGGAAAGAACTAAGAAGAGGGAAGCAAGAGCTGGATAGAAAACATGTGGCAGGACTAACTAAACGGGCCCTGCAGAAGCGTCTACGAAGAGTAAGGAGCGTAGAGTTTTCAGCCCGCCCTCGTCTAACAGCCAATGCAAGCAAATTTTTCGTTATTGTTTTTTTTATAAAACTTCAAAAAACATATATAGAGCACCCACAAATAACAAAAATATTGTAAATATGTTATAGTTGCTGTAAAGAAACCAGAGCATTGATTGTGTGTAATTCTATAAAAAAGTGTTTATTTCAATAAAATTATTGAAAGGCAGAGTTTTGTATTTTTGACTTTCTATGATTTGTAATAGGTCCTTTACTAGTGAACAGTCACAGAGTCTCACCACACAGAAACTGCAGGACATTAACCCTAAAATTTATAAGAAATTTAGTAGCCCTCAATCGAAGCTCTTTAAGTTGGATTTTCAAAGACATTGAATGTCCTTAAATTCAGTTCAATTTAATATTTAAGGCCATTAGCTCTTTGTAAAGAACTCGAAAATTGACATTTAAATACATTTAACTTGCCCGAAATGCACTTAAATATATTATTTTTGAACGTTTCATTACATTTAAAACTGTTTAAAGGTGATGTTTAAGAACTTTAAGATTCCTTAAAATTGATTAAAAATTACTTTTATCTACATTTAAGAAGGTTCTTAAATGTTCTTTCTAACAGCATTTAGGGATTTCTTAAAGTCACATAAATGTTCTTAAATGTAATATTTAAAAATTCTTAAAGGACATCGTAAAGACAGTTAAAAGTGATATTTAAGTTGACTTTCGGAATCTTTCCAATAGCCTTAAATCTATATTTTCACCCAGTGTTTTCTGCAATCAGAGGTAAAAAGAATAAAAAAATAAGGCTGTCTGAGATTATAGCCTTGGCTATAAAGATAGCTATAGATAAATATCAAGAGGCCTGCTACCGGTCCAATAGATTAATGCAAATGGAACACAGTTATATCCCCGTTATAGTCAAACCTAAAAGTAATTCAACACAAACAATTTTATTTTTAAATGATAAGAAAAGACATTCTAAACAACATCCCAAAAGTTCTCCAAAGTTCTCTTCAGAAATATCTTGTTATTCATGGCGCACTAACCTTCCGCAAACGCACTCTCGACGAGATCGCTCTGCCAGTGAGCTTATGAATAACAAAAGATACAAGATGGCCGACAAAAAAAATTGTTTATTGTCCAATTTCGAGATGTTCCCTCAAGAGAACTTTAAAGAACTTTTGGGAAGTTATTATGGACATGTTACTCTGTCATGTAAGACCAAAATCGTTTGTGTTGCAATTACTTTTAGGTTAAACATTCGATTGACTGGACTTTAATGACTGTCTGCGAAAGCACGAGAGCGATAAAAACATGCGATAAAAGCCTTAGCGCAGATTGGCTAACATGCTTGAAGATCAAGCGTAATCTAAGCGGGTTCCAAACCTCTCGCTAAATGAAAGTGTAGCCTTACACGCGGAAGTGATTTGGATAAAAAAAATGCAAAAGATCTCCCTTGACATCTCTGATGAACGCGCAGAATTTATATTGAATGCAGTAAAGCCAGTTCAGAGTTTAAAGGGGCAGTCACACTGATAGCGGCATTTTTCAATAATGCTATCGTCACCAATCCAGCACAGGTCGGGTGTGAAGTATGACGTAGTAACCATGGTTGACGTCATTTGGGTAACGCTTTTCGATCCTAACCTTTTGCAGATTACGTCAACATGGAGAACACCGCGGAAATGGTGAACAGCTTGAACGAGTGAGGAAGCGAAGTAAGTGGTAGCGTAAGATGACGATAAATAGCCTGAGTGGAGGTGGTGATGATGGTAGTGGTGATGACAATAATAATGATGACGATGTCGCCATTATGATGGTGATGATAATGATTATGACGATGATCGTCACAACGACGACGATGATGATAGTGGTAGTGGTGATGATTAGAGGGACCTTTAAGCAATGACGACGCCGACGGCTAGGACAACGCGCTCGAAAAAGATATTTTCGCGCGTGGCGATCAATAAATTTTTAAATTGCAATGGAATAAGCAAAACATTATAGAAAGAGACAGATAAAAATAAACTGTGCTGAAATAAATAAATAAATAAATAAATAAATAAATAAATAAATAAATAAATAAATAAATAAATAAATAAATAAATAAATAAATAAATAAATAAATAAATAAATAAATAAATAAATAAATAAATAAATAAATAAATAAATAAATAAATAAATAAATAAATAAATAAATAAATAAATAAATAAATAAATAAATAAATAAATAAATAAATAAATAAATAAATAAATATAGCATTTATATAGCGCTTATACAAACCATGTTCTAAGCACTTCACATTTAAAATTATGTATTAAGAACGTCAATTCCTGTAGATTTATTGAGGAACACAAGCTTCTAGTAGCTTACATACGTTCAACGTCAATTTTAGGGCTGAGAAACAGAAAGATATTATACATGTCTCGACCGGGAATCAAACCCGTTTTAGCAGAGGTGAGAGGCCCCATACACACTAGGCCACCCGTGATTCTCTTGATCCATGTTCATAAATAAGCAAAAGCTAATCAGTCATGTAGAAGGCAAAGCCATTAAGAAACACATAGAAAAATTAAAAGAAAAAAAGACTATCTACATTTGCTAATAACAGTTTTGCCAGAATTAACTGGTGTTACATATGCAAATAAATGCACATGAGAATAGTGCAATCAGTTTGGGTAATTTGCAATAATCTTAAAAAATAAGATTAAATCTAGAGAGAAAAAAAAATATTTTAAAATGTCTTATGCCTGGTGCACACTAACAACATAACAACATAACGACACGTATGCGCACTCTGTTAGTCCCGACATAACGACATAGACACAAAAACATAAAAGAAAAAACATGTTTTTCTCTTATGTCAATATTTTTTGTGTCGTTATGTTGGGCTTATGTCAAAATGTCGAACCATTCACACTTGAACGTAGGAGTGGGTGCGCCCATGTCGTTATGTCATTGTGTCACCAGTGTGCACCAGGCATTACTGATTGCCAAATCAGTCGAAAAGATTCGCTTTCTACTGTATGTAAATAGCCGGATATAGTTCATAATCGATTTATGCCAAACAGTACATAATTTATCCAATGCAACTGAGCATTTTTGGCCGTTAAACTCCTCCTTACATGAACATTATAAGTCTTTATTCGTAGAAGGAAGAATTTTAGTTTAACTTTTGACAAACAATTGTGTTTACAAATTGTGTGAACATATGCTACGGTCAGAAAAACAAGGCGGCCAAGCCTACATCAGATCGAGGCTCTATTTTAGCGCTGCGCTAAAATTCATTTAAAACCCCTTCTATCGTTGTTAAAATCGCGTTAAAATCGTCGAAATGCAACTCAAAGTTTTAAATAGTTATTACTTTATCGTTTTACAACAATACCAAAACATTGGTACTTCATAGTTACAAATTCGGTATTTCGTAAACCATCGGCTCAAAGGGTGCTGTGACACTATTTTAGTAGTCTTCAGATTTTTTGTAACTAGAACATTGGGTTACTACTGTAACTGGTTAAGGGGCTTATAAAGCGATGAGATTCTAAGGCCCGGTTCAAACGCCATGACAGCGTCGTCTCGAACGCGCGCAACGTTTCAAACCAAAATCTATTTTACCTCGACTCTCCTATTTGGTCTTTCGGTCGAGCTTCACTTCATAAGCGCGACTTGGTTTCGAACTCCGCTCGTTTTACTAATTCAACCGTACCAGACATAAGGGAATTGAGTTCGACACGACGTTGGTACGACGTTTGAATCGGGCCTAGCAAAATGGGCCTAGCAAAAAAAGCGTAAAAGTTTACATTTGAGTTAATATATCCTAGACACTGTATTGAGTTAAAGGTATCTAATTCCTTGCATTATAAAGTGCAATAACACCTCGAAATACAAATAAAGTTTACCCGATTTTGGTGCAGAAATGTGTTGCTGTCTTCATGTGTAGCACAACATTAGGGTTTTCATCACGATGCGCCAAATATTCCGCGAGAGATCAGCAGTTTAAACCCCGATTTTTAGGAAAATCGAAGATGATGGGTCTCCCCCCCCAAAAAAAAAATAAATAAAAAAAAGGTACCGTTGTTTTGACCTCGATCGATCCCTTACCGTGTCATTGAGACGAATAATCTCCACAGAAACATTGCGAAACTTTCTGTCATCTCCATATTCCGATCCGATCCTGGTTTTGTCAACGCCAGCAAACAATCCCAAGCATTCTTCGTGCTCTCACAGACAAATTTCTCGAATATTCGGCGCCTGGTCTTTCTAAAAATTTGATAGCTACTACTAATAATGTCCGTAGTATTAAGCAGCTTCTATGACATCCTGCGCCTTTGAATATAACTAGTAGATCTTTGCTTCAAAGATACCAATGAGAAATAAACACACGCAATGGCCGGCCTGGGTAAGACATTTGAGATCTCACCTGTGTATCAGGCGGAATTTTTCAGGGGAAAATGTGGAGAGAAACAAATATTTTTTTAATGTTATAGAAAACGGTTTCTCTGACTCTTCTAACGCAAGCTCAAAAGCACTTTTGGAGTCCGCCATTAATGGTTTTGTCACGAGTGGTTGTCACGAGTGGTTGTCACGAGTGGTTGTCACGAGTGGTAAAAAACGTTTTGACCCTTGCTCAAACATATTCTCATACACATATTCTCCTCGACTTCTCTCTTCATGGTTTTTAACCTAGAGTTTTAATTACAGGTTATAGTACTTATCAGTGATAAAACAAAGAATAGTTTCGAGTTTGAGTAATCGCCAATCATCATCTTTCCCGATGACATCAATCTTTATTTGTCAATGGATCCTTAGCACGTATCGCTTGAAGCACGCATTGATTGGTAGTTTCTTCGTTACGTTATGTTCTTATCTTCATAAATACTTACTGTGGCTTTCTTCACCGGCGAAAACAAGATGAAACTGTACAGGTCCCGAAATGATCCCAGGACCCGAAGCGATCCCCAAAAGTTCCCCAACTGATCCCGGGATTCAACCCCAAGGAATTACAGTAATGACAACTAAAGGAATGTGTAAGGATTGGCTTTCAGTTTTAAAAGCATATGAAACATTTAGCTTTGTTTGTGTTATTAAAAGGAAATTTACCTTAACTAAAACTATAGTATTAAGATTTTAATATACGACTGCGGGGGGAAAACAGTGGTTGAGTCAGAAATTGGGGTCAACTAACAATTCTTTGTGATAGTAATTTGAAGAACCCGGCGTGTATAAATCATTTTTACATAACAAGCATAAAAGAAAGTCTTTACAGATAGGACACGCTGCCTTTCATAGGAATAAAAATGTTTTAAAGTTATTTTTTGGCATGTTTGTTTTCGGTGAATGAAAGACCTATCATATCATGAGATCATGCCGAGGTGTACGCACGACTACATGAGGAAATTCAAAACTCACATAATATTGCTTTCAACAAAAGCCACATCCTCTTAATATTTTGCATCGGTAGTAGAAGGGTTGTTCGAGTGTAGTACTCAGTGTGCTTTTGTCATTCCATCTTCTCGGCCAAACCGGCTGCCTAAATGTGTCGGTAAATACTCGCTCGTGTGAACAAGGATTTCGTGGTGAAATACATGTTTGGTTTACGAATGAATATTAATTTTTAGGGGTGATGTTTACCGGAAATAAGATTTCGACATCTGAGATGATAAATATGTAAATTAGCCCGTGCTAGTAGTATTCCAGCAGCTATCGAGGGCGTCAAACCGGTTTAAAACTTGATTGACAAGTAGGTCTGATAGATTTGCAGTGCGTACCAGCCTTTTGGGTACACTAAGACTACACTTGAAATGCTAAAAATTGATTTCTTGATAAGCCCCTCAGAAAACCTCAAGTAAACATTACTTTTATGACGGATATTTTCCTATTTTACATTTTCTTGTTAAATTTTTCATGCCCCACTGTCTGACTCAAATGCATTCTATAATAAAGAGCTATTGTTTTAAAGTACTTAAGCTCTGTTTAGCCTTGCATATATTTTCATGTGATTTGAATTTACTTGCTATATTTTGAATATGCAGTAGAATTTCACTCCAAAAGAATAGAACAGCTTTTTAAGCACATTTAACAAGGTCTGACAGGAGCTCCATGAATTACGTTAATCTGCCGCGTGAACGCCCACTAGTAGGTTGTGTGCTTTTGTTGTTGAATATTGAGTGATGTGCTTGAGTGATTTGGTTCTGTAGTCTTTCTTGTTGCAAATATGCGAAGACCGAATGCATTATATTTATCCCCATATATTTCTCTCACCACTTTAGGATATTATGAAAATTAGCATGTGCTAGTATTATTCCAGCCAATTAGTAGAAAATACCATTTCTAATAGAATAGCCTATTTTCTCTTAGATACACCACAGATATTGATTGACAGATATGGATTGGCGGAATTTGATCCCAAATCCAAATCCTAAAATGGGGATTGACAGATTATGACCAAAAATCCTAAAACATGGATTGAACTTCCACCATTCATCTTTATACAGCTGAGGATGAAAAAGACATTGGTCACATTCTCTTTTGAAGAATGTCTTTATCAACTGCCGTTTTATCAAACAGGCAGCAAATCGCCTATAAGAGTGTGATGGAAGGTCAAAAGTTTGGTTGATCTGAGCAAAGCTGTGCTATGTTTATATATGCTGTATTTCCGTAGCAATTAAAAGTTGTGTATTTGTTTTAGACTCTGTTTATGGGTTTAACGCCTGGCAATGTAATAAATAGAAGTATTGTGTTGGAATATAACATTTTTAAGTCACGTTGTTTAGCAATCCAGTCGCTGTTAACCCTTAATTATGCTTCAAGAATTGCAAGTATTTATTCTGCTTTCCCTTTGTCCATTACCGCAATTCCTTGGGGTTGATTTCGGGGACTCCTCGGTATCGTCTCGGGTCCGAGGATCAGTTGGGGGTACTTTTGGGGATCATTTCGGGTCCTGGGATCGTTTCGGGTCCTGGTATCATTTCGGGTCCTGTACAAAACACGCACCTAGAGTGTCGGTAGTGAATAATTATGCGTATTATAGTCCTCCAATCAAATCGCTAGCAAGACAATGGGTTTGTAGCGGTGCTAGCGTAGCCTTCTACGCGCACGGTCCCAAAGAGCGGCGCGTTGGAGGCTAGTGCTAGCGCGGCTGTTGTTGTTTCTGGCGCGATATTGGGTGTGGAAACTCGCTTCAAAATGCTATATTCTACGAAAATATCGAAAAGTTTAATGCAATCTTAAGCGATAGTATGAATTATTTGTACAGGCGCCTTATCTGTGACGTGATAGACGGTCTAAAGAGGTCTACCACAAGGGAGTCTAGAAAAACCGGTTAGGCTTGCGCTATATGGGGTGTGCGAACTCGCTTCAAAATGCCATGTTGTATTTTACAAAAATATCGACCAGTTGTTGCAAAGTTGAATGCAATCTGAAGCGATAGTATGAATATTTAAGGCGATGAGCCTATTTGGACTATGGGACTAAAATTGCTTTAGCGGCCAGCAATGATAAACAGCATCGGAGGAGCTCTGGGAACGAGAATGCCCTATTTGTACAGTCGCCTTATCTGTGACGTGATAGACGGTCTAAAGAGGTCTACCATAAAAGGGAGTCCAGAAAAACCGGTTAGGCGACCGTCAAACTGGCTTCGCTAACAGGTACACTCAAGTAGACAGACCTCGAACACGCACCTTCGAAGCTAGAGCAGATCAGACCTTGCGTGTTTTCTTGAGTGTTGGTGATACCTTCTACAAATTGTTAACAAGGGCTTACTGACCGACTTGCACCGTCTAACAAGATCACTAGGTACGTTCATTTCAGATTATATTGGTTTTTTGAACGTAAAACCCCGAGTTCACCCGATTGCTATATCGAAAGGGCTACGTATAAACTTGATTTTGTCGTTTTGTGGAGTGTCATACCAAGCAAAGCACGATTCGCTTCACAAATCTCTGTTGTGCTAAAGTAAGTAATTTCCAGGTTATAGCGAAAAGAACCTGGGATATATATGTGTAAAACAACAGACCTACTGAAACGAAGATTTAGATTCAGTGGGATTGTGAAATAAGTAATTTAAGGCTTGCGTGCATGTAGAAATCATAACAATATTCAACGTTTTCTCTGCCACAAACTAAAACAGTTCAATGTTTTTTTCTACGCCGAAAATTGAATGAATGTTCTTAGAATTTCAAGTAATCACCTACGAATTCTCTGGTTCATTCTTATATTATTGAAAATCTATTGAATGTTGTTGTTGTTAGGAAATGATCAAGTACAGTCGAAGTCACCACAGGTTTTGATTTGTAACAGCAAGATCTTTTTTTGTGCTGTGAAAGAGAGTATTTTGGTGCGTGAGGATTTGGTTTTGTAGTCTATTTTGTCGCAAATAAGCGAGAACCAATGCGTGGTATTTATTCCCGTATATTTTCTCTCGACACCTGAGATGATAAATATGTAAATTAGCTCGTGCTAGTAGTATTCCAGCAGCTATCGGGGGCGTCAAACCGGTTTAAAACTTGATTGACAAGTAGGTCTGATGGATTTGCAGTGCGTACCAGCCTTTGGGATACACTAAGACTACACTTGAAATGCTAAAAATTGATTTCTTGATAAGCCCCACAGAAAACCTCAAGTAAACATTACTTTTATGACGGATATTTTCCCATTTTACATTTTCTTGTTAAATATTTCATGCCCCACTGTCTGACTCAAATGCATTCTATAATAAAGAGCTATTGTTTTAAAGTACTTAAAGCTCTGTTAAGCCTTGCATATATTTTCATGTGATTTGAATATACTTGCTATATTTTGAATATGCAGTAGAATTTCACTCCAAAAGAATAGAACAGCTTTTTAAGCACATTTAACAAGGCCGGACAGGAGCTCCATGAATTACGTTAATCTGCCGCGTGAACGCCCACTAGTAGGTTGTGTGCTTTTGTTGTTGAATATTGAGTGATGTGCTTGAGTGATTTGGTTCTGTAATCTTTTTTGTTGCAAATATGCAAGGACCGAATGCATTAAATTTATCCCCATATATTTCTCTCACCACTTTAGGATATTATGAAAATTAGCATGTGCTAGTATTATTCCAGCCAATTAGTAGAAAATACCATTTCTAATAGAATAGCCTATTTTTTCTTAGATACACCACAGATATTGATTGACAGATATGGATTGGCGGAATTTGATCCCAAACCCAAATTCTAAAGTGGGGATTGACAGATTATGACCAAAAATCCTAAAACATAGATTGAACTTCCACCATTCATCCTTTTACAGCTGAGGATGAAAAAGACATTGGTCACATTCCCTTTTGAACAATTACTTTATCAACTGCCGTTTTATCAAACAGGCAGCAAATTGCCTATTAGAAAGGCGACTTTTCATTATGTGATTTAAAATGCATAGGATGTTATGTTTTTTAGGTGTTGACTGGTCGCTCATGAATGCTTGAAAACAAAAGAAAACCTTCAATATTGTTTTGAAATTGAGGGCGTTAACAGAGCTAAAAATTAGTTAACAGGATCGATTGAAAAAATATTATAACCCCTAATCATGTTCTTCATAAATCTTGACCAAAGTATCCTTATCTATATTTGCATAATGCAACCAAAATAAAAATAAATCAACGTTTCTAATTTTAGTTTGAACTCAATTTTTTTAACTCAAACTGAACTTTTGCTAATTCTTTTTTTTTTGGTTATCTTGATAACTACATTTAATCCTGTGAACAAGAACTTACCTATATGCTACTATAAAAAAACTTAATATTTATACATTCTTTTATAAGAACGTTTTTATTTTTGTAAAAGTATAAATATCAAGACTTCCAACAAACACATAAACCTCAAGGTAAAGGTTTTCCCAGTAATTAAACGAGTTAAGCTTTCATTAATTAGTTAAGTGTCCAAATACTGATAGACAATTTTTACATTAAAGTTGTTATCTCTGCTTGTAAATCTGCAATCTCTTTCCTTTCGGAATCTGAGGTCAACAGAGGTGAAAACTTAATTACCAAGTTTTATTTTTGTGCATTAGTAGGCTAGGGAAACCTGGGTTTATGCAAAATCTTAGTAGTTTTGCAGAGGGATGTCATAAAACGCTATTTTGCAGTTTTTACTGATTTCTTTTTAATGAGTTGACGCATGTCTTTCTAGTTCATATTAATTCATGGTTTATCAGTTCTTAGGGAACCTTCTATTTTACTCGATATTCCAAGCCTAAAAGAGGACAAAATCAATCGGACTTGCATGGTTTGTTTTCTCACACCATAATATTGGTCCTCGTGCAAAGTGTTTGACAGCTTTGTGTATCAGGTTTTCATGATCTTTTCCCCTACATGCAACAGTTTTGATTGGTGACCATGTCATGGAACGCCGCATATGTTACAGTTTAATTGAGGCGACTGACGATCTTGCAATTTGTAATCTTCACTTTATCAAATGTCTTTTCCATGTTTTTTTTTCAAGCCTGTCTACTTGCATAAAACATAAGATATGTGATTATACATAGGTCATCTATGTATTTGACGCCTTATAGTAGTAGTAAGATTGTCGTTGATAATCTCGTGTCATGCAAGCTGTTTTTCTCACCTGCTTCTTTGCTTTCCTAGATATTTCAAGCAAAAGGGATATGAAAACTAAGCCTGCACGCCAGACAGTAACGATCAGCGGTTTGTTTGCTCAGGACGTACCCAATGGGTACCTCTTCCCGGAGTATCCCTCTTCCTTCCAGAAGAATGCTGCCTCATTCAACGATGAGAAGTACTTTATCCACGATTTCCCAGCGCCCCCGGTCATGTATTTGGACTACTTGAGACCTATAAGGGTATGCCCAGTTCTTGGAAATGACATCCCAATTCTGTTAAGACGAGAGCCCAGCATTCCACTGCAAACACACTGGCGCAAATGGGTCCCAGACTACCAGGAACCGGACATCAGGGTTTACAGCAAGGAAAATACGGGGGATGCTCCTCTCATCATGGTGTTCCCACATCAGAACATCTCCCGCGAAAAGCACGCTCTGGACCCGGATCTTCACTACGAGTTACTCTCCAAGGAAACGGTCCAAGAGCTGGGCGCTCCTTGCCCCAAGCACCTAAGCCTGTCTGACTACACCACTCCGTGCATGCTAAAGGCGACGCACGGCCTGTTTTGTTATGGCACGTACATGGCCAAGAATGAAGAAGAGGCCCAAGAAGCGCTGAGAGAGCTGACCGAAGAAATGTGCTGCGAGCGGCCAGTTGTGACCGAGGTTATTCCAGAAGTGACTGGTAACTACTGTGTGCAGTTTTACCTGCATCGCAACGGGGATACCCATTGGGTGGGTGTGTCAAGACAGATTATTGGCGAGAGCCTCAGTTGGGGTGGGGGCGTCGTGGATGCCAGAGAGCAGCAGCGTCTGAAGGACTTGCTTATTAAGACTGTGATGCCTGTGAAGGAGTACCTGTATAAAAAGAAGTTCTTCGGCTTCGTTGGAATGGATATTCTCACTAATAAGGACGGTCAGTTTGTCATTGACCTCAATCCTCGCATCAACGGCAGCACGCCCCTCCTAATGATGTCGCCTGTTATGGCTGAGAAGGGCTTCCCTGTCGGCGTCATGCTCAGCAACTGCCGATTCCCGTTTGACGTCAAGAAACTGGTGTCTGTCGTTGACGAGCTCAACTCCACAGGGAAAGCACTGGTCGTGATTCTCGGTGCCGAGAATGGAGAGTGGGGTTGTGAAGGGTATATTTGTGTGTTTGCAGTTGACGAGATGGAGGCTAAAGAAGTCCATGAGAAGCTCGTGACAGAAGCACATTAAACATAGTCGTCAACGCGGCTACCTTTCCACGCGCGTGACGAAAACATGTTCGGCTTATTAACTTCAATGTTTTGGAATTAGTCTGTTGCTTATTTATTGAACGTTCCATGCTCGAAACAAATTTGAACGTTTGTTGTACAAATCCTTCCTAAGTGGAGAAACTATTGCTTACTTGTTTACTCGAAAAGCAGGTGATGGCACCAAACATTTGATAAGAATGGCAGCAAACCTTAGTATCACTATCAAAAAGTCTATTTTATTAATAAACCCATAGAACATGTTTCCTGTCCTAGTGGAAGGGTAGTGTCTTTTTTAACCGTTCTAACCTTTTACGTCATGCGCCCCAGCTCTTAAGCGCATTTCATGAGAGGAAATCTCGCGAATTGTAAGGAAGACTTTTTTCGGGCTTAAAACAATCATACGAAGGCGACTTCATGATTTTTATGTAGAGAAATCTCGACATCTTGGTATACACCGCTCCATTGTAGCGACGGTTCCTAGTCACTCTACGAGTCAGTTGAACTACTGAACACTCCCGACACCCACCTAGATTGTAGATATCGCGATTTCTCTACTTGTGACCTATGCGTTTAAACGCCTTAAATGATAAGAAATATTTAAGAAGGTATGTAGCATGTTATTATAAATGCTTCATATTATAACAATAAAGCGACTTGATATAGAATTGTTTTTTTATAGGTATGCCTATTAAATCAAGGTGTGACGGATTTAAGGTTATTTTTTCTAATCACCATATTTTTTTTATACTGTTAAAAAGTTTGTAGTTAACAACCGGCAGTGTGTGTGTGCTGGTTAACTTTTTACGAAACGTTGTGTAAATAGGACATAAACTATTATGTTGTGGGTTAAAATGTAAGACTTAGAAAATATAAGCCTGGGGAAGACATGTATTATTTATCCGATTAAATTTTCCCACCAATTTATATGCGTGTACAATGTTGGCATAACGGAAAATGAAGGAGAATGGAAGTTTTGTTAAAACGAGCCCTCATTGTATGTCAGATCGATGAAGATATAATCTTTTTATAAACTCTAAATTGTTAATATATATAAAGGGTTGTATGCTTCTTCGTTTGCAATTTCCAATAAAATTGTAATCCGAAAGGAAAGGTATTTGCTGATTGAGGTTCCTTAAAATGATCAAAACAGAAGTACTTCCCGCAGTCCCGAAAAGTCATTCCGACTGCTGGCGCGCACACAGGGGGTGGCCGCCCTAAAGCCTGCCCTCCTCCTCCCGCCTGCTAGCCGCCTCATTCGGGGATATTCGGAAATGTTTTGTTTTCGCGCCCCAGCGGACCTCGGCCTTCACGCGCGCCACAGAATTCCCAATATTCGAAAACATTTCCGAATGAGAGCAGGCTAGGCCTCCCTAAAGCTTGTCCTCCTCCGCAGAAATTCCTTGGTATGCGCCTACACCGTGTTTACACCTCTAACCATTTCACCACTAGCCGGCGGTTATTCGGAAATGTTTTGTTTTCGAATATTGGGAATCATGTGGATCTCGAAAAAATGAGAGCCGGCAATACCCCCCCCCCCCCTTTTTTTTCAATCTCAACCCACTTCACGCCTGGCTGAACTCACACCTCAAATTAGCGTTTGCTGCCAAATTCTAGCCAATTCGATCAATCAAAGTTACCGAGACTTTGACGGTTTAGATCATAATAACCCGAGCTTATGCTAAAATGCTTGAATTCGACGGCAAATCCGGAGACCTGTAATGGTAATTCCGCAGAATTTATAAAAGCACACTCTAATACGGAACAAGGGTATAGTTTGAAAATTTTTTTGCTCTTGCTCGATTCTCACGGTGCGGTTCAAGCCGATTCGTGCGCTAGAAAGTATGCAACATTGCAGGACTTTTCGCTGATTCAGGCGAGGGGGCTGCTTTTCTCACCCTCGCCCCAGCGCACCTCGGTTTTCGCGAGCGCCACAGAATTCCCAATATTCGGAAACGATACATTTCCGAAAAACCCCGGACAAGAGACCATGACATCATGGTCTCTTGTCCCGAATGAAAGCCGGCTAGCAGCAGGCTATTTCACCGCCCCCCCCCCCCCCCCCCCCCCATTAGTAACTGTTACTTGCACCTCATTACATTTAATCGGTCACCAAACAAATAAAACAATCTGTTTAATTGATCATAGCACACTTTGGTAAAAATTATTAATAAATTTGATCTACATAGCCAAACGATCTTGGTTACTTTTACCCGCGGCCATTTTAAAATTGACATCCATTTTGCAATCTCTCGACCAAGAAGACCGAAGAGACGGTTTATATCGCACGTGTTTATTTGAATACAAGAATCACCCTTTTACCTCACTATAGGAGGAAAAATTCCCCACCTTTCCAAAGAAAAGGGAAAACTAATCGAGCTAACCAAAATCCCTAAAAAAATCGAACAAGGAATCCTTAGCAAAAAGTCAGAGCGACATCCGAGAGAAAAAAATTCGGGTGACCCTATCGGGCATGAAACATACCAGAAAAAATGATTTACCTGCCATCAGATAAAAAAGGTCGGTACCTACGAGAACTATTACCTTGTCCTACCCTGACTACGTGCGCCTGAAAACGGTAGGGTCCCATAGGGGCTAGTCTTTGAAGGGTTCGATTAGACCCATAAGGGCCAGTCTTTGAGGGATTCGATTAGACCCATAGGGGCTAGTCTTTGAAGGGTTCGATTAGACCCATAAGGGCCAGTCTTTGATAGGTTCGATTAGACCCAAAAGGGCCAGTCTTTGAGGGATTCGATTAGACCCATAAGGGCCAGTCTTTGAGGCATTCGATAAAGGTCAGTCTTCGAGGGATTCGATTAGACCCATAAGAGTCAGTCTTTGAGACGATCGATTAGACCCATAAGAACAAGTCTTCGAGGCGTTCGTTTAGACCCATTGGAGTCTTTGAGGCGTTCGAATAGACCCATAAGGGCCAGTCTTTGAGGCGATCATTTAGACCCAGAAGCTCCAGTCTTTGAGGCGTTTGATTAGACCCATAAGGGTAATCAGTTGTCGAGGCATTCGATTAGACCCATTGGGGGCTAGTCTTTGAGGCGATCGATTTGACCCACAGGGGCCAGTCTTTAAGACGATCTATTTGACTCATAAGAGCCCGTCTTTGAAGCGATCCATAAGACACATTAGCTCAGTCTTCGAGGCGATCCATCAGACCCATAAGGGTCAGTCTTCGAGGCGATCGATTAGACTCATAAGAGCCAGTCTTTGAAGCGATCCATAAGACGCATTAGCTCAGTCTTCGAGGCGATCCATCAGACCCATAAGGGTCAGTCTTCGAGGCGATCGATTAGACCCATAAGGGCCAGTCTTTGAAGCGTTCGATTAGACCCATAAGGGCCAGTCTTTGAAGCGTTCGATTAGACCCATAAGGGCGAGTCTTTGAGACGATCGATTAAACACATAAGGGCCAGTCTTCGAGGCGTTCGATTAGACCCATAAGGCCAGTCTTTGAAGCGTTCGATTAGACCCATAACGGCCAGTCTTTGAGGCGTTCGATTAGACCCATAAGGGCCAGTCTTCGAGGCGACTGATTAAAGTGCAGCATTTGTGTTCTTGCCCATACTTAAAAGCCTAAAACTGGCGGATGCGCCCAGGATCGATCTATACCTGACTAACGCAAAACGGAAACTATTAATGCATCCATTCATTTCTCGTATATATCGTCTATTCTTCAAAGCAGCCAAAAACGCGTTGCATAACAGAAAATATTGATTTGAAGTCAAACGGTATTGTCTGTTCTTACTTCTAAGCTTCATTGAGATTGTGTTTTTTTTTGTTTTTTTTTTATGAAAGTCCGGGTTTGTCTCAAGTTGCGAAAATTAAATCCAGATAATCCTGTTTGCAGAGCCAATCGAAATATTCTTCCTCCAGGAGATAAATAGAGACAAGAATCTTGCGGGCTTTTCGCAAGGTGACTCCATGCTTTTCTAACATGATCATGCGCTCGCCCTCCTCGCAGATGGCCCCGCGGCGGCCCTTCATGTCCCGGTGACTTGTCGAGAACTCAACATTTTGATAGCACTGGGAGTTTCGTCCCAACTTGGAAGATATCCCCAAATAGAGTTTGGAAAAAGGACTTGTTTTCGCGGATTTTTCTTCCTTTTTGCCTTCAAAGATGACCGACGAAAATGTCGAGTATTTTGATTTTGTTGAGCTGACGCTTGAAAAGAACTTCGAAATCCGTTTATGAAGCGATTTCTCAGTCTTGCTTGGGTCGCCAAGTCGTTGTCATGTGCGTTCTCCAAAGGTAAAATTCCCATTGACGAGTATTTACGCATTGTGCTTTCTAACACCGATCACGATTCTCTCCGATCTTTTTTTCGCATAAAATAAAAGGGTTTACTGACCCTAAAATCGTTTTGCTCAACTGTTAATGTAGACGAAACACTACGTATTGAGCGGCAATTAAGGATGTCCTTCAAATGTTTTCAATGGGTTTTTTAACAAAAAACTGTACTTCCGCAATTTTTTTTAACGTCATAAAATTCATATAATTTTTTCCCTAACCAAGACCGTTCAATACCGCTTGATTGACAGGTTCTAAACAAATCATTGTAAACACATCAGCTGCTTTGTGTGAGCTTTTTTCCAGAGGATAATAAAGACAAACTATTTATAAATCCCTAAGCTACAACAACAAGCAAAAGCAAAGCCAATTGGTTTATCAACTCAGGCCTGTACCCAGGAGGGGTGGGGGGGTTGAGGGGGGTGCGGACGGCCGAAGGTCCACTTTCGGTTCTCAATAGACGGGCTATTTGTAGACAAAACTATAAAGCATAAGCTAGATCACTCTGGTATGTAGCCAAATCTGACAATAAACGTCCCGTGGAGATACTGCAAAGGCATAAAAAAATTCCTCTTTGTTCTTTCGGGGGTGATCGGATTTTTATCAGAGAACTCCCCCCCCGGAAAAGTTAGGTCCACTTTTTGGATTCCGCACCCCCCCCCCCCCCCCCTCCCAAGAAAACTCTTGGATACGGGCCTGCAACTATTGATTTTTTTTGGTTATTATCACTGTCCTCCTATTTTAAGGTGTTATAAGCAGTAGTAACCGTGCCCTCAAAATCTTCTTTATGTTTTGTATCGCTCATTTCGATGCCACCTAGAGCTCTGTATTTAATATAAAAAACTCCTCAAACTCCTGAACTTCTGCGTTTACGAAGTTTACGTAATTTGTAAAGTGTGTGAAAAGGCGCGAAAAGTCGTGACTGTGGTGGTGGGCGAAAAGTAAAAATGAGCGAAGATTTTTACATTTTAACAGTTTACCCTGGGTACGCTTACCCTGGGTAGGTTTTTTCTATCCTAGCGCCACTCTACCGGTGGCGTGGATTCAAAAAGTCTTTTCTACCCTTGGTAGTAGTGGCTCGCAGCTTTGACCTCGGGTTATAGATAATGGCTTGGTGAGAGGGTGGGGGCGGTATTCGCGTAGCTTATTAGGGTTCATTATCCTCTAATATTGAATCCACTTGCACACCATTAGTTCTTTGATGCAACTCTCTAGCAAGGGTGCTTTCCAAATTATGTCTTAAAATATTTTCTACCGACATGGAAGTCATTATTGTAGCGGCAGACTCAGACTTTGGGATCTGAAACCTCTGTCGCGTCTTCGTGATGCGTCTGTAGAAAACAATCTCGATGGCCATGATGAAGAAGCAACCCAACGCACATAAAGCGGTGTTAAACACAAACCCGCCGAACTCAGCCAGGCTCATTCTATACGCGACCACAGGGTTCCCGCCCTTTTGACAACCAACAACCACCCAGCGCCGCACGATTTTGGCGATGAGGTCTTTGGCGTTGATCTTGTGAATAGCGGAGGAGATCTCGCTGGTCCATGCAGAGTTTTTCATAAGGGCCAGTGCGAGTCCAGCGAGGTCCAGTGGTTTGCCGTCCCGTTTGAGACTGCAGTCAGGATCATCGGTAATATCGTAGAGCAGACCGTCAGACTCGGCGATAAACGCAGTGAGATCCCTGTGAAGCAGAACGGAAACATTAGAATCACAGGCCTGTGATGAATAGATGTCAATACCCCCTTTCCTTGGCAACAGGCTGATGTGAGAATTGCATCTGCTGTCTCCTTAAGCAGAATACGTGACTTCGAATGTTATCACGAAACAGGCAAGTTACAGGAAAGAGAGACCCTCAGGCTTACTCACCCGGATCGCACACGTGCCACACCCTCGGAGAAGTTCCCCACCGACTCGTCCTTCATGCTCTCGTAAATGTCGCGAAGGCGCCGGTTGGGGCTGTTCTTGAAAAAATCCTCGCTACTTGTGTCGCGGATCGTTGCAAACTTGAAATCATCAGGTGGGTTTATTAGCTAAAAATGAACACAAACATTAGGTAAACAAAGGCGTCTCTACTTGGGTCTTCATTCTAATCTTGTAGTTTCCCTGATCCTCTACCTCGGCGGAGGAGATGCTTGCATACTATTTGGTGCCATCAAGGTGAAGTCGTATTTTTGTGTTTTCAACATTTCGGGTTAAAAATCTAGGAGAAGAGAAGTCGCAAATCAACGAGCAGTTTTATATTTTTTTAAATCTCCGAATAGAGAAGGAGTAAAAAGCCTCTTCCATCTTGAAAAATCTAGTCGAGCATAATTCGCAGACCTAGCTTCTTCCTGGTCCATTACTACGATAACAACTTTGATTTCCTGATGCATATGCTCTTGTCTTGTTTTTATCAAAATGACCATATCACGACATTGAATAGACATGCCTTAACCAGACCGACGTCAACCTACACAGGTAGACAAAAGCACCTTTCGTACCGAAGACGACATCCCTACCTTATTGTCATCTAAGCCTTTAACAACAGTCACGTCATCAACAACAATTAATGAGACGAGCAGGTTGGCGGTGTATGAGCTGACGAGGACGAGAGCACCAAAGTTCGTCACCACCATGATGACCGGAACCGCATGGGTCTTGGCTTGGATGTGCGTCAAGGGAACGTGGAAAATGTTGCCATAGACATACGCCAAGTACTCGAAGGGAAGAAAGAGTCCTGATCGGATCTTCTTGTATTTCGTAAGCTTCTCTATTAGCCAGACAGTGAAGGCGACAAAGAGGAACGTAGCGACGCACGTAAGCCATAGATCAACGCTGTAATCATAAACGAGGATAGAAGTTATCATGGAAAAACGTACAAGTTTTGTGATAATATCGCCGATGAAATGTTGCGAGCGATTGGAGCAGGAATTGAGTGCAAGAGAACGCAGCACCTTGTTTGATCTATTTTCATAAATATCTACGTTAGCTCTTGGTTCTAGTGAGAAACAACCTTTAATCTCTCAGGCAAGCGCTTTGTTTGAAACGATGCACAATTACCTGAATGGTTTCATGAGTCGAGTATCTTGAATCCACTCAGGAAATGGACTCTTCGTCGACTTTCGCTGTTTCTTGACAAGGAATGTGAGCGAGTTGCCGGCGTATGGCGTCGTGAAGTCTACATACCGAAGTCGCTCCTGGGTTATGGTGATAGTTGCAAGTGCCATGTCTGCAGTACCGCGCGCAACATCGCCTATCATGCCATTCATCTCCCGCAACTCCGGGTCGTAAGATCCATATCTACCATCTCGAACGAGGTACAATTCAAAAGTAAAGCCACTCTGTTTTTGGATAAGTAGCAAAAGATCTATCATTACGCCATAACAACACATAACTTCTTGGAATTCCTCAAAGTGAGATTCATTTAGGCCTTGCCCGCTCGGTTTATTTTTGGAATACCTCAGACATAGCACACTATTCTCGGAAGAACACTTAGTCCCCATCTTATTACTAAAATCAGGAGACCGTAGCATTGTAAACGGATGATGCTCAATGGTAACGATCCGCAAACGTCTAGGATGGGGAAGATCTTGTTTTAGAAAAGCTTCGAAGACTCGTGGCTGGAGTATAGTCGTTGAGTGAGCGTGTGCGACGCCTTTCTTCTCCCAGTGCTTGACACCTGCTTGCAACTCTGTGACTTGTGCGATGGCGAATTGATAAACCAGTCGAGCACCAGTCGATGAGAACTCCAGAGGACCTGTTCTTCCCTTGAGGTTAACGCTAGTCATCTTCCTGCATAAAAACTTATAGTTATTGTCAACATCCAAAACAATGAGGGTAGCGTTTCTCTATCGATAAAGCATAAAAACAGCATGCATCATCTCACCTGTAGAGTTCCATTCTTGAGCCCGCGGGCATACCCTCCTCACACCAAGAGATCAGCCGTTCTCGAGGAACCCCCCTTAAGGAAGAGCTTAGGGCATTTATAAGCACTTGCGTAGCGTCGACCATCACATCACGGCGCAGAGTGACCAGCGGATCCTCCATCTGATTATGTGCATTTTTTCGGAATGCTCTAGAAATCCCGATTGCTCGATTCGGAAGTCCGCCAGGGTCGGTGATCATAGCCGACTCTGTAAATATCCATGTGAAATCATCGTTGAAATTATGCAAACTCAGTCTCTGTGTAATATTGAGCATGCTTTCACTGTTCTGAGGAAAGACGTGAACAATAAGTATTTTGACGCCATTTGCACGGATAGCTAGAATCGCTTCGTAAATCTGTTCAATCATTCGCCCCTCCTCCAGAAGTATACACCGAGGGAAGCCGGCGCTGCTGTTCGCTTTTGAATCAGTCACGTGCTGAAACAGGTAAAACCAGAATGGATCCTGTTTGGCCTGTTTTGTGGTGAAGCAGGAAAAATGACTTTCTTCGTATTCGAGCAAAAGGTCCCGGATGACAGTGGCGTAGAGGGCTTCAGAAGGCAGCAGGGACAGTTGAAGATTGCCACCAACCTGCCAAGAGAATAAGATGGCTAATAAGCAACCTGCCAAGAGAATAAGATGGCTAATAAGCAACCTGCCAAGAGAATAAGATGACTAATAAGCAACCTGCCAAGAGAATAAGATGGCTAATAAGCAACCTGCCAAGAGAATAAGATGACTAATAAGCAACCTGCCAAGAGAATAAGATGGCTAATAAGCAACCTGCCAAGAGAATAAGATGGCTAATAAGCAACCTGCCAAGAGAATAAGATGGCTAATAAGCAACCTGCCAAGAGAATAAGATGGCTAATAAGCAACCTACCAAGAGAATAAGATGAATAATAATCAACCTGCCAAGAGAATAAGATGGCTAATAAGCAACCTGCCAAGAGAATAAGATGGCTAATAAGCAACCTGCCAAGAGAATAAGATGGCTAATAAGCAACCTGCCAAGAGAATAAGATGGCTAATAAGCAACCTGCCAAGAGAATAAGATGGCTAATAAGCAACCTGCCAAGAGAATAAGATGACTAATAAGCAACCTGCCAAGAGGATAAGATGACTAATAATCAACCTGCCAAGAGAATAAGATGGCTAATAAGCAACCTGCCAAGAGAATAAGATGACTAATAAGCAACCTGCCAAGAGAATAAGATGACTAATAAGCAACCTGCCAAGAGAATAAGATGGCTAATAATCAACCTGCCAAGAGAATAAGATGGCTAATAATCAACCTGCCAAGAGAATAAGATGGCTAATAAGCAACCTGCCAAGAGAATAAGATGGCTAATAATCAACCTGCCAAGAGAATAAGATGGCTAATAAGCAACCTGCCAAGAGAATAAGATGGCTAATAAGCAACCTGCCAAGAGAATAAGATGGCTAATAAGCAACCTGCCAAGAGAATAAGATGGCTAATAAGCAACCTACCAAGAGAATAAGATGGCTAATAAGCAACCTGCCAAGAGAATGAGATGACTAATAAGCAACCTACCAAGAGAATAAGATGACTAATAAGCAACCTGCCAAGAGAATAAGATGACTAATAGGCAACCTACCAAGAGAATAAGATGGCTAATAAGCAACCTACCAAGAGAATAAGATGACTAATAAGCAACCTACCAAGAGAATAAGATGGCTAATAATCAACCTGCCAAGAGAATAAGATGGCTAATAAGCAACCTACCAAGAGAATAAGATGGCTAATAAGCAACCTACCAAGAGAATAAGATGACTAATAAGCAACCTACCAAGAGAATAAGATGGCTAATAAGCAACCTGCCAAGAGAATAAGATGACTAATAGGCAACCTACCAAGAGAATAAGATGGCTAATAAGCAACCTACCAAGAGAATAAGATGACTAATAATCAAATCACCAAGAGAATAGGATGGCTAATAAGCAAGAGGGATCTGTTGATAATGTCTCGTCCAATTTAGAGTCAGTATTGTCTAATAATTGCAGCTTTACTACACTATAAGATGTTTGCGAATGTTGACGAAGCGGAAAATGATGCAGAAATTTGAGGACATTCTACACATAATATTATACATGGCTAAATGAAATTGGCTAAATGTGGGTAACCTGTGGTACACAAAACCTCCCCAGGCTCTTTCAGGGGCGGCGGAAGGGGAGGGGCAGCGGGGACGCCAGTCCCCCCCACTTTTCTGAGCAGATGTTTTTTTATATATTAACGTTTTTTTTAAACCAACGGGTTTCAAGTGGTATATATGCAACCGACAACAAATTTGTTTGAAAAGTTTAAAATCCCAGCGTTCTTATAAATAGGATTTGGAACCACCACCCACCCCTCCCCTTGAAACAACCACCCCCCTCCCCCTGATACCAACCACCCCTTCCCCTGGAACCACTACCCACCCCTCTCCCCGACTTTCTCCCCCCCCCCCCCCACCACTTATGGGATCTCTCTGCCGCCCCTGTCTTTTTAACAGATTTTTTACTCATTTTTGTCTTGACTGATCTTTCTTAGTTCAGCTAAACGACAGTTTCCAGATATTTTCGACGTGGGTACCCTATGGTTTTTAACTGGAATAAACAACTGACCCGTACGGGCCTCACCCAGAGATTTTTGAAGCGTAAACATATATATTATTGGAATCACCATGGAAACATATATATGATATTGCTGAAAATAAGCCCAGAACGAGTATTAAAACTTGACGTTGTAGAAAAGAGAGCATAAACGGTATTTCCGGTTTGTCTAAGGTGAGCCATTTCAAAGATATCTAATTATTCTTTGATATATCAGCGTATATATTCCATTTTTTCTTCATTATTCCATAACACACTACCGTGCAGAAATATTATTTCTTGGAAAACCCGGAAGTTAGAAATACATTTTCATATATAAGCATCTTACAGACTATTTAGTATTTTCCTGGAAAACCCGGAAGTCAATTCTATGTAAATAACCAAAATAATTTTGTTTCGTTTTTTAAAGAAAAAGGAACAATCATGTCAACATCTACGTCCTTGAGTGCGCGAGAAAAAGGAAACGACTTCTTTAAAAAGGCAGGAGTCGAGGGTCTTGCACCAATCTTACAAGAAGCTAGGCTGTTAGACGCTCTGAAAAGCTATAATCAAGCTAACCAACTCGCTCGCTCCGACTCAGAGCTTGCTTCTGCTTTTAAAAACATCGCTATTACCAACTTTAAATTGGCCCAGATCTCGTTAGGGAAGCTAAACAAGGAAAACAAAGCAATCGCCCATCACTACCAACAGTCTATAAGGTACTTCAATGGGGCGTTCAGGGCTGGTGAGACCTGCAAAGACTTTAACTGGCGCTCTCATATTCTGTCATCGCTCGCTGAATGTCTTGAGGAGTCCATTGCTTGGACCGACGACTTGAAATCTTACGAAGAAAGGTTGCAGACACTACAATTCCTTGGCCAAGATCTAACTATACCACAGATAGCTGTCGAGTTTCAGCTAAAGCAAGCGAAATTTATATTTCATGATGGAGCAATGGAGCTGCAATCCGGCGATTATAAAATATGCTTATCACGCATGAAAGATTGCTATTTCCACCTCGAGGAAGCCAAACGATTACAGCACAACTCCTCTGATATCGACCGAAACCAAGAAATCGCAGTCTTAGAACAAGATATCATTTACTTAAGAACCACAGCAGAGTCCATGCAAGCGCGAGAGCACGGGAATCAGCTACTGGAGATTGCCGTCAAAGAGGAGGAGGAGTTAAACATGGATTTGATCTGGGATGTGATAGATTGGTTTAAACAAGCCACCATTTTCGCGCGCGAGTTGGATCTCGAGCAGGAAGCGATCGCACTCAGCAGACTGGGTTATGTCTACGATCAGATCATCAAGCAAGAATCCAAAGCAAAGACGTATTTCATGCGAGCGCTTCAGTTGGCCGACTCGCTCAAGCCTCGCACATTTGCAACTGAAGCTTGGTTTGTTTGTTGTGTTACAACGCTTAAAAGGTGAGTCTTTAGGAAGAAAGGGAAGAAGGTAAAATGAGACATGATTTATCCGAATAAGACCCCGTGTAATGTAAATCAGCCTATGGCTGTAATTCTGGATAAAGTTGGCCCCGCTTCTTTTCCTTTCTTTCCTTTCCAAGATTTGATTGGTAGAGCAGTTAATTAAGGATAATAGAATGATTGAAATAAAACTGAAAAAACTCAAGGTTAAAAATAATTAATAAGGGGTTTAGAAAGAAATTGGAAGATTGGGACCTACTCGTTGAGGATTGGGGGTGGGTTAGGGGTTGCCAGGACATTTCTGCAGAGAGAAAGAGACCATTTTCTAAAAGCAATATAAGGAAAAAGCTTTTAGCCAAAAATTACCCCATGCCTTAAGGTTGATTTCGACAGCACGATTTAGTTGTATGCGACCTACCTACGAAATGCTTTAGCCCCGAATTACACACTACGACTTTCTAAGATGAGCATCGTTGCGGAGTCGTAGGCTGATTTACACTCTACGACTTTCTAAGATGAGCATCGTTGCGGAGTCGTAGGCTGATTTACACTCTAGCTGTAGAGGGGTCGCGGGCAAGTTGCATACGACTACATTGTGTTGTCTGAATCAGCCTTAAGGCTCATCCCTACCATTTTCCATTTCTTATCGCATTGAAGATATCAAGACGAGGTTCGTCAAAGAGAAGAAAAAGAATATCTTGACAGCAAAAAGCCTGTTTTGGAGGAGCTTAAAGAAGAGCTTGCAGAACTAGATGAACACGAAAATGGGACAGATCTCGGGCTACTCAAATTCGTCTACACGAAATACCCCCCAAAAGCCAGAGCCTGGAAGAAGCCAGAAGATATGGATAAGTGGGAGACTGAAGAGATTGAAATTGGACACGAGCAACTGAAAAGCCTTCTGCGGCGGGCAGTCCTCGTGTACCATCCAGATACAGTCGACGAAGCAAAACATGGCAAGAAGTGGAAGGTGCTATCAGAGGAGATAGCAAAGCACTTGACTCAAAGATACGAACGTCTGAAATGAAATTCATTGATAGACTTTCCACATGATTTTAACATATTTGCTCAGTTGACAGAACAAATGAGCTAAAACTATCTTTTAATTGCAGGTAAAACTTAAATTGCAGATAAAACAGTCCTGAAATATTGGATTTCTTTAAGAGGTAACCTCAGCGCGGACCGAGTTGTTTTCAGCTTGTAGAAACACGACTTGCTGGTAGAACCTTTGTTATATGTTTACGTATTCGCAAGTTTAGGGAGGGTAATCCCGAGCTGCTCTGTGATTGGTTCATTTTGATCCTTTTATCTACATAAAAACATCGAATTGGCTTGCAAAACGCCTGTTTTCTCACACCGCCACGCACCTGCACCGATCCGCGTACAGTTTGACAGAAAAGACAGAAATGCTTGAAAGATCTCATATCACTGTTAAAACATTGAAGAGTAATCAGCCGTGGATTTTCTACGAGGTTTCGAGAAAGGATATAGGACAGCAAAACGAGTTTTTCACCAAACCACAGATACACAGACATAAAAAAGATGGATAAAAAACAAAGTTTTTTTCCAACATGATGTGTGAATGTATGTAATATTTTGGTACATTTATGATCGTCACAGAGTGACGGGCCCTTACTTGTTTAGCAAATAAATGTGTAACATGTAATCAGTTATTATCAGTTTATTTTTTTTTAATATCGCTTAACCGTTCTTTGTTGTTTGGTGTGCACCTTAGTCTCTGCTTACTTTAGCGATAACAAGTACTAGGTAATGTTGAATTATGTTACGAAAACAGATTGTATCGACTAAACAAACAAACTTACAACATAAGAGCGGGTAACCGCAAATAGAAAAAATCTTCGCTGATTTGATTTGTAAAAAGAATCATTTTTTATTTTTCGTATAAATAGTTTATTTCTATTTAGATAAATGTCATAAAAGCATATTTTCCGAAGACAATCGTGCACGATAAAAAAGAATAAATATAAATAACATAAGACAACGTTACCTTTTTTGTCTTTGGTAAAACAGGTTCAACATTCGCTAGTCCAAGAACGGGAACCGTGTAGTCCTCGACCAACGAGACCAGAAGTTGACGGTCTTTCTCTTCAGCGAGCAAGGACACTATTGCACTCATATTTTTCTCCAGAAATTCACTACGAAGCCTCGAAAAGCAAATCCCAGGGGGCTGTCGTGGATCCCATCTAAAGACTACAGCCTCCAGTACAACACTTGGATGAAGGGAGCTGTTTCCATTTACAAAATTCAAAATTGAGACAAACTCAGTTTCAAGCTCAGCGGGCGCTGATTTGTCAAGCAACAAGCCAACCTTAAGCGAAGATGAATTTGAAACATGAAGGACGACACCGGAAAATACCATGGCCACTTGCCATAAGTGAGAATCAATTAGATGAAATCGAAAGCTTTTCCTCAAACCCATATCTCCAGCCTTCAAAGTGTCAACCGTATTATTATTATTACATGTTTTAGTTACACTACCAGCCAACTTGAAATGCATCAAGTGAAATCCACTTCAGCACGGCATTTTCTTTTCACTGATTGCGTCAAAAAGCCAACCAAATTATTGAACTTTGGCGGATACCTCGGTGTCTCGTGATTTTCTTATCAGGCCGGTAGTATTTAGTTATACCCTTACGAATATTGAAAGCTATATTTAGGCAATTTAGATCATACTGGCAAATGAGACAGTTTGAGACTGTCAATAAGAAAACAGCTGATTAAAAATGGAATATCTGAATGATATAAAATGAATTCATGTTCGAAAAACAATTATCAGTTTTCGTTTCTGTTTCGTTCTTATCTTTCGATCGATCAATTTCCTTATAAAAAAACTTATTTAGAATCAACAATCGTTTTGCTGTATTTGATTTTAGATTAATTTACATCATCATAGAACTTAACATTAAAGTCTTATAATCGTTTACCCGTAGCACTATTAGGGTAATAAAAAATATTTATCAGAATCCAGATGTACCGAAGATCATATAAAAAAAACTCAAATTAATTTTATAGATGCAATTTAATACATTGGTGTCATTTTTCATGGAAACCCGACGGTAAAAGGAAACTAGGAGGACCCAGGACAACTTGGAGGCAGTCGGTGGGAAGAGAGAGAAAAGGGGCGGGATGGAAATCTGGAGAAGGCAAGAGTAATAGCTCACGATAGAACCAAAGGTAAGAAAAGTAGTAAGACCTTATGCGCAACTGAGCGCGAAGAGGATAGGTGAGGTGCCATTTTATTTTCAAAAACAGCTGACAATGCAGCCCCCGCCTAATATCAATCCGATAACCTGTGAAGTAACATAATGCCATCTTCATAATATCAATCCGATAACCTGTGAAGTAACATAATGCTATATTCATAATATCAATCCGATAACCTGTAAAGTAAGGTAATGCTATATTCATAATATCAATCCGATAACCTGTAAAGTAAGGTAATGCTATATTCATAATATCAATCCGATAACCTGTAAAGTAAGGTAATGCCATATTCTTATCATCTCTTGTATTTTAATTCACCTAGAAAGTTATAATGCGGCTTACGTTTGACTCACCTACCACTAGCGTTAAGCCCCGTGCAAACTGCGCCAGCACCTGGCAGCATTGCTGACTATAGGACAAAGGAAATGTCAAAATGGGAAATGGACTTTGTGACAATTCCCTTTGTCTTATGGTCAATCGAGCAAGAATTCGCTAGCAGTGCTGAACGGTGCTTGCGCAGTTTGCACGGGGCATTACGTCAACTTACTAGAAATACGCAGTACCCTCAATACAACGAGTATACTTATGGTTCCATTTAATCCGAAAATCCCAGTCTACTCAACAGAAGCAGCTTTATTATACAGAAGTATTATTTAAACCAGCAGGATATCATTTCCATTTCTCAAACTTGAAAAATTAAAACGAGCGGGACGTGCTTAGAGATGACTGATACAAGCGACACAGCGCGCGGGTGATTGAATTGACGCTCATCCAAGGCGACTGAAAGGACTGGAACGAATATGCCGAGAACCCGTCGCCATACGACGCACCTTAGTGTTGCGAAGGAGAATTGAAAAATCACCTTGCACTTTATTTAGGGTTATTTTTGCGATAATCGACGAAAAATATATTTATGCAAAATAAGTGAGATCTTTTACAGCTGGCTTCGTGGTATTTAAGACCAGCCGTCTCAGTCCGTCAAGATTTCTCGGAAAAATGAACTTTCGGCGCCCTATCTCAAAATTAAACTGGTAATAGGTATGGGTGACCTCAGTATCCTGTGAAAGTTTAAAGCAATTTGGATAAATATTTTTGGCGATAGAAGCCAAAAAGTAATTTTTCGTCTCCCGCACCCGGATTTGAGACAATTTTTGGGTTGTCACAAAAAGCCTTAAAATCAAATCGCAAAGCGCGATAAAACAACTGCCGCTTGAATAAACCTAAAGCATAGATAATAAAGAACTCCCAGGCTGAAAGATAAGCTGTTCTGTCAGCACCTTATTATTTTAGGTGATTTTATTTTATTTTATGTTTTTAGATGACTTTGAAAAGCCTTAAAATAATCGTGAAATATCGCCGATGAGATGTGGATTTGGCAAAAATGATTGCATTCATCGAAAAGAGCATCATTTTGGCTTTCGATATGTGGAATAAAATTTAGGGGCAAATAAAATCTGACTTTTTTACAAGCCGAAATATAACCCCCATTTGACCCTAATTATAAACAAATGCCTTCTACTGTATCGGGTTTCCCGCATTCAAACACCGCCTCCAAAACACCAGGAAAAAAAAGAAAGCTCAATTAAAAAGGAATATACTTTAGGCAAAACTTAATATTAAGGGTTATAGTTTCATAGCTTTTTATAGCACTTATCTGCGATTTTTAGGCTCGCGTGATACTGTTTGTTTGCTGCCATGCATGCGTAATTAAAGATAGCGTGACAAACAAAGCGACAAGCATAAAATAGCTCACCAAAACTGCGATAAGATTATTCTGCTAATTACTAATTAAAGCAACGGTTAAAAGAAGAAAATGGGGGATATGTATGTTTTTATTCAATTTACAAGCGCTACTGGTTGATTTGTTAAACTCTTGAGTCGTCTGTGTTAAATTCTTACAAATTATAAGGAACGCTAACATTTGCGATATTGTGGCCTCTCCGTTTCACCGTAAGCTGTTCTTTTTTTAGTAAAAGAAAGTATTGAAGTTATTGTAAAACTTACTCTGGTCGTCACAACAGGCTGTTGGGACACATTATCGATTCAGAAATTTAATTTATGTAAGTATGGAAAAATTATAGTCGCCCCGAGGAATCGTGAATTTATTTTGCACAACTACAACTTTGAATAACATCCACGAGCGCGGCTACAAAAGGAGCTTTGCGTCGGGTTGCTCCGGGCAGTTGAAGCTCCAGCTCTTTGCAGATAGTGGAAAGGGTGGCCACTGAAAGAGAGGTGAGCCTGGACCTGGAGTATAAGTGGCACAGGTCGATGCCGTTCGCTTCTATCGGGTGACTTAGTTGGCACTCATCTAGGATGGCAGCTCTCGTACGGAAGTAGGCGGTTTCCTCCTCCGCAGCCTCTACTGCCTCCGCATCCTGTGCCGTTCCCTCGGACATTTTACTTTTTGCTGATTTCCGGGAAAAGAACGCCTGTACTTGGCCTGGTGTAAGGAACTCGCTGATTATGAATCGGCGTTCCCCTGTCACTCCTCTAGCGTACCGCATCTTCTGAGAGACGGTGCCGGGATCCATCTTGTGGCCGGTCTCCTGTCCCCGGTCGAACATCTCATCCAAGAAGGCCTTCTGGTCTGCCGTGAAGCGGACGGTTTTCTTGCTTCCCTTGATCGCCCATCCTTGCGGCGATATAGAAGTGCGGCTTGTTGATTCTAACACGTCGCTCCCAATAGATGGTACGACCCGCCCCTCCCCGACTACTTTTTGGTGGTAGCCAAGGTTGGCCCGGTCAAACAGGCATTGCCGTTCTTGGGCAAACTCGCATTTGCCGTACTGTGTGTGCCGGTCTAACCAGGCCAAGCGTGTATAGCTTTTCACGCAGCCGTCTACTGGACAACAGAATAGCTTTGTGGGCTCTTCCTCACTGCTGACTGCGGGTCCTGGCTCAGCGGCTGTCACCGTGCGCTCAACAGCACGCTTGATGTCGACGAATTCCCCGTCACTGAATGAGCCCGGAAAAGTTGAAATCGCTTGGTCAATAGGCACTGAGAGGGAGAACAAAATAAGTTAAATCACTATCTGATTAAAATGGCATCCACTTAATCCCCCCCCCCCCCCGACTATCTGAAGCGGCGTCGGACACCCCACCCTCCTTGATTTCTTAGGAATATGTTAACATATATATGTACTTGGCCTGTGAGATAAGTGAAAAAGAAATGTGCCTTTACTAACCCTTGAGCTGGGTCCAGCTGAAAGTCTTTCCCACACCAACGTCAAAGGCTTTCCACATGGTTAGCTCATCGGCACCCACTACAAAGTTGTTCATGCTGCTAATGTTAGGGATTCTGGGTGAGAGAACAGGAGATAAGATGCTTGCATCCACGAGGGCGACTCGTCCCCGGGAATCCCACCACAAGACAGCATGGCAGTCCGAAGATCCGATGGCGTAACAACATCATGACCCTCGTTGATATAGCGGCGGATGTGGGCTTTTATTGCCGAGGCCTTCCTGTCACAAGCCGCTTTACCTCCCTGAGGCTCGCTGAAGTCTACCCGCTGCACCTTAAGAGTAAAAACAGTTTCACGGATTGGAACAATTATGCAACAAGGATTGAAGTTGAATATTGCCACCTGTGCCTTCCTTGAACAAGCCAATCAATTAAAATTTCTCCGTATTCTCCATTTGCGTTGCTAATGAATGCGTAAGGGGCGAGCAATCCCTTCACCCCTCCATCAAATGTGGGTCATATACTATTAAAAGCTCTTCAAATATTGATCCTATGGCTACGCAAGCCACCTCCTCCCCCCCCCCCCCCCCCCCCCCCTCATCCTTATGCTATCCTGTCTGGGCAAAAGTGCTTGTTTATGTTATTTATACGTAGGTTGGCCTGCTTTTTAAGGTTAATATTCATGGGCATGCATATACCTTATAGTCGGTTTTTATGTAGTGTTTCCCCGCTTTCAACCGTCGCTTGGAGTCTGTGACCCAAGCTACGCTGCAATGAATGCTGGTATCTTCAAGCTGCCCCACGATGTCAACCAAGTCATCAAAACTCTTGGCGCCGTCGGCGGCAATGTAATCTAGCCCCTGCAAGGACCTCCGGACTGATGCGGAGCATACTGTAAGTAGTCGTCTTACGGTTGATTCGCTGAAGGGTATCAGTGCGGACTCCTCACAGTACTGCTGATATTGTTTGTAGATTCTTATAGGAATCAAACAGCGAATGACATTCGGTGTTTCTAGCACCCTTCCATCCGTGAGGCGTAGGTGTCGTTGACCATACGGCAGGTCTTGGATCACGTGTGGGCTTGTGATGAATGACAAGAAGTGATCTAGTCTCGAATCATCGATCCGCAGCATGTTGATCGATCTTTTAGGGACAGCTGCCCCGCGGCCGTGTTCAATGATGTGTCGACGTGCTATGCTGTATCGATACTCGGTCAGTCCCGGGATGAATGATCGGAGTTGAGCTAGAGGAACCAAGTCCGCCATGATGGCCAAAATCTGTCGCCTTGCACTCCAGCTTTCAGCATTGCGATATGTCTCTGCCAAGGCCTCAAGGTACTTGGTATCTACACCACTTTTGACGCCCAAACGACGCTCTACTTCCTGCGAGGCTAGGACGGTTCGCCAAAGACTTCCGGCATCTTCAGGAGAAATAACTTCAACCACTGAAGATATTGCAGTCCCCGCCTTTTGTACATTTACATTTCTTGCACGCTCTCCAAGATCATACCATTTTTTCTTTGGTTTCCCGATTCTGACATCAGAATGCCCACACAGGAGTAGCAATTCATTGAGCTTTTGAAGTCGGACATCGGTTTCGTCGACATCGCTAGAGGATGATGGAGTGCTCAGGTCATCCGATAAAATAAAGGTAGGGTCTTCTAGCGTTAGATGCCCAATCGCCTCCGTCAAAGAATCATTGCTTCCGCCACTTTGAAGTTCCTCAGCCTTTGAAAAAAAGATTGATGGTTGCATGTATATCATTTCGTTTGAAAATTTTCTAATGATTTTACCGTATTTATTATCTATAAGATAAGTGGCGCATCCAGAGAGTTCACCCCACCTCCTCGCTAAATTCCACAAATTTATTTCCCTCTTTGATAACTTATTTCACATCTATTCAGGTGCAATGTCATTACATACCGCTGGCTCGTCTTCAAAACTGGATTTTGTAGTAGATGTTGAAGATACGGCTGGCACGTTACTCAATGACCGATTACCGCCCTCGCCATGATGCGTTTTCTCAATCTTTAAAATAAAGAGGCGTCAACGTCAATACAACAGATGCTATTGAAGAGATGGCTATGATATTCAGTTTGATTCTATTCTAATTTTTTGCCACCTTATATTATTTTCTATGGGAAAGGTAAGGTAGGTGGGACTATGTTAAATTAGCTCTTTGTGAGGCTATTTTTTATTGTTATACTAGTTATTCGTGCTATTTAATAATTAAAATTCAATGTCGGAAAGGAACGTTGACTCGGAAAGAAATGTAACGGCCTCGATTGCTACGTACCAAAAGTTCTGAACTGGTTGTTACATCCAGAGACGTGCCCGCTCGAGGTAAAGATCCGGGGAAAAATGACAACTCGCCTCGGCATCTCCTGCAAATTCCTACACAAAAAGTAAAGTGTAAGATACCAGACGCTTCGATTCCCCTCTCTCCCTGCGAGGTAAAACTATTCTTTCAAATTACAAGTGATATGGACTACTCACGTGATCCAACAGGCACGAGGTGCCCGGTTTGCTTAAAAAGCTGCTCTGACTGCAACAGAGTGATAGATGCCTTGTCGACTTTCGCCTTTTTTCCATGGCTCGCAAATGTAGCTGGGACTGAGCACAGTGTCTTGTGACAGCGGTATCTGATGCCGTAAGAGTCACGGTGACGGGGACAAACAGTAAGACTGAGAAATTCCTCGGTGCACACAAATATCCCTAACGATGAGACCGTAAAAAAAAAAAAACATCACTGAAATTTATTACATCGAGAAGCAACATCACTTAGCAAACTCCTCCCTCGATGATCACCACAATAATCAAGCAAGCTTACCGACTCTTGCTAAAAGCAACTGTGATTCTGTCTGCAAGGCACTGTCCTTAATTCCAAGATGAGTCTTGTGAGCTCGAATGTCTTTATTACATGTTCTTATAATAACACACTCTGTATTCGCGGGGTTGTCTAAACTAGATCCGCATGGACCCTCAGCGTGCGAGGAAAACCCGCAGGTAGTCATGAGCTTGAGTGTCTTTACATAGAACTCCAAGTAATCTAACGATTAGAGGATCTGCGAATCTTTATCAGTATTGCAATTGGCTATGTGACATTGATAGACAGTCAAAGGCCGCCACACGGTTTTTGACTGTTTATACAAACGACTTATTTAATCAGCGGCTTCGCCCATCCCTTTGTTACGGTGTAAAAAACATTTGTTCCTATTAAAAGTGTGATATTTTGTCCAGATTGAATAAACAGCTGTCGTCTTCTCTGGGATGTTTGTTTGGAAGATTACTCAAGTGGCTTTTACAATTTTACTTTATAAATCAATATCTGTATTTCACTGAAACCCATAATTATCTGGCAAAACACGTATTATTGAGGTATAAGTTAACGCGCGAACAGAGATGTAACCTCAATTTACCTGGAGAATGGGAATTGGTTGGTAATATTGAAAACAATAGTCGAAAAGTATCAACTGTTATTTGTTTTTCTTCCTTTCTTTTTATGTAACGAATAACAGAACGCTGTTTTTTTTTTAGGTAAATAAATTAACCCCTCGAATTTGCATAACAACACGACCGTAGAATGTGAAAGAATATAATAAAATGCTTATAGAAAGAGGGATGGATAGAAATAATCAAATATAGGGAGATTAAAGAATAACTTTCGCGGGAAACAATTTGGAGATGCTCATGAAGCGGGAGAATAAAGAACCGGAAGTTTGTAGGACATATTCTAATTAGTAACTTCTATCATGCATCAGATTTTAAAATGCAATGAAAATATAATCTTAAAAAGCATATAAACAACACAGAGACAAGAATATTTGATGAAATACTAGCATTTTTAAGTATTATATTGCATCCTTTCTTTTCGGGAGTTTTATTATAATTGTTATTTATAAGTTTTTGGTAGCCAAGTGAATGTCGGCATTTGTTTATAATTAGGGTCAAGTGGGGGTCATATTTCGGCTTGTAAAAAAGTCGGATTTTATTTGCCCCTAAATTTTATTTCACATATCGAAAGCCAAAATGATGCTCTTTTCGATGAATGCAATCATTTTTGCCAAATCCACATCTCATCGGCGATATTACACGATTATTTCAAGGCTTTTCAAAGTCATCTAAAAACATAAAAAAAAAAAAAAATCACCTAAAATAATAAGGTGCTGACAGAACAGCTTATCTTTCAGCCTGGGAGTTCTTTATTATCTATACTTTAGGTTTATTCAAGCGGTAGTTGTTTTATCACGCTTTGCGATTTGATTTTTAGGCTTTTTGTGACAACCACAAAATTGTCTCAAATCCGGGTGCGGGAGACGAAAAATTACTTTTTGGCTTCTATCGCCAAAAATATTTATCCAAATTGCTTCAAACTTTCACAGGATACTGAGGTCACCCATACCTATTACCAGTTTAATTTTGAGGTAGGGCGCCGAAAGTTCATTTTTCCGAGAAATCTTGACGAACTGAGACAGCTGCTCTTAAATATTCGATAAACCTTTTTCAATATCGATTTTTTTAGATCTGTGCGAGCGTACACAAAGCACTTTCCATGCTGTATTTTACATACTGAGAAGTTTATAATAGGCTTGTAGCGGACGCCTGCGCGCGCCCGCGAGTTTATTGATTAGATTATCGATTGGGAGGGAGAGACGTGTGGTGGCGTGTTTGGAGGAGCCACAAGAGTTGTTTTTGTTAATCAGCGAGTTGTTCGTAGGATATTGAGGACAAATGAACCCGTAAGTACCGTGTATTGATTTATTTGTAAATTTAGATGCTGTTTGTTTATTGTTTGTAGTCTAAGCGATGTATTTTGTGTTTAGGAACCGCTTCGCTTCGCTTCCGCTGCACGTATCTCGACTCGGTGAAATGTTGAATGATTGAACTTTGTGAAGAAAATAAACGTTAATCAAGTGAATGCGCGTTAAAACTTGTCCTAATGGTGCCGACGTGGTGTCATTTGGGAATGACAGCCACATTCAGTTCGAATTCATGCTGTTTGTGAAGATTTTTGAGAGAAAGCTGTTTTGCACGAGGTGACCTTGAGTAACCTTCAAGATGAAGAAATTATCCCGAAGTGTACCGAGCGCGAAGTTGTCGCGAAGTGTAGCCGAAATCGTTCGGGCCGAAACCGAGAAGATAAAAGCGTCAAGAACCGGATTTCTATCGGCGCTAACCAAGAAAATGAATGATGTGAGACGTTTGGCAACAGAAAATGGAAATATAGAAAAGTTAAGAATAAACTTCTGGAAGCTAAAGAAGCTATTGATAAATTCGAGAAAGCATGCGATGTTTATTGGGAAGTCCTAGACGAACCAGGAGAAAGAAAGGAAGCGCTCAAATATTATCAGAAGACCAACAAGGAGTTTATCGTTTTCGAAGAGAAAATACTGAACTGGATCGCAAGTGCTGAAGAGCGGGAAACAGAAATTCAACCATCGGACTCTGTGAGTCAAGTTAGTCGGCGTAGTCGTCGTTCGTCGTCATCGGTACGATCTGCGGTCAGCGAGACGCGACTCAGCGACTTAGCGTCAAGAGAGCAGCACTGGAGGTGGAGGCGTCTAGTCTGTCGGAGCAGTTAGCCATCGCACAACGAAAGCTTAACATTGAGCAACAGGAACTGCAGCTTTAATTACAAACTCGCCTTGCTAAGGCTAAAGCGCAAGAGCTGATTTATAAGTAATATGACGATTTCGTTGACGGAGGTGAACACTCTCTCAGAGATAAACCGCAGACACCCACTAACATTCCAGAATCAGTCCCGGGAACGCACCACAGGGTTCCCGCCGAAGCGGAAAGCCAGGGAACTTTTGAAAGAAAGATTTGGTGACGCGTATGTTGTGACAAACGCATGGATCAGGAAAGTCGCAGAGGGTCCAGTTATCAAGGCAAGCGACAGAGAATCGCTGAATGAGCTCGCAGATGATCTCGAGAGCTGCGAAAGCTCGAGCTTGATAGTAGCAGGACGTCTGACACAGGTCAACACTGAGTCCAGGCTTCTTCAGATAATGGCCCGCCTGCCTGGATATGTGAAGTCTAAATGGCTGGCTAGAGTACAAAAGATCCGCCAAGCAGGAAGAGACCCTAACATCGCAGACGTTCGGAAGTTAGTGAAGGCCTTTGCAAAAGAAAAGAACGATCCATCGGAGGCTTATTAGACAACAATGACAAAGACAAGAAGAAGAGCCTTGGAGCGCACCGAACACATAGCTACAGTGTGGAGGCGAGTGGTCCTGTGCCTGGTTAAGGCGGACCTCACAGCAATGTCTCGAGGACTGAGAATGCTGGCGCGTCGAGGCTGAAGTGTTACATGTGCGATAAAGGTCACAAGGTAGAGGACTGTGCGGAGTTTAAAGCAAAGTCAAGTAGAGAGAAGTTAGCCTTAGTGCGGCAGAGGCACTTCGCCGGAGGATGTCGCTGGCCAACGGGGTGTGCAAAACCCAATTGCCAGCTGAGTCGTAAACACTTGGAATGCCTTCACGAAGCCTTATGTGAGCTTACCACCCAAAGGCAAGCACCGCCTCGGCAAAGGGAGCCTAGAGATGTTGTTCCTAGTAAACCCGAGGGCTCGCAGAGCGGATTTGCTGGCATCGCGGGAGTAAAGCCAAATGGGGCCGGGCAAGAGAACAGAGCTACGCCCGTCGTCCCGGTGAAAGTGAAAACGAGAGGTGGAAGAAAACTAGTGTCTACGTACGCGCTTCTAGATAGCGGGTCCACCTCAACATGGTGTAGCGAGAAGCTAATGCACGACCTTGAGGTTGAAGGAAAACCAGTAAAGATCACCCTGTCTACCATTGAAAGGAAGGACAGGCATATGAAGACATACCGGCAGAATACCTTGAACGATGGAACAAGTGGCTAGCGGAATTGAAGGAGCTCAATGGGCTGAGTGTGGAACGTTGTTACAAACCGCCAGATTTCGGCGAGGTTGTTAATTCTCAGTTGCATCATTTCGCTGACGCCTCTGAAGTTGGGTACGGTGTAGTGACCTACCTGAGACTGACTAATGCGGAGGGCAAGATCCATTGTTCCATCGTGATCAGCAAGTCTCACATGGCCCCGGTGAAGAAGATGACCATACCCCGCCTGGAGCTGTCGGCAGCGACAGTTGCTGTTAAGTTGGACAAGATGTGCCTACGAGAGCATTGATGTCGATGAGTCGTTCTTTTGGACGGACAGTACCGCGGTCCTACGGTATATATTTAATGACGGCGATTTCACACCTTTGTGGCAAATAGGCTCGCGGTGATTCACGATGGATCGCGTCGCGATCAGTGGAAACACGTGGTCACATCTCCCAACCCTGCTGATGATGCGTCACGTGGCCTGTCCGCCAGTGAGATCTTGAGAAGTGATCGATGGCTAACAGGGCCTGGTTTCTTGTGGCAAGGCGAAGATACATGGCCCAAGTTTCCTGAAGGCTTGAAAGATCTGGAGGATGATGACCCGGAGGTTAGGCGAGAGGAACAGGTGAATGCCACATCCGCCGAGGAAGCACCGGGACTGGATGAGCCCATACGCCGATACTCATCGTGGAACAGCGTGAAGAAGGATGTGGCGTGGTTGCTGAGGTAGAAGTCTTGGCTTTTGGCAAGGGTACGCCGAAAGCACGGCAACGAAGCGGCACGGATGCCCCAGACAAGCTCCATCACCCTAGAAGAGATGAGAAATGCAGAACGCAGTGTGATTCAGTTTGTTCAGAGGCGGCATTTTCTGGAGGAGATAACCGCCCTGGATGAGGAGAACAAGACTGGTGGCGGTGTGCAAGACACGAAAAAGAGGTTCGTGAAGAAACCCAGTTCGATAAGTGATCTGGATACTGTAATGACAGACGGTTTGCTTCGAGTAGGAGGTCGCTTGAGATGCGCTCCTTTAGATGATTCGCTCAAGTTTCCGGTCATTCTTCCAAGGCACCATCACCTGGTGAATCTCATTGTAAAGCACTATCATGATGTATCCGGGCACAGTGGCCGAGAGCATGTGCTTGGGCTGATACGGCAGCAGTTCTGGATCATCAAAAGGAGAGTGACGGTGCGACGCGTGCTCAAGTCCTGCTTTAGTTGCAGGCGAAGGCAGCAGCCCCCATGTCAGCAACGGATGGCGGACCTGCCGGTAGGTAGAGTCACTCCAGACAAACCTCCGTTCTTGTGTGTCGGGATTGACTGCTTCGGCCCATTTATGGTTAAGCGGGCAAGAAGTGAGGTGAAACGGTACGGAGTCCTGTTCACTTGCTTGACAACGCGGGCAATCCATCTTGAAGTTGTACATAGTATGGATTCAACGTCGTTCATCAACGCGTTGTGACGGTTTATCGCCCGGAGAGGTGCACCTGAAGAGATCAGATCGGATAATGGAACAAACTTTACCGGCGCCGAAAGAGAGTTGAAGGTAGCCATAGCAGAGTGGAATCACAAGACGATTCATGAATTTCTGCTGCAACGAGATGTGCGCTGGATTTACAATCCCCCAGCCGCCTCGCACATGGGAGGTGTATGGGAAAGGAATATACGGACGGTGCGGAAGGTCCTTGCTGCCTTGCTAAAGCAGCAAGTACTAGATGACGAGGGTTTGGCTACCCTCTTTGCGGAAGTTGAGGCTATAGTGAACGGACGCCCGCTAACTGGAGTGTCAGATGACCCGCAAGACATGGAAGCGTTGACGCCTAATCATCTCTTGCTAATGCGAGCAGGCTCGTCGCTTCCCCCTGGAGTCTTTAGTAAAGAGAATGTGTACTCGCGCAGACGATGGAAGCAAGTTCAGTACCTTCCCTCCAGCGGCGGTCCAAGTCGCAACGCACGAGACGCAACGTATCTGTCGGAGATATTGTCCTGGTGGTAGATGACACGATGCCAAGAAGCAAGTGGGGCCTTGGACGTGTAATCGAGGTGTTTACTGCAGGCGACGGCTGCGTGCGACAAGCAAGAGTGCGTACCAGGTCATCCATCTTCCTGCGGCCCATCGACAAGCTGTGCGTACTAGAGTGTGATGAGGCTGAGCAACACGCATCAGAATAGGGACGCTCACGGATTATGAACTATTAGGTTAGTTAATGTTGAAACAGTTTCCCTTTGGTCTCCTGTTTGGGGCCGGGTGTAGCGGACGCCCGCGCGCGCCCGCGGGATTATTGATTAGATTATCGATTGGGAGGGAGAGACGTGTGGTGGCGTGTTTGGAGGAGCCACAAGAGTTGTTTTTGTTAATCAGCGAGTTGTTCGTAGGATATTGAGGACAAATGAATTCGTAAGTACCGTGTATTGATTTATTTGTAAATTTCGATGCTGTTTGTTTATTGTTTGTAGTCTAAGCGATGTATTTTGTGTTTAGGAACCGCTTCGCTTCGCTTTGCTTTTGCTGTCGCTGCAGGTATCCCGACTCGGTGAAATGTTGAATGATTGAACTTTGTGAAGAAAATAAACGTTAAGTGAATGCGCGTTTGAACTTGTCCTAATAGTGCCGAAGTGGTGTCATTTGGGAATGACAGCCACAAGGCTTGTTACATAACATTTTATAAGGTGTCGTCCACACTAACACGGATTAAAAAGTATCCTGATTTGTTTCGCCGAAAACGCATCACTTGATTCGCGTCCACAATATCGTTTTCGCATCGTGTTCTCCTGGAGACCAGTGACCGAACGAAAATTTACGGAATATGTTTTCAGTGAGTATTTCTCATTATGTATATAATAAAAGCATATATTATGTTCCACCACGGAAGTACAGTATTTTTTCCTTTTCTAGTATTTGACTAGAAGCTAGTTTTTGTACGCTATTTTGTATGGCGCACTACCAAGGCAAATTATGTCGCACTTAACTGCGATGCGACGAAGAAACATTCGTTGTCTATTCTGCGTAAAAAATACTTTCAGTATCCTAATACAACAGCGTAGCCATGATTTTCAATAGGAGGGGTCCCAAAAGAGACTTTCAAGGCGTTTTTTTCTTTATTTTAGATAATGTCTCATAAATTTACTGTATTTTTATCTGCTAAAGGGGGGAGGGGGGCGAGCCCCCTAGGCCACCCCCGGGCTACGCCCCTGTAATATACTTTAGAAAAAAGTCGCAACGATTTGCACGCACACGATAAATGTGCAAGCTGCTATCGCTAATAGGCCTCACCTACTGTAGCTAGGTCAATGGAGAAACACAAATACCTAGCTACGTCACACTTCAGGGACTCTTACTGTATCTCTTACTGTACTGTAGTCGGCGTAGTCGTCGTTCGTCGTCATCGGTACGATCTGCGGTCAGCGAGACGCGACTCAGCGACTTAGCGTCAAGAGAGCAGCACTGGAGGTGGAGGCGTCTAGTCTGTCGGAGCAGTTAGCCATCGCACAACGAAAGCTTAACATTGAGCAACAGGAACTGCAGCTTTAATTACAAACTCGCCTTGCTAAGGCTAAAGCGCAAGAGCTGATTTATAAGTAATATGACGATTTCGTTGACGCCTCTGAAGTTGGGTACGGTGTAGTGACCTACCTGAGACTGACTAATGCGGAGGGCAAGATCCATTGTTCCATCGTGATCAGCAAGTCTCACATGGCCCCGGTGAAGAAGATGACCATACCCCGCCTGGAGCTGTCGGCAGCGACAGTTGCTGTTAAGTTGGACAAGATGTGCCTACGAGAGCATTGATGTCGATGAGTCGTTCTTTTGGACGGACAGTACCGCGGTCCTACGGTATATATTTAATGACGGCGATTTCACACCTTTGTGGCAAATAGGCTCGCGGTGATTCACGATGGATCGCGTCGCGATCAGTGGAAACACGTGGTCACATCTCCCAACCCTGCTGATGATGCGTCACGTGGCCTGTCCGCCAGTGAGATCTTGAGAAGTGATCGATGGCTAACAGGGCCTGGTTTCTTGTGGCAAGGCGAAGATACATGGCCCAAGTTTCCTGAAGGCTTGAAAGATCTGGAGGATGATGACCCGGAGGTTAGGCGAGAGGAACAGGTGAATGCCACATCCGCCGAGGAAGCACCGGGACTGGATGAGCCCATACGCCGATACTCATCGTGGAACAGCGTGAAGAAGGATGTGGCGTGGTTGCTGAGGTAGAAGTCTTGGCTTTTGGCAAGGGTACGCCGAAAGCACGGCAACGAAGCGGCACGGATGCCCCAGACAAGCTCCATCACCCTAGAAGAGATGAGAAATGCAGAACGCAGTGTGATTCAGTTTGTTCAGAGGCGGCATTTTCTGGAGGAGATAACCGCCCTGGATGAGGAGAACAAGACTGGTGGCGGTGTGCAAGACACGAAAAAGAGGTTCGTGAAGAAACCCAGTTCGATAAGTGATCTGGATACTGTAATGACAGACGGTTTGCTTCGAGTAGGAGGTCGCTTGAGATGCGCTCCTTTAGATGATTCGCTCAAGTTTCCGGTCATTCTTCCAAGGCACCATCACCTGGTGAATCTCATTGTAAAGCACTATCATGATGTATCCGGGCACAGTGGCCGAGAGCATGTGCTTGGGCTGATACGGCAGCAGTTCTGGATCATCAAAAGGAGAGTGACGGTGCGACGCGTGCTCAAGTCCTGCTTTAGTTGCAGGCGAAGGCAGCAGCCCCCATGTCAGCAACGGATGGCGGACCTGCCGGTAGGTAGAGTCACTCCAGACAAACCTCCGTTCTTGTGTGTCGGGATTGACTGCTTCGGCCCATTTATGGTTAAGCGGGCAAGAAGTGAGGTGAAACGGTACGGAGTCCTGTTCACTTGCTTGACAACGCGGGCAATCCATCTTGAAGTTGTACATAGTATGGATTCAACGTCGTTCATCAACGCGTTGTGACGGTTTATCGCCCGGAGAGGTGCACCTGAAGAGATCAGATCGGATAATGGAACAAACTTTACCGGCGCCGAAAGAGAGTTGAAGGTAGCCATAGCAGAGTGGAATCACAAGACGATTCATGAATTTCTGCTGCAACGAGATGTGCGCTGGATTTACAATCCCCCAGCCGCCTCGCACATGGGAGGTGTATGGGAAAGGAATATACGGACGGTGCGGAAGGTCCTTGCTGCCTTGCTAAAGCAGCAAGTACTAGATGACGAGGGTTTGGCTACCCTCTTTGCGGAAGTTGAGGCTATAGTGAACGGACGCCCGCTAACTGGAGTGTCAGATGACCCGCAAGACATGGAAGCGTTGACGCCTAATCATCTCTTGCTAATGCGAGCAGGCTCGTCGCTTCCCCCTGGAGTCTTTAGTAAAGAGAATGTGTACTCGCGCAGACGATGGAAGCAAGTTCAGTACCTTCCCTCCAGCGGCGGTCCAAGTCGCAACGCACGAGACGCAACGTATCTGTCGGAGATATTGTCCTGGTGGTAGATGACACGATGCCAAGAAGCAAGTGGGGCCTTGGACGTGTAATCGAGGTGTTTACTGCAGGCGACGGCTGCGTGCGACAAGCAAGAGTGCGTACCAGGTCATCCATCTTCCTGCGGCCCATCGACAAGCTGTGCGTACTAGAGTGTGATGAGGCTGAGCAACACGCATCAGAATAGGGACGCTCACGGATTATGAACTATTAGGTTAGTTAATGTTGAAACAGTTTCCCTTTGGTCTCCTGTTTGGGGCCGGGTGTAGCGGACGCCCGCGCGCGCCCGCGGGATTATTGATTAGATTATCGATTGGGAGGGAGAGACGTGTGGTGGCGTGTTTGGAGGAGCCACAAGAGTTGTTTTTGTTAATCAGCGAGTTGTTCGTAGGATATTGAGGACAAATGAATTCGTAAGTACCGTGTATTGATTTATTTGTAAATTTCGATGCTGTTTGTTTATTGTTTGTAGTCTAAGCGATGTATTTTGTGTTTAGGAACCGCTTCGCTTCGCTTTGCTTTTGCTGTCGCTGCAGGTATCCCGACTCGGTGAAATGTTGAATGATTGAACTTTGTGAAGAAAATAAACGTTAAGTGAATGCGCGTTTGAACTTGTCCTAATAGTGCCGAAGTGGTGTCATTTGGGAATGACAGCCACAAGGCTTGTTACATAACATTTTATAAGGTGTCGTCCACACTAACACGGATTAAAAAGTATCCTGATTTGTTTCGCCGAAAACGCATCACTTGATTCGCGTCCACAATATCGTTTTCGCATCGTGTTCTCCTGGAGACCAGTGACCGAACGAAAATTTACTGAATATGTTTTCAGTGAGTATTTCTCATTATGTATATAATAAAAGCATATATTATGTTCCACCACGGAAGTACAGTATTTTTTCCTTTTCTAGTATTTGACTAGAAGCTAGTTTTTGTACGCTATTTTGTATGGCGCACTACCAAGGCAAATTATGTCGCACTTAACTGCGATGCGACGAAGAAACATTCGTTGTCTATTCTGCGTAAAAAATACTTTCAGTATCCTAATACAACAGCGTAGCCATGATTTTCAATAGGAGGGGTCCCAAAAGAGACTTTCAAGGCGTTTTTTTCTTTATTTTAGATAATGTCTCATAAATTTACTGTATTTTTATCTGCTAAAGGGGGGAGGGGGGCGAGCCCCCTAGGCCACCCCCGGGCTACGCCCCTGTAATATACTTTAGAAAAAAGTCGCAACGATTTGCACGCACACGATAAATGTGCAAGCTGCTATCGCTAATAGGCCTCACCTACTGTAGCTAGGTCAATGGAGAAACACAAATACCTAGCTACGTCACACTTCAGGGACTCTTACTGTATCTCAGCTACGTTATACATCAGGAACTCCTATCTCAGCTCCGCACTTTTTTCTCCTGTTCCAGTCAATGTTCAGCATTCATCAAAAAACAGATCCTCGTCATTGATACAGCTAGATATGTGCTTCTCAACATCTCTTGTATTTACACTGTAAAAAAAGGGAAATGTTGATTAGGTACAATCAGCAGTGTAATCGCAGTAGCAGATCTAGGGGGAGGGTTTAGGGAGTTAACCCCCCCCCCACCCTTTGGGCTGCCAGAAAGCCAAATAAAACAAAAAAATTGCCCCTTCCCCCTTTGCAAAACCCTCCCTTTGACGAAAAGCTAGATCCATTCCCAAATCGTATTCAACTTGCAAAGCTGTACAGGGGAATGACTTAAATTTATGAGCAAGTTACCGTAGTCACTTAAGATGTGGCCCTTTTTTAGGTTCTTCAGGTTCCCCAGGTACATGTACAGCATAATGAAGTGTGATTTAGAGACAGGAACTCCGGGTAACTTCCATACCCGAAAGACAAGGGTTTTCCGTTGACACTATAGAGAGCCACAGAGAGCCAAAATCCCAATATGACCTGACCCTAGGTCTTCTTACTCTTGTTAAAGCATTCAACTGTACTTACTTTGGAGGGAACTTGTACTGACACATTGGGCAAACAGATAGGCTTTCCTGTATGTTTGTGACTTTTTTTGCATGAAGCCTCTCTTTTGATATATGAGTTGCTGACACCTGGCTAGATCCCCAAGACTTGCTAAAGGGTTGTTGTGGAAAATTGCAGCTTGAAGTTGCAAGTGTAGTTCCCTTAGAACCCAAAGGTACATTTGTACTTGCTGATGTGAAAGGTATTCTTGATTGCACAACACTTTCTAACTTGCTCACCGATGTAGGCGCAGCAGATTTTACACCCTGTTTCTGTTTAGATGAATTTGAATTTATTGCATAGCCTTTTCCCATAATTGTATTTGAAGTGAATGTACAAGTTGTCTTTGTTACTGGCTTTGATTGGATGCTTGACTTTGCCCAATTAAATGGTGTAGAAATGTTTGTACTTTGAGCCTGTTTGTTCATTTGTGGCCTTGAGTCTTGTCTCTTTTCTTCATCCTCTTCATCAGAGATAACAAAGACTTCTGGATCCTTTTGACTTCTGGCTGATGTACTTGAATAATCTTGTTTTTCTTTATTTTTATGCATAACACTGCTTTGTGTTTTCTGTAGAAAACTAAGGCCTTTCTTATTTGGCTTTTCAAGCTTGTTATACTGGCTTGTGACACATTGCTCTTTATCATATTTATCTGCTGAAATGCTGGTAACTGATGAATTTGGAAGTCTATGTTGTTGTTTTAATTTGTCATCTGCATTTCTTTGCAATGCTGCATCTGGGTTTGTCAAATCTTCATCTGCCAACCAATCATCCTCTTCATCAAAAACAGCATTCAAGTCAACCGAGTCAAACTCACATATATCTTTGTATGAATTATTCTCATTCACTGCAAACTCTTTCTGTTCTTTAAAGAATTCTACCTTATCTCCATTTTCATTATTTGAACTTTGAACACCTTGAGTATCAATGCTATCTAGTGTAATTGATGTGTATTTCTTCCTTGTACAGCAAACCATGCACAAACTAGGTAAATCCACATAGGGTTCATTTTGTGAGAAATCAGCAGAAGTTCTATTTGACTGAGGTAATGTGGCATCAGATGAGGTTCTTTCATGTAATTCTTTACTAAGAACCTTTGGCACAAACAAGGAAATATTAGATCCATGATACAATTACATTTTTGTGGACAAATGGTGTCCAAAGGTGGTGTAAAGGGGGGAGCACTTTTTAGAAAGGTGGTATGAAAAGTTGATAAATATAAAAGAACATGGGGTGGAAGGAAAGAAAAAAATGATGTGCAAAGAAAAGTCATTGCAGGGGACACATGCATCTCTCTCAACTGCCAAAAATAAATATTTTCTTCATGAATAATTACCAAATCTTAGTTTGTGATTGGGCACCCCTTGGTAAATCTTAGCTGCTGTCTAGTACAACACCATAAAATAAATCATGATTTGTTTCTCTTACATTAATTTGTGGAAGGTCTTCCAGCTTTTCCCAGTCTTCACAGACTGGAAACAAATCAACCAAGCTCGGGTCAGACCCAAGATTCTCCAGTTTGCTTGCTGGATCATCATTGAATCTTTCGCCGTCTTTACCAGTCGATGATGCGACACTGTAACTGTTATCAGCTGTAAGAAGCTTAGACGGGGCACGTATGTTAGCGTCCTCGGGTTTATGTGATGCTGTATAGAAGGCTGATAAAATGGATTTTCTAGAAGTAGAAGTAATACCAATAATGTCATCTGTTTCCCGTTTCTTGATAGTCTTGCCACCAACGCAACTTTTTTTAGTAGTTTTCAGACTTAGTTCAAATTTCTTTTGTTTCTTTCCTTTCATAATTTACAGAAAGTACAGAGTTAGTCACTTTTTCCAACTTTTCCTCAGCACTGTACTGTTATCACTAGGCGTTTAAACCACCACAGGCTAACCAACGCAATGTAAAAATAAAGTTGAATTGTTTGTATCAAGTAAAGGTTGATAGTGTGATAAGAAAATAATTTGGGATGAAAAACTATATACTTTATTATTCTAGTATTTTTCTTCTACAAAGTTTATTTCTTGCAGAAATGCTTCGAAAATCATTTTGATTCTTGGGTTACCTGTGGCTCGTAGCAGTCCCCCTCACCCCTCATGTCTTTCGGTTGCATTCAAGATGGCGGCTGTAACACGCGCATTTCCCCGCTTGCCAGTTGTTGTTATTCTAGGGTGTACCGGGACAGGAAAATCCAAACTAGCCATCGAAATAGGTAAGCGTATAGGCGGGGAGATAATAAGCGCCGATTCAATGCAAGTTTATAAAGGATTAGACATAATTACCAATAAAGTCACCACAGAAGAAATGCGAGAATGCAAGCACCACATGATCGACTTCGTTTCTCCTCTGAATGAATTCTCAGTGGTGGATTTTCGAAACATGGCGTTACCTTTGATTGAGGAGATTAAAGGGAGAGGAAAAATTCCGATTGTTGTAGGTGGCACAAATTACTACATTGAATCATTATTGTGGGAGATTTTGATTGACAATGACAATAAGCCACCAGAGAATAGTGATGTTGATGATGATGGAGTGACTGATATCAAGAGAAGGAAAGAGATGGAGACAGAGACAAAAATTAATCAAAAGTTTGTAAATACAAAGAAGGAAGATATAAAAGAAAATAACAAAAATTATAAGAAAGAATTTAACAACGTTGAACTTCACAAGGAGCTCCAAATAGTTGATCCTGTAATGGCTAGGCGCATTCACCCAAACGATACTAGAAAGATTGCAAGAAGCCTGCAAGTCTTTGAGCAACATGGAAGGCCTCATAGTGAACTCCTAGCTGAGCAGCAATCCAAAGATGGTGGAAGTGCATATGGGGGCCCTTTAAGATTTGACTTAACATGCGTGTTCTGGCTTCACTGTGAGAAGGAAATACTTAACAAGAGACTGGACAGTAGGGTTGATGCAATGCTTGACAAAGGGCTAGTGCAAGAGCTCTTAGAATTCCATGGTTCTTACAACAAACTTCGTCAAGATGATAACTCCAGGTATTCAGAGGGGATTTTTCAGTCAATAGGGTTTAAAGAATTTCACAATTTTTTAGTTCAGCAACAAAAAGGGGACACAGTGAACTCCTTAATAAAAGAGGAAGACAAAAAAGTATTTGATGAGTGTGTTGAGGCAATGAAGGCAGTGACAAGAAGGTACGCCAAAAAACAAACAATGTGGGTGAAAAATCGATTCCTTAGTAGGCCCATAGGATCGTCACCCAATGTGTATGAGCTGGATGCTACAGATCTTAGTTCTTGGGAAAGTAATGTCCTTGACAGGGGACTAGGGATATTAGAAAACTTGTTACAAGACAAGCAGCCTAGTGTAGACCCGATTGCTAGGATAATAAGAGATCAGCAATCAACTCATGTGCAACACACTTGTGAGGTCTGTGATAACAGGGTTATTATTGGTGATAAAAACTGGGCCAGTCATTTGGTTTCCAAGTCACACAAGTGGCATTTAAAAAAGCAAATGAAGAAGAGTGATAAAAAGGAAACTGAAAAAGAGTTAAGATAGCTTTGTCCTTTTTTGCAAGTACACAATTGCAAGGGCATTTGTCAAGGAGGTTTTACAGGTATGAATGTTTTCAATATCTAAAATCTGCTGGTTTTCAAATAAGACTTGGCAGACAGGTGGTGTGCCTGCAATGGTCTTCCTAAATGAATAGACTTAATAAAAATATGAAAAATTAAATTTTTATTAATGAAAACCCCAGCTTCCATGTTGATGTAATTGTTAATTTGTCATTTTTTTATAAACTTAGAAATGCATGTTGCTGTTACATTTTTGTATGTCATCCAAGCAATTTGCAAAAAGTTACTTTACACCAAAGAATTGTTCACTTATAAATTAAAACCTCAAAATGCATTTTCAACAATGTACATGCAATAAATCAATATTCAATTGTTAGACATTTTCTGAACTTTTAATTTAAACATAGAGCAATAAAAAAGGTATTCATTACAGCAAGCACTATATCTTATGTTGTTTTCACTTGACAGCCATGTACTGTATAGCTTACTGAAACTATTTTCATGTAAAATTTATCTTTGGGTAGTGAATTGTCAACACAATATTTTTCAATATCTAAATGTATACTTGTTGTTTGGTTTGGGATTGAGTATTTGAAGATCCCAAACTAAGACCTGCATGCCCTGCATCTCCTAAGTGGCCTAAGATATGATTCAAGATTCTTTGAGAAAGAATACTAGGCATACTACTCAGAATTTTCATTTACTTTTGAACAACTAAAATATGGTAAAAGTATGGTATGGTCATTATATATAACTCCTTTAGTTAACTGCATAATGTTAATTATACTGAGTAATTGCTTGGTGAATACTGAATCAGACTTTTGCCAAATTTGAGTAACATGTGCTCTTTGAGATTTATTTCTATTTTGCCAAGACAAGAGTAAGTTTGTATAAATAATTATAACACCACCCATAAAGAATACTTTCTATCTATATGTACAATCTACTGTGTGATCTATGTTTTATTTAAGATGCTAAAACGCGTCCTAGTTCTGTTGTTAGTTTCTATTTTCTCTTTTATTCAATTCTAAAGTTCATACAGTGCATAGTTCTGCTGTTTGAGAATTTTCCATTTCCCTTTTTTTTCCAGTTATATTCTTGAAGTCTAGTGTTCTCTTCTTTGTCTGTCTTTTGTTTCAAGAAGTACAGCTTTTACAGGGGCTGTTTTGTTTTTCTTTGATGATAGGCAGGCATTATAGCATTGTTTTTATCACCTGCTTTTGTCCTCAGTATACCTGACTCCTGTCAGTGCTAGTTTTGGATGTTTGATATTTTTCACATCGAAAACTGTGATCTGTGTTTCATCCTTTTGGCACTCCACTAATTTACACCTTCATAACATTCTTCTGTCACCAATCCATAGTGTCAAAGTCTCTTCACTTGTTATTCTTGGATGTTGAATATTTTACCTAAACTTTGTATGGTATTTGAGTCTTTTGGCACCCACAGAATCACCATTTTTATCTGTCACATTGCCATTGTCACTCCTATCTTCTCTTTATTGCTGTTCTCTATGTTCATACTTTGTCATAAGATGAAATGTAGATCTTTGGATGTTCTGACCGAGTTGGGATAGTTGTATGTACAACTGGAATCCTCACAGGTGGCTCAGGCCAGGATCTTGTAGGAGGTGAAGGTGCAGACTGCTCTGGTTTAGGTACAGCTGAGGCAGTACTAAAAGAACCACTGTATCTAGTGTTCCATCTATAGACTAAAAATATTGTGATGAAGATTGAAATGACTGCAGCGACAACAGCTATTGTAATTATCCAGGCCGGGACTCCCATACTCTTGTCGCTGCTCTGTTTTGATTCTGTGTAGAAGTGGAACACAGAATCGGTGGTGTTTATCCATTCCATGGAAGAGTTATCTGAAAAAGAAAGTTCATAAACAAGATTCAGAAGGAAATGACAAAAAGTGCTAACTGTTCACGAAGTTCAAAATTTAGTAACAAATTATTAGAACGGAAACACATGCAATAATTCGAAGTGTGCTAAATCCAGAGGGAGGTGGAAAAAGGCTTTCCATAACCAAGGTAAGAATGGCTCTCTTATCTTCCTTATAAAAGGGTCCCAGTTTTTTTCATTAAAAAATAGGGGGCAATCATGTCTGCATTACGGTTCAATACATTACTAGGTACTATAAAGCATCCATTTTAATCGACATGTCTCTATTTTATGGCTCAATGCAATACTAGGTCAACAATAAAACATCAATACAATACTAGGTACCATAAAGCATCCATTTAAATCGGCTGATTTAAGCAAATAACCGAGAAATAGAGTATCTGACTTAAATTATAGATGGCTATTTAACATTGTTTAGACAACAGCTCTTGTATTTTCAAAGGTGAACAGTAGCATTTCTTTGCTGCTACTTCTGTTTAAGTATAGATTTTGATCATTTGGTTAATGTGTTTTAATGTGTCGGTATTATACCTGTAGTTTCTGTAGGTTTAATTGAATCCTTTGGAACACAATCCTCATCATCTTTATTTGCACAACTTCCAGAGCCCTCCATGGGTGTCGTGGGTACCGGCTTTGTAGTTGGGGCTGCTTTAGTTGTCCGTACTTTAGCGTTAACCACAATGCCATGCTTAGTAAACTTCCCATCTCGCTTTCTTTTCTTTAGAACTTTATCTAGCACTTTGTAATCATCAAACAAGAACTGCTGCAAGAATCCACTGAAGTTAGTTTTGCTGTACGACTTTTCTAGGTCATCTTTGCTGGGACCGCCACCAAAGTAAACTGCCTCTTTGCCGCCTATCAATATCAGATTGGAAGAGGTACCAGGGGCGGGCCCTTTGCCCCCCTCACGGCCATCTAGTACCAACTTCGCATGGCGTCCACGCCTCTTGATCTCGACCCAGTGCCACCGGTTGTCATTCAACAAGCCATCGCCAGCACTCAAGACAAGTTCTCCTGGTTCAAAGGAATCATACTACAAGGTGAGGGTGTCATTTGCACATATATGGAAGCTAGAGCCCAAACATTCACGTCCTGCCAAAAAGAGCCCTTGTCAGCCGTATTTTTAACCCATATTTGAAGACAAGTTATGTGTTGAAATCTCAAAATAGCCATCTAAAAATGTTTCATTCTTCGGTTACCACAAAAGCTTCTCTTAATCATCGAAATGGATGTTTGGAAATAACGGCTGACCGGGACTATTCACGCCCAGCAAGGGAATAGTTTGTACAGTATAGATGCTGTGCATTCGCGTGCGATGCATTGGCATGGAGAAGCCCTATAGCTGCACGATAAAATAGCGCCTTACAGATCAACTGCTATAACAGCACAAGTTAACGGGGATTACCTTTGCCTAGATCCATTTTCAGGACCACATTTCCAGAAATCATTTCCACCACCAGGTGCGTACGTTCGACGCTTGTGTACAGCAGTACTCCCTCTTTGGACGACGTCCGGAACCGGAAGCCAATGAAGTTACGCAGAGGGGTCTTAGACCTCGTTTCCTTGGCAACGTTGTAACGAATGTAACCCGAGCCGTTGAGCCATACAGACGAAGACTCTGAAGTGCAAAAGGTAAATTGAGAACTTGTGAGTCCAGAAAGATCCCCCCCTCCCCTCTCAAACTCAACCCAACCCTAAAATACAGACTCTGAAGAGCAAAAGGAAATTGAAAACTTGTGAGTCCAGAAAGATCCCCCCTCCCCTCTCAAACCCAACCCAACCCTAAAATACAGACTCTGAAGAGCAAAAGGAAATTGAAAACTTGTGAGTCCAGAAAGATCCCCCCTCCCCTCTCAAACCCAACCCAACCCTAAAATACAGACTCTGAAGAGTAAAAGGAAATTGAAAACTTGTGAGTCCAAAAAGATCCCCCCTCCCCTCTAAAACCCAACCCAACCCTAAAATACAGACTCTGAAGAGCAAAAGGAAATTGAAAACTTGTGAGTCCAGAAAGATCCCCCCTCCCCTCTCAAACCCAACCCAACCCTAAAATACCGACTCTGAAGAGCAAAAGGAAATTGAAAACTTGTGAGTCCAGAAAGATCCCCCCTCCCCTCTAAAACCCAACCCAACCCTAAAATACAGACTCTGAAGAGCAAAAGGAAATTGAAAACTTGTGAGTCCAGAAAGATTCCTCCCCTCCCCTCCCCTCCCCTCCCAAACCCTCCCCTCCCCTCTCAAACCCAACCCAGCCCTAAAGTACAGATTATGAAAATCAAAAGGAAATAGTTCGAGAGTTTGTGATTCCCGAAAAGATCCTTCTCCCCTCCTCTCCCAAACCGACCCCAAATCAGGCCCGTACCCAGGGGGGGATGCAGGGGGTGCGTTCCCTCCCTCCCCCTCCAGGAAAAATAAGTTTCACTTTTTCAGATTTCGCACCCCCCCGCCCCCCAGAAAAAAAAACATGGGTTCGGGCCTTTAAATCCCTGGTCATTAGAAAAGTCTCCTTTGCTTTGTACTGAACTATTCGCTAGGGCTCGGTAATATTTGGAAAGTACTCCGGTAGTCTGCGAGGGACTCGGTGATATCCGGTAAGATTCGGAAATCGTGGTAGCTTGTCAATATTCGGGAATGGTTCGTTGCTATTATTGATTGGCTTGGTGAAAGTCGATGTGTACAACTGTTGCGATACTGACCATAGTGGGAAATAATCCCATGCTCGAGGATCCAGCGTACTTTGCGGGCGTTCCCAAAAAGGTCTTCTGCGGTAGTGACCTTTGGGAGCGCCCGCAAAGTACGCTGGATCCTCGAGCATGAAATAATCCGTGTTCACTGTTGTTTTTTTTATGTTCAATTTGGAATAATAAAACTTGGGTATATATGTATCAACGAATTGCTCTAATGTCCCGCTTTTTATACAGATATGACCATGCAATATATGTGAACATAGCCCCGCCTTCCTATTTCCACTAGTTTATTTATTAATAATTTGCTTATAAATACGAGGAATCTTGGCAAGTGAAATTTGTGCAAAGTGTTTATTCAGACTCGTTGATAACACCAGTACAGATGCTTAACGATAAACTTGTCAGTCGGGTATTAAAAAACAAACTGAAATGAAATATTATAGAAAAATTAGAAAGTAAGAGAACGCTTTCGAAAATAACGCGGCTAGATAGAATATTCCTAACGGAGATACACAAGGAACCCACCTAACTTTACTTCAGATGACTCTAGTGAATAAAAAAAACCCTTTACTTAAACTCTTTTTTGTAAAAGGTCCTTAAAACGAAATTGTAATTTATTTCTATTTCGTTATATATATTTTTAATTGAAACCATTGGTTTTAAGTTCGGAAAAGGAAGAAAAATACAAAAAATCTTATTTTGCCTCAGAATGATAACCACATGGTTCATATTTTATGGGGGGAAGAGAGAAATAAGATCTGGCATTGTCGAGGCTTACTCCCGTATCAAGCCATCAATGATATCAATCATAGTAAAGGTTTCATTCAGGAGAGACGGTTGTAGTATTTATCACGGAGTGCTAATTCTCCCAGAACAACAGTCCAACGGTTTTTTGAATTAGCTGTTTCAACTTTTTGAGCGTCACTGGCGTTAGTGTAAAGTGGAGGTTATTTTTTTCGGCATTTTAAACATTACAGATGTCCAATGTGATCCAAGGTCGAGTCAAAACCAGTTTTGCCTGACCATCTTATCGCGTTGAATTCTACACATGGACTCTTGTTTCGTAGGGAAAAGATAGTAAAATTACCTGAAATTATATGCGAGTTAGAAAAATGTCCATAAAGAATAAATATCCAAAACACGAGAGAATAAAATTGAAAATTGGTTGGATAAAACAAAGGGAATCGTTCAACTCTCGAAATACTTGGCGCGTGCGGTTTTTGGTCACATTCATTCACTGATTTAACACCGTCGAATTCTCAATTTGTTTACCAGTCGTTTTGTTTAAGATTTTGCTTCATTGTAAAGTTTCGTGCGTTTGAGGACCTCAGTGGAATTGTTTTATGGATTTCGAATTAAAAATTGAAGCTAAAACGACGCTTTGGTCTATAGAAGCATTTGAATTTGATTCATTCGACGTATTAATCTTGGCTATTACACAATTTACTATAAGTTCATGTTTTTATTATTAACTCCGACAGTCAAAATTTGGGATTATTTTTATATAAAAACAAAAGCATACCCTTCCTTCCCACACATTTTTTGTCTGATAAGTCTGACATTTAATCTACAAAATAATATGTTTTCTTTTCGCGTGCGGACTAGCCAGATGTCGCATCTTTTGTTACTCCGTGTGACGGCGTAAGGTGAAGGCCTCATTTTATTTCTGTGCTGTGTTTAATACCGTTCTTTACTAAAGAATCCACTAAAGCCTATTTGTTGCCTTAGCTTTTTCATTTGTAGCGTTAAGCTTCCACAAAACTATCGACCCATTCATGGCACAAAAACGTTTTCACAAGACAAGATCTACTACAATTAAATTATGCCTTAATGATAGAATAATAAATTGTTAAGCATAAAGGTTTAAATCTAAAAGTTGAGAAGAAAAAAGTAAAGTATCTTGCATCAAACTTTTTCCCCCTTTAAGAAAGACGTAGTTTTCCCCTCGTTTAAGAAAGACGTGAAGTGAAATGACTTTTTTACCTCTCGTGCAGTCCTGACCCTCGTAGCCGGTATCCAGACAGTCACACTCAGTAATCTTTTTCGCACAACCTTTCTGTTGCTTGCAATTCGTCAGAAACTCGTAGGGTTTTGTGCATGCACGCTTGCAGTCAGGAGTAGTTCCCGAGGTGTTTTTGAGCTGAGCAGGAGTGAATCTACCGAGAACGTCGCTGAATTTGACTCCGCTGATGCAGCCAACAAACCTGCAAATATATAAAACCAATGCACCAACTGGCATCCATATTTTGCACATTCTTATTTCAAATTAGTATTTATTATTCATACACAAAACAGGCCTGAGTTTTTCAAGAATTAATTATTCATAGTTCGTGTTCCTGAAGAAAACGATTTTAATTATTTTTAGGAGTATTTTGTAACGGTAATTAAGGCTTTTCTAGTTTGTCGTCTAAGATGAAGTTGAAATGAAATCCATCCTATTCAATTCCCGAAGTTCATTGTTGCCGCTTCGACCGGGTTAATGGTGGTAGAAGCAAGTAAATCTTCTATAGATTCGATTAACCAATTTGCCTTATTTTGGTATAGTTCAATGAGAATCCAATACTCTAATTAACCAAATCATTTCATTTGCCCATTAGGTTCTGTTAGGAAAATTTCTTGCATTCCTTCCCTGATTCAGTCGAAGCTCACGGCATGTGATGGGCAACACTTCGCAAATTCAAAAGTGAAATCCTTTTTGTTCGAGTCGCAAGAAAGCTTTACGAGCAACATGTATCAGTTGGGAAGAAATGTAAAGTCCGCGGTACCTGTTTCCATTGTAAATCTCATAAAACGATCCTGGAAAGGCCAGAGAATTTAACGAGATGTCTAGAGGAAATCCTCCAACGTACAACGCACTAGTAACTGTGAAAGATGAGTCTTTTGCTTTGCAGCTAATCGCTTTGGAAGAGTGGTGATCCACCTTTAAGATGGTGTTTTGGAAGTTCCTGAACACTTGCACACGGTGCCACTTATTGTCTGAGAAATTTCCATGCACAAAGGCTTCTTTCAGCACACATTGTCCAACATGAAGCCGCATTCGTACTTTGCCGTCCACAAGGAAAATATCAATGAAGTCCATTCCAGACGGGTCGTCCTCGTAGATAAGAAAACCATTTTCCTTTTGGGTTTTGAACTCAAACAAGAGCGTTCCGTTGGTTGTCGCATCCCAACGGTCAAATATAGCATAGGCAAGGAGACTATTAAATCGCAATGCAAGAATCGACCTTGTGCCGAACAAAACGGATAGTAATAAAGCGATCCAGATATTCCTCATGGCTCGTCATTTGTCTGCACTGTCCGCCATAAGGGCCGAGGCTATTCAGTGAGGTCGCGAGTTGTAGTAGTGTTTTCCAAGCAAGCAGTGATTTTCGGGGCTCATTTCAAACGACAGGTCGGTCGTACGCCTTTGCTTACGGAAAGTGCGCATCACTTGGCTCGAATACGTCATAAGCACAGTCAAGCTTATCGCGTGAAATCTCCACTCCTCATTGGCTTACTGACTGGTCCTATCGGTAAAAGTGCTTATTAACACATTCCTCTGATCAACGAAGATTTGCGAAAATCACTTAACTTGTCGTCGATGCCATAAACTCGGCTGAAGTTCATTCATGACTCGCTAGCGCGGCCGCTGAGCAGCAGTGTGGAAAAAATGCGGAATCGTTACTTTTGAATGAAAGATGAACAGAGAATACCGCCCTTTTTTAGACGTTCAAATGGTGGCGATTTATTTTGAAACTTTAACTTTCGTATTATTTAAACAAAATGCTTTATGTAAGTCGATTTATGTTAAGAATTTTGAATTTTCAGAAAGAGGTACTTTAAATGCATACCACAACAACCCCACCATTGAAAGTCTGTCATGATAGGTGGTAATAGTGCGTAATTCAGTTTCAGTGAAACTGGTTTGTTCCTACATCATTTAGTCTAACAGGAATGCTGAATAAAGTTGTAGTTTTTTTTCCTTAAACACCTGTTATTTCTAATCCCTATTTTATGAAGTTGTATTTCTGAATGAAGGGATATGTTAACAATAATATCTCGATCGCCCACGCTTGCTACTACGACTACGAATAAGAGAAAAACTTATAGGCAAAGCGTCAGAACGCATTTGCAGTCTGTCGTATGGTTGGCATGGCTTTTAACCTGCCATTCAAACTTCTATTCGCGCTTTTCACAAATGTTTGGTCCATAGTCTGGTGGTAATGACTGTAGTTTAGCACCCATTGACTCTAGGTCCTCTTTCTGTTTTCACAAACCTCATTTCTAAATGGAATGACCACATTTTACTGCGGTATAAATAGTATGGTTGTGTAGTGTCTCGAGTAAGGCGTAGTTTGGCTTTGAGCTTGTGCCTTTTTAAGGGGCATATGTATAGCAACAATTCCCTTCGTAAATTCTCATTTGTAAATACTTGTTTACAAGTTTCGAAGTTTGAACGATACGCGTGACATTGTCCGTTTAATTATGTCGTGAACTTTCGACGTCTCCAGTCTCCTCTGTTGTGATGAGTGAGATTTGTGTTTTCAGTGGTCGATAATTACGTATATAAACGACTGAATATACTAGAACATGATTGCGAGAACAAATACCTTGATGGTTAGATTATTTTATCGATAGGCTTTTCAATCAATGAACAACACATCAATTTTTGACCATTTAATAGAAAAATAAATAAGTACAAAATTGGTTATTAAAAAAAAACAACCGCGACCATATTATTAGTGTAAGGGCAATGTTGTCTATCATTAAACTTTGTCAAAAGGTAGGTTTTAAGTATATATTCTTCAATAACATTCCCCTAAATGACATAAATGAAAATGTGGTCCTGGATTTAATGAGCTTAATGCGATGTAATGGCACGGTGGAGCAATCATCAGTAGCATAGCATGAGACACGCACGGCGTGGTATAGCACGACACATCAGTAGCATAGCATGAGACACGCACGGCGTGGTATAGCACGACACATCAGTAGCATAGCATGAGACACGCACGGCGTGGTATAGCACGACACATCAGTAGCATAGCATGAGACACGCACGGCGTGGTATAGCACGACACATCAGTAGCATAGCATGAGACACGCACGGCGTGGTATAGCACGACACATCAGTAGCATAGCATGACACTATCAGTGCTCTATAGCACGGCTCACGCACGGCGTGGTATAGCACGACACATCAGTAGTCTATAGCACGGCTCACGCACGGCGTGGTATAGCACGACACATCAGTAGTCTATAGCACGGCTCACGCACGGCGTGGTATAGCACGACACATCAGTAGTCTATAGCACGGCTCACGCACGGCGTGGTATAGCACGACACATCAGTAGTCTATAGCACGGCTCACGCACGGCGTGGTATAGCACGACACATCAGTAGTCTATAGCACGGCTCACGTACGGCGTGGTATAGCATGACACTATCAGTACTCTATAGCACGGCTCACGCACGGCGCGGTATAGCACGACACATCAGTACTCTATAGCACGGCTCACGCACGGCGTGGTATAGCACGACACATCAGTACTCTATAGCACGGCTCACGCACGGCGTGGTATAGCACGACACATCAGTAGCATAGCACGACACATCAGTAGTCTATAGCACGGCTCACGCACGGCGTGGTATAGCACGACACATCAGTAGCATAGCATGAGACACGCACGGCGTGGTATAGCACGACACATCAGTAGCATAGCATGACACTATCAGTACTCTATAGCACGGCTCACGCACGGCGTGGTATAGCACGACACATCAGTAGCATAGCATGAGACTATCAGTACTCTATAGCACGGCTCACGCACGGCGTGGTATAGCACGACACATCAGTAGCATAGCATGAGACACGCACGGCGTGGTATAGCACGACACATCAGTAGCATAGCATGAGACTATCAGTACTCTATAGCACGGCTCACGCACGGCGTGGTATAGCACGACACATCAGTAGCATAGCATGAGACACGCACGGCGTGGTATAGCACGACACATCAGTACTCTATAGCACGGCTCACGCACGGCGTGGTATAGCACGACACATCAGTAGTCTATAGCACGGCTCACGCACGGCGTGGTATAGCACGACACATCAGTAGCATAGCATGACACTATCAGTACTCTATAGCACGGCTCACGCACGGCGTGGTATAGCACGACACATCAGTAGCATGGCATGAGACACGCACGGCGTGGTATAGCACGACACATCAGTAGCATAGCATGAGACACGCACGGCGCGGTATAGCACGACACATCAGTAGCATAGCATGAGACACGCACGGCGCGGTATAGCACGACACATCAGTAGCATAGCATGACACTATCAGTGCTCTATAGCACGGCTCACGCACGGCGTGGTATAGCACGACACATCAGTAGTCTATAGCACGGCTCACGCACGGCGTGGTATAGCACGACACATCAGTAGCATAGCATGAGACACGCACTGCACGGTATAGCACGACACATCAGTAGCATAGCATGAGACGCACAGCGCGGTATAGCACGACACATCAGTAGTATAGCATGAAACATGCACGGCTCACGGCGTGGTATAGCATGACACATCAGTAGCATAGCATGAGACACGCACGGCGTGGTATAGCACGACACATCAGTAGCATAGCATGACACTATCAGTGCTCTATAGCACGGCTCACGCACGGCGTGGTATAGCACGACACATCAGTAGTCTATAGCACGGCTCACGCACGGCGTGGTATAGCACGACACATCAGTAGCATAGCATGAGACACGCACTGCACGGTATAGCACGACACATCAGTAGCATAGCATGAGACGCACAGCGCGATATAGCGCGACACATCAGTAGTATAGCATGAAACATGCACGGCTCACGGCGTGGTATAGCATGACACATCAGTAGCATAGCATGAGACACGCACGGCGTGGTATAGCACGACACATCAGTAGCATAGCATGAGACACGCACGGCGTGGTATAGCACGACACATCAGTAGCATAGCATGAGACACACACGGCGTGGTATAGCACGACACATCAGTAGCATAGCATGAGACACGCACTGCACGGTATAGCACGACACATCAGTAGCATAGCATGACACTATCAGTACTCTATAGCACGGCTCACGCACGGCGTGGTATAGCACGACACATCAGTAGCATAGCATGAGACACGCACGGCGCGGTATAGCACTACACATCAGTAGCATAGCATGAGACGCACAGCGCGGTATAGCACGACACATCAGTAGTATAGCATGAAACATGCACGGCTCACGGCGTGGTATAGCATGACACATCAGTAGCATAGCATGAGACACGCACGGCGTGGTATAGCACGACACATCAGTAGCATAGCATGAGACAGGCACGGCGTGGTATAGCACGACACATCAGTAGCATAGCATGAGACACGCACGGCGTGGTATAGCACGACACATCAGTAGCATAGCATGAGACACGCACGGCGTGGTATAGCACGACACATCAGTAGCATAGCATGAGACACGCACGGCGCGGTATAGCACGACACATCAGTAGCATAGCATGACACTATCAGTACTCTATAGCACGGCTCACGCACAGCGCGGTATAGCACGACACATCAGTAGCATAGCATGAGACACGCACTGCACGGTATAGCACGACACATCAGTAGCATAGCATGAGACTCACAGCGCGGTATAGCACGACACATCAGTAGTATAGCATGAAACATGCACGGCTCACGGCGTGGTATAGCATGACACATCATTAGCATAGCATGAGACACGCACGGCGTGGTATAGCACGACACATCAGTAGCATAGCATGAGACACGCACGGCGCGGTATAGCACGACACATCAGTATTATAGCATCAGAAACGCACTGCGTGGTATAGCACGACACACCAGTAGCATAGCATGAGACACGCACGGCGCGGTATAGCACGACACATCAGTAGCATAGCATGAGACACGCACTGCACGGTATAGCACGACAAATCAGTAGCATAGCATGACACTATCAGTACTCTATAGCACGGCTCACGCACAGCGCGGTATAGCACGACACATCAGTAGCATAGCATGAGACACGCACTGCACGGTATAGCACGACACATCAGTAGCATAGCATGAGACTCACAGCGCGGTATAGCACGACACATCAGTAGTATAGCATGAAACATGCACGGCTCACGGCGTGGTATAGCATGACACATCAGTAGCATAGCATGAGACACGCACGGCGTGGTATAGCACGACACATCAGTAGCATAGCATGAGACACGCACGGCGCGGTATAGCACGACACATCAGTAGCATAGCATGAGACACGCACTGCACGGTATAGCACGACAAATCAGTAGCATAGCATGAGACACGCACTGCACGGTATAGCACGACAAATCAGTAGCATAGCATGAGACACGCACAGCGCGGTAAAGAACTAAACTCACGGCACGGTGAAAGCCCTGAATTACACACTACGACTTTCGTAGTCGAGCATCGTAGCGGAGTCTTAGGCTAATTTACACTCTACGACTTGAGTTGTAGAGGTATCACGGGCAAATTCTATATGACTAAATCGTGCTGTCTGAATCAGCCTTTACATCAATGTATCCTTGGCGAGCAGAAGTTTCAAAGAACTACGGGTAATCACTCATGGCAAACAGTTGCACGGTTCGTCGGTCTAAAGTCGTATTGATGCGCTCTTCGCGAATCAGAGCAGAACCTTTGTGAGGCATATTCTTTACCAAAGTGTCCAATAACTCATCGCCGGTACATCTGTGGCAGTGTGTCAACTCGATAGACTGGTAACGGGATCTCAGCACATGTGCAGAAGCTTTCGGGTTTCTCTCTCTTGTGAGAATTCCCTTTCTGTTTCCACCCGTTCTGTCTGTTGCTAAAATGAGGGAACAAGAAATTGAAAAGAACGAGAAAATAAAACAGATGACGTAGCCTACTCTTGTGATTATACCAGGGAGAGGGAGAGGGAGAGGGAGAGGGAGAGGGAGAGGGAGAGGGAGAGGGAGAGGGAGAGGGAGAGGGAGAGGGAGAGGGAGAGGGAGAGGGAGAGGGAGAGGGAGAGGGAGAGGGAGAGGGAGAGGGAGAGGGAGAGGGAGAGGGCGAGGGAGAGGGAGAGGGAGAGGACGAGGGAGAGGACGAGGGAGAGGGAGAGGGAGAGGGAGAGGGAGAGGGAGAGGGAGAGGGAGAGGGAGAGGGAGAGGGAGAGGGAGAGGGAGAGGGAGAGGGAGAGGGAGAGGGAGAGGGAGAGGGCGAGGGAGAGGGAGAGGGAGAGGACGAGGGAGAGGACGAGGGAGAGGGAGAGGGAGAGGGAGAGGGAGAGGGAGAGGGAGAGGGAGAGGACGAGGGAGAGGGAGAGGACGAGGGAGAGGACGAGGGAGAGGGAGAGGACGAGGGAGAGGGAGAGGGAGAGGACGAGGGAGAGGGAGAGGGAGAGGGAGAGGACGAGGGAGAGGGAGAGGGAGAGGACGAGGGAGAGGACGAGGGAGAGGGAGAGGGAGAGGGAGAGGGAGAGGGAGAGGGAGAGGGAGAGGGAGAGGGAGAGGGAGAGGGAGAGGGAGAGGGAGAGGGAGAGAGGGAGAGGGAGAGGGAGAGGGAGAGGGAGAGGGAGAGGGAGAGGGAGAGGGATAGGGAGAGGGAGAGGGAGAGGGAGAGGGAGAGGGAGAGGGAGAGGGAGAGGGAGAGGACGAGGGAGAGGGAGAGGGAGAGGACGAGGGAGAGGGAGAGGACGAGGGAGAGGGAGAGGACGAGGGAGAGGGAGAGGGAGAGGACGAGGGAGAGGACGAGGGAGAGGAAGAGGGAGAGGGAGAGGACGAGGGAGAGGGAGAGGACGAGGGAGAGGGAGAGGGAGAGGACGAGGGAGAGGGAGAGGGAGAGGGAGAGGGAGAGGACGAGGGAGAGGGAGAGGACGAGGGAGAGGGAGAGGGAGAGGGAGAGGGAGAGGGAGAGGGAGAGGGAGAGGGAGAGGGAGAGGGAGAGGGAGAGGGAGAGGACGAGGGAGAGGGAGAGGACGAGGGAGAGGGAGAGGACGAGGGAGAGGGAGAGGACGAGGGAGAGGGAGAGGACGAGGGAGAGGGAGAGGACGAGGGAGAGGGAGAGGGAGAGGACGAGGGAGAGGACGAGGGAGAGGGAGAGGGAGAGGGAGAGGGAGAGGGAGAGGACGAGGGAGAGGGAGAGGACGAGGGAGAGGGAGAGGACGAGGGAGAGGGAGAGGACGAGGGAGAGGACGAGGGAGAGGGAGAGGACGAGGGAGAGGACGAGGGAGAGGACGAGGGAGAGGGAGAGGGAGAGGACGAGGGAGAGGGAGAGGGAGAGGGAGAGGGAGAGGGAGAGGGAGGGGGAGGGGGAGAGGGAGGGAGAGGGAGAGGGAGAGGGAGAGGGAGAGGGAGAGGGAGAGGGAGAGGGAGAGGGAGAGGGAGAGGGAGAGGGAGAGGGAGAGGGAGAGGGAGAGGGAGAGGGAGAGGGCGAGGGAGAGGGAGAGGGAGAGGACGAGGGAGAGGGAGAGGACGAGGGAGAGGGAGAGGGAGAGGGAGAGGGAGAGGGAGAGGGAGAGGGAGAGGACGAGGGAGAGGGAGAGGACGAGGGAGAGGGAGAGGGAGAGGGAGAGGGAGAGGGAGAGGGAGAGGACGAGGGAGAGGGAGAGGGAGAGGACGAGGGAGAGGACGAGGGAGAGGGAGAGGGAGAGGGAGAGGGAGAGGGAGAGGGAGAGGACGAGGGAGAGGGAGAGGACGAGGGAGAGGGAGAGGACGAGGGAGAGGACGAGGGAGAGGGAGAGGACGAGGGAGAGGGAGAGGGAGAGGACGAGGGAGAGGGAGAGGGAGAGGGAGAGGACGAGGGAGAGGGAGAGGGAGAGGGAGAGGGAGAGGGAGAGGGAGAGGGAGAGGGAGGGGGAGGGGGAGAGGGAGGGAGAGGGAGAGGGAGAGGGAGAGGGAGAGGGAGAGGGAGAGGGAGAGGGAGAGGGAGAGGGAGAGGGAGAGGGAGAGGGAGAGGGAGAGGGAGAGGGAGAGGGAGAGGGACGAGGGAGAGGGAGAGGGAGAGGGAGAGGGAGAGGGAGAGGGAGAGGGAGAGGGAGAGGGAGAGGGAGAGGGCGAGGGAGAGGGAGAGGGAGAGGACGAGGGAGAGGGAGAGGACGAGGGAGAGGGAGAGGGAGAGGGAGAGGGAGAGGGAGAGGGAGAGGGAGAGGGAGAGGACGAGGGAGAGGGAGAGGACGAGGGAGAGGGAGAGGGAGAGGGAGAGGGAGAGGGAGAGGACGAGGGAGAGGGAGAGGGAGAGGACGAGGGAGAGGGAGAGGGAGAGGGAGAGGGAGAGGGAGAGTAGCAGCAGCAGTAGCAGCAGCAGTAGTATTAGTAGTAGTAGTAGTAGTAGTAGTAGTAGTAGTAGTAGTAGTAGTAGTAGTAGTAGTAGTAGTAGTAGTAGTGAGAGTAGTAGTAGTAGTAGTAGTAGTAGTGGTAGTAGTGGTAGTAGTAGTAGTGATAGTAGTAGTAGTAGTAGACTGTTGTTTAGTAGTTTAAAGTCACAGTTAGCCCTCTCTGGTATTCCTCACTCATGGATGGAATTCGAAGCGTGTGGTAAATTTGTAGATTTTATAGCTCCGATACATCTATTCAATTTAGTCAACCGCTCACACGCACCCTTCCCCTACCATAGGTTTTGCTCTTTAACGTCCCAAACACTAATATACCTTGCGGAGTGTTAAAATCCGCGAAGGTCCAGATCATTTCTCCAATCAGGAACTCCCATCTTAGGCGGTCGAATACTGGGAAATAGTGCTTCATAACCTCCATCTGAATAAGATAAAACATTGTATAACCAGCGTTGTTATAAACTGCGTTATGTAAAGCGCGTTGCAAAGAGTAATGGAAAAAGCCATATAATGTCCTTTGGCGGTTACTCAATCCTTATTTGTTGTTCTGGAGCCGAGCATTTTGTTTGTCGTGACAAAGCGATAGTAAGCGTGTTATTACCTTGATTGTCTAGTGCGATACCCAAGCATAGCTTTTGTGTCGATGGAAAGCATCCCGGTTTGATAGCATTTCCAGATACCTTTAGGGGGCAAAAAATAGACTTTCCCCACCAGGTCGGTTAGGGTTTTTATAAGGAGAATGCCAAACTCCAGCATGAAGTGTCTTAAAATTCTAGAGTTGTATTCGCTGCTGTCAACTCTGTCTGATAATTTATTTTTACCGCGAATTTTGAACTGCTTTGTTTCATGTGTATGTACTTACTTGGTATTCCTCTGTAAACATTACTGACGGATCCTGTGAGAATTAAAGAAGATAAAGTAAACATTTATTATCTCGATCTCAATAAAAAATAACACTTTGCAAAAAAAAAAAAAAACTTGCTTTTACCCTATGCAGTCCTGCAATGGCCTCCGCTCCGTACTCTGTTATTAAAACCGGTTTGTGATACCGGTCAAACCAGCCACGCATTTCCCACTCCAATGCGCCTGCGATCCGATTCTGTTGCCCAGGAAACGTGTACCAGCCAAAGTAACGGTTGAAGGCAATGACGTCACAGAACTGGGCCTAAGTTTCGATTGATTGGGTGAAAAAAATCATTTTAAAATGTCCGTATTCGCTCACAATAAATAGGGGGGGGGCAACCACGCCCCTTATTGTCATTTCCTGAAATATTTAGAATATTGGGGGGAGCATATCAAGAAAATTGAGCCAAAAATTGTCGTTTTTGCCAAACGCGGTCACTTCCATATAAGAAGACTAACATATTCCTTATTTAAAAATTCTGCATTATTATTGTAATGTTTAAGGTTTGTGTACCCCAGGGGCTTTGTAAACTTTATGACTTATAACCAGAAGAGAAAAACAGTTACTGTGACCATCTTTAGTTAGTTGAGAAGGTCCCTAAAAAAAAAAAGTTTCCTCGGTACCAGACCCCCAAACGACAACGTTTTCTTCATATGGGGGGTACACGCGCCCCTAGTCTTACGGCCCTGTAGTTACGTAATATTGTTATTGATTATGAGACTTACTGCCTTGTCCTCTTTCCCGCCCTTTTCATGACTCAGCATAGTGACGTAAGTAACAGGCCGTGCTTGCTTATCTAATTTCTTTGCCAAGTCGATCACACTTCTGCCATAAGAGATATCTCATTAACCGAACACTACTGATAACGAACCAAACTAAGAGTTGAAAAGTAGGTAATGGCGAATGAGGGAGAGAGGAGCTTAAAGGAAAGAGCTAAGAAAGATCATTCCCAGTATTTATGCAGGACATCCAAACAAAAGGATCACCTTTTTTGCTATTTTTACGGTACCCTGGTCTTCTACCAGCTGTGAAAAGCCCAGGTCAGCTAGCCATCGCCTTGTACCTTATATAAAGCGGCTAACAACTCCCCTCTCCCCCTAATCATGGTTATGTGTCATGCAAACAACCTCTTACCGACAAGCCGTGCAGCTTGTAGCCACGGTTTTGTACTAACACTCCTCTTCCCCTCTAACAAGTTATGGCCTTGTACCTTAATTTATAGGGCTACCCCTCTCCCACCCTCCCTCCGCCCAGCTAGCCATGATCTTGTACCTTAAGTAGGCGGCCGCGGTGTCGGTGTCCGTGTGTGGTTCGTTAGCGACACTCCACATAACCACTGAAGGGTGATTTTTGTCTCGCCTGATAAGATCTGTTATCATGCTGAGATGCTGAGACAGTGATTTGTCATTGAAGTATTCTCTTTAAAACAAAATAGCAACATGAGAAATTATTTAGATTGAGGATTAGGGGACGATCCAAGGCTGTTTGTCATTCCTCACGTATAAAATAACTGCTACTGTGACGTACGGTTTTGAGAATCCGACTGCAGATCCTTCGTCGATGATAACGATGCCCAGTCTATCCGCCAAATCCATCGTTTCCTCAGAGTAAGGATAGTGCGAGGTCCGAAACGAGTTGGCGCCAAACCACTTGAGCAGGTTGAAGTCTTTTACGAGCTGCGGATAATCGAAGCCCCTGCCACGGAACTAAAAAAATGTGATGAGTGTCACTTCTCCCCGCCCTAAGAGTTAGATCCCCCCCCCTGTAAATCCACATGCTGTTAGCTTATAGTCCCTGCGCATACGTGGATTGCTCGACGCGACAGCACGGTTATACTGGTTCTCAAGCCAGACGACCTCTGTTCTGTCAGTTAAAATTCGGATCAAGTGAGTTCGTTTTTTTTTTTTTTTTTTTTTTTGTGCAAACCTATACCTATAGTGTCGTTAAAGAACCATCGGAGGCACTGGGCCGTTGTACCATCTCCAGCCTTACACTATAACTCACCCTTGGTAGTTCTAGTTCATGATTGTAGACTAGTACGTGATTTTTAGCGTAGGATTCTCGTTATTTGCGCGTTGCCCGATTTCTTTTTTTGATTTTCCACAGCGATCTCGTTAGATTAGAATTGGTCGGTCCGTTATTAGAATGTTCCAATAATTGGAGTTCGTTTGAAATTTTCACTCAAAATTACACGCACGGGAACAAGAGATGATTGGTGACACTGAGTGAGGTTCCGAACCTGGAAACCAGAACAATGAGACTCTTATTCATCACGATTCTAAGAGTTTTATAGCAAAATTGTACTCACCTCAGCGTCCTCATGCTTCCCGAAACCCTTGAAGTAGAAAGGCGCGTCGTTGATGAGAAACCGATTACCGTCGATCCGTACCGTCCGGATTCCAACGGGGAGACGATACACATCTGTTGTGTGGTTCCATATAGTTGAGATCTGTGTATAATCGGATAAATTTAATTCCCCCTGACTCAGTGTTCGCTTCAATTGGTATGACGCCTTAATAAACAGAACGCTAGTACTACCACCAGGATTTTGGCCCTACCTGTTATTTTTTCAGTGGAATGAAATGGCTGCGTTCTTTCGGGAGAGAAATGAAAAGCAAGATATGAAAAGCAGAGGATTCTGGTGTTAGGGTACACCTTGAACCCTGGGAAACCATGTGTCGTGACCCGCGTTGTATTAATTTATAAATCACAAAATCCCAGATACGAAGACAAAGCTGATATTTCGAGGGCCGTAACCAACAATCTGCTTCAATAACGCTGACATACTGTTCCATTTGTAACCAATGAAGCAAAGCAGGCTACGAAACATAGATTCTTTAGATGTGCAACCTGGAACCAGTGTTGATGTAGCCACCCAATCTACCTACCTTGAGTGAATAAAGATATCCTGCGATTGCGCTCATCCCGACCGGCCACCAGAGCTGTGGTCCCGGGACCTTTAACTCTCCCGCGAACTTTCCCGCACCTTCTTCGACAGCCATGAGCCCGCCATTTGCGTCCAGCAGCTCATATCGCATGGTGATGTCATTACTTACACCCTCGATAGCCCTGGTTGCTATGACTGCGACAAATTTTACAATCCCTGTATTGAACAAGACGTCCGTTGCTATGGTGATGTCCGTCAGATAAGTTGTGGGCGTGGTGTATAGTTTGACGGAGCGGTGAATGCCGGCGTAGTTGAAGAAATCAAAGTCGTATTCCTGGGTCACTTCGGTTTCCCTTAAAACACGTATAGTAGAAGGGTCATCAAAAAGGGAGCAGTTTAGGGAGCACTTTTAAGTCAAAAGAGCATGCAAGAACTCGATTTGTTTTATGTTTCTTTGTTTGTTGTTTTCAATTATTATTTTTTTTTTTTTGCAAGAGTTGAACACTTTGGTTTTTATAAAAATTTGCAAGCTATAAACCCAAACAAGTTGAGAAAAGTAACCTGAACGCCTTTGTGAAACAGAGTAGTTGCGCTGACGTTTCGAGCGTTAGCCCTTCGTCGAAGCAAAAAAGCTACTTTGTTTGACAAAGGCTTTTAATATTCTTTTTTAACTACAGCTTGCCTGTAGTCTTTCTAGTTATACCATATATTAAAAATAATCAAATTGATTTTTCTTGGCGAGAATCAAGGCTTTCTTTTTTAAAAAGTATTAGCTGGAGAACTGATGCAAATAAAATAAGTTAGGTTATAGATAGTAACTTGTGTCAAGAGATCAAATGCTCTCTTGCTATGACTTCATACACTCATACATTCTTTACATTACCCTTTGTAATTGTTTCCTATCTCGTCTCGGGGTCCCTGGGGGGTCTTTACCTCGTACAATTTTTAATTACCCTTTGTAATGGCTGACCGAGCTCTCTCCTGGAGGTACCGTGCTGTCAGATAGGGTATTGTTGACAGCGACTGTTATTCGGTTTTTATGGTAGTAATCCAGATTGTCGGTGATGTCAGCCTCGAAGGGGAGATGGCCGCCTTCATGCGAAAGGATCTCCATTCCGTTCAACCACTACAGAGAAATCTGCCATAAGTCAATGTAATGTTGTGTTCAATCCTCTTCATTTGATTGTTCCTAACTTCATCGATGTGTCGAGATGTATTAAAATGCCCCTAATCCAAGGAGCCAAGGGATGGTAACACAGAAATATTGGGTATGGGGGTAGAGACGTGTAGCTTGCGTTGTAGATGAAACTAACCTCTGCTATTTTCGGAGCAGCCGAGGTTATGTTCGGAGTAACCGAGTTATCTTTGGAATAACCGTGGCTATGTTAGCAATAACCGATTATATGTTAGGAGTAACCAAGTAATGTAAGGAGTAACCGTGGCTATGTTAGCAATAACCAATGTTATGTTCGGGGTAACCGATGTTATGTTCGGAGTAACCGTGTCTATGTTAGCAATAACCAGTGTTATGTACGGAGTAACCGTGGCTATGTTAGCAATAACCAATGTTATGTTTGAAGTAACCGAGGTTATGTACGGAGTAACCGTGGCTATGTGAGCAATAACCGATGATATGTTAGGAGTAACCAAGAAATGTACGGAGTAACCGTGGCTAAGTTAGCAATAACCAATGTTATGTTCGAAGTAACGTAGGTTATGTACGGAGTAACCGTGGCTATGTTAGCAATAACCAATGTTATGTTCGAAGTAACCAAGGCTATTTTCGGAGTAACCGGTGTTATGTTCGGAGTAACCGAGGTTTTGTTCAGAGTAACCGTGGCTATGTTAGCAATAACCGTGGCTATGTTAACAATAACCAATGTTATGTTCGGAGTAATCGTGGTTAGTTTCATCAGGCTAAGAATGTAGCATCCCCTGGCAGACCAAGAGTATTGACAAGGCCACTTTTGTGTGTGCATCATACCATGACAACAATCCCGACCTCGGCTGCAGACATTATAGCCTGGTATGTACTATTGTTAGTTTTCATGGCAATCTTAATTTAAATTGGCTAAACATGCTATTAGGTTAGGTTTGACCTGTTTGGTAGCACTTCGACTTGTATTCAGACTAGTTATCCCTATTTTCGGGTTTCCTGTGGTTGATGCTGGCTTTCCCCAGGCTCTCGCCTTCAGGCCAACCACTGGAATACCGAACAGAAGCCAGGGACTAGGAACTAGGACTTTTATATATATTCATGTATCATCATCATCGTCATCATCATCATGATATCGTCATCAAAATTTCCCAATAATGTTGACACTGCCGTTTCATACATAGAAGCCTAGTCCATGGTGTTCTTTTCGGAGCTACTGATTCCTGTTAAACCTTACAAAAGCTAAAACACCACAGGAAACCCAAAAAGTTAGGAACCGGGCTTCCAACTTACCACTTTGCAGTAGTAATGGACGCTCTCAAATCTGATAACGACCCGCGTTTGACGGCTTAAGTGGGTCCATGCTTGGGGGACATGTATGGTCCGCTCGTACCAGACCCACCCAACAAAGTCCCGCAGCCACCGTAGCTCTGTGACGTCATTGAAGCTTGAGGGTACAGGCATAGAGATGGTGTGTCCGGTCTGGGTTAGGAAACAGTCAAGTTTTAGCCATCTTCTATTGGCTATAATTCGGGCGAGTTGAAAACTTATTAAGGGAGGGATCGGTCTGCTGGTAGCCTGTGTACAGCCGCTATCTAGCCTGGCAATCGCCAGGTTAGTAAGCGGCTGTACACGGGCCTGGCAATCGCCAGGTTAGTAAGCGGCTGTACACAGGCCTGGCAATTGCCAGGTTAGTAAGCGGCTGTACACAGGCCTGGCAATTGCCAGGTTAGTAAGCGGCTGTACACAGGCCTGGCAATTGCCAGGTTAGTAAGCGGCTGTACACAGGCCTGGCAATTGCCAGGTTAGTAAGCGGCTGTACACAGGCCTGGCAATTGCCAGGTTAGTAAGCGGCTGTACACAGGCCTGGCAATTGCCAGGTTAGTAAGCGGCTGTACACAGGCCTGGCAATCGCCAGGTTAGTAAGCGACTGTACACAGGCCTGGCAATTGCCAGGTTAGTAAGCGGCTGTACACAGGCCTGGCAATTGCCAGGTTAGTAAGCGGCTGTACACAGGACTGGCAATTGCCAGGTTAGTAAGCGGCTGTACACAGGACTGGCAATTGCCAAGTTAGTAAGCGGCTGTACACAGGCCTGGCAATTGCCAGGTTAGTAAGCGGCTGTACACAGGCCTGGCAATCGCCAGGTTAGTAAGCGGCTGTACACAGGCTAGTCTCCTCGCCTGTACGCGCGGGAGATTAAAATAAGCCAGCGTAGCAAGCGGTAGAGGGAATGTGGTGAGTGTGTGCTTGCGTTTTCATCATGAACACGAATCGGCTGCAAACGCCCTTTTTTCTTCCTCCTTCCCCTTCTTCCACGGCTTTCCACAATCGCCCTCACGCTTGCGTCGCAGAATAACTTTTATTTCATGTAGAGCTACTAGGAAAAGGACAGGCCCTGATGAGGTCTTTCGGTCAAGTAGCGAAATCTAACTCCTCCTTAGAAACCTTTTACTTCCTTTCTTCCGAGCATAGGGTAGTTCGAGTCATCGAACGTAAAACTATATAGAGGTACTTGAAGGGGAAATAAAAACTATTTTTAGTTTGAGGGAGTTCGAGTTCCGAGTGTTAAAGGGAGAACTGTACTTGAATTGACAAGCAGAAAAAGTCTAAAATAACAAAGACTTGAATCCCTCTTCTATAGCAACCTGTTCTAATATTGTCTGGTAGCACTATTTCAACACCTGGTTTCCCACTTTTCTATAATCCTTATAATATAATCGGTACTTTAATGGGCTTGTGAGACCAACTAACACTCGAACTCACCTCTGTTAACGGGTTAGCAAACCACATATCATCAAATCCTTTGCTTCGCTGAGGTGAATCGTCCGCACGGAAATCCCATATACCATCAAGACTTTTGATCTCTCGCGACTCGGACGCCCGTGGAAACAACATTCCTTTGGAAATGTCAGGGTCTCTTTCGCCGTGGCATAACTGATAGTTCCAAATTACTACGTTTGTAAAGAGACGAACAGTGATCCACAAAAAGCCACGCATTTTAAAATGTTTGGTGGAAAAATTTTGATCCAAACAGCCGCTTCAACCACCTGTAAACGGTCGTCGGTCACAGGTCCCTTTGAACAGTCACCAGTCAATCTCTGTGTGAGTTTTGATCATTTTACCTTCGCTCCCCAATAATCTTGTTTTGTTTAAAAAAAAAACAAACAATATCGACATCGTTCAAGGTGGTGGTACCTCAAATAGCCTACCAGCGAAGAATGGGGCAGCTGCCTCGAGAGTCGGGATTTTAGGGGCAGCCATTTGATATCCAAAGGGAAGTTAATTGTTTTTCATTATTCATTTTGCTTGCTTGATTCTATATTTTTCTGGTAAGTTGCTTTAAGCCAAGGCTTTTTGATCGAATTTTATTTTATTTTAATTTCGTTATCGACCCGCCCCGATATACTGCTGGGGAGAAAAAACACGCCCGGACCTGCAGTCGACATCGTTATATCGAGATCATTTTCCATATATTTTATTATTGATGGGACCTCGTCCTCGGGGACCCAGGGCGTCGCGGAGATCGGGCACACAGGGAGCGTGCAAAGAAGGAGTGAAAGACTTCTTTTACTCCTCTTTCTTTCTCGGCGCACTCCGCGAGGCCCTGGGTCCCCGAGGATGGTGGGACCTGAAATCGATATCGAGAGTATCTCAACGTTATATCGAGTATTGCTTACATCTAGTCCACTGTACAGTTACTTTGAGGCAAAGCCCCGGTACCTGCTAAGTTCTTCAGACTCTTCCTGGCAGAGTTTTCCTTTCCCTGGAACAATTTCCATCTGACCTGGTGGGAAATTTTCCTCCGAATGAAAATATACTTTTTTTATACTTGGTATCTAGTTAATTAAACTCTCTTTTAACTTTCCAGGAAACATCCCTTGTACGCTATTGGCGAATCAGATAAAAGACTCTCGAGCTATAATACCATGATTAATTTGTTCATTTAATATTGTTTATTAGCTTCTAAGTGCTCGTTGTCACAAACAGAATTGTTAGACTTTTGCAAAAGATAAATTTCGTCCGTGGGTGGACTTGAACAGCTGAACGCGCTAACCGATTGCGCCACACACTCATTGGTTTCTGTGCAGTATCAAAACAGCCCTCTATCACTGACCTGGGGCTCGTTTCTCGAAACACCCGAGAATTCTCGGGCCCGAAAACGATTTATTTCTTAAATTTGAAAAGCTGGCTAATTTCTATAAAATTTATGGTATCTAAATGTGTTGAAATATCGTCAAACATCGTAGTTTACCACTTTACCACCAAGATTCATGTAAAGGATGATTCTCTTTGTATATTTTAATCTTCCCCGAACTTCTCGTGCCCGAAATTCACATGGCTTAAATATTAATGCTGTGTTTACACTTGAGCGTCCAACCTAGGTTGAATAACTACCCAACCTAGGTTAGATTTGAAGTGTGTCGCTCGAAATAGCCACATGTGCCGGCAATTACAAAGGATCCGCGACCTAGGTTCGGTTGAGCTCAACCATTCCAGGAGGCATGGTTGAGCGTACTCAACCGAGGTTACAGGCAAATCTGTTGACAGTTCTTGTCAGCTATCGCTTTCCGATTTCAGTCATTACTAAATAGTCATGAGATTACCACATGTTTTTTAGATCTGCGCATTTTGCTGGACATTTTACACAATACTTTAAACAAACTTGTTTTCAAGTGAAAGGACTGCGAATCCCTAACGTACTAGCACAAAATACTCAACGAAAACGACAAACATAAGAGAAAACATCAGGCAAGACGGCCAGAAAAATCACAATAATCGCAGCAGCAATTTGACCTCAGAATTCAAATTGATAACACCGGGGCTGTTCCAGCTGAATGATCAACCGAGGTTAAGTTTTCAAGTGTAAAAACATTTCTCCTAACCGGGGTTCAGTTAACCACAAACTGAACCTAGGTTGACGCTCAAGTGTAAACACAGCATAAGAAAGTTCTCGGGACCTCTCAGTCACCCGAGACTTTTCGGGTAACTTTTAACGGGTAACTTCGGTAACTTTTTATGTTCAGCAAAACTTCAAAAATAGCCCTATTGAGCGCAATCATTTGGAATACGAACCAAAGGAAGCCTCAAACTGTTTTAAAACATAAAAGCTAAACACAAACGCTCACAGCTAAACACAAACTCTCACGGCTAAACACAAACACTCACGGCTAAACACAAACACTCACGGCTAAACACAAATGCTCACGGCTAAACACAAACTCTCACGGCTAAACACAAACGCTCACGGCTAAACACAAACTCTCACGGCTAAACACAATCGCTCACGGCTAAACACAAACTCTCACGGCTAAACACGAACTCTCACGGCTAAACACAAACTCTCACGGCTAAGCACAAACGCTCACGGCTAAACACAATCGCTCACGGCTAAACACAAAATCTCACGGCTAAACACAAACCCTCATAAAGGTTCATATGTCGAGTAAATGTACCCCCCTTTAGGCACCTAGCTTAAAGGGATTAATTGCTCAAGCCAGCATATTGTATTTCAGTTATCTCTAGTCTTGATTGCTAGCACACGTTCACAGCTTCACTCTATAATTCTTTGTTCTTTTCAACGTTTATATATCAAGCTCATATTGTTTTTTCCACTGTTACGATGCCGCGAGAAAAGAAATGTCCAGGCTGCAAGAAGCCAGTAAATGATCATGATTTTGGCGTGCCAGGGAAACATTGTGACGGTCCTGGGGGCGTTCCCGAAATTCGGGGCAATTCTACTACACGGAACGACGAACTGTTGAATTCGCTCGCCGCCGCTGTTCAAACTCTCACGGCCGAGGTTCAAAGTTTGAAGGCCGATCATGCTAGCAGTCGTCAGTCCCATTCCTTGCCGCCCTCCGACGTTGCTTCGTCGTCGCGATCTTCTAAAGATGTATCGCCGCGCCGTGCGACGACGGTTACTTTGCCCGAGCTTAGAGCCATGGATGACTTGGCCGACGCGGCGGATCGACGTGTGGCTCATGTTCTGCCCATTGCATCCAGTGAGTCCGATGAGGAAGCTGATATGGGTGCGCTGGCTTCCTCTCCGTTACGGAAGCCAAATAAAGCTGGTAAGTTGAAGTCTGGCAAGGAAGACCGTCCAACTTCAGAAGTTGTAGTTAAACAGTTGTGGCCGCAACGTTTTCTTTCCTTGACTCGTGCTAGTCAGGAGATTACTTACGAACGTCTTACCATGGCAGAATTCGTGGCGGGGTATGCACAGATTCTACAATTACGAGAGATCAGTTCGTTCGAGCGCGCCGAACGACACAAACATTTGGTAACGCTGATGTACCACGCACAGCTATACGAATGGGAGGCGGTGCTTGCCTTCCATGGAGCGGTTTTGCTTGAAATCGAACGTGGCTTATTGAAGTGGGGTGATTCCTTTTCCCACCTCGAAAGCAGAACCCTCCATGGTCAGCTACTTTCACCGCCGAAAAAGCAGTCTTACAGTTCAGGGCCGACATTGTTTTGTAGAGATTATCAACGCGAGAAGTGCATTCATACCAAGGATCATTATGGTTACGTCCGAGGCGAACGTAAATGGGTAAAACATATTTGTGCGGCTTGTTGGGTACAATCGAGAAAACAGGAATCGCATAGAGAGGATTCATCTGATTGTCCGCTTTCAGGGGAATAAAAAAAAACTGATAAACTTCGCCCTTGGTCAAGACATTGGGGGCGTTCCTTCCGTTACTGTTGCTTCATTTCCGGATATGTCGTTTTGTGCTTTGAATGCTGATGCTTGCTCCCAGCCGCTAAAGGCTGCAGTTCCTGACTGTCGTGGCTTTTCCACGGGCGCTGATTATATTCATGATGTGTGTTTTCCTCAGCCGGTGGAGGCTGGTGTTCTAGACTGTCGTGGTTTTTCCACGGCCTTTCCTCGTGACTCTCAGCAGGCGAATGATTTTTATTTGTACGCACATGAGTTAGTTTTTCGTTCTGGTCGCCCGAACTTTGTGGTTTCTCGCCTGCCCGTTCCAAGTTCCCTAAAGGTCAATACTTGGAGGACTTTGTTGTATGATTATGACGACCAAATGATTTGTGATTTCCTGGAGTTTGGTTGGCCGGTGGGTTTCACTGGCGATACTGTTCCTATTTTTGATGCTCGCACTCACCGGGGTGCGCTCAATTTTGCGACTCAAGTTTCAGAGCATTTACAACGTGAAGTCTCGCTTGGTCGTGTCGCTGGGCCGTTTACGGATCCTCCCTTCGGGGGTGGATTTGTTACTTCACCGTTGAACACGGTTCCCAAGCGAGATTCTGAAGAACGTAGGGTAATTGTGGACTTGAGCTGGCCTAAGGGCGGTTCAGTAAATGATGGTATTCCGTGTGATAGTTTTCTGGGAGATCCGTTCGTGACTTGTTATCCCACTATAGATGACATTGTGGAAGCGATCGTGCAGTTTGGCCCGGGTTGTTTTCTCTATAAGCGGGATCTGCGGCAGGCGTATAGGCAGTTTCCTGTGGATCCCGGCGATTACCGTTTACTTGGGTATATTTGGAATGGACATTATTACTTTGAAACTGTTTTAACTATGGGGTTACGCTCTGCTGCTCAGGCATGTCAGCGCGCCACCTTAGCGGTAGCTTGGATTCATCGACAGCAAGGAAAAGTTTTATTTAATTATTTGGATGATTTCATTGGGGTTTCTGAGGCTAGCTCTGCGACTTCCGATTTTGAGCAGTTGGGGACTCTTCTCTCCTCTCTGGGACTGATCGAATCTGTTTCCAAAGCTTGTCCGCCTTCATCGCTTATGCTGTGTTTGGGAGTGATGGTAGACACGAATTCATTTACGTTGTCAGTTAGTCCTGAGCGGCTAGCGGAGTTAGAGCTTCTCTTACATGATTGGAGGAACCGCAAAACTGCTCGCAAACGGGAGTTACAATCCCTAGTTGGCAAACTTGTGTTTGTTTCAAAGTGTGTTCGTCAGAGTCGGGTGTTTATCTCGCGCTTATTAAGTCTGCTACGAACAGTTCAATACAATCATCTTCACGTTAATTTAACCGCGGAATTTCGCAAGGATATTATTTGGTGGTGTCATTTCCTGCGGGAATACAACGGAGTATCTATGATTAAAACTACCTCTTGGAGTTCTCCGGGGGAAGTTTTTTCTACAGACGCTTGCCTGGTTGGTTGTGGAGGCGTTTGTGACAATGAATATTTCCACGCTTCATTTCCGGATGTGGTTGTTGCTCAGTCCCTCGATATAAATTGTTTGGAACTTCTCACTATTGTGGTGGCGCTTAAGTTGTGGGGTCAACGGTGGACGGGACTCCGTTTAACCGTGCGCTGTGACAATCAGGTTGCTGTCACGGTATTGAATTCTGGTAGAACTCGCCATCCCTTCCTGAATTCCTGTCTTCGCGAGATTTGTTATTTGTCAGCGAGTTATGATTTTGAGATCAGAGCGGTTCACCTACCGTCTGTGTTGAATTGTGATTCAGATTTGCTTTCAAGATGGGGCTCCGTTGCCTCCACTGTTAAGGAACGATTCCTGGAGAGCGCTCGTTGCGCCAATTGTAGGGGTGTTACAATCTCATCGGACCATTTCACATTCACGACTCCTTGGTAATTCGCCTTCCAGTCGTAACTTATTCGCTCGCTCTTTCTTGCAGATTCCTCGGCTTTGGCCTCTCTGCAAAAGGATCTACGACAGACATTACAAGCTGCTTATAGCACAGGGACATATAGTAATTTAAAGACTCAATTTAAGGCCTTTTTTCTATTTTGCTTATATTTTGACTTGACTCCATTACCAGCAGACATAGATACGGTCTGTCTTTATGTACAGTTTTTAAGTCGTTCGATTGCACCACCTTCGATTCGTAATTATTTAAGTGGGGTCAAGTTATTACATCTTTTCGCCGGTTATGACTATGCATTTACTAAGGATTTTAGTTTATCCCTAGCCCTGCGGGGAGTTTCCCGTAGGATACCACATGTACCTCAGAGGGCTCCACCGGTAACTCCTAGCCTTTTATTGCTAGTTGCGCGAACAGTAGATTGTATTGCGCATTTCTCTTTGCATTTTTTCTTATGGCGCGTATAGCTAATATCGTACCGCTTTCTATTAAGGCATTTAATCCTACCCGCGATCTCACACGGGGTGATGTTTTGTGTAACGAACACGGGCTTATCGTCACGTTTAAGCATACAAAAACTATTCAGTTCGGTCAGCGTCGATTACACATTCCTCTGTTACGTATTCCAGGCTCGTTATTATGTCCGGTCGCTGCCTATAACAACATGATTCGCCTGGTACCCGCTTCTGCACGCAAACCGCTGTTTTTATTGCTTGGTCATTCAGGCCCGTTTGCTTTGACGAAGTCCCGTTTTGTTACCGAATTTCGTCTGGCGCTTTGCTCAGTGGGGGTTACTCATGCTGACTCATATCGGGGTCACTCATTTCGACGCGGCTGTGCCTCTTGGGCGTTTAACCACGGAGTACCAGGGGAATTGATACAGTTGTATGGTGATTGGGCTAGTGACTCTTACAAATTGTATTTAGAATTTAGTAATCAATCAAAATTGGCGCTTGCTTCCCAGCTACGTGCTTCCATTCTGCACTGTTTTGTTGTTTGGCCGGTGGTTTGGTGGCAGAGAGGTTTATTATTATTATTTTAGTTTTTCATTTATCAGTTTGTAGTGATTTTATAATAAACTTCTCTTATGCCAAACACAAAACAGTGTCAGTGGTTTATGTTGGGTTGAGGAATTTACCCCCCTTTGGGCACCTAGCTTAAAGGGATTAATTGCTCAAGCCAGCATATTGTATTTCAGTTATCTCTAGTCTTGATTGCTAGCACACGTTCACAGCTTCACTCTATAATTCTTTGTTCTTTTCAACGTTTATATATCAAGCTCATATTTTTCCCGCCCTCCCACCCTGGGCTTTGTGTGAAGGGTGGCAGAGAGGTTTATTATTATTATTTTAGTTTTTCATTTATCAGTTTGTAGTGATTTTATAATAAACTTCTCTTATGCCAAACACAAAACAGTGTCAGTGGTTTATGTTGGGTTGAGGAATTTATAACTCGTTGCTGAAACTTTAAAACGTCAGGAATAGAAGCTGACAAGTTAATCCTTAATTGACAGACAAACGCGCTACTCCGGAATCTGTAAATCGGGAACTTACAGTTTAGATCATTTGCGTCTCGTCATGTACTTGGCAATGGAGAAAGAAGAGGGAGAAGAAGAAGAGGAAAGTTATTAAAATAGGCCCCTAAGACGTGCATGTAGCTACTGCAGCAAGTATTTACAACTGTAATGTTATTATATATCTCTGGGTTATTTCTTAGTATAATCATACTATAAAAAGTATTGATGAACGGTAGACTCCCAAGGATTAAAAAAAAAAAGGAAAAAAAAAGAAAAAAATTCAGTGGGGAGGACTCTAAACGTGGCCTTATCGAACCTAAGGACTCCGATCACTGACCTAAGCCACTTAGCCACGAAGCCAACACCATAAAATCGGATTCTTAAAATAATTTTATTAGTGTTTGTATTGAGCTGTTCGAAAAGACACGTCGAGCATGTCGAATTCCAGTTACTTTTTCTTTCACAAAGATGAAATACCTGCTACAATTGATCACATAACCGTTGTACAATAAGTTATGTATTTTGCATAATAATATAAAAAGTGCCAAATTTCGCGGGGGGGGGGCATGTTTTTGTACGAAATAATATGTTTGAACCTACAGATAACCTCAAAAAAGCTTTGCAACTTGATTTAATGTCAAAAGGAATCGGATACGGGCGAAAAAACATGAGCTTAAAATACTCGAAATGACCAAATGAGAGCGTGTTTACATGAGCTCGTGTGTTTCGGCACGTATTGCAAACTCTTTATAAATCAATAACTTGACGTAAAGTTTGAACGATCATAACTCAGAATGTGAATGGAATGCAGCCGCGTTCGAGTTTATCAAACCAAGCTGCCATAGAAGCGAATATGTAAGAATTGTTTAACAAACTTCAAAATCTTATGATTATTTACATATTTTCTTCTTTTTAAAGTGATTCTAGGCTGGCGCTTCGTAACGATCATATCCCGAAGTGTATCCGAAGTCAAATTTTCCCAGCAAACCCCGCGGCAAATCTTTTTTTTCTTCGACGTGATGACATAGTAGCTACTCGCACATGCGCAGTAGCTACAAAAAGAAATGAGAAAATAAGGAAAAAAGCACGGAATAAGAAAGAAATATAGGAAGAAGAAAAAAGTTGCAAAAGAAAAAGAGAAAAGAAATAAGAAAAAGAATTTAAATAATATAAGAAAGAAAAGGAAATTGGGACTTGTTTATTTTTTACCTTAAAATCAGGAAAAACAACTATTTGATTGTTCTTGGGAAAATCAAATGATATTACCCCTAGAAGTGACCAGAATTCATCAAATGAAAATCAAATGATATTACCCCGAGAAGTGACCAGAATTCATCAAATGATATTACCCCGAGAAGTGACCAGAATTCATCAAATGAAAATCAAATGATATTACCCCGAGAAGTGACCAGAATTCATCAAATGAAAATCAAATGATATTACCAGGAGAAGTGACCAGAATTCGTCAAATGAAAATCAAATGATATTACCCCGAGAAGTGACCAGAATACATCAAATGACAATCAAATAATATTACCCCGAGAAGCGACCATAGAATTCATCCGTGGAGAACCTGTGCAATAACTCTATAGGCATTATTGTCAAAAGTTCTTAAAATTGCACTTCGTTGTAATAATGGGGATTATTTTCTCCTGTTAAAATACTGCATGAATTATTAATGAATAAACGGAGATATACATTTTAAAGGTTTTTTAGACTTTCCAAATTCAGCATCATTATATAAAATTTTGATCAATATACTAGATTTCAAGCATACATATATTTGCAAAACGCAGACTACAAGACACAGACTGTAAGAAATGAAGACAAGTGGCATGGTTTGGTTTATTTTTATGTAAATCAAACCGTGGTTATATGGCAATTGAAATACATGCAGCTCGTCGGTTGGGGATCCTTCCTGCGATAAAAAAGGCCTTCTGGAATATTCTTCTGTCTTTATTCGACGAAGCAAGCATTGTTAAGTAAATAAAGCCAGTTTTTCAAGGCTAGAAATCTTAGGTGGAATACGGAATATCGGTAACTAAGCGACTCGAACAACGAGAAAACTTGCAACTTTATGCAGATGTGATTTTTTTTTTGGCAAACTTTATGTTTACAATAGAAAGCCGTACGCCTGATTGCAGATAGCGGAAATGTTTTAATTTAATGTTACGATAATTTAATGTTACGGTTAATGTGGTGACGAGTTATCGTTAAAAGAACCTTAATTAGCTGCACAACAAGTTCTCACCAAAACGGCAAGTTTCAATACAAGGATTGTTATTATTTTTATCAACCATAGAAGTATTTTTAGGCTGAATTGCGTTTAAATGGAGCCAGTATTAAGAGAGTGGCTTTCAAACTGTTGCTCGCTACCAAAAGAGATCAAAGCGAAACTTGAACAGATGATTGACGCGAGAAAGGAGCCCAAAATCCGCTGGGAGAAGAGACTTGGATCAGTGATAGATCTGAACGACCCAGCGCTGACAAAACTTGAAGAGGAGTTCGAGAATCCGAAAGCTGAGCCCGACCTTGAAAAGCTTGCAGCTCTCCAGGAGAGAATTCTAAAAGTTTTGAGCCAGGTAAAGGCTATTCCGGCAGAGGTAAAGGATAAAATCGAGACAAAGTTTAAACGCCATAATAATGAAATCGAATACTGCGAGTCATTGGAGAGTGTTTATTACAATGGCGAAGATTACGAGTCAAGCTATGACATTATCGAGTTAAGAGAATTTATTTTTTTGATCGGAGGATCCGAGGATGGACAAGGAAACGAACCTGTTAATACAGTCCAAGCCTATGATTGCACAAACAAGACCTGGGAAACGCTCCCACCGCTACCTGCGAGAACAACCGCCTGCTCTGCTGCAACAATCACTGGGATTCCGGCGATTGTTGTTCTCGGAGGTTACGGTGGATGGAAAGCACTTAACACCGTACAAGTGTTTGATTTCGTAACTAGACGGTGGAGCGTTATTCAGTACATGCGCAAGCGGCGTTGGGGGGCATTCGCGATGGGTACGGAGCACGGGGTCGTGGTTGCCGGAGGGTGTGATCAGGGTAGTGTCTTGAGAAGTGCGGAGCTGTACAGCGTGCGCCGTAAAACATGGTACACCCTCCCATCCATGAAAACGCCAAGGTGCAACTTCGCAGGGGCGCTCATAGGACGCAAACTGATCGTGGCGGGGGGAGGGGATGGGTTCTACTTTAACAGCGCTTTGAGATCTGTGGAGATCTTCGACGGGGATAAAGGGGAGTGGAGGAATCTCCCCCACATGAAGTATAGGAGGTATGGCTGTACTGCTGTGACGAGAGACAGACTCTTCATCGTCCTTGGTGGGTGTGACGAGGAGGGTAAAGATGTCGTCGAGGTGGAGGTGTTTAACGAACAAATGCGTGAATGGTCCGAGATTCCGCCTATTCCGGCATCTGGCTCTCTGTGTCGGGCGACAATAGTGGACAACAAACTGCTAGTGATCAACGCTGACAGCTCTGTACATAAGGCGTTCACATATGACTTTGAGTTACAAAGGTGGGACGAATACATGGATTTACCAAAAGGGCGAAACGCCTTTGCTATAGCAACCATCGGCGTGTAGAATACCAGAATACCATACGCATAGCAGGCGTGTATTTATGTTCTGGGGCATACTGCTCTTAAAGGGATTAGAAGAGTTAAAATTAGTTTTGATTCGTATATTTAATAGCCAGTAGTCATGAGATTAAGAAAACTGGGAAGGGGCACAGTCACACCCTACTGGTGTTTAATTTTAGAAAAAAAAAACAAATGAAGGGGGCCCCCTGTAAACGTTATGGAGAGCTTTAAAATGATTAATCAAACCGGGATTTGGCACAATTTACAGAACAAGGCAAATGTAAAAAAATCTTTTTTATAAATGTTAATCTTTTGTCTCTTTATTATTAGTAATCTGTTGAATATCTTTACTATTATAAGCGTTAGAAACAAAAAATGTTTTCTGATGATGGGGAAGATCAAAGGAATCAAAATCGTCGCCGAGAAAGCATATAATTTATGCCTGGAATAGGATATGCTTTGGAAGCTTATTCAATTACTTGATTTTTGGTCTTCTGAGATGTGTCTGATAATACAAATGAAGATCTAGATTGGTTTGCTTACGTTGAGAAAGGCTAGCAAATACGTATGGAGACGAGAAACAGATCGTTTCGCTATGGAACTAAAATTCCTTTAACGGCATGAGAATTATGAAGAAGCCGCCATGTTAGCTAGTGCTATCTTCAAGAACTTGGTTCTGGGACTTTTGTAATGTGTCATCATAATTTGTTCGCCTGAGAAAGAAATGCAAACACGTGAAACGTGTTCCACAGCTAGACATCGAAGCTGAACTTAATGTTGAAGAATTTGCAAACGAAGGTACTGTGTGTTGGATTTGATTCAATGAGATATTTAATTTTTGAAAATTATGAGCTAAGCTGTTGAAGAATGTTGTAGAAATACTTACAGTGATTACAAATATCTCAAATAATTGTGTTTTTGTTTTCAACGATTAATATAATGGATCCTGCGAAAAAAAAATTTTTTTTTTGTAAAATACCTTATTACAATAAATTTTCGCGACGTCAAAATTTTGCGATTTTGAAATTCGGGACACTTTTTTTCGCACTTTTTTCTATGTTTGTAAAAAAAATAAATCACTATATTTTTGCGATTTCGCGATTTGGGATACTAAAATCAACCGCGGTGATCCTGGTTCCTAAAACTTCTTGGTTCCTAGTCAGTTCCTAGTCAGTTCCTAATCAGTTCCTAATGGTTAAGGGGGAGGGGAGGTTATTTTTAATAACAAAAAAAAAATAGAAATTACCTATTTTCTGTATACAATTGAAATGTACGGCTGGAAATACGCCAACATTATTTTTTTACATCGATTTTTGCGCTATTTAGCGGATAAATGCTAAATTTCTATTTGAGTCATTACTAAGTGCAAAACATTCATAGATAGAAGGAAGGAACAAGGAAAGGTCAACTAACGCTTAGTCCGGTCACGCTCGTAAGCGCCTGGGTACGAGGCAGGGAACTGATTAGGAACTGACTTAGGAACTGATTAGGAACTGATTAGGAACTGACTTAGGAACTGACTAGGAACTGACTAGGAACTGATTAGGAACTGACTTAGGAACTGACTAGGAACTGACTAGGAACTGAGGACTTTGGAACTAGGATCAACGCGGTCTAAAATCAAGCCAAACAAGTGGAATTAAAATGTGCTGTAATCATCAAAACTGAAACAATTTGTAACAAAAAAGGATGCGTGTGTTAAATTTAGTTTCATAAAAATCTATAAATACAAGTCCAACTTAACCCCTAACCGTACTAAATGCAAATTAGACCAAGTTCAAACGTATCATCCATGATCCGTATTCAATGCAAATGCATGGAAATGAAGATAAGACAATTGACTTGATTCATTTGCATGCATTTGCATTGAATACGGCTCATGGATAACACTACGTTTAAACATAGCAGATGACTAATTAGCCAAGCTATTAAGCCCCGTGCAAACTGCGCCAGCACCTGCCATCATTGCTGGCGAATTTTCACTTGACTGACTATAGGACAAAGGAAATGTCAAAATGGGAAATGGCCTTTCTGACATTTCCTTTGTCTGGTGGTCAGTCGAGCAAGAATTCGCTAGCAATGCTGGCAGGTGCTTGCGCAGTTTGCACGGGGCTTTACCATAAATCTTATTAAACGGACAATATTAACCCAAAACTTCTTATGTACTCACTTAATTTTCGCGACACTTAATTTTAGCGAATCTTTTTAAATCGCAAAATTCGCGAAAATATAGTGACGCGAAAATTAACTGTAATAAGGTAAGCTCTACTGTAAGGAACATATCGTCACAAGGTGACGGGTCCTGTTCTGGTAAACATTATAAGCGTAGAACATTAAAACGGGTCCTGTTCTGGTAAACATTATAAGCGTAGAACATTAAAACGGGTCCTGTTCTGGTAAACATCAAAAGCGTAGAACAATCAAACGTTCAAAAAAAAAAAAAAAATTAAAACACATCGTTTTTGTATTGCCTTTACTCAGATACAATAAAACCCGCCAACTCGTACGATCTTTTTGCGGTAATCAACATATATTCCGAAGACCATTGTTCACATAGCGGCGAATATGCTCAATCACGCTTGTGACGTCATAAAACATCATCACCACAGGCCCCCCATGCCGATCCACATACCCCTCCATCAACACTATCGTACGAGTCGTAAACGATACAGCAGTCCGGATTATAGCAAGGTTTAGGAATCGGAAAAGGAAGTCATCATATTCTTGCAGGCCCTTGAATGATTTCTCCAGGGAGGGGTACGGGGTGTAATCGTACACGTTCCGCTTTCCAGAGACTACCCCTGTGAGGATCTTCACGAAGAATTGGCGCTCCCATATTTTGGGTTCAAGATCCAGGTCATCGATGTTAAGTGTTGAGTTCTGAGCGACTTTTACCCCGGCGAGACGCTTGCTGTGAAAGCTGTCTCTCCCTGGGTCATCAGGGTGTTGAGGTCGTGGGTGCTCCAGGTCTTGATATCTTTCACGTGAGACTTCAGGATGGCGAGATATGCCAGGGTATATCTCTCTGGGTCATCAGGGTGTTGAGGTCCTGCGTGCTCCAGGTCTTGACATCTTTCACGTGAGACTTCAGGATGGTGAGATACGCCAGGGTAGTCTCCCTGGGTCGTCAGGGTGTTGAGGTTCTGCGTACTCCAGGTCTTGACATCTTTCACGTGAGACTTCAGGATGGTAAGATACGCCAGGGTAGTCTCCCTGGGTCGTCAGGGTGTTGAGGTCTAGCGTGCTCCAGGTCTTGATATCGTTCACGTGAGACTTCAGGATGGCCAGATATGCCAGGGTATATATCTCTCTGGGTCATCAGGGGGTCGAGGTCCTGCGTGCTCCAGGGTTAACATCTTTCACGTGAGACTTCAGGATGGTGAGATACGCCAGGGTAGTCTCCCTGGGTCGTCAGGGTGTTGAGGTTCTGCGTGCTCCAGGTCTTGATATCTTTCACGTGAGACTTCAGGATGGCGGGATATGCCAGGGTATATCTCTCTGGATCATCAGGGTGTTGAGGTCCTGCGTGCTCCAGGTCTTGACATCTTTCACGTGAGACATCAGGATGGTGAGATACGCCAGGGTAGTCTCCCTGGGTCGTCAGGGTGTTGAGGTTCTGCGTGCTCCAGGTCTTGATATCTTTCACGTGAGACTTCAGGATGGCGAGATATGCCAGGTTATATATCTCTGGGTCGTCAGGGTGTTGAGGTCCTGCGTGCTCCAGGTCTTGACATCTTTCACGTGAGACTTCAGGATGGTGAGATACGCCAGGGTAGTCTCCCTGGGTCATCAGGGTGTTGAGGTCCTGCGTGCTCCAGGGTTAACATCTTTCACGTGAGACTTCAGGATGGTGAGATACGCCAGGGTAGTCTCCCTGGGTCGTCAGGGTGTTGAGGTCCTGCGTGCTCCAGGGTTAACATCTTTCACGTGAGACTTCAGGATGGTGAGATACGCCAGGGTAATCTCCCTGGGTCGTCAGGGTGTTGAGGTTCTGCGTGCTCCAGGTCTTGCTATCTTTCACGTGAGACTTCAGGACGGTGAGATACGCCAGGGTAGTCTCCCTGGGTCGTCAGGGTGTTGAGGTTCTGTGTGCTCCAGGTCTTGATATCTTTCACGTGAGACTTCAGGATGGTCAGATACGCCAGGGTAGTCTCCCTGGGTCATCAGGGTGCTGAGGTCCTGCGTGCTCCAGGGTTAACATCTTTCACGTGAGACTTCAGGATGGTGAGATACGCCAGGGTAGTCTCCCTGGGTCGTCAGGGTGTTGAGGTCCTGCCTGCTCTAGGTCTTGATATCTTTCACGTGAGACTTCAGGATGGTGAGATACGCCAGGGTAGTCTCCCTGGGTCGTCAGGGTGTTGAGGTCCTGCGTGCTCTAGGTCTTGATATCTTTCACGTGAGACTTCAGGATGGTGAGATACGCCAGGGTAGTCTCCCTGGGTCGTCAGGGTGTTGAGGTTCTGCGTGCTCCAGGTCTTGATATCTTTCACGTGAGACTTCAGGATGGTGAGATACGCCAGGGTAGTCTCCCTGGGTCATCAGGGTGTTGAGGTCCTGCGTGCTCCAGGGTTAACATCTTTCACGTGAGACTTCAGGATGGTGAGATACGCCAGGGTAGTCTCCCTGGGTAGTCAGGGTGTTGAGGTTCTGCGTGCTCTAGGTCTTGATATCTTTCACGTGAGACTTCAGTATGGCGAGATATGCCAGGGTAGTCTCCCTGGGTCGTCAGGGTGTTGAGGTTCTGCGTGCTCTAGGTCTTGATATCTTTCACGTGAGACTTCAGGATGGTGAGATACGCCAGGGTAGTCTCCCTGGGTCGTCAGGGTGTTGAGGTTCTGCGTGCTCCAGGTCTTGATATCTTTCACGTGAGACTTCAGGATGGTGAGATACGCCAGGGTAGTCTCCCTGGGTCGTCAGGGTGTTGAGGTTCTGTGTGCTCCAGGTCTTGATATCTTTCACGTGAGACTTCAGGATGGTGAGATACGCCAGGGTAGTCTCCCTGGGTCGTCAGGGTGTTGAGGTTCTGCGTGCTCCAGGTCTTGATATCTTTCACGTGAGACTTCAGGATGGTGAGATACGCCAGGGTAGTCTCCCTGGGTCGTCAGGGTGTTGAGGTTCTGTGTGCTCCAGGTCTTGATATCTTTCACGTGAGACTTCAGGATGGTGAGATACGCCAGGGTAGTCTCCCTGGGTCATCAGGGTGTTGAGGTCCTGCGTGCTCCAGGGTTAACATCTTTCACGTGAGACTTCAGGATGGTGAGATACGCCAGGGTAGTCTCCCTGGGTCGTCAGGGTGTTGAGGTTCTGCGTGCTCTAGGTCTTGATATCTTTCACGTGAGACTTCAGTATGGCGAGATATGCCAGGGTAGTCTCCCTGGGTCGTCAGGGTGTTGAGGTTCTGCGTGCTCTAGGTCTTGATATCTTTCACGTGAGACTTCAGGATGGTGAGATACGCCAGGGTAGTCTCCCTGGGTCGTCAGGGTGTTGAGGTTCTGCGTGCTCCAGGTCTTGATATCTTTCACGTGAGACTTCAGGATGGTGAGATACGCCAGGGTAGTCTCCCTGGGTCGTCAGGGTGTTGAGGTTCTGTGTGCTCCAGGTCTTGATATCTTTCACGTGAGACTTCAGGATGGTGAGATACGCCAGGGTAGTCTCCCTGGGTCGTCAGGGTGTTGAGGTTCTGCGTGCTCCAGGTCTTGATATCTTTCACGTGAGACTTCAGGATGGTGAGATACGCCAGGGTAGTCTCCCTGGGTCATCAGGGTGTTGAGGTCCTGCGTGCTCCAGGGTTAACATCTTTCACGTGAGACTTCAGGATGGTGAGATACGCCAGGGTAGTCTCCCTGGGTCGTCAGGGTGTTGAGGTTCTGCGTGCTCTAGGTCTTGATATCTTTCACGTGAGACTTCAGTATGGCGAGATATGCCAGGGTAGTCTCCCTGGGTCGTCAGGGTGTTGAGGTTCTGCGTGCTCTAGGTCTTGATATCTTTCACGTGAGACTTCAGGATGGTGAGATACGCCAGGGTAGTCTCCCTGGGTCGTCAGGGTGTTGAGGTTCTGCGTGCTCCAGGTCTTGATATCTTTCACGTGAGACTTCAGGATGGTGAGATACGCCAGGGTAGTCTCCCTGGGTCGTCAGGGTGTTGAGGTTCTGTGTGCTCCAGGTCTTGATATCTTTCACAGGAGACTTCAGGATGGTGAGATACGCCAGGGTAGTCTCCCTGGGTCGTCAGGGTGTTGAGGTTCTGCGTGCTCCAGGTCTTGATATCTTTCACGTGAGACTTCAGGATGGTGAGATACGCCAGGGTAGTCTCCCTGGGTCGTCAGGGTGTTGAGGTTCTGTGTGCTCCAGGTCTTGATATCTTTCACGTGAGACTTCAGGATGGTGAGATACGCCAGGGTAGTCTCCCTGGGTCGTCCGGGTGTTGAGGTTCTGCGTGCTCCAGGTCTTGATATCTTTCACGTGAGACTTCAGGATGGTAAGATACGCCAGGGTAGTCTCCCTGGGTCGTCAGGGTGTTGAGGTTCTGCGTGCTCCAGGTCTTGATATCTTTCACGTGAGACTTCAGGATGGTGAGATACGCCAGGGTAGTCTCCCTGGGTCGTCAGGGTGTTGAGGTTCTGTGTGCTCCAGGTCTTGATATCTTTCACGTGAGACTTCAGGATGGTGAGATACGCCAGGGTAGTCTCCCTGGGTCGTCAGGGTGTTGAGGTTCTGCGTGCTCTAGGTCTTGATATCTTTCACGTGAGACTTCAGGATGGCGGGATATGCCAGGGTATATCTCTCTGGATCATCAGGGTGTTGAGGTCCTGCGTGCTCCAGGTCTTGACATCTTTCACGTGAGACTTCAGGATGGTGAGATACGCCAGGGTAGTCTCCCTGGGTCGTCAGGGTGTTGAGGTCCTGCCTGCTCTAGGTCTTGATATCTTTCACGTGAGACTTCAGGATGGTGAGATACGCCAGGGTAGTCTCCCTGGGTCGTCAGGGTGTTGAGGTCCTGCGTGCTCTAGGTCTTGATATCTTTCACGTGAGACTTCAGGATGGTGAGATACGCCAGGGTAGTCTCCCTGGGTCGTCAGGGTGTTGAGGTTCTGCGTGCCCCAGGTCTTGATATCTTTCACGTGAGACTTCAGGATGGTGAGATACGCCAGGGTAGTCTCCCTGGGTCATCAGTGTGTTGAGGTTCTGCGTGCTCCAGGTCTTGATATCTTTCACGTGAGACTTCAGGATGGTGAGATACGCCAGGGTAGTCTCCCTTGGTCATCAGGGTGTTGAGGTCCTGCGTGCTCCAGGGTTAACATCTTTCACGTGAGACTTCAGGATGGTGAGATACGCCAGGGTAGTCTCCCTGGGTCGTCAGGGTGTTGAGGTTCTGCGTGCTCTAGGTCTTGATATCTTTCACGTGAGACTTCAGTATGGCGAGATATGCCAGGGTAGTCTCCCTGGGTCGTCAGGGTGTTGAGGTTCTGCGTGCTCCAGGTCTTGATATCTTTCACGTGAGACTTCAGGATGGTGAGATACGCCAGGGTAGTCTCCCTGGGTCGTCAGGGTGTTGAGGTTCTGTGTGCTCCAGGTCTTGATATCTTTCACGTTAGACTTCAGGATGGTGAGATACGCCAGGGTAGTCTCCCTGGGTCGTCAGGGTGTTGAGGTTCTGCGTGCTCCAGGTCTTGATATCTTTCACGTGAGACTTCAGGATGGTGAGATACGCCAGGGTAGTCTCCCTGGGTCGTCAGGGTGTTGAGGTTCTGTGTGCTCCAGGTCTTGATATCTTTCACGTGAGACTTCAGGATGGTGAGATACGCCAGGGTAGTCTCCCTGGGTCGTCCGGGTGTTGAGGTTCTGCGTGCTCCAGGTCTTGATATCTTTCACGTGAGACTTCAGGATGGTAAGATACGCCAGGGTAGTCTCCCTGGGTCGTCAGGGTGTTGAGGTTCTGCGTGCTCCAGGTCTTGATATCTTTCACGTGAGACTTCAGGATGGTGAGATACGCCAGGGTAGTCTCCCTGGGTCGTCAGGGTGTTGAGGTTCTGTGTGCTCCAGGTCTTGATATCTTTCACGTGAGACTTCAGGATGGTGAGATACGCCAGGGTAGTCTCCCTGGGTTGTCAGGGTGTTGAGGTTCTGCGTGCTCCAGGTCTTGATATCTTTCACGTGAGACTTCAGGATGGTGAGATACGCCAGGGTAGTCTCCCTGGGTCGTCAGGGTGTTGAGGTTCTGTGTGCTCCAGGTCTTGATATCTTTCACGTGAGACTTCAGGATGGTGAGATACGCCAGGGTAGTCTCCCTGGGTCGTCCGGGTGTTGAGGTTCTGCGTGCTCCAGGTCTTGATATCTTTCACGTGAGACTTCAGGATGGTAAGATACGCCAGGGTAGTCTCCCTGGGTCGTCAGGGTGTTGAGGTTCTGCGTGCTCCAGGTCTTGATATCTTTCACGTGAGACTTCAGGATGGTGAGATACGCCAGGGTAGTCTCCCTGGGTCATCAGGGTGCTGAGGTCCTGCGTGCTCCAGGGTTAACATCTTTCACGTGAGACTTCAGGATGGCGGGATACGCCAGGGTATATCTCTCTGGATCATCAGGGTGTTGAGGTCCTGCGTGCTCTAGGTCTTGATATCTTTCACGTGAGACTTCAGGATGGTGAGATACGCCAGGGTAGTCTCCCTGGGTCGTCAGGGTGTTGAGGTCCTGCCTGCTCTAGGTCTTGATATCTTTCACGTGAGACTTCAGGATGGTGAGATACGCCAGGGTAGTCTCCCTGGGTCGTCAGGGTGTTGAGGTTCTGTGTGCTCCAGGTCTTGATATCTTTCAAGTGAGACTTCAGGATGGTGAGATACGCCAGGGTAGTCTCCCTGGGTCGTCAGGGTGTTGAGGTTCTGCGTGCTCCAGGTCTTGATATCTTTCACGTGAGACTTCAGGATGGTAAGATACGCCAGGGTAGTCTCCCTGGGTCGTCAGGGTGTTGAGGTTCTGCGTGCTCCAGGTCTTGATATCTTTCACGTGAGACTTCAGGATGGTGAGATACGCCAGGGTAGTCTCCCTGGGTCGTCAGGGTGTTGAGGTTCTGCGTGCTCCAGGTCTTGATATCTTTCACGTGAGACTTCAGGATGGTGAGATACGCCAGGGTAGTCTCCCTGGGTCGTCAGGGTGTTGAGGTTCTGTGTGCTCCAGGTCTTGATATCTTTCACGTGAGACTTCAGGATGGTGAGATACGCCAGGGTAGTCTCCCTGGGTCGTCAGGGTGTTGAGGTTCTGCGTGCTCTAGGTCTTGATATCTTTCACGTGAGACTTCAGGATGGCGGGATATGCCAGGGTATATCTCTCTGGATCATCAGGGTGTTGAGGTCCTGCGTGCTCCAGGTCTTGACATCTTTCACGTGAGACTTCAGGATGGTGAGATACGCCAGGGTAGTCTCCCTGGGTCGTCAGGGTGTTGAGGTCCTGCCTGCTCTAGGTCTTGATATCTTTCACGTGAGACTTCAGGATGGTGAGATACGCCAGGGTAGTCTCCCTGGGTCGTCAGGGTGTTGAGGTCCTGCGTGCTCTAGGTCTTGATATCTTTCACGTGAGACTTCAGGATGGTGAGATACGCCAGGGTAGTCTCCCTGGGTCGTCAGGGTGTTGAGGTTCTGCGTGCTCCAGGTCTTGATATCTTTCACGTGAGACTTCAGGATGGTGAGATACGCCAGGGTAGTCTCCCTGGGTCATCAGTGTGTTGAGGTTCTGCGTGCTCCAGGTCTTGATATCTTTCACGTGAGACTTCAGGATGGTGAGATACGCCAGGGTAGTCTCCCTTGGTCATCAGGGTGTTGAGGTCCTGCGTGCTCCAGGGTTAACATCTTTCACGTGAGACTTCAGGATGGTGAGATACGCCAGGGTAGTCTCCCTGGGTCGTCAGGGTGTTGAGGTTCTGCGTGCTCTAGGTCTTGATATCTTTCACGTGAGACTTCAGTATGGCGAGATATGCCAGGGTAGTCTCCCTGGGTCGTCAGGGTGTTGAGGTTCTGCGTGCTCCAGGTCTTGATATCTTTCACGTGAGACTTCAGGATGGTGAGATACGCCAGGGTAGTCTCCCTGGGTCGTCAGGGTGTTGAGGTTCTGTGTGCTCCAGGTCTTGATATCTTTCACGTTAGACTTCAGGATGGTGAGATACGCCAGGGTAGTCTCCCTGGGTCGTCAGGGTGTTGAGGTTCTGCGTGCTCCAGGTCTTGATATCTTTCACGTGAGACTTCAGGATGGTGAGATACGCCAGGGTAGTCTCCCTGGGTCGTCAGGGTGTTGAGGTTCTGTGTGCTCCAGGTCTTGATATCTTTCACGTGAGACTTCAGGATGGTGAGATACGCCAGGGTAGTCTCCCTGGGTCGTCCGGGTGTTGAGGTTCTGCGTGCTCCAGGTCTTGATATCTTTCACGTGAGACTTCAGGATGGTAAGATACGCCAGGGTAGTCTCCCTGGGTCGTCAGGGTGTTGAGGTTCTGTGTGCTCCAGGTCTTGATATCTTTCACGTGAGACTTCAGGATGGTGAGATACGCCAGGGTAGTCTCCCTGGGTCGTCAGGGTGTTGAGGTTCTGTGTGCTCCAGGTCTTGATATCTTTCACGTGAGACTTCAGGATGGTGAGATACGCCAGGGTAGTCTCCCTGGGTCGTCAGGGTGTTGAGGTTCTGCGTGCTCCAGGTCTTGATATCTTTCACGTGAGACTTCAGGATGGTGAGATACGCCAGGGTAGTCTCCCTGGGTCGTCAGGGTGTTGAGGTTCTGTGTGCTCCAGGTCTTGATATCTTTCACGTGAGACTTCAGGATGGTGAGATACGCCAGGGTAGTCTCCCTGGGTCGTCCGGGTGTTGAGGTTCTGCGTGCTCCAGGTCTTGATATCTTTCACGTGAGACTTCAGGATGGTAAGATACGCCAGGGTAGTCTCCCTGGGTCGTCAGGGTGTTGAGGTTCTGCGTGCTCCAGGTCTTGATATCTTTCACGTGAGACTTCAGGATGGTGAGATACGCCAGGGTAGTCTCCCTGGGTCATCAGGGTGCTGAGGTCCTGCGTGCTCCAGGGTTAACATCTTTCACGTGAGACTTCAGGATGGCGGGATACGCCAGGGTATATCTCTCTGGATCATCAGGGTGTTGAGGTCCTGCGTGCTCTAGGTCTTGATATCTTTCACGTGAGACTTCAGGATGGTGAGATACGCCAGGGTAGTCTCCCTGGGTCGTCAGGGTGTTGAGGTCCTGCCTGCTCAAGGTCTTGATATCTTTCACGTGAGACTTCAGGATGGTGAGATACGCCAGGGTAGTCTCCCTGGGTCGTCAGGGTGTTGAGGTTCTGTGTGCTCCAGGTCTTGATATCTTTCACGTGAGACTTCAGGATGGTGAGATACGCCAGGGTAGTCTCCCTGGGTCGTCAGGGTGTTGAGGTTCTGCGTGCTCCAGGTCTTGATATCTTTCACGTGAGACTTCAGGATGGTAAGATACGCCAGGGTAGTCTCCCTGGGTCGTCAGGGTGTTGAGGTTCTGCGTGCTCCAGGTCTTGATATCTTTCACGTGAGACTTCAGGATGGTGAGATACGCCAGGGTAGTCTCCCTGGGTCGTCAGGGTGTTGAGGTTCTGCGTGCTCCAGGTCTTGATATCTTTCACGTGAGACTTCAGGATGGTGAGATACGCCAGGGTAGTCTCCCTGGGTCGTCAGGGTGTTGAGGTTCTGCGTGCTCCAGGTCTTGATATCTTTCACGTGAGACTTCAGGATGGTGAGATACGCCAGGGTAGTCTCCCTGGGTCGTCAGGGTGTTGAGGTTCTGTGTGCTCCAGGTCTTGATATCTTTCACGTGAGACTTCAGGATGGTGAGATACGCCAGGGTAGTCTCCCTGGGTCGTCAGGGTGTTGAGGCCCTGCGTGCTCCAGGTCTTGATATCTTTCACGTGAGACTTCAGGATGGTGAAATACGCCAGGGTAGTCTCCCTGGGTCGTCAGGGTGTTGAGGTTCTGCGTGCTCCAGGTCTACAGTATTACGAGGCGCTTAATGCCGCCAGTCTGGAACCCTTATATGTTCGAAGGGATTCCGCATCCCGCAGATTTGTTAAGTCATGTAGGGACAACGGTTCACTTGTGGGGATTATTCAAACCCCAGAGGTCATGTCCTACGGTCGTGTCCTACGCATCGGTCACCAGTCGATTCGCCGACTGTGGCAAGGACAAACCGCATGAGCGATTTTGTAACATTTAAATTTCAAATGTATTGAATATTATTCGTGTCCTGCTGACGGGCCCTGTAATTCAGCCTTCGGCTGCAAAAGGGTGTAATAAACCATTGGTTTATTAGGTGGTTGAGCGTAGTTGGTTTCTTTGAGAGTTCGATCTTCTACGGAAGACTTGATCAAATTGCCGTTATCGTTTTGACTCAAGTTTTTGATAGCCGTAACAAACACCGGGTTGGTATGAAAAGGTGGCAGGCAAAAGATCTCTTCCGACCAACTTCTTTCGGAAATACCGGGCTTACACACACAACAATCCACAGATACCTTGTCTAAGCCTGCCTGAAATACCGGGCTTACACACACAACAATCCACAGATACCTTGTCTAAGCCTGCCTGAAATACCGGGCTTACACACACAACAATCCACAGATACCTTGTCTAAGCCTGCCTGAAATACCGGGCTTACACACACAACAATCCAAAGATACCTTGTCTAAGCCTGCCTGAAATACCGGGCTTACACACACAACAATCCACATATTTCTTTTCTAAGCCTGCCTGAAATACCGGGCTTACACACACAACAATCCACAGATACCTTGTCTAAGCCTGCCTGAAATACCGGGCTTACACACACAACAATCCACAGATACCTTGTCTAAGCCTGCCTGAAATACCGGGCTTACACACACAACAATCCACAGATACCTTGTCTAAGCCTGCCTGAAATACCGGGCTTACACACACAACAATCCACAGATACCTTGTCTAAGCCTGCCTGAAATACCGGGCTTACACACACAACAATCCAAAGATACCTTGTCTAAGCCTGCCTGAAATACCGGGCTTACACACACAACAATCCACATATTTCTTGTCTAAGCCTGCCTGAAATTCCGGGCTTACACACACAACAATCCACAGATACCTTGTCTAAGCCTGCCTGAAATACCGGGCTTACACACACAACAATCCAAAGATACCTTGTCTAAGCCTGCCTGAAATACCGGGCTTACACACACAACAATCCACATATTTCTTGTCTAAGCCTGCCTGAAATACCGGGCTTACACACACAACAATCCACAGATACCTTGTCTAAGCCTGCCTGAAATGCCATTGGGTGACTCTATTTACCAGGAAAATATCCAGAATCTAGGGCGAACCTATGGGTTTGTATTTAGCATTTTACCGACTTTTCGGGACAACTGATAAAGTAAACAAGACGCGTAAGATAAACAAGACGCGTAAGATAAACAAAACGTAAGTGACGCGGCGCGTTAGAATTTGTAACTCGCGCATAATACGCGTGCTGTTATATTTTACTTTATCAGCGCATTCATATCACAGGAAAACTGTTTGAGAAATAAATGATTCAGTGCAGAATTTTATTTACATTTTCACTTTTCGGTCAGTTTCGTTTTCAACAAAAACCGATTAATACCGCGAATTGCAACCCTACTCAGATAAAGCATATTCAAACCGCGTTCTTAGAATTTTACTTTTTGGAGGAACACGAAGCATGTTGGCAATATAATACAAACATAAGTTCTAGTTTGGACGCCTTGAAAAGCATGGCATAAAAACTAAAAAGCACAACATTGTGTTAGTAACATTCAATGCTAATATTTTCTACTACAGTTCGTCTGAGGTTATATTCCCCGAAAAGTTTTTAATCTGTTTTAATCTGTTTGTTGCGCGATAATGTTCTCAAGACTTAAATGACCTCGAGGTTGTACCCATGTCGATGCTTAAAATATTCCTGTTTACTGGTCTTGGGAATTAACCTCTTGAGAAAAACGCTTTATCTAAACTTGGAGAAAAATGAGATATTTGGGTATCTTCAGAAACAGATAGTGAGTTGTGCGTGTAAATACGGTAGATATGATATCAAATTGTAGTATTTAAAACTTTTGGGTGCGAAATAAAATTAATGTCCTCCAAAATAATAGTATTAATAATGATACAAATTATATGAATTGAGATTGAGCAACCTGTCCGTGTAAATGAGCCTCCTTTCAGAGTAGCTCGCTACCGTGAGGAGCTGGAGACTAGTGCTGTCCTTTCCCGTCATGCAACTGCCTCTTTTGTAGGGAACAAATAGCCTCTCACTGCCTTCATCTCAATGGTGCGTCAGCAATTTGAACAAAGCTCCTGACAGGCGAGAAGAAGAGCGGAGGGAATTGCCGTGTCAGATCGAAGTCTGACTGCACTGTTTGACCGGATTCCCTAGACGAAAGAGAGAGCACATGAATATGAGTACTGGATCACCCAAACGGGGAGAGGCGTGCATTCCCTTTTATTTTGGAATGCGCCTTTTTCCACCCCAATTAAGCATGAGAAGTACTCGCTTAACACATTGGCAAAGTGACAGTTTACATATTCAACTTATTCATTTACTTCAAGTTATTTAGTCTACCGATCTTAGGGCCCGAAAGTTCTGTTAGCATCTGTTAATAAGATGTTAGTGTTACATCTTATTAACAGATGCCTGCACAAGCTCCTCCCCTAGATAGAAAAATCGCACGATTTGTATCGATGACTAGAGACGTCGTACTGACCTATATTTCTTGACGATCTGGTACGTGGTCCACGTCAACATCCCGTGATTCTTGCGTTTGGTTGATTGAATCCTGAACTCCTAAACAAAAAGGCGTGTTACTGGTGTGATAATAGCCGGGTAACCAAAGAAAAGAAAAAGATGGAGATGGTGAGCCGAGAAGTGTTTTGCTTTGACAAAGGCAGAAGGCCTTATTATTATGGAGATCCTTCGACTGCACCGGAAATGTAAACAGCTGGGGCCGGTTGCACAAAGCCTGGATAAGTCTTATCCACCGGTTAAATCCTTTTCCAGCGTATAAAAGTTATCCAAGTGGCGTGATTCGGTTGCACAAAGCCCGAATAAAAGTTATCCAGCGGTTTAAGTTATCCGGATGATAGAGGTAAAATAAAGTCTTATCCACCGAATAGATGTGAAGAAAAAACAAAATGGCGTCTTGCTTTCTAATTCATTGTCAGAATTTAGATTAATTTCAGACACAGTGCAAGTTGGAACCCATGCAAACGGCAAACTTTTCGGTTGGAAAATTAACAATGAACTACGAACTTACATGCAGCTCTGGCAGGACTGGGATAAATCTACATTGCTCGTTCTGTCGAGAAATGTGACTCCTAAAGACTGAAAGAAGCTAAACACTATCCCCTTTCATCATTCCGTGATTTACGTGTACTTTGCCTGGAAAACTGTTTGGTTTCTGGCACTTTTTGAAGCTCTTGCTATCGCCGTCATTTTGTTTGAAGGAAAAACAGCGCGCGCTTTGCATTACCATGGAAACGGGAAGCCATTTAGTGGCAAATGATGGCTATTCAGAGGATAGTTATCCAGCGTTCTATCCACGCTTTCTGCAACGCTTTTATATCCGCCGGATAACTATCCACTGGATAGGGATTTTATCCGGTGGATAGAGCCTATCCGGCGGATAACTTATTCAGGCTTTGTGCAACCGGCCCCAGGAGAACTTAGTTGAGTTGGGAAAGAAAAGCAAACACGCATAAAAGCGGCGGCCCTGCTTAAACAGTTAGATATTAATTTAAAGCTTGTTGAAGTTGATTTAAAGCTTGTTGAAGTTGACTCCATGTTATTCATTTTTTTGGGAACAAATATGGGAAGACAGAAGAATGTTGTATAAACAATCACAGTGATTGTAAATATGTCAAATAAATATTGTAATTATGGTCTGTTCTTTTTTTAATTAGATAATGGTTCTGGATAAAGTTAATCTAAAAATACAGAGTCGTTTTCATTTTCTACTGTTTCTGGGAAGTCGTGGAAAGGGCCACCTGTGGTGAGAGGCCCCATTCCCCTTATGCACTAAGACACTGGACTACCTGTGGTGAGAGGCCCTACATGCTCACGCACTAACACACTGGGCCACCTGTGGTGAGAGGCCCCATACCCTGACGCACTAACACACTGGGCCACCGGTGGTGAGAGGCCCCATACCCTGACGCACTAACACACTGGGCCACCTGTGGTGAGAGGCCCCATACCCTGACTCACTAACACACTGGGCCACCTGTGGCTCTTAATGCAATCAGTGAATGTCAATAATGGAATCTGCATGTTACTCACAATGTGAAAAGCATTTTCCAAGTAGGGCAAGGGAGCAGCCTTCTTCCCCCTACGCGACCGTCCATGACATTGGTGTTCAGTGTGTGGGACTTCCACTACAATCACGACCTGGAAAATGGAAATTGTTTATAATAATAGCATAATATGAGCTATCCATTTCATTAGCAAACTTATACCATTTGAATCCCTTTGAAATTCAACACAATGGAAATTGCACCATTATATCTCTTAATAATGCAGCAAAAGTTGTACTTCAAAAAATTAGCTTTAAAAACACAAAACAACAACAAAACAACGTGTCATGCAAGTGGAACTGTTGTTTAAAAGGCAACAAACTCTTCCATTAACACGTTGTGCATACCTTGTCCCCCAGAATTCTGTAGTGTCCCTTCAATAGAGAAATGTTACTTGGTTGACTCAGTTGAGGGATTACACTACTCGGCTCCTCATTAGTCGTGAGGAATACAACACTACCTAAAGAGAGAAAGAGTCCTGAAAAACACAACACTACCTAAAGAGACAAAGAGTTGTGAGGATAAAAGACTACCTAATGAGAAAAAGAGTTGTGAGGAATACAAGACTACCTAATGAGAGAAAGAGTTGTGAGGAATACAAGACTACCTAATGAGAGAAAGAGTTGTCAGGAATACAAGACTACGTAAAGAGATAAAGAGAGTTGTAAGGAATACAATACTACCTAAAAAGAAAGAGAGTCGTCAATAATACAAGACTACCTAATTGTAGGGTCACATTTTTTTCATTAGTAAAGGGCATCTTACCATTCAGATTGAATCGGATATATCGGTAATATTCTACCACATGCATTGAGCGGTAGAAGGCATTCACTGATGGCTCCCCCTGACGCATATACATCGTTTTGCTGATATATACACCTTAAGGGATCACAACATAACAGCAAATATATCAGTGAGATCACAAGAAAATCAGTAACTAAATAACATGTTTCAAAACAAGGTAATATTGGCTAGTAATACAACTATTGTACAATATATAGCTTTTCACACTTTGCTAGTAAATGACATTATAAAGGAACCCATCAATTAATCAAACAAAACTTCCACGTGAAAAAAAAAAACTGGTGTGCAACAGGGTGGCAGAGTCAAGTTTTCTGAAAATCAGTATTTCTGTTTCAGTATTTCTATTTCTGAGTTCTTCACCTTGTGTCAGCACATGAGGTCTATGGATGTACATCAGTCTAAATGAACCATCCCAAACTACAGGCAATCCTGTGTTAAGTCCCCACACCCTGAAACAAATGTTCAAAAGTTCATGGGAAACTGATGTTGTTGTCATGATTCCGCAGAAGGGGAAGGATATACTGTAACTTCAATCAATTCAATATGATTGACAAAGTGTGCTTTCCCATACAGTGATGGGGTGTGGTTTACTGGACTGACCTTAGACAACCAAGCCTCCACAGCTCAGGGTCCCTAGCACAGGCATAAAAGCCTCGACTCACCTGCCACAAAAAACACACACACTTATATAATGAACCATAGCACTTTTGTAGTGATTACAGTACCAATCACTTGTCTTGTTATACTGAAAGCCCAAAAAACACTCACTGTGCAACGCACTACTAGGCAGTATTTCCAAATTGGTCAATAACTTTTGAAATAGCACTCTATCTGCAGGGAGGGGGCATAGATTGTGGAATTTACTAGGGTGTGATACTATGGTATTTGCTTTTTTGCTGTGATATTATGGTATTAAAGGCTTCCCTATGCCTACTGCCTCCAGCTATACAAATACTAAAAAATGATCTGGCATAAGCCCTAGAAAAACTGACTTGTAATCAAAGCTGTACAGTAAGTAATGTCTCTGGATATTCCTTGCTCAACAAACTATGCTACAAACCAGCTTCTTGTGTTTATTGACCTATACTGGGATTATATTTAGTAGAGATATAAATAGTAATTTGGCTCACAGCAGCAATTTGCTCCAAGGATTTGAAGTCAAGCTCAGATGATATGACCCACTTGAGAATGTACACCATCAGCTCCACAGGGATTACAGAAATGTGTGTCATCTACAAAACACAGGACAAGAATTTGATAAGCAAAAATAGAAGAATTACAATAACCATTATAATAACCATAATCTCTCCAAGTTTAGTGTTCAATATTTTGGGTCCCAAAATAAAACACCAAGTAATAATAGGAAATAATATTCTTTTTGGATTAACAAATTCTACTTGATGTCAGTGCTTGATCTTGTGTAGTTACTGTACATTGCCAAAGTTTAAAAAAAAGACTATAATTGAATTTTAAATATTTTCCCCTTAAAACTATAAAATATTAAATGCCCGTGGTGCTTCTTGTTTAGCTCATTTATAGTATGCTGAGCAGTCTTACCCTTGGAGGGAACTCTGGCAAGCAGAGGTGGCCGGAGACAGACAGCTGATGAAACTTTCCTGCCATGCTGGCAAGCTCAGCAAAACTACAGATTAATGACAGCAAATAAAGAAATAATCACTTGAGTATGGTGAAGATATTTTATATCATATTGATACACTAACAAGTCATTCTAGCAAGTCACTACCAATTAAACAACCAGTCCCTTTAGCAACTTACAATGTCCAACACTATTTGAAGAACATGAAAGCCACAAACTGAGAGAATGTGACAGCTTACTTATTTTCATCTTCAGATTCTGAAGTCTTTTCCTCATCCTCTTCATCATCGCTAGTCCCATGCAGAGAATCAGCTGTGTTTACTTTAAACTCAATGTCAGGAACAAGCTGCATAGCTTGTCTGTAGAACCTGATGGCTGGGAGATTAAACAAATCAATGAGGTGATAAACAGGATAAACAAAAGAAACAGAAATAACTTTACCATCATAATGTTTTCCATTTCTTTCTAGGTATACACCTTTCTGGAACAGCTTACTTGCCTGAAATATGATAATGTTTATTTACAACATTTACAGCACTAAGCTCCTTGTACACACACAAAATGTGAAATAGATGTAATGTCATGGATTAAAATGTCAAATTGATAAAAGAAACATTTTAAAGACTAAAAAGTGACAAAAAAAAACACTCAGACCACAACAAATGCCTGTAAATCGTAATAATTATATGGATCATCAAAGTGATGTCATTTGCAAAAGAGAGTGTTTTCTAGTCAATGTGCAAAGAATACTTTGCAACAGGCTGAAATACAAATTACCTTATTACACTTAATTTTTGTGACGTCAAAATTTCTCGATTTTGAGATGGCAATATTTTACGACACTTTATTTTCACGATTTTGCGATTTTGGGATAATAAAATCAAGCAAAACAAGTGGAATGAAAATGTGCTGTAATCATCAAAACTGAAACAATACAGTATGTAACAAAAAGATGCGTGGGCTAAATTTAGTTTAATAAAATCTTTAAATAAAACCCCTTACAGTACTATATGTACATTTGATGAATAGACAAGGTGTTGCCATAAAGCTTATTAAATGCAAATATTCCCCCAAAGGCTTCTTATGTACTCACTAAGTCACGCATCCTTATTTTCGCTACACTTACTTTTTCACTTCACTTTATTTTCGCGAATCTTTTAAAATCGTGAAATTAGCAAAACTAAAGTGACACGAAAATTAAGTATTTTATAAGGTAGTTTTTCTTAAATATATTGAGCAAAAAACTTTAAATAAATTCCAACATAATATCGATTCTGCAATTTTCATCAATCATTGTTTTAAGCATTTTGTAGCAGCAATAGTTTTGTAGCAGCAATAGTTTTGGTGTACATATTTCAGTAATCATGTGTTTCCATTCAAATATATTTTATATTTGAAGCTGTTAAAAATGATTATTTTTATTTTCCAAAACACAGTTTTTTTATCACATTCCGTGTCAATTTCAACTCTAGGCATTCTTATATTTTCTCAAACTTGATTAATTTTAACAAACATTCAAAGCTATAGCCTGAAACTATATAAAATCATAAAAATATTGCATCTTGGTACATGATTTTTAGTCACATAGTAAACTATTTCAAGTTCTAATAAATTCTCTCTTAACTTGTAGTACACTACATGGCCTTAATAAAGCAAAATTGAGCATTTTATAGAGTAAGCAATATTACATACTTTTTCCTCTATGGTCAGTGAGCCCCTGTTTATTCCTGGCCTGGGTGACCCAGAAGTAGCTCCATGACTGTTTGTATCACATGGTGATGTCCTGGTATGCTGTTGGATCTCTTGCTGCCAACTTTGTCTGAATGAAGCTAGCTCATCTTTGATTTTATTCTGAGATAAAAAGTATACAGTAGAAAAATAGAATAGGTCTTGCAAACATTATTCTTCTAAAGCCAGAGGTTCTTAATCAACTGAACACATAGTCTATTATCAGAAGCCTAGGAATGGCTGAGGTCTTTAAAAAGAGGTTGATCCAATACAGTACATTAATATCAACATTTATTTAATCACAGCTACTGTATTTTGCTTCTCTGTTACCTACTGTTCTTAGGTCCCCAGGGTATCCAATCAATGAAATCGATCATTTATTATCAAATTGATGAATTGTTAAATGGCCAATGGAATTATTCAATTGATATTGATTGTATTGGTCAATCAAAGACCAAGTTATAAAAACATATCAATCAATATTCACAAGAAACATTGATTGATAGTCACGAGAAACATATCAATTGATGACCATAGATTTTACAATCGGTGCAGAAAACTCACCTCTACAGTGCAAATAAATTATGATTGTTTCTTAGCTTTGTGTTGTGGTTGTGCAGTATGTATCTTTTGTCTTCTTTTTCTAATGCTCTCTTATTAACAGACTAACTGCGGTCTTGACTGTGAAATGGTTTCCATGTCAAGCAGTGACTGTGCTGTTTTATTTCCAGTAAATGATACGTTTTATACATGTATTTATTTAAATGCATTGACAAATTTATAAGCAGATTGTACTTTGGAAAATTTTTAAAAATTGAAAGTCTTTTTTTTCTATTGACCAATCGATGCCAATCGATGAAAAGTCATTGTCCTCAATCTGATCGATTGATTAATACCAATTTCTTTGATTTGTCATTCACCATCTGGACAAATACAGCCATCAGGTTATTAAATTATGCGAAAAGTATCACATAGCCAACTAGGCTCAACACTGAGTTTATAAAAAAGTTATTGTACTATTGCTTATAACGCATTTAATTAAACATTTCAGGGTTTGTACAATTTTTCACAAATCAAATTCAAGCACTTTTAAGGTGGTGTTACATGGCACAACAAAAACTTTTCGCTTATCGTTAAAAGTTTTTGACCATGTAACATATGTATCGCACAAGACAACTTTCTGCGCATCATTTCACTTGGCAACATGTTGCATGTTTTTAAACCCGCTTCAAAAACATGCAAAACAGAATGACGAATATCTGGAAAGTTATTCTGTGTAACATTTGTTTGACAACATGTCATAATATATACGATACAATATCAAAAGTTTTTGTTGCATGTTATCCCGTGTAACAGACCTTTAAGGCGGTACGAAAGGAAAGACACTTGCGTTTAAATTTTAACAGTCGATTGCATATAAATGTTATATGAAGTCCTGAAAATTTGGCATCTTAGTGCTTTTTGTTTTCGAGATATTCTATATCAAAGTTGCGTTGGGAAGGAAAGTTTGCGCCTATATTTTATACTCATGCTTCGAAAACAATGGCCATCAAAGTGGACCCATGCAGTTATTTTGACACATATTGACCAAATCCCCTTTCCAAAGTCACGGTTCCCAGGAAATGATTGAAGTTTTGTCATCAGAAGCTCTCAGATTTCACATATTAGTGCTATGCCGCTCGCTGCTCGTGCAAAACAACAGTGCGTTCGATGTTCTCGATCTTTCTAGAACTTTACTATGTCTGGGGAGTATAAATTAATTTCAAAGCTGTTGAATATTAACAACACATTATGTTTCACATTTTGTTAGCAGAAACTGCATTCGAACAAATCTGCGAAGCAATAAAGCTCTCCGGAACACGACCCATTGTTTTTTGTAACAGATGCTATGCAGCGTCTCCAGAACTGCATGTGATTGGTTTCGCGGGAAAAATAGAGCTTCATATATGGTCATTTTAGCCTTATAAAGCATATATTTTGAATAATTTCCCACTGTTTATGTTTACACAGCAGGCTCAGGTTTGACATGACGTAAATGTTGTGGTTTGAAATGTGGCATGGTTTGAATTTTTTTGAAACTGGTTTGAATTTTTCAAACTAGCTCATTTTTGGATACCTAGCATTCTAAAAGGGATTTTATTTTTGGGGAGTCATCAATAAAACAGGGGCTTGGATTTTTTGAGGGTTGGGAGGTGTAACTAAAAGAACTAGATAAAAGATTATGCAAATATCCCCTTTTCAAACCAGTTTTAACAATTTCAAACCAAGAAGCATTTCAAACCACAACATAAACACCACAAGCATTTGAGTAAGTTCCCGAGGAATGTGGCGAAGAATTTGCTAAATTGCCTGGATTCGACTCGAGACAAAAAAACATAGACTAACAAAATACGCTTTATCTGTATCAGGATTTATTTGATCGAAATGAAACTTGGCAAAAACTAGACATACATAGTTTAGAGTGCGCCATCGATTTATTTTTCATTGCGAAATAATCTCGAGTGAAACTTGAATTTTGATTTTTTGCAACTAATTTGTCGCATTTCAATATTTTTTTTGGTGCACTCTGATGAAAAGTTTTATTTTATCCTTAGGTATTATATACTGAATTTATATTGGGTTACTTTGAAATGCGTTTGCTTTAAAGCGAAAATGGGCATTTTCAGCTTAATAAACAGCGTTGTTTGCCTTTGCCTTGCTTGACTGCCTTTTTGTAGAAATTCAACTTTTTCAACTTTTTGTGAGATTCTCAAACTAATCTTCCTCTTCTTTTCCTTAGCACAGATTCACAGTGCATTCGACTTTAGGTCACCTAAAATATATTGTCATTTCTGGTCGCCGCCCATGTCCAGCAGGCCAAACACCTGTTGATGCTAGCCATTTGTTTTCCCACTTAAAAAACAGGTGGCCTAAATTACAGAACTAGGGCCAAAATACTATGCACAATCTCTAGCAAACCAGATATTAACTTGAGGGCTTGAATTTGCGATGAACTACACTCAAAAAAGCTTTATTCTTTCTATCATTCATTAATAATAATAATAATAATAATAATAATAATAATAATAATAATAATAATAATAATAATAATAATAAAAATAATAATAATAATAATAATAATAATAATAATAATAATAATAATAATAATAATAATAATAATAATAATAACAATAATAATAATAATAATAATGTGAGCAACCTAAAAGTAAGTTAATTATGGTTGAAATCTTACAGTAACAAATTTAGAGAAGCGATCTGTTATTTATAAGATTTCAAGCACTTTCCAGAACTTGAATTTCAAATTTTATAAAATTTAAAATTTAAAATTCTAAGCACTTTCAAGGTTTTCAAGGACTTCTATGAACCCTGCATTCTTCTTTGCAAAATAAAACAAACAGTTCTAAAACTTTCATAAGCATCACTCCAGAGCAATTCGAACTTGAACACCTAGGGCAAGAACGATTATTGTAATTTACACTAACAGAAAAATTGTATACTCACAGACATCTTATAGTGATATTGTTATCCCACGACAAATGAACATAAAGAGAAATTCACGAGAAAAAGAAAACATATGGACGACTGTGAAGCTTCGTTCCGCCATGTTTTCCACGCAAAAATACGTCACGCAGCGCGCCAGACAAGGCTCCAAGGGCCGATGTAACAGTGTCTGTGATTGGCTGATCTTATCCAATGAAGTATGTGGTAAGAACAACAACAACAACATCGCTTGGGATACCTGTGCTCTTGTTGCTCGCTCTAGACAGAACAGACTTCCGCTTTCGCTTTCTAATATTCCTACTCTTTGGAAGCTTCGTAAACAGTGCGGTTCTCAAGACAAAAGATGAAGACTACCCGGGATAAACGTGCTTTTCAACCTTCTCTTGAGCACTACAAGAAGGCTGTCACCGATGAACTGGAATGTACGATTTGCTCTCATTGGTATGACGATCACCAGCGCAAACCTAAACTGATACCAGGCTGCGGTCACACCATTTGCCTTGTATGTATCAAGGACATAATGAGAAGCAATGGGGGAGTGAGGTTCCGTTGTCCATTCGATCAAAAAGTTTATGACATTGACAACGGAGATCCAGAAACTTTGACTAACAATATCACTTTGATGGGAATGTTGGATCTATCAGAGGGAAGCCTTGCAAAGAAAAGTATGCATAAGAGTATTAATCTACTTAAAGAAAGGATAGAGACATTACAGGGAAAGGAGACGAAGTTTAATGAGTACAGATCGATTTTTTTGGCCAGCATCCATAACCACTTTGACCAGGCTATGGAATATGTCGAAGAAGAAAGGAAAAGGCTAACTGACGAGTTCGATGAAGCTTGTGAAATGACCAGGGAAGGTACCCCGGCGTTGTCACTCTTGGATGAGATGAAAAAATGTTTGCAAAGTGCCGAACAATTGCTTGAACAAGACACTGAGACTCTCGTAGACCAGGCACCAGACATGCTGGAGAAAATTTACACCTATAACATGGAAGACATCGAAGATATCCAAAACCAAGATGTGGAACTCAAATTTAATTTTCTGCCTGAAAAGTTCACAGGGAGTTTAGGTGAGATAGAAGTGACTAAACTGCTTGTAGTGAACCAGGATGTTTCTGTTAGTAGGGTCAAATCTTTACAGAAAATCGTATGGCTTTTCATCTCAACGATGCTGATCAGTTTACATGTTAGGTTTGAGCCATACATTAATTCACGCTATGCCATAGCCGTACGTTACTACACATTCAAGTATCCAATTATTTCTAAGCTCCGATCCGTGTTTGCGTCCTACTTAGACGATCCTAGTTACACGGTGTGTAGTTTTGTTGAAGATCTTACTTTTCTCTATGTTACTCTTGGTTTTTGGGGTGCCTGTGCTTCCTTAGGCCACTATTATTGTCTGTTTCTGAAGTTTGAAGAGATGAGAAATGAGGTGGGTGACACTGACAAAGTTCCCAGTACTATTTGGGGGTGGTTACCATATATTTGTCATCTATGCATTGTTAAGGTATTCAGCATGCAATACACATGGCAATATGTGGTGATGTTTCAAATTCTTCTTACAGTTTACCTCTTTTTCACATTCACTCTTTTATTTGTGAAATGCAGTAAAAACCAGCCAAATGGAAAGGTCAAGCAATTATATGGAAATTTGTTAGTAAAAAGCACCTCTGCTGTAAGTGCTGTGTATCATTTGGCTGGTTTAACCTCCATGTTGTCATTTTCAACAGTTCTTTCTATGATACTCCTAGCCTTTGTCTCTATACCAAACCTCACTGACTGTAAGGTTGTGTTGTTTGGAGAACCTCGGATAATTATTATTTCTGTCATAGCTGCACTTTCAACTGCAATCAGTGTTTTTTCCACACCAATGAGCGCTGGCTTCTTGTGGAATGTCATCACTCTACTCTGCACTATTGTAATTCTCAGTTGGCTAGTGTCATCCGTTCACTGTAATGCCATCCAGATCTTCAAAGAAGTAAAAGACAATTATCCTTATATTTTGAAGCAAGCTGGTTATGCGGTTGTTGTATTTTTGTGCCTCATTGTCTGTATGCATGCTATGGCATTGTGGAGATTAAGCACTGAGTTGTTTCTATCTCATCTCAATGTGTTTATTGCCCTCTGTATGTGTACATTGTGTATAAATATTGGAGGTAAAAAGTACAAAATCAGCCCTTCCATGTTATTTGAGGTATCTATCATTCCTGCATTAATATTCTATACATATGATAAAACTTTTGCTTTTATTGTTGAGATGCTTATCTTGTTGTTTTTGATAATTATTGGTATAGCTGGTTGTGCTGAGAAAGTAAATTGTTCCTTTGAACAATTGATCACATTTTGGATATTATGTTTTGTCTTTATATCATTTGGTAATTCTATTGTAAAATGTTTCATCCTTGTTACAATGTTCAGTCTCTACATTAAGGATAATGGCATCACGATATTAAAAGGGACTTTGCCTGTAAAACTTCCCAAAATAACTGTTCGAGAACTTCTTTCTCAATTTCCTGATTTTCATTAGTTACAAAGTTTAGTAGCATTTATGAGGAGGTGTTACTCTTGCTATTTTTTGTTGACTGTGTTAAGGTCTACACGTTGTAAACTTGATAATTTACATTCTAGACACCTTATTATAGGAAATTAATACTCCACTTCATTAATGAAAATTTGAAAAACTTGGCCTGACTTGTCATCACTTTCGGCATCAATAAGTATTTCCAAGCAGCAGATTGAAAACTAAATTATGCCGTCTTTTTGGATCCATGTTAATTTAGTTTATCTGAATACGTTATGCTCAAATTCAGGTAAATTTCACTTGTTTGACACAAGTTCATAAAATTTGTTTAATTTGATATGCGTACGTTTAATAGACATCGCAGCATTAATTTTCTATAACAAGGTTAACATCTCTAACATACTTTTGCCTGTTAAATATATGTAAAATATAGTTAAATATGAATTAGTTTCTAGACAGTGTGAATTCAAAACTTTAAATAATGATTAGTGGCTAATCAAAGAAGGGCTGCACTTAAAGCAGCACCAGTTTACTTCCAGAGAGCAGATGGAAACCTTAATTGACAAGAGATAAAAGAATCTATTAGAACCTATGCTATTTAACAGGCCATCTGCTCTAAATTATAAGTCACATCCTCCAACAGACAGAGTAAAAATTGTTGGAGATGATGTTACGTAATTGGAGATGATGTTACGTAATCGACCGGAAGTAACTGGCCTCTTTTATTGAAAAATAAAACATTAAAGAAAATCATATACTTGCCAGTTTGAGTACCCATATTTGTCTGGAATACTCCATTAGGCTCCCAGAAATTGCTGACTCATCTACAGGCATGGCCCTATACCCCCTTATAAAGATCCACCCTTGCCAGACATGCCCCCATACCCCCCTTATAAAGATCCACCCTTGCCAGACATGCCCCTATAGCCCCTTATATAAAGATCCACCCTTGCCAGACATGCCCCTATAGCCCCTTATAGAAAGATCCACCCTTTCCAGACATGCCCCTATACCCCCTTATAAAGATCCACCCTTGCCAGACATGCCCCTATACCCCCTTATAAAGATCCACCCTTGCCAGAGATGGGCCTATACCCCTTATAAAGATCCACCCTTGCCAGATATGCCCCTATAGCCCCTTATAAAGATCCACCCTTGCCAGATATGCCCCTATAGCCCCTTATAAAGATCCACCCTTGCCAGACATGCCCCTAAACCCTTTATAAAGATCCACCCTTACCAGACATGCCCCTATACCCCCTTATAAAGATCCACACTTGCCAGAGATGTCCCTATACCCCCTTATAAAGATCCACCCTTGCCAGACATGCCCCTATACCCCTTATAAAGATCCACCCTTGCCAGACATGCCCCTATAGCCCCTTATAAAGATACACCCTTGCAAGACATGGCCCTATACCCCTTATAAAGATCCACCCTTGCCAGACATGCCCTTATAAAGATCCACCCTTGCCAGACATGCCCCTATAGCCCCTTATAAAGATCCGCCCTTGCCAGACATGCCCCTATAGCTTATAGCCCCTTATAAAGATCCACCCTTACCAGACATGCCCCTATACCCCCTTATAAAGATACACCCTTGCGCCAGACATGTCCCTATATCCCTTATAAAGATCTACCCTTGCCAGACTTGCCCCTATACCCCCTTATAAAGATCCACCCTTGCCAGAGATGCCCCTATAGCCCCTTATAAAGATCCACCCTTGCCAGACATGCCCCTATAGCCCCTTATAAAGATCCACCCTTGCCAGAGATGCCCCTATACCCCCTTATATAAAGATCCACCCTTGCCAGACATGCCCCTATATCCCTTATAAAGATCCCCCCTTGCCAGACATGCCCCTATACCCCCTTATAAAGATCCACCCTTGCCAGACATGCCCCTATAGCCCCTTATAAAGATCCACCCTTGCCAGACATGCCCCTATAGCCCCTTATAAAGATCCACCCTTGCCAGACATGGCCCTATACCCCTAATAAAGATCAGCCCTTTCCAGACATGCCCCCTATACCCCCTTATAAAGATCCACCCTTGCCAGACATGCCCCTATACCCCTTATAAAGATCCACCCTTGCCAGACATGCCCCTATACCCCCTTATAAAGATCCACCCTTACCAGACATGCCCCTATACCCCCTTATAAAGATACACCCTTGCGCCAGACATGTCCCTATATCCCTTATAAAGATCTACTCTTGCCAGACTTGCCCCTATACCCCCTTATAAAGATCCACCCTTCCCAGACATGCCCCTATACCCCCTTATAAAGATCCACCCTTGCCAGACATGCCCCTATACCCCCTTATAAAGATCCACCCTTGCCAGACATGCCCCTATAGCCCCTTATAAAGATCCACCCTTGCCAGACATGCCCCTATACCCCCTTATAAAGATCCACCCTTGCCAGACATGCCCCTATACCCCCTTATAAAGATCCACCCTTGCCAGACATGCCCCTATACCCCTTATAAAGATCCACCCTTGCCAGATATGCCCCTATAGCCCCTTATAAAGATCCACCCTTGCCAGATATGCCCCTATACCCCCTTATAAAGATCCACCCTTGCCAGACATGCCCCTATACCCCCTTATAAAGATCCACCCTTACCAGACATGGGCCTATACCCCTTATAAAGATCCACCCTTGCCAGATATGCCCCTATGCCCCCTTATAAAGATACACCCTTGCCAGACATGCCCCTATACCCCCTTATAAAGATCCACCCTTGCCAGACATGTTCCTATACCCCCTTATAAAGATCCACCCTTGCCAGACATGCCCCTATACCCCCTTATAAAGATCCACCCTTACCAGACATGGGCCTATACCCCTTATAAAGATCCACCCTTGCCAGATATGCCCCTATAGCCCCTTATATAAAGATCCACCCTTGCCAGACTTGCCCCTATACCCCTTATAAAGATCCACCCTTGCCAGAGATGGGCCTATAGCCCCTTATAAAGATCCACCCTTGCCAGACATGCCCTTATAAAGATCCACCCTTGCCAGACATGCCCTTATAAAGATCCACCCTTGCCAGACATGCCCCTATACCCCTTATAAAGATCCGCCCTTGCCAGACATGCCCTTATAAAGATCCACCCTTGCCAGACATGCCCCTATACCCCTTATAAAGATCCACCCTTGCCAGACATGGCCCTATACCCCCTTATAAAGATCCACCCTTGCCAGACATGCCCCTATACCCCCTTATAAAGATCCACCCTTGCCAGACATGCCCCTATACCCCCTTATAAAGATCCACCCTTGCCAGACATGGCCCTATACCCCTTATAAAGATCCACCCTTGCCAGACATGCCCCTATATCCCTTATAAAGATCCACCCTTGCCAGACATGCCCCTATACCCCTAATAAAGATCCACCCTTGCCAGACATGCCCCTATACCCCTAATAAAGATCCACCCTTGCCAGACATGCCCCCTATACCCCCTTATAAAGATCCACCCTTGCGCCAGACATGCCCCTATATCCCTTATAAAGATCCACCCTTGCCAGGCATGCCCCTATAGCCCCTTATATAAAGATCCACCCTTGCGCCAGACATGCCCCTATACCCCTTATAAAGATCCGCCCTTGCCAGACATGCCCTTATAAAGATCCACCCTTGCCAGACATGCCCCTATACCCCTTATAAAGATCCACCCTTGCCAGACATGGCCCTATACCCCCTTATAAAGATCCACCCTTGCCAGACATGCCCCTATACCCCCTTATATAAAGATACACCCTTGCGCCAGACATGTCCCTATATCCCTTATAAAGATCCACCCTTGCCAGACATGCCCCTATAGCCCCTTATATAAAGATCCACACTTTCCAGACATGCCCCTATAGCCCTTATAAAGATCCACCCTTTCCAGACATGCCCCTAAATCCCCTTATAAAGATCCACCCTTGCCAGACATGCCCCTATAGCCCCTTATATAAAGATCCACCCTTGCCAGACATGCCCCTATAGCCCCTTATATAAAGATCCACCCTTGCCAGACATGCCCCTATAGCCCCTTATATAAAGATCCACCCTTTCCAGACATGCCCCTAAATCCCCTTATAAAGATTGCCAATCATACTGGGAATACTGACACATACGGGGAACACTTGCATTATGCTAAGCTGATAATCACAGGGTATGGAGTTCCACTGGAATGCGGAAACGGTGCTAAAATAACATTGTGTGGCGCGATAGGCGAATGACAAATACCAAGCTCAAAGTACCTGGAGTGGGGCTAGTTTGTATGTTGCATCTAGAGTTTTAGATCGCAAGGGGTGTTGGGAAATATTTCCCTTCATAGGATGATGACTACCAGTTTCACCTCAGCCCCCCCCCCCAAAAAAAAATCGTTTCCTTTGCAAAATTGTCTGTTTTGCGAAAGTGTCCCTCGGCAGAAAAAAACAATCGTGAACGACTCGTTCAGGGAAGACCACCGGTTAAGTAACACGCCCCCCTCACACACACATGGTCAACGCACATGACCAAGCATCGGCAAAAACATGACGATACTTCAGAGAAAATACGAGTGCTCTCTAATTAGCCGACCGGGCGCTGAATTTTTTTCTCTAGTCCACGGACCCCTTCCCCTCCCCTTTAGCGCCGCTACGCAGGCTATCTCTAAAAGGCGAACAAGGACGTGGTCTTCCAGACAACGGTCAAGAGCAGTACTAGGGAAAGGAAACATAATTCGGACTTAAAGAGAACAATGTTTCATTTTCAAATAATTATTCCAACAGTAGTCGCTTTAATTTATTTTTTAGCTGTTTGCTAGAGAAGTATTAATTTATCGGAATTATCTGCATGCTCAAGCCAAGTACGAGCTCGCGTCCACGTGCCGACTTGCCGCTGGTCTGCTGTATGTCTAGTAGCGTTTAATCTCATCCAACTATTCGTATATTTTGCTCTACTTACACTGTAGAACACTTTTTGGGACTGGGATACGCAACCCCTTACATACAATGTGCCATATGCACATTTGCAAAATGAAATTTGCTCGTGTAGACGAGCGCCCTTAACCCTTTTTCTTGCACTTCGCTGTGCACTGTTCATCAGGCCGCACGGTGGCTAGAGAATCTTTGCTAAGCTTGCACTACACAACTGTCAATCTTTCATAAACAATGCTCTCCACAACGATGGTGGTCTGACACATGTCATGCGGTGACGTCACAGCTTGCCGGTCCAGTTTCCTCGAGTAGCGCCACAAGAACACAGGTAGCCCAACGCTGAGTGGTAAGGAGAGGACGAGAAACATGGTGTTCAACTAAAAACCAAGAAGAAATTAGCATTCATTGATTTTATATTCCGAAAACTCTTGTTGAGTCAGAAAGTGCGAACAAAAAAATGTTTAACACTTAATTAACCCTAGCGTTTCATATGACACAACGTCATACAGCCAACACAACGTCATACAGCTAGGATAATTGCAGACCAAAGAGAGAGGAGGGGGGGGGGGCACTATACGGAGATGTTCCGCGAGATAGGGCAGTTTTTTTTACCTTATCTGTCCTAAGGTATTTGTCCTAGTGTATCCCAAACGGGGTTCATTTTTCAACCTTCTGTGTCCTGGGCGACGAACAGTCCCGATTTTATTATATTGCTTTTACATGAAATGACTTCTGAGTTTCGGTGGTAGTTGGGTTTCTCTAAACAGCGTCAGGCTTACAGACCCTCAGCGTTACCCCTAACCAAACAGGGGCTGAGGAACTCCCCCGCCCCCCTTTTCCTGCCCTCATAGCCTTCCAAAACCTCCCCAAGCCTTCCTCAGAGCGCGAAGCTTACCCAGATGATGTCGCCATCAAAGACCGTTTCCAAGCTAACAAATGTCGGGTACTGTAGAGCTTGTATGGCAGCGGTAATAATGGCACTTATTCCCATCAGCTTTCCATAATCTTCCAGTGGAAACCTAAATTAGATACAAAGATATAATTTTGCTTTACGACCACCCTTCCCGTTTGAATTGTGTCACTCCAACACTGCTGTCACAGATGGACTTCTAAGGATGCCCGGTTCGCAGACCGTATTACTGAGCTTCGATACTTACGCGACAAGAAATAGATTAGACACTCCACCATTGTAAAAACATCTCAGGGCGGAGATTAGGGTGAACGTGAGAAGCTGGGGAGAGACAAGGGAAAAATCACATACATGTATGGTCGCAGGGGGACTGGGCTATCTGGAGGTCAATATGAGCGAAAGCCGCAAATCAGGTAAAGGAAAAATACAATGTATAGAATATTTGCCCACTTTGAACAATATGTCATTTATGATGAATTTTCCGAAATCATATGTACATACAAGAACAATTTATTACAAGATCACTGCACGATCAAAGAATAGTAAACAAAAAAAAAACAAAAAAGGGGCGGTAGAACAGGCCTAGAAGTGGCGAGTGCAAGACAAAGTTTAGATACATGACTAGGGTCAGGGGATGTGTTTTGGCGACTACTTACTCGGCCAATCGTTTGGGGGCCTAGGGGTTTTCTTGATTAGTGAGATAAATATATGACTAAGCGATTACGTTTTTCGTAACGAGTTTTCGCCGCGAGTATCAAATTGACGAGAATCACACTTCCCACCATGTTTACTGGAGATTTCGGAAAGAGAAAACTTGAGCCAAACAAAGGAAATATCCGTTGGAAATATGTTTGACATGCCTAGGTTCAGTCTGACACTAGTCTGGCCTAGTTTCAGTCTGACAACTTGGGATTCACAGCCACGCCCCGTGTCCCACTGGGGGACACGGGCTCTCTTGGTCGTTATTAGTGCCAAAAGCTAAACCTTATGTTTTTAATATTTGCTCCAAGTAATGAGTTAATGAAAGGAATTCCACCGATAAACCAGACAGTCCAGTACAACACACACTTCGATTGCCCGATTTCCCCTAGTTTATAAGCCCCATATTTTATAAAGTCGGCAACTGATTGGCGGGGAGCTGTCCAACCTGCAGGTTCACGCTTGGGATTAGGGCTAGTACGTTGATGGCGACCAACACAACACCACTCCCACCAAACGCGGCCATGCAGCCACGGACCTCACGGGCGCAACACACGGTTTGGGTACTAGTCACGTGACTGTGGATCTTCATCACGCCTGCCTCGGTCTCAAGTAAGCCCTCCTCGGCAATCTTGGTGGTTACTTTGTCGCCCTGGCGTTTGCACGCGTTGGCGAGGGACTTGAAGGAAAGCGTTCCTCGTCCAGCGGCTATCAGTGCGCCAAGCATCGGGCACATAGCTAAACTACACATCTGAATGATTCCGTAATAGTTGGCGTAGGACCGCACTGAAGAGCAGAGACATGCATGATACACAAGCAGATCCTAGAATGGCTTCTCGTGTGACCGTAACATGGCGATGGAGGCCATGATTGACAGATAAATTGCAATAAATTGTCCAAAACCTAAAACATTTTTATTAAAAGCTGTCCTTTTTTCCGTTATAAGCAGAAAACAAAGGCAATAAAAACATATCAGTTATCATCAATTCTGTTTATCTCTGCTTATATTATATGAATGGGCATTGGCTCGCCATGCTTAGGATTTCATGTTTTACTGATTAATCTCATGCAACATTTTTACAGGTTTATAAAATATTTTGAGTGTTAGTAGCTTGTTATAGCTCATCGTCTACATCCCAATGTGCGCATTATCAAATATTCATCGTGGAATTAGGTATTCACCTGTTTCGGTAGTGGTGCCTGGCTGTGCTTCCATAAACTTTTGGAAAGACGCCAGAAAGAACCATAGCCTCCATCGACACAGCCCGAGAAATAAACAAGTCCACACAAACACACCACCAGTCACGTGACCATACAGCTCCTTCACGCAACGACGCATGTGCCCTAGGAGATCACCGCTGGCTGCTTCGCTCATTTTGTCAGGTTTGGTGGTGGAGTTGGAAGTGTTGTTTTGAATGTTGGGAAATACGACGACGCTACTCAGGAAAAGAGCCGTGCATGCACCTACGAACCCGTAGCACAGTGTCTGGTACGCTACGCCATGCTCGTACAGCATCTGAGAGAAGCAAAGTTGAAGAGTTAAGAGCGTTTCCCCCTTTCCCTATGCAGGACCCCTCCAGTTTGTACTTTCCATTTCGAGCTCTTCTCTTACACTGTATCCCTTATTTTGTCATTGAGAACCCAACCTCTTTCCACCCTACACCCTTTGTTCCCTGTAAGGCAAGGACCTGATCTTTCCTTCTGTTTGTGCCCCCCTCTGCCTTTGTAGATTCCGTTCACCTCCGTTCCTTCCTCTTTCCAAGCTGGTCCACCTTACTTATCCTCCCTACCCCCTCTCCCTCTCTTCCCCTCCCCATACAGGGTCTCTCCCCTCCGTACCCCCTCCCCCTCTTTTCCCCTCCCCCTATAGGACCTCTCCCCTCCGTACCCCCTCCCCCTCTCTTCCCCTCCCCCTATAGGACCTCTCCCCTCCGTACCCCCTCCCCCTCTCTTCCCCTCCCCCTATAGGACTTCTCCCCTCCGTAAACCCCCCCCTATAGGACCTCTCCCCTCCGTACCCCCCTCCCCCTCTCTTCCCCTCCCCCTATAGGACCTCTCCCCTCCGTACCCCGTCCCCCTCTCTTCCCCTCCCCCAATAGGACTTCTCCCCTCCGTACCCCCCCCCCCCCCCCCCCCTTATAGGACCTCTCCCCTCCGTGCCCCTCGCCTCTTACACTATTACTTTCGAAAAGCACCCACCTTAACAAGAAGGAATGTAAGGGCCGAAGACTGCATGGCGCAATTATACGCACTGTTCACCACCGACTGCCATTTGCCAAAAGCGGTTACGCCCTAAAAAAATTAAGCAATCAAATAAACAGAAAAACACCGGCAATATGGCACATATGCAAGAATAACAAATTTCTTACTCGCGTGATGGATGCGTATATTCCAGCATAAGCAACCCCCATCACCAAAAGAGTTGCGAACAGCATCATGGGAGTTCCTGTAAGAAGGTCATGCACATGTAAGCAAACAAGGTTATTCCACAGCCCACCCACTTGTACAAGGGGGGACTCTTTGTGTCCGCAGCCTACCCCTATGAGCAGCTATCGTATAGACTTACTTTGTGTTGTGAGGGCTAGAAATCCCCCGGACATGGCGAACAGGACACTAGAAAATTATAAAGTTACATAAAGTTAGGTGCGTCGCAGAAGAAGAGGGCAAAGAAAGGGGAAACAGCCTTGAAGTACGATTTCAACCGCCCCTAAGCCTTCGATAACTCGAACTTCGAAAAAAACACAAAAACAAATTTTCTGTTGGTTTGTTTCATGAAAACCTTCGATAACTCGAGCATACCCCGTTAGGGACGGACGATTAGAAAAGTGAAGGGGGGGGGAGGTTTCAGTCGTGCAGGTTTTTTTTGTCTACACGACGTTTACCCCCTTTTTTTAATCGTTGTATGCATTTTTCTGTCTGGTTTATGGGCTGCATGCTTTTTTTTCCAGGCTTTTCATCGTGTATGATTTTTTTCCTTACCCCCCCTTTCACTTTTCTATTGTTCCGTCCCTTAGTAAAGACGTCTTTGTGTCCCTAAGTCGAGTGTTAATTCTAGACTAAAGTAAACAAAAATTATTTTTAGTTAAAAACTGGAACCTCCTAGGAAAAGGCGAAACGAATTTAAGACATCCTCACTAATACATACTCGTCGATTTTTTCTTTTATTTTCAACCTGCCTAGTACAGCATGTAAAGATATAATGCTCTTTATAGCATTCTTTGGTAACATTATTTAATTGTTGACACTTTTATCGCTTCCGGCGAAGTAATTGGTTTCAGTTTCCGTCGATAGCTCCATCAGGGCTTTACATTAGCAACAAGCCCCCTGTGTTAACATTCTTTGCGGTCACCCTCCTACAGTCTCCTTACGACGCTCAACAAGCGTAATCTGCACACACCGTGGCCTTGAATTGTTTTCGTCACGAGAACGATTGAACTTTGCTACTGAGCCTTCAGATTCTCAAAACAAGAACAGACCCCAGTACTGCGGCAAAGGTGTCTATCATTATGCATGAAATGAATTGGCAGGTACTATTGACTGATTTTTTTTTCTGTATCTTGGCAATATTATAATTGGCAAGAGCGTCCGTTATAATTTGTCTTTGCGCAGTGAAAGTCAAACCTAGCGAGATTTAAAAAAAATATTTTTATTGAAATTTAGAAATAAAACATCTGTAGCAATCATCTTTAATTTTACCTTGAAAGTATCTTGACCATTTTGGCGCCAACCCTGTCGATAGCCCAGCCCATGACGAACATCATGATGGCGTTAACAAAGCAGGCGATGGTAAGCGCGAGATTGAGGCGATCATCTTGCGCCCCGCAGCCACGGAGCTCATCATTATCAGAGGGAACCAATCGAGTGACATTCTCAGGACACAGATGGAAGAAAACCCTCTCCCCCTTGAGAACAAACACCAAGGAGGACCATCCCAGCAGAGGCGAGGCGAACAGGGACATTTCCACCACCGACACCACGAATAGCACCCAGAGGCGGAAAGATGAAAGTTGAGTGTTACCTGTGTTGGTCATTGCTATGTTGGTTGTAAGACCGCCTGAGTAACTCTTATCTGATTAAACGTACTTCCTTGAAAGGCCCTAGTTCTATGTTGTTTTAAAACTGTTTTAAACCTTTTACCCATTCCGTTGCATGTATTGACCGTTCCGTGCTGTGACTATAGAATAATGATTTTGTCGGGAAAAATAATTTTATATGGCTTGGTCAGCGCATGCGCGAGTGTTTTTTAATGACAAGTTGAAGCGCCAATGAAAGTCACATGATATGAGGCGATATGTTTGTAAATACCTGCTTGAATAAAAACAGCCCAAAAAACAGGTTTGAATTGGAACTCGTGACGAGGTGTTTCTTTGTGCCGTACAATGGCAGCGTGGTCAGCACGCCGTGTTCACGTGCCTATCGTGAGGCATGACGGGATATTGTTTACTGCATTCGCACTCGTGACTCTCGCCTGACTGGTCACATCGACACATTGAAATATCCACATAGGGGAGTCAGTGGAATTAATTTCAAAACAGTGCCCGCTTACAAAATTATTTCATATTTTATAACCTGTGTATGAGCTTTTACGCATCGTTTAAATTTCACTTTGCCATTCTGTTGCTCTATTTACGTAATGATTAGTCTAATTACTTGTTCACAGTTGTTTGGCTAGTGACTTGTTACCCTGGGTACCAGAGGCTCCGAGCTTCGCGGCGACAACGATTTGAGCGAAGCGCCGCGAAGCCCGGAGCCTCTGGTACCCAGGGTAGTGACTTGTAAGTGTGAAGGAGCTCTCTTCTACGCTTTGCCTGCCTTCGTGTCTGCCTGTGTTTGTTACTGAGTGTAGACCTGGGTCGAGTAACGCAATGCCCAAATATAGACCTGACTTAAAATAGAATTTAGTGTCATTAGAAAAAAATACCAAGATGGCGGCGTACAGAGGGAAAGAGAAAGTTGACCGTTCAAATCCTTTTTCGGACGAGATGGAGGACGACTTCGAACATGTAAATCTTAACAGTATTCAACAACAAATACGAATTGCACAGGAGCGAAGTTTGGATAGCACCAAAAGATCTTTAGCTTTAATCGATGATTCACACGATGTGGCGATAAAAACTGCTGAAGAATTGCAATACCAAGGGGAGCAACTCGATCGAACGGAGAAAAATCTGGATCACATTCATAACGATATGGCAGTTGCCAATAGAAATATAAAATCTATGAAAAGCATTTGGGGAACTATGACGAATTATTTCAAAAAAGCACCCAAGCAAACGGTTACAGAAAACGAAAATAAAAGCAGTCATGTTTCGCATATGCTGGGAAAAGAATCTTGCGAGTTCAGTACGAGTGACGCGGAGAGAGAAACTTACGGATACGGCAACAAACCTGCTCGGCCCCACGATACATCTAGCCTACAGAGGAGCGGATTAACCACAAGTAAGGATCCATACGAAAGACAACTGGACGCTAACTTGGACCTCATGGCACGGGGTTTGTCCCGGCTGAAGGAAGATGCGCTGTGTTTGGGAGGTGAAATAGAAAGACAGAATACACAACTCGACAGGATCACGGATAAAGCCGAAAGAGCTGATTTCAAAATCGACAAAGCTCGTAAAGACATCAAGAAAATGTTATAGATTCTTTGTATTATTATTATTGCCATAAGAAAAGATATTATTGTTGAAACCCTCGATAACACAAACCCCCAAGTGTCAAACAATTCGAGTTAACGAGAATTTAAAGTTCCCCAAGTAAACATTACCAAAAATAAGTCTCAGGGAATTTGTAGTCAGTTCGAATAAGGGGTAGTTCAAGTTATTTGAGTTCTACTGCAGGCTTTCTAGGAATCTTCAAATACTATGCTTTTTCCATAGGATTGCCCCCCCCCTCAGCCAATCCTGGGTATCGCCTGTACTGTACCTTCAATTTATAATCATGTTTAAGTGAAAACAATCTCGCAAAAAAGAACAATGAAGAAATGCCCAGATTCAGAGAACAGATGTGAATTTTTATTGATTCTTGTTTTTTTTTAGAGCTTTATGCACGATGCTCTTTGCTGCTCAAAAAGGTTTTGAGCTGGCATAGAGCAGTATGATATCACAACAATGCACTTTCTAAAATCTATTACAATTTTGGGACAGTAAAAAAAATATTGCTAGTTTTGATGTGTGATGTAATGCTACAATGCAATGAAGCCCAAGCAAACTGCAATAGGGATTTCCATGCAAAAATAAAAATCTTGTTACTTTGGAGGAATAAGCACATGCTTGTTGGTATGTCCTGCTTGATTCACCCTGCTAGACTGTTTTTGGAGTTTTTGCATTTCTGTGTTGCGTGAAAAAAAGTGGGAGAAGAAAAGATCCTCCTCACCTTTTCACATACCACAGGAATCCTGAAACTTCGTAAACAGTAATTTCTGAATTAACCCACTAGAGATCAGGCTATGCTTCACTCAATGATTGACATCTCCTTCTAGAGAGCTCAAGTAGGGACTTCGATTTCAAAGCCTTTCTCTGAACTGACCAAAATAAACCATATTTGGGGGGTGGGGGTACACACACTCCCCTGTTGTTCATTCACCTGTATATCATTGATAAATAGAAATAAAATCAAGACCTGAAGGGTTATATGGACAATAACGAGGAGAGATTTGTGAATTATCTCTACCTATATAAAACCAACAATAAAGCTTTCCATCCCAAATGTCAAACCAAGTGTTACCAAACCTAGTATAATATGGCCTGTAGCACACAATTTGTTAAAAAAACAAAAATTCAATTTGAAAAGTAAATCTGCATCAAGTCGGATGCCCTGAGACATGAACCCTTCCCAAACTTCCCCTCTCACAACTGCAAATACAAGCAACTCACTAGACACAAATATATTATGGAAAACAAAACAAAAATATTACACTTTGTACATTATTTTGACTAATAAATTCATGACAAGTGTCATTCAATAATAGAAATAGCATTATATAAATTGTATCATTTTTCTTTATGTACAAAAGTCAATTAAAAACTACCAACTTATCTGTAGAAACTCTTTTTTTTAGGTTTTGGATTTCCTAGTTCTTAGGGTGAAAAAATATACAATTGAACAATTTCATTATAAAAATACTTTAAAAATCATACAAAAGCGTACTGATTTTCTACCGCTCTGGATGGCTGTTGATTTATAGAATCTATTGTCACCCTGACAGATCCACCCTGTATTGCTGCAGGACGGGTGATACGACTAACTTGGACACTATGCGCACGACGAAGGCCCTCGCCTTGATTGGTTCTGTGGTGATTGGGCAGAGTCTGTGTTGAGTTGAGGCCATTGCTGACTACAAAGTTTGTGAGCATCACATCTGAAGGCCCTCCACTTTCAAGAGGTATAGGATTTGCTCTGAAATGTTCTAACATCTCAAAAATACTGGGGAACCAAAGGTGCTGTACACGGCACTGGCCTTCATTGTTGAGTGACAAACGCAGATGCTGTGAATAGAAAGAATAAATGAGAACAACAATTGAAACATTTTGAGCTAACAATATGTCCCAGGTGCCTATTCTATTTTTTGTATCTTGGCCCATTACAAGACTGTTGGACTCACTTAAATTCCACCTACCTACATTTAAGCAAGATTTAATTAAATAAGTGGTACTTACAAAACATACATACAACTAGAAATGTCATGGTACAAACAAATTCCATGTGGTTAATGGCTAGTGAGATTTTTCATCTTTCTCAATAGTAATGTTGATCTTGTAGATATAGGCTTCTAAATCCACTAAAACAAGCACAAAATATTCATGGCACTGAAATAGAACCTGGTCAATATGCCTACAGGGAAACATGTTATTATGAAGTTTAGCATCTGTTATACCAAAACGTTTCCCACCTTTGCTCTCCCTTGGTAGTTGAATGTCAGTACGTATTCCCCCCTGCGAGTCTCACTCTGTCTGATTAGAAAGATCCCATGCCACTGTTGGCTCCCTTGAGACACAAGTTGTGAAGCCTCAATCCTGGATAGGGTGCCATGGAACCAGGGATAGTGAGCTAGAGGGTGGTCACTTCCAGATGCTGTCACCCACACAGGACTCTCTGGATGGGAAGGACATAAAATGTTTTCAAATAACTGTAGACTCTGGTTTGATTCACTGGAAGATTTGATCTGCTTGATTAGAGAATTACAAATACTATGATCCTGTTTTCCATTTTCAAGCATAGTATTCTAGAAAAGAAATGGAAGATCACTGAAGGGGTCAAAGCTGAAGACAAAGCTTTACCTTCTTCTTGCCCCTCACTGCTTGTGGTTGCTCTATGTGTTGTTGAGGGTGAAGACATGCCACGGGTTACAGGCGGCGCATCTGTACTTGTTGGTGATCTTGGTGGAAGCTCAGGTGGTGGCCCCCTGGCTATTGGGTCAACTAAGACAGCACATGTCATCCATTATTATTGTGGGTCAACTAATAAGACACACACATACTGTACAACAAAAGACGAGCTTTGAGAACTCAAGATATATCACTAAAAAGAAATGCCTTTAGGAATAACACTAGCTACTGTATAATCTTTTTATTACACCAGACAATCCATGTGACAAAAACACCTAACTTGGGTTACGAAGACAATGTCCAAACACAATCTTAGAGGGAGCTAATCTCTGAAAATCAAATTAAGGGTAGAAGCAACAACCCTATCAGTGATCTTGTCAACAAACAATAATTTCAAGGGATGTCCAAACTCAAGCTGAAAACAAAAACGCTTATGACCATAGTGCAATTACAATCAATAGTCCTTGAAGTCAGACAGTTCTCAACTGAGCCTATTCAATCCAATCATCACTTAAAAGATATATCTGATACATACGAGCAGCTGGTCTATTATGATGCTTGATAGATCCAGATCCTGAGCCAGACCCTGAGCTAGACAGGCCATTTCTTCTTGGTGGACTACTGCTACCTACAAAATGAACCAATTATTTAAATGGCATAGCAAATAAAAAAAAATACTTTAGAATAGGGAAACTGTACAACAAACCAAATATTATAACTTCACTGTTCCAAGGAACATGCATGGTATCATTCCAATCGATTTAGAGAAAAGGAGAAAAAAAAAGCCCACACTCTCTATTGCCTCCATAGATAAATCCTTTACATGCATCTTGACAATCTACAGTAAAAAATGACATGTCGTATCAGCTATGATTCTCTATCTAGGCAGCCAATTTCGATTAACTTAATTGTGAATCCAGTGTTACTATTGTCATAACTCTGATCTTACGAGGACCATTTTAATGATTTTGAACAATCAAAAATAATGTTAAAAACATTCAAATGTCGAACCTGAGTTTGAACCATCAAAGCGTACACGTAATGACTGACTTGTTCTTTTAGGTGACCCAAGAGTAAGGGGTACATGGGTGTCCTCTCTATGCATAGGTGCAAAAGAAGGACTGGAGCTTGGACTGCTGCTGATGGAGCTAGTGACAAAAAGCGGAAAAAAATGATTAAAAATTAGGGTTTCAATCCTAGGGTTATTCAATAAAGTTGTGAAATAATAGTCGAGAAAAACTAATGCCACTTTGTCATGGCCCAGGAGAACTTTATAAATAACCATTAACAATTAAAGTTTGATTCATGCTAAACTTGATTGAAAGTATATCAAATCGTGGGTTGAATTTGCTGATGGCAGTGGATGCTTTGTGTGGCTCATTATTGTGTAAGAGTGTAAAACCGTCCTTGCTAGGCCTTTTTTAATGTTCTAATTGAAGCTGATGCTTGCCTTTGTTGTGGGTTGGTCTGGTCTTGCTCCATGCATTGGTAAATCTCACTCAGCCAGCTATGCATCTCTTCTTCACTATTAGCAGCCATCATGTATTCTTTTTTGTTAACAGCCTAAAAATATCAATAAAATTAATTCAGTTACAGTGGATATTAGCATCAGTAATAAGGGGGAGGAAATAAATAGCAAGCAAAAATGAATAAAAAAAATCACATTTTAAACAATTATAACATCCCCACTTTTTAATATCAACTATAAAAATCAGAATTATAACAATACTACAATTTGTATCTATATCCAAAAAATGTAATTCAAATTTCCAAAAAAGTAGTAGGTTGTTATTGTGTTCCAAGTATGATATCTACAATGTGTGCTTTGCGCGAATTTCTTTTGAGTTATCTTAAAGATGGAATCCCAGTTTCAAATAACTTTTGATGAATAAAACTCAATTATTTTATGAGTGCAGAGTCGAAAACCTTTTTTATTTGGTTAAAACCTCACCTTTTTGTATGACACCCTACTAGTTTCAAAACTCACGCTTTTTTCACTCTTGATAAAACCCCTCTCATAAAACCTAATTATCACTAATTACCATAAGTAAACACTTTGGCAAAAAAAGTTATTTGAACTGGGATTTGATCTCTAAATAAAGGGTCAATCTTGCTTGCATGTGATCATTTAAACAAAAGTATGGCCTACCTTGATAACAAAAACATTGTCTCCCATTGGCATTTCCAGATCTGTGGCTGGCCGTGCTTCATGGATCAGAAAACAAAATATCCCTGTCTTGGGCTTAACAGACTGAAATATACAACAAATAATAAACATGATGTTTGGAAATGAAAGTTTTGCAAAGGGGAGATTGCAGGACTGTTTTCGTTTAGGTATCTCTTTCCTAGATCACATTGTATTTGACATAAGTTGAATTTTATTTGAGCAGACAATTTTATTTACTGTATCTATCCATTCAAAGAGGGTTACATGGGTGGAGAGGGAGGTCTAACCCTATCCCATCCCCTCCCCCCCCCCCACACACCTTTCTACAACCTAGGAAAGTACAAAAAAAATTACAAAATTCTTAACACCTGTGAAATGGCTGGTAGGTGAATGTGTGAGAACAGGGGTGATCAAGGGTATTAAGTGCCAAGATGTGGCATCTAATCTTCAAGGCTAATAGTTTAAGTTATAGAACATGCTTTTAGTGTAGGAGAAACGTTGGTCAGTAGTTACTGTAATCAGACCTTTGTACAATACAGAACAACAAACTGTCGTTCAACCAATTCTGGATCTCTGTCTAGTGATATTACTCGTACATATCTCTATAAAAACCTTATCAAAATCTTTCGGAATCGTATTTAGATTACATTACAGTACGGAATATTAAAGCGTCTATTCTGAGACTGAAATATAAACAGAATACCATTTTCATGACATCAATTTTAAACTGACAATTATAGAATGTTAGTCTCTTGATCTTTTGATATAAGTGTGCTTTCACTTTCTCACGAAAGTTATCCGGCATTTGCTGTCTGCAGGAAGTTCAAGAGATAAACTTGAGATATGGAGTCACGACAGCACAACTAGCTTAATACTAGAACAGGTATACAATGGATAGTTCCGGTCCTTTTTAGAGAAAATGAAATGTGACGTACCTTAGGCGGAGTGTAAAACTCCAACATGAAGCCCCCTGGTGCTTTCAGAAGGACAACTCGACATTTTTGCCAGAAAAAATCTTCGGTATCTACACTACGATCGAGATTCATCAGAAAGTTCATGACGCTTTCTTTCTTGATAGATGTAAAAAGTTTGGGTTCGGCTGTTATCGGCTGTTCCTCGCTTATATCTCCAAATGATGGCTTTCTCTGCTCAGGGGTTCTTGGCCCGATCGACTCCTCGTTAAGAGACCGTTTGAATAAATCTTTTACATCTTTTAATCTTTTCATAAAACTGGACTCGTGGGTTTTCTTGTCGGCCTGTTTGCAGGAGTGCGTGAGATGAATGCTTGATCCCCAGTCATCAGGCCCGAACACATCAGTTGGAGACTCAGGATCGCCGAAATCAACCAAAACATCTTGGTGTAAATCCTTATCAAATGCCTCCAGGAAATATTCTACAAAGCGCTTAGAGAACGTCGATGAGGCCCCTGAGACGTCGTACACTGGGTTATCTGTGACAAATCGAAGGAATTCATGAGCAAAGTTTTGCGCTGCTTTCTCGGCACGATCCCTACAAAATTCTTCCCATCTTCCGCTTGGGAAAGTTGATCCAATTTCGCCATTGTAGCAAGCCATAAGCCTCAAAGCCCTCCTCTCATTTTCTGTTCAGATAGGACCACTTTCTGGCTGCCATCAGAGTTCGAATATGCAGAAATATAAATAAAGCGGCCACAATTTTCTTGAAATGCTTCTCTAGACAGAAACAAATCCTCAGTACATATCAGCGGAGGGCAATCATATTAGATGCGCATTGATGTGTTGCGCATGTACAAATCGCTTGCTCGAGCGGGACTTCCGGTTTCTCCCGGTTTTATCGTATCAGATCTGCGTCCTGGCCTAAGATAGATTGGGTTGGGTTTTTTATCTTTGTTCCCGATAGTTACGTGGTTAAGATATTATTTCCGGGGCTCCAATCTATTGCACTATTGTTTTATAGTAGACAGAAATAGTGGGTTTAGTCGTTCCCTTTCCGCACGAACAGTCTCTATCCTGAACAGGGTTCCGATTTTGTTTTTACTTGAATTCAAGTATGATGTCGTGAAGCAATTTTGTAACGGGAAAGTTGGCTTATAGAGGATGGTATTTTGTGAAGGGGATAATTGGCTCACAAAATGTTTTAGAAGGGGATAATTGACTCTGGAGGCCGGGGTGGATAGTTGACTAATAGGGGGTGGGGGTGGAAGTATTTTGCTAAGGGATAGTTGACTCAGGAGGTATCTTGTTAAGGTATAGTTGACTCAGGGAGGGTGGGGGTAGAGTTGTTTTGTTAAGGTATAGTTGACTCATAGGGGGTGGAGGTATCTTGTTAATGTATAGTTGACTTATCGAGGGTGGGGGTAGAGGTATTTTGTTAAGGGAAAGTTGACTCATAGGGGGTGGGGGTGGAGGTATTGTGTCAAAGGATAGGTGACTAAGCGCAAGCGCAGCGCACGTAATTTTCCGATTCTCACTAGAACGCAAGCGCAAGAGAACGCAACTGCTTGATTTTCTTGCGCTTCCGTTTGCGCCCTAGTGAGAACCAACCTTTAGATATTGTGTTGGAGGATAGTTGGAGTTGGAGGATGGTATTTTTAAAGGGCAAATTCGCTCATAAAATGTTGGGATAGTTGGCTCAATAGAGAAGGTTGTGAGGAAGGGACAAGCGTGCAGTTTACAAACGCAAAGGAATTTATTTTCAAACCATTCGTCACTGTACATGAATATTTCCGCGAATAAAATTCGATAAATAGATTTATTTACAATACTCCAATGTACCATTAGCTTTAGCATTATAATTCACTCAATTTTGCATTCAATAAACACTTATGCGCATGAATACTCCTTATAACTCTATGACCATGACATTCGTTATGTGATATTAATGGTGAAACATTTGCATGTTAAGAAATAGCTTAGGAACTGTTACTAATACCTTGGTCAACACTAGAAAAATTGAAAACGGTTCAAAACATAGTTTTGCACCGAGCAGCAAGCCTGTCATCAAATTGTCTATATGTTTAGCATGTGCTACTGTCTTGCCTGTCCGAAAAGAAAATATATGTGATAGAAGTATCTACTAGAAATAATATTCAATTGGATCGCAGAGCGAGTAAGAACATGTTTTGGGTTTTAATTCTCTAGGTTTATTTTTCCCGTAATTGAGACACTGTAAAGGGTTTCTAAATTTTGACCGAAAACAATTGGAATTTAAAACAATAGTCGGCACAAACTGCGAGATCTCAAGCAAAAGCTTTCTGGGCAAGGCTTAGAGAAATAAAAAAAAAAACATTTCAAACCAATCCCTAAAGCCGTAATTTTACTTACATCACGTATTGTATACGGTTTAATAAAGAATGTGTTACAAGTTGACACAAGTTCTACATCACTTGGGTAGAAGAGTTACACGGTAAAAACACGACTGTCACGATAAACAAGTCGACTTTGATCGGCTCACAGACGAAAGGACGCAAGCGGACAAGTCTCACAGGCACCACACGGCTACTGAACGGAGCACATTCGCTTGACATCGTTCTCGAAATCCTCGTCGTCACTGACATTGTCGGGCGTCCTATCGCGGACGCTGGGGAGGAAGGCCTTCTCATTCAAGTCGTCTTGCTGATAGAATAGCAGGTAGGGCGAGTCCACGTGCATCTTGTTGACGTCACATTCCTACGAAACAATCAGTAGTGGGCAAGATGTACGATAATACGTATAGTCTGTCTGTCTGTCTGTCTGTCTGTCTGTCTGTCTGTCTGTCTGTCTGTCTGTCTGTCTGTCTGTCTGGGTCAACTCTGCGATGTAAGCCCTTGTAATACCTTGCAGCTACTATCATTGTAGCAGTACCACTTGCCGTTCGGGTTGTGTGAGTACGAGATGTAGTGCCCTCCACCAAGGACTCCAGAATGACACTAGAAAAAAGGAAAATTCGGTGAATCACATACGACCAGCGCCCATCAAGCTAAGCATATTTGTACGAGCATGCAGGGTCGCGAAGCCTATCAACAGGAATGCATGTGAAATGTATTGCAAGAGGCATTGTTTACTCACCGACATAGCGTAGAGTCGATAAACAGGAGTCTTGAACGACATGGAAGATGCCCTGTACCGTATATTCTCCTGAGATGGATCATCACAACATCCATTAGCATGACACGGGCCATCACGGCAATCGATACCAGGGCACGCGCTATCAGGACTTGCGCCGTCACGAAACGGGACATCACGACACGAACCATCACGACAGGCGACATCATGACTTGCGCCATCACGAAACGGGGCATCACGACACGAGCCATCACGACATGGCGACGGCGTACTATGGTCCCTAGCAACCTTGCTACCGCTGACTTCTGGATGTACTTTAGCAGAGTTAAGGCTGGATATGGAAGAATTGCGTGAGTTGTTCTTGGTATTGAGTTCGACTTGACTCGTGGTTGCACCCGAACAGTCCATATCTCGACTGCTACAAGACGCACAGCCATTTGTGTTCTCAACGGAAGTAGCAGACATTGAGTTGCACAAACCGGAAGTAACAGGCCCGGAAGTAGGTAATCCAGAAGTAACAAGACCGAATGGTGAATTGAAATCGTTGCTATCCGCACAGTTCGACGCGGCCTTTTCAGCCTCCACATCTTCCTCCTTTTCCTCTTTGACCGAGCTGCGCACGGTTACCGTGGTTACGGTCGTGTTCTCACGCCTGACGGTCAAGTGGCTACCGGGTGGCCTGGGTACTAGGAATGCAGAGGGGTCAAAGCCCGCCATGGGGTAGTTGACAATCTTGTTTGACTTGACCCAGTGACCATTCACGTACTGAAAGCGCTTCAAATGGATCACCTGAATAAAGAGTGAACTTCTTTCGATGGAATGCTTTTGCCGAGCGTAAACGACCTGTGCTACAAGAGACATGGATGCCCTGACTGATACCGAAGAAAAAATGATTTTTTTTACTAAAATATGTAAATGTGCAATGACACCAGAGCCTCATAATATGGGGGGGGGGGCACATCCATAATATAACACAGAAACAACGAATTAATCCTTGCAAACAATATCGCCGCGGATCGTACCAGAATGGGAGGAAGACTCCAAATCTCAAGCTTCTTCACCGCTAACCGATGCTTCTTGCACTTGTTGCAGTACCTGACAAGAAACGCGACAAAAAAGATTGAAGTTGCGTTTACCTATGGATGTCACAGCAAGATTATACATCGAGAACGGGGTTAAAAGGATGACAAACTCAACGGCGTCAATATGCACTCTATAACAAAGGAGTCCAGCAAAGCATTATTCAAGTGAGTAGCTGTTAAACTGTTCTATATACAAACTCGTAAACGCGTGGATATTTCTGCGATAAGCATTTTTTTGCAATAAATTTCACAACCAATTTTTAATGCAACATTTTTTTAATGCGTGATTCTATATTGGATCTCAATCTTACATATCTAATCTTACATATCACATCTATAGCAATGGAAGAGCGGCATAATGAAAGATTTGACCCTTGACCTTAGTACTGGACTCTTGACCTTTATATTGGACCCTCACCCCCTCGAGCCGAGTTTCTTACCAGAGTTCCTCATCGCCGAGCTCCTCCTCGTTGGTGAACGCCCGCAGGCACTCGTACAAGTCGATAGGCTCCGTCTGAAGCCTGCGGCTCCGCTCCACGCTCTCATGCTCCTCGCAGTTCTTCTCCAGGGACGACTGGTAGCGGAGGTGTAGCGTGGTCGGGTCCCACTCGATCGCTATGTACGACGAGCTGTTACCGAACTCTTGATCCGAACATTTGATAAGGCAACCACGGCAAAACCGGAACCATGAACACCAAGCACACGTGACTCCATCCTTCTGCACTACGCGCAGCTCGAACGGGTAATCACCGGTGTTCCTACAACACACAGAGTTAATTTGCTGTGTTGCGAAAGCACAGAAAGACCACAAAAAGTTTACGGATGATCGATCCAACGATCCAACGATCTGACGATCCGACGATCGAGTGACACAGAAGTCCCTCCAATAACTCGTAAATGCTTTGCAAGCATTCACGAGTTAAAAAGGACAAAACCTTCTTGCATTCTCGTTACTTATATACAGTATGTAAAGGAAGCATGAAGACATGACGAGGCCACGCCAAAACCTACCCATCCTTGGCGTTCTTGTCTCCGGGAGCAGGCGCGCTAAGAAGTCGGGAAACCTGTTTCCACACGGTCTGGTACAGCTCGCAATGCTTTGTGCGGGACGTGCACGGGACAACCACAGGGACCCCGAATAAACTTGGTCTGTTCTTCTGGGGTGACAGGAAGTATGCATCCGAACGATTCTGTAATAAAAATGTGGCTTGATCACGTATATTATAGATACTATATTCTTGAGAGCACTGGAACGCCGGGTTTTCTTTTGTCAGCCATCGGGATTATATTGATATTCACGCCGCAAAAAACTTCACGAAAACCGCTACTGAACGTGAATCTTTCTGTGAATTGCCACAGCACTAGGCCTGAATACTTTTTATGAATCAGCAATAAAACACGAGGCCTGATAACTTACTAAAAATATAAGGCCCTGATAACTTACTAAAAACACGAGGCCTGATAACTAACTAAAAATACGAGGCCTGATAACTTACGAAAAAATACGAGGCCTGGTAACTTACTAAAAATACGGGGCCTGATAACTTACTTAAAAATACGAGGCCTGATAACTTACTAAAAATACGAGACCTGATAACTTACTTAAAAATACGAGGCCTGATAACTTAAAACACGAGGCCTGATAGCTTACCATCTTTCTACGAATCTCCAATAAAATACGAGGCCTGATAACTAACCATCTTTCTATGAATGCGCCAATAAAATACGAGGCCTGATAACTTACCATCTTTCTATGAATCGCCAATAGGCCGGATAACTTACCATCTCTCTATGAATCGCCAATAAAACACGAGGCATGATAGCTTACCATCTCTCTATGAATCGCCAATAAAATACGAGGCATGATAGCTTACCATCTCTCTATGAATCGCCAATAAAACACGAGACATGATAGCTTACCATCTTTCTATGAATCGCCACTACGAATCCCTTAAAGCAGTATCCCAAGTAAGGTGAAGGTCCCGATGACGGTGTCTCCACACCATCGCCGCCAGTCCCCACACGTCGGTTGTGAATCGTGGGAGACTGGTCATTGTTCATAGAAATCCCAGAGTCTGAGGCCGAGCACCCCTGGGACGAAAGCTCTGATGAGGAAGACGACGAAGACTCCCGTAAGTCGCCATTCGTTGAATTTACCGTTATCTTAGGACTGACATTTTTTCTGGGTTTAGGGCTCAGCCTCTTGAGCAAGCTAGGACTATTCCGTCGCTTTTTCTTGGAATCTTCCGAGAACCAGTTCTCCTCCACACGCAGCACATTCTCGCTGCTCCCTCTATTCGAGTTCTTATCTGTATCGCCACTTTCGATGGTTCCTCTACTAGAGTTTTTATCTGAATCAGTAAATCTCGTGCTTCCAGCTGGACCAATTTCTCCGGTACCTGAAGGTGTATCGTCGGGCTTCGCTGGGCCACGTTCACAAGGCTTATTGGCAGGGTCGGTTTGACCATGGTTACTACTAGGCTTATTGTCAAGCCTAGGGGGAGCGTTACTCTCGCATTTATTAGCATCCTCTTCAGACTCGGGTACAATAGTGGGTGTCTTCTTGAAGGAAGTGACGATCTGTTGTCGGGATGCCACTGATGGCGAGGAGGTCGGCGTGTCGTACACATTCTCGGGGACCTCGTAGGCATACAGGATACCACCTAAAGCTGAGCGGATCTTTTGAGAGTCTGTAGGTAGGCTCTGAAAAGAGAGATAAGGGATCATTATAGCGATGCAGTGAAACAGCTTTACGTATTCCAATCTCTCGGCACGTTGTCTTGAGTGCGAGTGTATGTGAAATCAAATAGCACTGTGTGGATAAAGAAGTACATGAAGTCGCCACTTGGCACGCCCCTTACCTTGACTGTGGCGCCGTACACCTCCACCAGCAGTAGCTGCGCCACGTTGATGACACACAGCTTGGCAAGCTCCTTGCGTACAGCCTTGTATTTATCGTCATTGTTCAGCAGAAGGCCGTACTTTACGGGTGTGGCGCCACTCAGGGGGACAACTGGCACAAGAAAACACAATACCTTAATATAAATGACGGTGTAAAACTCCGCGCATGAACACACACGAGTTCCATTATTATACAAGCTGAGGTTAATTTCATGCAAGAGTATTCTACCATGATCCGACTTACCAACGATTTCGATGAAGATGGAGTTATCCATTGGGAGAGGCAGTGAGAGGAAGGTAAAGGGGTCAAACCTGGCGCTCACATAGCCACACTCTACACAGCGGACTTGCGATTTGAGCTGGAACCAAAACAGCACTCGCTTATATACGCTGTGTGTGGTCAAACAAGAAGTCGCTCATCTTATAATCGGTAAACACTTACCTGACCCTGAAATAAATCTACGATAATGGACTGGTTCCGCTTGATATGGTTATCCCAGGCCTATGGAAGGAAGACCATGTCATCACATAATAGGATGCATAAAATCACTGCCAGGGCATCAGATCATTCCACTTATCACATCTTAGGCAGACTAGAGTCATGTACTGTACATGAAATCAGATCATTCCACTTATCATAGCCCTATAATATACAGTGCCCTATTTTATTAATGATTCACCGATTATATTACCTCTTGAGCAACAATCTCATCAAGCCGGCCATCACTGTCTTTGAGTTCCACATAAGGTTTGTCATGAACTCTGAAAACAGAAAAGGTTATATCGTGATAAAAAGTTTGTCCTGAGATCCAAAATGACTTACCTGGAAGTTAAGACGCAAGACATGTATGAATCCGTTGTAGAATTCAAATAGACTTAGCTGAACGCTGTGTTGTGAGATATGTTTCTGGGATCCAAATGAACTTACCTGAAGGTTGAGCCGTTAGACATATATGTTTGTCTGGCATCCAAATGGATGACTTACCTGTTAAGGTCCTCATGTAGACCATCTAGAAGAAATGACAGGAACTCCTGTAAAAATGACATGCGTTAAAGTTCGTAATAGTGAACAATGGAGTAAATGCTGACAGGGAAAGGAACAGCTTTTCAAAAAAAGCTGCACATATTAAGCAGAGAAAGACAAAGGTTGACTGTACCTGAGCATCATGTTGATGAAAGCCATTGAACCTTGGGGCGTACCTCCCTATCGTCCACTACAATCAACAGCAAGGTATTTTATAGTCAATGAGTAGTGCATTGGTAGCGTTGCACAAAGAGTTACTTCGTATACTCTGTATTATCTTATTCACTGTGCGTCAATGACATGATGCCAATTACTATGTTTTTTGGGCTGGGAAGTGACTTACTCTCAGCTTGAGAGGTGCTAGACTCCTCGAACTCCCACTCCAGAGATCTTCTACAAGGTCGCCATAGCGACGAGCTATATGGCCCTTCATGCCTAGAGGGTTAGTCCTAAACACACAGCAACATGTTAAACGATGGCGACGGGGAATATGCACAGAGTTAACAATGGCGACGGAGAATATGCACAGAATTAAGGTAATTCCCTTGAATTGCACTGCGCGCCCCTTCTGCGCATAGTGGCGCGCGCTGTTTGTTCGAATTTTCCGGTATTAAGTGCGCGCGCGCGCCACAGATGTACAAGAAAACCCAGCAAAAGGCGCGCGTTTTTTACTTAAAATCGCTTTGACAGAAAAACGAAGTCGGTTACCCCCATTTTTTATTTGCTCAAATAGTTAAATATATACGGAAAAATGATATACTGAAAGAAGAAAAAAAAAATTGGGTTGTAGAAGTTTTGTTATTTCCCTTAAAAGCCGTAAAAATACTTCAAAATGTCGCTTTTTTACCGTATGAATAGTGGCGAAAACAATGTCTTTTAGTGCGATCTCTTAAAATGTGATTTGTTTTGAACATTAGCTTCTACGGGTTATTGTTTAGGAGATCGGATTCTTGCAGCTTGACAAACAGAACTTAATTTTTTAAAGACTATAGGCACTCTTTTTGAAAACTAAGAGTTGGGATTTTTCCTTGCGCGATCAGTAAAAACGCGTCAACTCTACGCCCCTCTGTTGTGAAAACGAGGTCGGTACCCCCATTTTTTTATTACATTTTTTGAAAGCCCTTAACTTCCATATTGTTTATGCCAAGTTTTAAAAAATCTGGGTTGTAGAACTATTTCCAGGGAATTACCTGAACAACACACAGCAACATGTTAAACGATGGCGACGGAGAATATGCACAGAATTAACAATGGCAACATAGAATATTTATCTAGCAACATTAACACTGTTTCAATCGAAATTAAATTTCTTGTTCAAACAAAGGGTTGTGCAGTTGGAAAGGCATTGTTCTGTAGTGGCAGTGTCCTATAACACACAGGTATGCGCTTGAGTCCCTGTGCAGGAGAGAGTTGAGTCTTAATGCTTTTCCTTTCATAAAGCCCTGTTCCTATCCCTCAAATTAAATGGAGGGTGATTGGCTTCTTAACAGGGGCGTAGCCAGGGGGGTGGCCTAGGGGACCCGGGCCCCCCCTTTTAGCAGCCAAAAATACAGTAAATGTATGAGACATTTTTTAAAATACAGGAAAAAAGGCCTTGAAGGTCCCTTTTGGGCCCCCTCCTGTTAAAAATCCTGGCTACGCCACTGTTTAAATTCATTTATTTTATTCATCCAGCATACCTATTTAGCTCATAGTAGTGACACTTTGCAGTGAAGAACTGCGTGAGGGGCTGTGTGTTACTGAGGCACTGTAGTGCAGAGTTCATGAAGCAAGTATTACCCAGGTTGCTAAGGCCTGTAGCACCCTTCTCAGTAGGCTCTGCAAATAGCACACATGAGACAATTGATTAAGAACATTTGTCCTGACTAAGATTGGTAACATCACTGGTATTTATTCTGGTAGGTTTTGCAAAAAGCACAAACCAAACAAACTAGCTCCTATCCTAAAAGGAGTGTTTAAGGCTGTTTTAAGTTTCTGGTATAGGGAAAGGGAGGGTGAAACATGCTTCAAACCACCCTGATGAGGGTGGTAGTCTTGTGACTTGGAAATACCACCATGTTTTTTTTAATGTGTGCTACACAAACACTGACATGATGTGATGCTATACCAAGGGTAATGGTACTATGTTTCTACAATTTTTTTAAGCACAGGCATTTACAAAGCAATGATAATTGAACTTACCAAGGTTGAGTTTTTCCCTCAGACTTTTGCTGGAAGCTAGTGATGACATCTCCTCAGGCCAGCTCATGTCCCTGTTACGCACTAAGGGAAAAAAATGATAAGGACAATAAGGGAGTGTTCATTAAATATCCTGAAGGGGAGGGGGGGGGGGGGAAGGAAGATATTGACTCTATAGGACACCTTAACATTTCAGAGACCTTACTAAACACTAAGTTTCAGTTTTTTTCCGGAGCACCCCCTTTGGAAGGTTAAACATTTTCAAAACCCCTTTCCCAACGTCTTCCCTTCCCCTCAGGGTATCCAATCAACATTCACAAAGGTCATCATACCGCACAATCTAGACTGGAAAACACACACATTTGAGGTTACCTTCTATTAGACAAGCTAGACTGTTGAACACACACACATTAGAGGTTACCTTCTAATAGCCAAGCTAGACAGGAACACACACACTAGAGGTTACCTTCTAATAGACAAGCTAGACTGGAACACACACACACACTAGAGGTTACCTTCTATTAGACAAGCTAGACTGTTGAACACACACACACACACTAGAGGTTACCTTCTAATAGACAATCTAGACTGGAACACACACACACACTATAGGTTACCTTCTAATAGAAAAGCTAGACAGGAACACACACACACATTAGAGGTTACCTTCTATTAGACAAGCTAGAATGGAACACACACACATTAGGGGTTACCTTCTAATAGACAAGCTAGACTGGACCACACACACACTAGAGGTTACCTTCTAATAGACAAGCTAGACGGGAACACACACACATTAGAGGTTACCTTCTAATAGACAAGCTAGACAGGAACACACACACACTAGAGGTTACCTTCTAATAGACAAGCTAGACAGGAACACACACACACACTAGAGGTTACCTTCTAATAGACAAGCTAGACAGGAACACACGCACATTAGAGGTTACCTTCTAATAGACAAGCTAGACAGGAACACACACACACACTAGAGGTTACCTTCTAATAGAAAAGCTAGACTGGAACACACACACACACTAGAGGTTACCTTCTAATAGACAAGCTAGACAGGAACACACACACACACACTAGAGGTTACCTTCTAATAGACAAGCTAGACTGGAACACAGACACATTAGAGGTTACCTTCTAATAGACAAGCTAGACTGGAACACACACACACACACTAAAGGTTACCTTCTAATAGACAAGCTAGACTGGAACACACACACACACACACACACTAGAGGTTACCTTCTAATAGACAAGCTAGACTGGAACACACGCACACACTAGAGGTTACCTTCTAATAGAAAAGCTAGACTGGAACACATACACACACTAGAGGTTACCTTCTAATAGAAAAGCTAGACTGGAACACACACACACTAGAGGTTACCTTCTAATAGACAAGCTAGACTGGAACACACACACATTAGAGGTTACCTTCTAATAGTCAAGCTAGACTGGAACACACACACACTAGAGGTTACCTTCTAATAGACAAGCTAGACTGGAACACACACACACTAGAGGTTACCTTCTAATAGACAAGCTAGACTGGAACACACACACACTAGAGGTTACCTTCTAATAGACAAGCTAGACTTGAACACACACTAGAGGTTACCTTCTAATAGACAAGCTAGAGTGGAACACACACACTAGAGGGTACCTTCTAATAGAAGATTCATGTTGTCTGTTAAGTTGAGATCCCTCAGAGATGAGTTTTCCTCTTCTAGGAGGTGCAAGGTGTTCTGATAAATGGAAAATATGAAGTTATTATTCTGCATAGAATAACAGTGATGGGCTGCTTTCTTACATCATCATTCATGATCCAAAGTCTTAGATCCTCAGTGCGTATCCGCAGCCGGCCACTAATGTACTCCAGAACCTATAGGAAACAACAATCGTCATTATAATCTAAGAGCACATGAAGCAGGATGTGCATTTGATGAGATCTTTCATTTACAGTTTGAGGTATTCACAGGCAGTGCTTTCTTTTTTGGCATAAAAGGGAAAGCAAAAATTCTAGTACCTCTTTACTAAAAGTTGTTTTACAATATGCAACCAGTACAATACAAATAATTCCTGCATTTACCATCCTATTTCAGACACTTAGATAAAGTTGTATGGGTGATGATGTAACAAAAAAATTGGGGTTATGATGCATTGTTAACAGGAATATTCGATGAGTGTTTCAAATCATAAGATAAAGTATTAATTAAAATACTTTCAAAACTAAAGTCAAGGGCTAGAGTCTCTAACAGATCATTAGTACACCCACCTGCTGGAGGGTGTTGATGTAGCTGAAAGCCGCAAGATATGCCAGGTACTTCTTGGGAGGGGCATGGCTAGCTGTCATGGAGTTGGTGTTGAACCCAAAGCTGCTCAGGCCAAACCCCACCCCTGTCCAGGTAGTAATACCACCTCTTGTAGGTGGAGGGGAATGCCGGTAGATTTTCAAGTTTAATGGAAAGAGTTCAAGCTCTGGTGTAGAGTCACCATTTAATGGTACCACTACCTATAGTAAAACAATCATATGGTGGTATATTGTAATCATGCATATTTTTCTCACATTGAATAACTAACAGCAACAATAACAAGTGTTGAATCAGAGAAGCATAAATTTAGTATTTAGGTATTTTTCAGATTAGGATTCATTTTATTCTTCTATTACAGCTTCTCATTGTCTATATGTGTACAGTGTAAAAGCAAATAACATAATTTCTAGATTTATGTCTATTTTTTCATAAACTAATTTCCTCATGACTTACACTTGTTAAGACCTATTTCTATACTTACTGTATGTAATTGGTCTGAGGGCAGTCGGTACTCACCGTCCTGGGAAGGGCTGGACCCCCACCATACCAAGTCAACAATGCTCTCCAAACGGGTTCAGGCAGAATCTCAAAATCTCTGCCTCTCCCAAGAGGAACACTTCGCTTTAGCCTTCCTCCTTCTCCAGTTAGTATCATCACCTAGAAAATAAGTTATTACAGTACAGGTCTAGAGTAACATAACCTCCACTCGGGAGTACTCGAGACTCATGCATATTCTACTCGAAAAGATCGACTCGCTGAATATTCATAAGCTTGAGCGTGTTTGCGAGTGATAAATTTCGTTGTTCTCTATATAATCTATACGGTACTTGAAAGAACCCCAAAGTAGCTTGAATGCCACATGTACCTTCCTAGTTTCAGGTTCAATGAGGGATGTGTTATCAATTTGTCCTGGCCCAGGCTCCACCTCAGGAGTACAGTGACCATTCATGCTCTCATTCTTGGTCACTGCTGTGTTGGGGTAGGAGGGATGTGACTCCCTGCGCAGTATTGTTCTCGTCCGTAACGATTCTGAGCTCCATGTTGGGGTATTGTTTGCTGTCTGATTGGGCTTGCTAGGAATTGTGCCATTTTTCTTCACGGATCCTGTTGATGATCTTCGTGTTGGCTAAGGAAAAAAAGTGTTTTAGTATCAATTTGTGCTACTAACAGCACTAGAAGGTCTATACTGTACCAACCATAAGCTATATGTACATACTTACTGGTACACCTTTAGAAGGTCTATACTGTACCAACCATAAGCTACATGTACATACTTACTGGTACACCTTTAGAAGGTCTATACTGTACCAACCATAAGCTACATGTACATACTTACTGGTACACCTTTAGAAGGTCTATCTGTACCAACCATAAGCTACCTGTACATACTTACTGGTACACCTTTAGAAGGTCTATACTGTACCAACCATAAGCTACATGTACATACTTACTGGTACACCTTTAGAAGGTCTATACTGTACCAACCATAAGCTACATGTACATACTTACTGGTACACCTTTAGAAGGTCTATACTGTACCAACCATAAGCTACATGTACATACTTACTGGTACACCTTTAGAAGGTCTATACTGTACCAACCATAAGCTACATGTACATACTTACTGGTACACCTTTAGAAGGTCTATACTGTACCAACCATAAGCTACATGTACATACTTACTGGTACACCTTTAGAAGGTCTATACTGTACCAACCATAAGCTACATGTACATACTTACTGGTACACCTTTAGAAGGTCTATACTGTACCAACCATAAGCTACATGTACATACTTACTGGTACACCTTTAGAAGGTCTATACTGTACCAACCATAAGCTACATGTACATACTTACTGGTACACCTTTAGAAGGTCTATACTGTACCAACCATAAGCTACATGTACATACTTACTGGTACACCTTTAGAAGGTCTATACTGTACCAACCATAAGCTACATGTACATACTTACTGGTACACCTTTAGAAGGTCTATACTGTACCAACCATAAGCTACATGTACATACTTACTGGTACACCTTTAGAAGGTCTATACTGTACCAACCATAAGCTACACGTACATACTTACTGGTACACCTTTAGAAGGTCTATACTGTACCAACCATAAGCTACATGTATATACTTACTGGTACACCTTAAGCCATACATAATATTGCACATACCTGATAGTTAACAAATTCCTTCCACTTTCTCCACCATGACATAGATACCAGGTACCAAAGTGTTCCAGGTTTAAGACCCTGTTGGTTTTCACGCTCGAGCCAGCCCCTATCATGACAATGGTACATTTTAATACCTGGCTAGCACCTATCATGACCATGGTACATTTTAATACCTGGCCAGCCCCTATCATGACCATGGTACATACTAATACCTGGCCAGCACCTATCATGACCATGGTACATTTTAATACCTGGCCAGCCCCTATCATGACCATGGTACATTCTAATACCTGGCCAGCCCCTATCATGACAATGGTACATTTTCATACCTGGCCAGCCCCTATCATGACAATGGTACATTTAAATACCTGGCCAGCCCCTATCATGACCATGGTACATTTTAATACCTGGCCCCTATCATGACCATGGTACATTTTAATACCTGGCCCCTATCATGACCATGGTACATTTTCATACCTGGCCAGTCCCTATCATGGCCATGGTACATTTTCATACCTGGCCAGCCCCTATCATGACCATGGTACATACTAATACCTGGCCAGCACCTATCATGACCATGGTACATTTTAATACCTGGCCAGCCCCTATCATGACCATGGTACATTCTAATACCTGGCCAGCCCCTATCATGACAATGGTACATTTTCATACCTGGCCAGCCCCTATCATGACAATGGTACATTTTAATACCTGGCCAGCCCCTATCATGACCATGGTACATTTTAATACCTGGCCCCTATCATGACCATGGTACATTTTAATACCTGGCCCCTATCATGACCATGGTACATTTTCATACCTGGCCAGTCCCTATCATGGCCATGGTACATTTTCATACCTGGCCAGCCCCTATCATGACCATGGTACATTTTAATACCAGGCCTGCCCTTATCATGACAATGGTAGTAAAATACATGGCATAAGTACACTTGGCAAGAGGCAGTTAACAGTGACTAGAAGTAAACTCTTATTGTTTCAGCAAGAAATGCATGAAAAGTATTGAATCCTGACCTGATAACTTGTAATTCAACTTCTCTTGTGAGTGGCCTCAGTCCTAACACAATATGGCAGACCTGTGAATGAGAAATTCAGCTTGTTACAAATGGTCTCCAGTTTCCCTCCCTTGTCTCTAGAGTTTCCAAATAGGCTGAAAAAGGAATAAACTCTATGTAATACCCAAATGAGGATAATTGACTAGTAGAATGTACAAACCTGGACTAAGAGCTTAGGAAAGAGCAGTGAAAAGCGGTGGAGGTTGGACCACACTTGAAATTCTTCCAGATTCACCTTGCCATCCTGTTAGGACAAATATCAAAAGGTGAAAAAGTATACATGGCTTTTATTATAAAACATTGCTTAAATGGAAAACAGCTTTACTGTACCTTGGGTTTTTCACAGTTGGATAAAATTTCCTCAGCCATAAGGATAGAGTCACAGTACTCGTCTGTTTCCTGGGGATATCACAGATATTAGGTACATACAGTAATGCGTATTAACTGTACCACTAAACTAAATGGGTGGTACAATTTATGTGTATGCGAGTGGCTTTGCCCATGTTTGCCTTATTAACTGTAAGTGTCGATCATCAAGTTGTTAATTAATCAACACTTGCAAGTGGACGTCATATTACTTGAGGCCAAGTACCATATAAAGATCATCAGTATTTATTCTGATGATATAAGGTCTACAACATGTGATGCAAAGGAATAAAGCCAATTCTGGCATTTGGAATGAGGGGGAGATACCAAGTTAGGTACGCGAGATGTACTACTTTCGTGATTTTGCTTTACAGAATAAAGATTAACCTCAAGTTTGGAGATCTCACCTTTTCAGGAGAATTCTCTTTTCTAATCTGAAGGAGAATCTTGGACATAAGTTCCAGCTCATCTCTAGACAGAAAACCATCTTGGTCACAGTCAAAAACCCTGAAACAAACTGGACACACAGATCAGTTTTAACTTATGTACTGCCTACAGGCCCGTAGCCAGGATTTTGAGTGGGGTGGTTCGTTTTTCCATTTCAGCAGACCAAATTTCTGGTATACCCCTCTCCTCACCTTATTACATTAGGCAATCAATCTTGTATTGAAAATGTTATTAATAGGGTACTTCTTAACATATAGCGATTAGAATAATAAAGATAATTATAAAAAGATTTGTAAAGTCATTTTAAAGACATATTGATGTGCACGGTATATCTCCAGCCAAGCATTATATATTTTTGTTAACTCTGAGCGGACCTTCATGCCTGGTGGGAAACTTATTTCAATCAATAAACTATGAAGAATAATCGCCATGCTAAAGCTAGTTTCATGTAAAATTAAAGATTGTATAACATAACACAATGCTTCATTTCAAAAGGCTTACACTGTTGTCTCTCTGAGCTGGATCCACGACAGCAGGCTGAGATCCCACAAGCCATCTCCCTAAAGTCAATATGACCATCATTGTTCTCATCAAAGGCTTGGAATAAACCTGAAACAAATCACAACAGATACTTGCCAACAATCATGAAAGAAACCTCACATTTTATGTACTATTTAAAACACAAGAAGGAGTTGATCTTAAAGTGTTTTGAATGGCTTCAAAACGTCATTAATACTCAAAAGTTATTTTTGCCTAATCGAGATGCAGCTTCTATTGACCTTCTTTCTTTGTACATGGTACTGTAGGTTAAAAAACAATGCTTAAAAAATACAAAGATAAACCTTTTCATTAAAAAAGAATTCAAATTGATATTAAATTTAAATGTTGTGTAAAGCAAGCCTTTCTTCATCAAGCATTAACGGAACTCTGTTGAGTCGTTCCTAAAAGAGCATATCGACCAGCTAAAACTGCAGAAGAGAAAGCCACTTTATTTGAAAACTGTGTTCCTTTCTTGCAATTCTTGCAAAGAATGAATCAAGGTAAGAATATGTCTGAATAGAGGGGAAACAGATTGTGAATCCCTGTTTTGAAGTCAGTTTGCTAATATTAATTTGTTTATTAATTCATTCTTCCTTTCGACTTTTTATCTTAGACTTGACAGGGATTTCATTAGGCCCCAGTGGCCCACCGAGCGCCGGCTACTTTTAAAAAAAAATTTGACTTTTTATTCGAACTAAAAAGATAAAATAACTCCCTCAACGCCCTACTTATCGATCTCCACCGCCTACTCTGTAAGTTAATGAAAGCCCTGCTCAATGTTTTTTGTCTAGCTCTTGATTTTAGTTTTATTAAATATGCAAATTAGAATGAGGGTTTTGTATAAAACCTTCGTTAGTATTCTTTATATAAAATGCTCATCCTAATTTGCATCACCAGGAGAGCATGCTGGCAGACTATTGTTCTAGCCATTCACTCCGGTCTTTGAGAGACCGGAGGCTTGCTATTGGCTGAGACGTGTCACATGTATTGTACATCCATCAAAGCGTTGTATCAGTGCGAGAAAATGGCAGACAAATTTGTTGAGGAAGAGCTTGTCAAGCGTTTTGTTGGCCCAACAATATTTGTAAGGACCGGATCTTGGCCTAAAGTACGAGTAGTTGCAGTGCTTGAGGCAGCTTTTTTTTTAAGAATGATGGGTTGGCAATTATGACAGCATTGGTTTTGGAAAAAGTTTAATTTTGCAAACCCTTGTGCTTATTCCCGAAGCGAGAACAAAATCAAAAGCATTTGTGCTTGTTATCGTCCTGCTAGACAGCTACTTGAGGATAAATGCTGAGTGGGCTTGTTATCGTCCCGCTAGACAGCTACTTGAGGATAAATGCTGAGTGGGCTTGTTATCGTCCCGCTAGACAGCTACTTGAGGATAAATGCTGAGTGGGCTTAGGAGTGGTGCGGCTAGTTCAATGGTCTGCCAGCAGGCTTTTCCTTCTTCCCCTCCCCCAGTCCTCCCCCAGCCGCGTGCTCAATTTTTCTCCTCTCGCCACCTCTCCCCCCATCCCTCTCCCTTGAGCTGCTATGCAGACAAAACAAAATTCATACTATTGCCGTTTTTACAAAGGGGAACATCTCAAGTGAGTTAGAATAAAAACTTTTTAGCCTATTGTTTGTAGAAAGCTCACCTTTACAAGCACTACTTGGTATTGGGGGAGATGCCAGCATGGTGAATGTCTCCAAGTCAAACTTTCCACTTTTGGATGCTGACTTGAGAAACCAGTACTTCTTTTCCAGCTCAATGATATCGAGCTCTTGCACTAAAGACAGTCATGAAACTTTAAAGATGACTACATAACATAGTGTGAAACAATGGCTAGTGTCTGGTAGAAGGCTGGTGTTACTTTTGTGTGTGTGACAGTAGCTAGTGTCTGGTAGAAGGTTGGTGTTACTTACAGTGTGTGACAGTAGCTAGTGTCTGGTAGGAGGTTGGTGTTACTTACAATGTGTGACAGTAGCTAGTGTCTGGTAGAAGGTTGGTGTTACTTACAGTGTGTGACAGTAGCTAGTGTCTGGTAAAAGGTTGGTGTTACTTACAATGTGTGACAGTAACTAGTGTCTGGTAGAAGGTTGGTGTTACTTACAGTGTGTGACAGTAGCTAGTGTCTGGTAGAAGGTTGGTGTTACTTACAATGTGTGACAGTAACTAGTGTCTGGTAGAAGGTTGGTGTTACTTACAGTGAATGACAGTAGCTAGTGTCTGGTAGAAGGTTGGTGTTACTTACAGTGTGTGACAGTAGCTAGTGTCTGGTAGAAGGTTGGTGTTACTTACAATGTGTGACAGTAGCTAGTGTCTGGTAGAAGGTCGGTGTTACTTACAATGTGTGACAGTAGCTAGCATCTGGTAGAAGGTTGATGTTATTTAGTGTGTGTGACAGTAGCTAGTGTCTGGTAGAAGGTTGGTGTTACTTACAATGTGTGACAGTAGCTAGTGTCTGGTAGAAGGTTGGTGTTACTTACAATGTGTGACAGTAACTAGTGTCTTGTAGAAGGACAGTGTTACTTACAATGTGTGACAGTAGCTAGTGTCTGGTAGAAGGTCGGTGTTACTTACAATGTGTGACAGTAGCTAGTGTCTGGTAGAAGGTTGGTGTTACTTACAGTGTGTGACAGTAGCTAGCATCTGGTAGAAGGTTGCTGTTATTTAGTGTGTGTGACAGTAGCTAGTGTCTGGTAGAAGGTTGGTGTTACTTACAATGTGTGACAGTAGCTAGTGTCTGGTAGAAGGTTGGTGTTACTTACAATGTGTGACAGTAACTAGTGTCTGGTAGAAGGTCGGTGTTACTTACAATGTGTGACAGTAGCTAGTGTCTGGTAGAAGGTTGGTGTTACTTACAGTGTGTGACAGTAGCTAGTGTCTGGTAGAAGGTTGGTGTTACTTACAATGTGTGACAGTAACTAGTGTCTGGTAGAAGGTTGGTGTTACTTACAATGTGTGACAGTAGCTAGTGTCTGGTAGAAGGTCGGTGTTACTTACAATGTGTGACAGTAGCTAGTGTCTGGTAGAAGGTCGGTGTTACTTACAATGTGTGACAGTAGCTAGTGTCTGGTAGAAGGTCGGTGTTACTTACAATGTGTGACAGTAACTAGTGTCTGGTAGAAGGTTGGTGTTACTTACAATGTGTGACAGTAGCTAGTGTCTGGTAGAAGGTCGGTGTTACTTACAATGTGTGACAGTAGCTAGTGTCTGGTAGAAGGTCGGTGTTTCACTGTTGTCTGTTAACTGCAGACTGCAACCACTGCTAACGATCAGTAGCCATCTTGTCAGAGTTGTGACATCAGGGTGCTTCAATAGCCAATGGGAGAACTCATCAAATGTTAATCGGTCCACCTACAATCAAGACAAAAATGCTAACAACACTGAATACTGCACATTAGGAACTGATACAATGGAAAGAGTCCATTTCTTGGACAACTCATCAAGCATTGCTTTAAACATTAAAATAGGCAATGTTTAAACACTGCAAATTTTATAGCAAAATGTAATGAGTAAACACATTATCTCTTTTACTTTTTTAATTATTGACTAATCACTAAAATATGCTTCTAGTATCTTGTATTTATACCATACAATAAGAGTTGATGTTATTCTACTTTATCCTTAGTGTGGTCTAAATCAATAAAAAAGGGAGGTTGGTGTTTGATAGCATAATTTGCAGACAACATCTTGCAAATAAAACTTTTATATCAATCATAATCCTTTCAGAATAAACACTATTTACACTATTTAACAGCTTACGGTAGACCAATCTTTAACAATAGTTTATGAAGGTACTGAGCAATCTGCTAGAATGGTGCTTGTCATGATTAATAGGGATGCTAAAGTTAACCTATTATATGCTGTCTAAATTTGTAGTCAACAAAGTTGTGTCTGTTTTAATGAGATTTGATACCACAAATAAAATGAAAGAATAAAATATGGAGTTTGATTTTAGTGCTCACTCAAATTCAAAAACAAGCGTTTCTTATGTACACATAGTGTTGCTATTCATAATACAACAGCTGTGACCTGCTGGAGATCTTGTGGGTTTAATATAGACCCCCCTTAACCTATTGAAAACTTTTTCAGGATTTATCAGGTTCACTTGGAACGGTCAAACAATTTTTTTGTATAAGAATATTAAAACAAACAGGTTAAAGACCGAAACAGAAGAGATTAAGTCTAGGAATTATAGGAAATTTAAAGCACAATTTATTACATAATGGAAACAAATGGAGTACTTTCCATTTCATATTTTCATGTTTTCACTGAGTCACCTTTCATCAAGGCAATCTAGATAAAACCTCATATTCGTTCTGTAAATGGAGATTTTATGGACGACAGTGGTTAGAGTGATAACATCTGAAGAACATAAATTTGTGCAATTTTTAAACCCGGAAGAAACGTGCGAAATTTGTTTACAAAATTCAAACCCATTTCATAATAAACTTGAACTCTGAGTAGCGTTTGTTTTGATTCAGAGTTTGAACACCGAGTTAGTTTAATGTTTTAGATTGCTAGTTTATATCAAAAGCTTAGAGCATTAAATCATGTAAATGGCTGTTTTAATATTTTTGTTCTACCACTTACCTCAGAGAACACATCACTCACAACTTGTGGTATATTGCCCCCATCGCAAGCGAGAATAAGGCTTTCTATGCAGTCCTTTGTCACATATGTACCATCAGATGAATACACATTAAAGATAACTGCCAGAGAAATAAATAAAAGTTATTTTAAAAAGCTTTAGACATCGTAGATGTCGAACAAACTTCAGACGTTGAACGAAATATTCATGATTAATTCAGCTGCGTTTGATGTTTTGCTCACATTTTATTTTCTCTTCTCGTGTGCCTCGCGTTAACAACACCAAACCGCACAGGAGATCCCGAAATGTTACCCCTTTACCAGTTCCACCGATGGCTCCATAGATTTGCTAAAGAAAAAATATAACGGACTAATATTAGCGACTGTGGTTCTAGCTGCGTAGACGAAGACGTTCATTCAAGAGGTGATCAAACTGAAATGCACCTCGCAAACTTTGGATGGCACACCGTCTCCCAACACTTCTCGACTGAACATGTTCTGTGGCATTAATCCACTGACTCCAGAAGACCTCTTGAATGCTAGACGAAGTCTCTGCATCTCCTCCTCCGTAACTGCAAGTAAAAACCGGTTCAAAACAAAGATCAAACACGATGTTTTCTTGCAGTCCAGAAACCCTGAAGTTGTTTTGTACCTCGTTTTACCGCCTCTTCGTATGGAAGAAAGCATAATTTTGACTCCCTAAGACCCATACTGCTACCCTGTATATCTGACTACATGTAGATGAGTTTTCAAGGCATGTCTGAAATATTTCTCGGTGCTATTTCCACGGTTTTCGATGAAGTGTCCACCATTTAGCTCGAGGTCGCTTCCTCCTAACCTCCTTATTCCTTGTTGCTGGCGCGTGACGTTTACACCTCGATTCCATGTAGCCGTGGCTGGTATCGAGAGGCTGGGGAGAGGTGACTTTTTTGTAACGCAAGTATCACAAACATTCACACAAATATAAATGCTTATTGTCAAGAGAGCATAAGATATCTTATGCGTCTTGATGTTGCTCAGGTTTTTTTTTTTTTTTTTTTTTTTGCGATGCGATTATTGGCCCGTACGCAGAGGACGGAGAAAGGGATTGACAACTAAAAAAAATAGAATAACCAAGCCCCTAAGTACTTTTTTATGCGCTTTTTGTCGAGAGAGACCATAAACAAACAGGAGTTCTGACTCTGAAAATTCTCAGATCTGATGATTGTTTCAGGGTAAATAGATAAATAATAATAATAATAATAATAATAATAATAATAATAATAATAATAATAATAATAATAATAATAATAATAATAATAATAATAATAATAATAATAATAATAATAATAATAATAATAATAATAATAATAATAATAATAATAATAATAATAATAAAATGTGGTATGGTCACCCTCCCCCCTTCCCAATCCTCCCTCATACAACATGTGTAAACTCTTTGGCATCTTACTGTGCAGACTATTAGTCATTTTATCTCACAAAAAAGCGATAGAAAAGTCCACAAACACAAGCATTTAAACCGCAAACATTAAATACCTCATTCTGCTTAATTTTCGCGCGTACTTAAATTCTCGATTTCAATAAATTCGCGAACTTAAAGACTAGCAAAAAATGAAGTCCGCGAATCTCGCGAAATGTAATGGATATAGAAAAACTGAAGAGTTGAGATCACCTAGTAAGGACATGTAACAAAGCTATCGATATAATGGCTCCAGTCAGGAGCAAGAACACCTTTCCATTACCATGCACCGTAAAACTGACTTTTAAAAGGGACAACGTGTTGGTTTTGCTTCATTATATTGGTTCCTGTTTCAGTCGTTTTTTTTTTTTGAAAAACAAGAAAAGAAAGTCACTTGAACTTCAAATTCGCGAAATTAAATCCCCCGCAAACACATTTTTTCTTCGCGATCGCGGAATCAGAGACTAAAGAAAATGTGCGCGAAAATTAAGACGCGCGAAAATAAAGAATAATGAGGTAGGTAATACATATGGAAGGATTTGAAAGGAAAGAAGTTTTTAAACCTTTTAGCTGGGCTCACGCTCACCAAACCCCTCCCCTATGACACAAACTCCGTCTCCCTTCCCCCTCCCCCATGACCCACGTTCCTCCTCCCTTCCCCCTCCCCCATGACCAACGCCCCGCCTTCCTTCCCCCTCCCCCATGACCCACGTTCTGCCTCCCTTCCCCCTCCCCCATGACCCACGTTCCGCCTCCCTTCCCCCTCCCCTATGACACAAACTCCGCCTTCCTTCCCCCTCCCCCATGACCCACGTTCTGCCTCCCTTCCCCCTCCCCCATGACCCACGTTCCGCCTCCCTTCCCCCTCCCCCATGACCAACGCCCCGCCTTCCTTCCCCCTCCCCCATGACCCACGTTCTGCCTCCCTTCCCCCTCCCCCATGACCCACGTTCTGCCTCCCTTCCCCCTCCCCATGACCCACACTCTGCCCCCCTTCCCCCTCCCCCATGACCCACGTTCCGCCTCGCCCCTGGATGCTAAACAAGTTGAAAATGTTATATTACATGACAGGGCCATGGTGGACACAGAAAGACTAATTTGATAAACAGTTGTACCCGAAGCTCACTTCTTGTATCTTGCTGCTAAGACCGACCAGTGGCGTTTAAAACAGTTTGTACCATTGCATTGCAACTAAAACATATTTTACGCGAAATGAAGGTAGCAGTTATTGGAGCTGGATCTGCTTGTCTAGCAGCCATCAAGTCTTGCTTGGATGATGGTTTGAACCCGGAGTGTTTTGAGCAGTGTTAGCGGCATCGGAAGCAAATGGCTCGATACTCAGATAACCCTGACTCGCACAGTTCCGTCTACGACTCTACAGTGGTCAACACAAGCGAAGAGATGAATGCGTTTTCCGGCCCGATGCCAAAAGACTTGGCCCCTTTTATGACTCATAAAATGATGCTGACGTATTTTCGTTTGTATTCATCCGAGTTCGAGTTGGGCTGCGTTAACTTCAACATGTGGATCGTAGGCGTGAAACATACACAAGATCAATGGAATCACTGGTAAATGGGAGGCGCATTATAAGTGTACTGCTGACGAGCAAGCAGAGACTGTACAAGATTTATGATGCCGCGATGGTATGTACTGGTCCCCTATGGCAGTTGAGATGGTCCAGTTTTCCCGGACAAGACATCTTTACTGGAAAACAAATGCATAGCCACCGTACAAGAACTTTCAAGGATTTGAAGGAAAGACGGTTCTTGTTATCGGTTAGTGTTTTTTTTTTTTACTTCTTTCTTTCTTTTTTATTTTGTTTTATTTTTTTTGTTTATTAATCTCTTTTGCTATTTCTTTCAATCTTTCAGCGCTTATTTTCCTCCCTTTCCCTTCCTTTCATTTCTTTTTTAAATTTTACCGTTTTTCTCTCCATTTTTGTCTGTTAGCCATTCTTTGTTTATTGATATCGAAAATCTGTTCAATATAAATTCTATAAATTTCTACATAGGGTTATGTAATTCTGTTGGAGACATCGCTTGCGAACTGGGCCGCCCCGCAAGAATGTGTAGTTCCAGAAAATATCCATACCCCCCCCCCCCCTATTGAGGGGGCCGGAGGTATGACCCCCCACCCCTCTGGAATTTCCAACCCCCCAAAATAAATACAGTAACTGTTAAGGAAAAAGGGCATTTTAGCCCTCTCCCATCTGGAAATTCCTGGGTGTTTGATTCCCCCCCGGAATTTCCAATCCCCTCAATGGGGGGGGGGGGGGGGGAATAGATATTTTTCTGGAACTACACAATGTTGTACTTAAGTACGAGGCGAGGGGCATGGGTCAGATCTCTTGCTATCCGTTCCCTTACGCGCGACTATCAATTCAGTCGCTTTCTCTTTAATCTCCCGGTGTAGCTGCAAAGGCGCTATAGTAGAAAGCATATCAAGGATATCAACTACGAGTATCTTGGTTTGAAAACACCTGAAAACCACTGGAGCGGTGCAAGTATTATTAATGATGACATAGCATATTAATGATGACATAGAAGGCATTATAATCACAGGGTCTTTGAAAATCAAGTCAAATGTAGAGCGCTTTACTCCAAGGGCTCAGTTTACTGGCGGTGCAGCACTCGAGATTGATGTGATGATTTCTTGCACTGGCTATCTTGTCGGATTCGGGTTCTTAGACGAGTCGGTGGTTCAAGTAAACGATAGCGATTTGAAGTTATATAAGTTCGTGTTCCTGTTATGGAACTATTTGCCAATATCTCAAAAATGTATGTTCTAGAAAGTTCTACGCTGGTTGGCACCTGTTTCTTCTTAATTGACCTTCGTCACCTTTTCACTGTTCATCCTGAATACTAAGTATGCACCTGCTAGTCAGAGGCTAGTCATACAGGTCATGCGCAGTGTTACTTATTCCAAAAACAATTTAGCGTTTACTTAAGATAAGCATCTAATTTCCAGATATGTCCAACAAGCCAGACGTAATCCTCAGCCTTATTATACTGTAGTATTTAAAATGATTATTGTTTCTAGACCATTAACTGTATGTTATTCTAACATCGACGGACATTCGCTTTAGCAATAATCATTTCTAAAATTGTACCAATCCCTAGTTAAGGAAGAAGCCTAGTAAGGATCCTCGCCTTCTGATAATCGTCTGATCGTTGTCTCCTAGAACGAGTTGGAATACCTTCCTGCTCGCTAAGCGTGGTTGCTTTAACAATAAAATTTGTTGGTAAGGAAACAGAAGCTATGTACCTGGTATACGGTACCGGAGAAACCCTGTCATGACTTTCCCACCGGACGATGCTAAGCGCATCATCGCATTCATTGGCTTCGTCACTATAATTATTCGGCAGTACGAACCCAACATTTGAACTGCAGTCGCGATGGGTCACCAGTGTGTTACGGGGATAGCAGGCCCGTACCCAGGATTTTTCTTGCGGGGTGCGAAATCCGAAAAAGTGGACCTAATTTTTCCGGGGGGGGGGGGAGGGAATGAACTCTCTAAAAAAATCTGACCACCCCCAAAAGAAAAAAGAGGGATTTTTTTTATGCCTATGCAGTATCTTCACGGGACGTTTATTTTCGGATTTTGCTACGTACCAGAGTGATCTAGCTTATGCTTTATAGTTTTGTCTACAAATAGCACGTCCATTGGGAACCGAAACCCCCCTGGGTACGGGCCTGGATAGTGTCAGCTGCCTTCCAAGGATGAGATGCTCGAAGACTTCAAGAGAAAAAAGATGAGCTTCTAAGGGAATCAGACAACATCCCAAGACACGCCTTGGGGGTAAACACCCTTGTACCCCACAAGAAATGCCAAAGAAATAGCATACCTAAACAACAACGCGCTTCATAATAATAATAATGATGATGATGATGATGATGATGATGATGATAATGCAACTATTTATGCGGAATCCCGGGTTTCCAATGTTTTGTCATTCGACTACAAGGCTTGTAATTCGTGGATTTCATAAGCATTCTCATATTAGAGAGGATTTCACAATCAAGTTCCTAAAATCAGACTACATGAAGTATATTAATAAACTCATCCTCGACATAATCCAGCCGACATGATTTCCCAAAAAATAGTGCTCTGAAAGTTGTCTTCAACAGATGAGTCTTGTAAATATGAATGGAAACTTACTTTCCAGAGCAGATCTTCGCTGAAAACTTTCATGTTCTGAGCGGCTGGATCAAGTATCATGTCGGGAGATGAGTTTAGTATACTTTATGTAATGAGGTTTTTGGAACTTGATTGCCAGATCGCTTATGACATCCACGAAGTACAAGCCTTGTCGAATGACTATGTCGAATGACATTTGGAAACCTGGGATTCCACATACATTTGGAAAAAGGTGTAATGCCTTAGTTTTGCGTACCTGAGGTCTAGTCCACCGAATCGATTCTTAATGACGCACGCAGGAACGCATTAGACGTAGTAGATCTACCACCCCTACTTACCAACACCCATCATGCCTCGTCATGTATTCGAGTCGTGTAGCAAATAGAGTATATTCTGTATTTCTTGAATTGTTTTTGTGCGTTGGAGTGCACAGCAAAACACTAGAGGTGCCACTCAGCTCTCTTATGATCGGGTGTCGAGTTGTCGGGAATACTTACTGGTCTTACCAGTTGTTAGTTTTGATAAGTTTCTAATACATGCTAGTCATTCTTTTCCCATTCTCGTCCCACTGGTCTTATTGGCCTGGTGCCAAGGCTTGTATTCTCAGTGTCTACAATAGCATCGTCTATCCAGTTAAAACGCGAGTTGTTCTTGATGATAGAGGCGGAGGTCATTCTGCTGCAGGGCCGCCGTAGTTGTTGCTGTGTTGCTGTCGGGGTGTTCGTTGCATATAAGGCCGCTTTTTGCCTTAAACACGAGGTTCTCGTAAAAAAATGGACAAGACAACTCATTGGCCTGAGTAACATTGCTCACAGAGTTTAAGGCCTCCTTAACTGCGAGTTTAAATATATATCTTCCGAACTCTCGTGAAAAAAATCCAACTTCCCTTTCATCCAAACCAACCAATTTGATTTGGTGTTTTTCAATTGTCCAGCGCCTTGCAGAGAGGTGGCGTGATTGAGGAAACCACTTCATTGTTGGCCAATAGGCCATTTCAGCAATAAGCATGCGCGCGCATCAACTACAGTATTATATATAAAAATACCTGGATCACTGGATTATAGTATCTTTTTGTATAATAAGTATAACACGTATAAGACAATAACTTCACAGGACCAACAACACTACCTCCACTAACGTCATAAAGCGCCGCTTCGTTTGGTGCAAGCTTTAAAGGGTGCGTGCTGCATTCTGCTAGTTGAGGTGGCGAATTACGTTTAGAAAAAAAACATTAACACAAGGAAATTTAATAGTTCATCATTATTTTTGCTTATTTTATCTAACAACAGTAAAAAGGCTCAATGTTTAGTAGGATACAGAGTTTTTATTGCTACAACAAACGCATGGTAACTTTCCATGGTAACATATGGGTATAAACCAGGGGCCATCTATAAACCTAATCATAAAAAGTGTGAATTTTTGTAGTTTCAAGGCATTAAGTACACTCGCGTTTAAATGTAATAAAGAAATTGTTCACCCCAACACTAGTTGATTAAAAGATGTGCAATACTTTGATATTGTCTCATTAGTTTTGTAGCGGTAAATAATGCCAACGCGATTTTCGCGTTGATTATTGAGCGTGCAAAAAAAAAAAATGAATGACAAAGGCGGGAAGACAATGTGTGAACTGACAAAGTGTGAACTTACAACCAGTCACCACTAGCTCAAGGATGAATTCCCACAAAATTTGGCTGGCACGCGTGTCCCCATGTACAAAAAGGAAATCTACTTATGTATAGTTAAACTAATTTAGAATTGATCCTTAATAGTGAGAGCATTGTTTTTGTCGCGTCTTCCGTTTGCCCTGCTAAAACTATTACCAACCACCTAATAGGATAAGGAATGCCCGCAAGACCAAAAAAGACCACAGGGTATTTTCTATAACTAATATAATCTGACGCCACTTGGCTTACTGACTTCGCTTTCTTCACATTTCTCAGACAGTTTTGCGTGTGTTTGACTCAATCGTTATTCAGTATTCCTATCTCTAAGTTAGCAAGAACAAACCAAAACTACACAACGCTATAAAAACAGTTAAGGCTAGAAACAAGACTATGTTTTCCTCTCTTCGTATGATCCTCCCTATCTCAAATATGTACTGATAGGTCGGTATAAGAGAACACTGGACATTTTCTCGGGGAAACGGCTCGACCGGTACATCTTTGCCAAGGAATTCACACAGTGGGCCCCATCCTTGTTTAACCTCGTAGACAAGGAGCTGTTTGGCGGGAACTAGGGCTTTTACTCGCTCGTTGTGCCATCGGAAGCGTTGTCGAAAAAGATAAGTATTGCGCGGATCGCCGCTTCCCAAAGTGGACCCCAGTGCAGTTCCTATCAAAGGCGTGAATCGCCGACCAGTTGGTGAAATAACACTGAGTCTTACGAACCAGGAGGCAGCAAAGCCGCGAAGAAGATCGCTGTAGCTTTTAGCCTGTGCCTCTGGGTCGCGCACTGTCAGAATCACCTTTACATCAGGAAACTCCTGCAAGATCTCCTCTACAAAACCATTCGCGGGCGCGTCGATGACGGCGTCGACATCTGCGAACATTCTTTTAAAGTTTGGCGCCTTGTCGCGATAATAAAGGTCCTCCCATTCGTCCATGAAGTACAGCATCTGTTCAGGGTTGTCGTACACATTATAGCCGAGTATTCGCAAGGCCACGGCCAGCGATTTTGTTCCGGTCCGGCTCAAACCAGCACAGAAAATCTTCATTGTTATCTAGATGGTGTTGCATGCAAAAGATCTTGAGCGTTATTGTCAATCTCTGGTCGAGTGTGCGTCAGCAAAATAAAACTAACCTCTAACCTTTTTCCTAAAGCCGAAATTCCACTAGCATAAGAAGGAAGCGGAGATGAAAAGTTTACTTTTGAAAGTCAAAGCAAAGGAGATGTAAGCGGAGAGGAAAGAAAAAGAACAATTCTATTCCGTCTCCGTTTGCGCTTCAAAGAGCAGCAAAAGAGAAGCAAAAAGAGAGCGAAAAAAATCATTTCCTCTTGTTCTAAAAGCAGTAGCATAGAAGGCCCCTGTAAGCATTGCCCTATGTACAGGCCAAAATCTCGAGTGTGTGACGAAAGATCTTGACGTATGTTGACGCGCGACAAAGGCTAAACATTTCATAGCGACTGACAAACGCGAAGGGCTGCAAAAGAGACTGAGCGTTCCAGCGCAGTAAGAAAACAGCCCGAATTAAACACATTCGCCATGTCAGATCTAAAGTTTTAAACCGTTTTCAGGGAAATTCTAAGGTGGAATACAGGAAACGGTGATGAATTATTCATGAATCACATAGTTGAAATGTTCATTGATTTTACGCGTTTTGAGTTGAAAACGGCGCGGGGAAACTTAAAGTTAATTCAATTTGTTTTTTAGGGAAATCCCTTATCTTACGAACACTGAAAGAAACATCGTGAGCACGGAATAAGATCTTATGAACACTTAAAGAAACACCGTTCGCAAGGAATAAGATCTCATGGAAACGGGAAAAAAAACACCGTGCGCACGGAATTAATAAGATCTTGTGAACACTGAAAGAAACATCGTGAGCACGAAATAAGATCTTATGAACACTAAAAGAAACACCGTGCGCACGGAATAAGATCTTATAAACACAAAAAAAACACCGTGCGCACGGAATAAGATCTTATGAACACTAAAAAAACACCGTGCGCACGGAATAAGATCTTATAAACACTAAAAAAACACCGTGCGCACGGAATAAGATATTATGAACACTGAAAGAAACACCGTGCGCACGGTATAAGATCTTGTGAGCACTGAAAGAAACACCGTGCGCACGGAATAAGATCTTATAAACACTAAAAAAACACCGTGCGCACGGAATAAGATCTTATAAACACTAAAAAACACCGTGCGCACGGAATAAGATCTTATAAACACTAAAAAAACACCGTGCGCACGGAATAAGATCTTGTGAGCATTGAAAGAAACACCGTGCGCACGGAATAAGATCTTGTGAGCACTGAAAGAAACACCGTGCGCACGGAATAAGATCTTATAAACACTAAAAAAAACACCGTGCGCACGGAATAAGATCTTATAAACACTAAAAAACACCGTGCGCACGGAATAAGATCTTATAAACACTAAAAAAACACCGTGCGCACGGAATAAGATATTATGAACACTGAAAGAAACACCGTGCGCACAGAATAAGATCTTGTGAGCACTGAAAGAAACACCGTGGGCACGGAATAAGATCTTATAAACACTAAAAAAACACCGTGCGCACGGGATAACATCTTGTGAACACTAAATAAAACACCGTGCGCACGGAATAAGATCTTGTGAGCACTGAAAGAAACACCGTGCGCACAGAATAAGATCTTATAAACACTAAAAAAACACCGTGTGCACGGAATAAGATCTTATAAACACTAAAAAAACACCGTGCGCACGGAATAAGATCTTATAAACACTAAACAAAACACCGTGCGCACGGGATAAGATCTTGTGAGCACTGAAAGAAACACCGTGCGCACAGAATAAGATCTTATAAACACTAAAAAAACACCGTACGCACGGAATATGATCTTATAAACACTAAAAAAAGCAACGTGCGCACGGAATAAGATCTTATATACACTAAAAAAAACACCGTGCGCACGGGATAAGATCTTGTGAGTACTGAAAAAAACACCGTGCGCACGGAATAAGATCTTATAAACACTAAAAAAAACACCGTGCGCACGGTATAAGATCTTGTGAGCACTAAAAGATACACCGTGCGCACGGAATAAGATCTTGTGAGCTATGAAAGAAACACCGTGCGCACGGAATAAGATATTATGAACACTGAAAGAAACACCGTGCGCATGGAATAAGATCTTGTGAGCACTAAAAGATACACCGTGCGCACGGAATAAGATCTTATAAACACTAAAAAAACACCGTGCGCACGGGATAAGATCTTGTGAGCACTGAAAGAAACACCGTGCGCACGGAATAAGATCTTGTGAGCACTGAAAGAAACACCGTGCGCACGGAATAAGATATTATGAACACTGAAAGAAACACCGTGCGCACGGAATAAGATCTTATAAACACTAAAAAACACCGTGCGCACGGAATAAGATCTTATAAACACTAAAAAAACACCGTGCGCACGGGATAAGATCTTGTGAGCACTGAAAGAAACACCGTGCGCACGGAATAAGATATTATGAACACTGAAAGAAACACCGTGCGCACGGAATAAGATCTTATAAACACTAAAAAAACACCGTGCGCACGGGATAAGATCTTGTGAGCACTGAAAGAAACACCGTGCGCACGGAATAAGATCTTGTGAGCACTGAAAGAAACACCGTGCGCACGGAATAAGATATTATGAACACTGAAAGAAACACCGTGCGCACGGAATAAGATCTTATAAACACTAAAAAACACCGTGCGCACGGAATAAGATCTTATAAACACTAAAAAAACACCGTGCGCACGGAATAAGATATTATGAACACTGAAAGAAACACCGTGCGCACGGTATAAGATCTTGTGAGCACTGAAAGAAACACCGTGCGCACGGAATAAGATCTTATAAACACTAAAAAAACACCGTGCGCACGGAATAAGATCTTATAAACACTAAAAAACACCGTGCGCACGGAATAAGATCTTATAAACACTAAAAAAACACCGTGCGCACGGAATAAGATCTTGTGAGCATTGAAAGAAACACCGTGCGCACGGAATAAGATCTTGTGAGCACTGAAAGAAACACCGTGCGCACGGAATAAGATCTTATAAACACTAAAAAAAACACCGTGCGCACGGAATAAGATCTTATAAACACTAAAAAACACCGTGCGCACGGAATAAGATCTTATAAACACTAAAAAAACACCGTGCGCACGGAATAAGATATTATGAACACTGAAAGAAACACCGTGCGCACAGAATAAGATCTTGTGAGCACTGAAAGAAACACCGTGGGCACGGAATAAGATCTTATAAACACTAAAAAAACACCGTGCGCACGGGATAACATCTTGTGAACACTAAATAAAACACCGTGCGCACGGAATAAGATCTTGTGAGCACTGAAAGAAACACCGTGCGCACAGAATAAGATCTTATAAACACTAAAAAAACACCGTGTGCACGGAATAAGATCTTATAAACACTAAAAAAACACCGTGCGCACGGAATAAGATCTTATAAACACTAAACAAAACACCGTGCGCACGGGATAAGATCTTGTGAGCACTGAAAGAAACACCGTGCGCACAGAATAAGATCTTATAAACACTAAAAAAACACCGTACGCACGGAATATGATCTTATAAACACTAAAAAAAGCAACGTGCGCACGGAATAAGATCTTATATACACTAAAAAAAACACCGTGCGCACGGGATAAGATCTTGTGAGTACTGAAAAAAACACCGTGCGCACGGAATAAGATCTTATAAACACTAAAAAAAACACCGTGCGCACGGTATAAGATCTTGTGAGCACTAAAAGATACACCGTGCGCACGGAATAAGATCTTGTGAGCTATGAAAGAAACACCGTGCGCACGGAATAAGATATTATGAACACTGAAAGAAACACCGTGCGCATGGAATAAGATCTTGTGAGCACTAAAAGATACACCGTGCGCACGGAATAAGATCTTATAAACACTAAAAAAACACCGTGCGCACGGGATAAGATCTTGTGAGCACTGAAAGAAACACCGTGCGCACGGAATAAGATCTTGTGAGCACTGAAAGAAACACCGTGCGCACGGAATAAGATATTATGAACACTGAAAGAAACACCGTGCGCACGGAATAAGATCTTATAAACACTAAAAAACACCGTGCGCACGGAATAAGATCTTATAAACACTAAAAAAACACCGTGCGCACGGGATAAGATCTTGTGAGCACTGAAAGAAACACCGTGCGCACGGAATAAGATATTATGAACACTGAAAGAAACACCGTGCGCACGGAATAAGATCTTATAAACACTAAAAAAACACCGTGCGCACGGGATAAGATCTTGTGAGCACTGAAAGAAACACCGTGCGCACGGAATAAGATCTTGTGAGCACTGAAAGAAACACCGTGCGCACGGAATAAGATATTATGAACACTGAAAGAAACACCGTGCGCACGGAATAAGATCTTATAAACACTAAAAAACACCGTGCGCACGGAATAAGATCTTATAAACACTAAAAAAACACCGTGCGCACGGAATAAGATATTATGAACACTGAAAGAAACACCGTGCGCACGGAATAAGATCTTGTGAGCACTGAAAGAAACACCGTGCGCACGGAATAAGATATTATGAACACTGAAAGAAACACCGTGCGCACGGAATAAGATCTTGTGAGCACTGAAAAAAACACCGTGCGCACGGAATAAGATCTTGTGAGCACTGAAAGAAACACCGTGCGCACGGAATAAGATATTATGAACACTGAAAGAAACACCGTGCGCACGGAATAAGATCTTGTGAGCACTGAAAGAAACACCGTGCGCACGGAATACGATCTTATGAACACTGAAAGAAACACCGTGCGCACGGAATAAGATCTTGTGAGCACTGAAAGAAACACCGTGCGCACGGAATAAGATATTATGAACACTGAAAGAAACACCGTGCGCACGGAATAAGATATTATGAACACTGAAAGAAACACCGTGCGCACGGAATAAGATCTTGTGAGCACTGAAAGAAACACCGTGCGCACGGAATAAGATATTATGAACACTGAAAGAAACACCGTGCGCACGGAATAAGATCTTGTGAGCACTGAAAGAAACACCGTGCGCACGGAATAAGATATTATGAACACTGAAAGAAACACCGTGCGCACGGAATAAGATCTTGTGAGCACTGAAAGAAACACCGTGCGCACGGAATAAGATATTATGAACACTGAAAGAAACACCGTGCGCACGGAATAAGATTTTGTGAGCACACCGTGCGCACGGTATAAGATCTTATGAAAACTGAAAGAAACACCGTGCGCACGGAATAAGATCTTATAAACACTACAAAACACCGTGCGCACGGGGTAAGATCTTGTGAGCACTGAAAGAAACACCGTGCGCACGGAATAAGATCTTATAAACACTAAAAAAACACCGTGCGCACGGGATAAGAAACTGAAAGAAACACCGTGCAAACGGAATAAGTTCTTATAAACACAAAAAAAACACCGTGCGCACGGGATAAGAAAGTGAAAGAAACACCGTGCAAACGGAATAAGATCTTATAAACACTAAAAAGAAACACCGTGCGCACGGAATAAGATATTATGAACACTGAAAGAAACACCGTGCGCACGGAATAAGATCTTATAAACACTAAAAAAACACCGTGCGCACGGGATAAGATCTCATAAACACTAAAAAAACACCGTGCGCACGGGATAAGATCTTGTGAACACTAAAAGAAACACCGTGCGCATGGAATAAGATCTTGTGAACACTAAAAGAAACACCGTGCGCACGGAATAAGATCTTGTGAGCACTGAAAGAAACACCGTGCGCACGGAATAAGATCTTATAAACACTAAAAAAACACCGTGCGCACGGGATAAGATCTCATAAACACTAAAAAAACACCGTGCGCACGGAATAAGATCTTGTGAACACTAAAAGAAACACCGTGCGCATGGAATAAGATCTTGTGAACACTAAAAGAAACACCGTGCGCACCCCCTGCGGGATAAGATCTTGTGAGCACTGGGCCGGTTCCTGTGAGGTCGATTTACTTATCCCTATATATACGTATAGCGCTTAATTAGGAGCAAAAAAAAAACAACAACAAGACATTCGAAATAAAATTTCTTTATTACATTTCACCCCAGCATCCACTATCTGCTGCAATTCGTATAACCCACATTGTGCGGCTGTATAAAGGCGGGTTCGTCGAGATCCCTGACGAGCGGGAAATATTTTCACCAGCAGTGGTGACATACAACTATCAGTCCAAACAAACGATGATGTAACTTAAGCAATGGTGTCTTTCATGCCAGGACGGAAATCGAAAGTGTGATTTGAATCTACGTCAAGGACTAAGCGGTGATGACGGACTATAAACACGACTCCTAGCGCAAAGACACAGCGTATTCACCGTGCCATCATAACACGCACCCTCTAGTATTTGGCACTCGACGATACCTGGGTCTACACCTATTGCAAGTCCGGCCAACCACGTTGCTATGGCAACGGCATTGTCCCCCATATGATTGGCAGCTATCACTCATGGAACCCTGCTTGTCGCAGTCGCAGGGTAAAGCTCCTCGGTTGAAGCTCGTTGTCATGGCAAAGACAGACTTGAGGCAGAACTTGGAGGCAGAAGGCTTGATGTGGTAGTTATTATGTGCGCACTGTTGCACGAATTCTTGAGACATGTCTATGGGATCCGCGTCCAGTAGGGACGGCTGGAATGAGCGCGCCGGCACAAGGAGTAAGTAGTCCTGAGAGAAATGTAGGACATTATCAGAAAAAACAAACTCAACGAGAATCCACGGGCACTAGGATATGTAGAACATCATTAGAGATAACAAACTTAACAAAAGTCCACGGGCACTAGGATGTATAACATTATAAGAGATAACAAACATATTTATGTAGAACATCATTCGAGATAACAAACTCAAGAGTGCTTTACATTTACTCGTAGGGTAGTCTTGATAAGGTTTTAGACTAATTATAGCTCAAAAGCAAAAAAAAATTATTGAAAATCTTTTAAAAAAGTTGCTCTCTTTTTGAGAGTTCCCATGGTAACCGAGGCTCAAACCTCAACTCTCCGAGATCTAGACTGCCTGCAGTCATTTGTTTTTGATAAACAAGCACACTAAAGTCCAGCCATGACTGCGAGAGGACATAATAAACGAACTATTATAAGACGGAAGAAAGTCGACAGTAAACATCACCCTAACAGGGTGCCAAACCCCTGTCACCATATACAGTATACTGTACAATATCACGTGATACTCACTATCCAAATCGATGCTTCCTCGGGAATCACGACTGAAATCAACACATGGGAGCTACTTCCAATCGTAATCCGTTCTTTTAATCCAGAACGCTCCTGGGACTGGCCGATCGCACGGCAACCGGAAACGAAAGGACAATACCGGAAGTTGACCAAAGTGGGCGTGGCAGAATCGCTGCTGACGATTACTCGACCATTGAACGAGAGGAACTGGGGCTGGTAGAAGTGAACGATGACGTAATAGCGGCCAGGCTGCACAGTACTGTAAATGTAAAGGGTGTGCTGCAAATAGAAAAGAGGCAGTCAGGTCACGTGCGCACCCTGCATATCATCAAATTCTAGATCATACTTTGTAATCGAAGACAACATCGTCACTCAGATATACAATTTGAACCTCGCTTTGTAGATAGAAGCCGCTAAATCACATAGACCTGGTGATTAAATCACATAGACCTGGTGATTAAATCACATAGACCTGGTGATTAAATCACATAGACCTGGTGATTAAATCACATAGACCTGGTGATTAAATCACATAGAACTGGTGATTAAATTACATAGACCTGGTGATTAAATTACATAGACCTGGTGATTAAATCACATAGACCTGGTGATTAAATCACATAGACCTGGTGATTAAATCACATAGACCTGGTGATTAAATTACATAGACCTGGTGATTAAATTACATAGACCTGGTGATTAAATCACATAGACCTGGTGATTAAATCACATAGACCTGGTGATTAAATCACATAGACCTGGTGATTAAATCACATAGACCTGGTGATTAAATCACATAGACCTGGTGATTAAATCACATAGACCTGGTGATTAAATCACATAGACCTGGTGATTAAATCACATAGACCTGGTGATTAAATCACATAGACCTGGTGATTAAATCACATAGACCTGGTGATTAAATCACATAGACCTGGTGATTAAATCACATAGACCTGGTGATTAAATCACATAGACCTGGTGATTAAATTACATAGACCTGGTGATTAAATTACATAGACCTGGTGATTAAATCACATAGACCTGGTGATTAAATTACATAGACCTGGTGATTAAATCACATAGACCTGGTGATTAAATCACATAGACCTGGTGATTAAATCACATAGACCTGGTGATTAAATCACATAGACCTGGTGATTAAATCACATAGACCTGGTGATTAAATCACATAGACCTGGTGATTAAATCACATAGACCTGGTGATTAAATCACATAGACCTGGTGATTAAATCACATAGACCTGGTGATTAAATCACATAGACCTGGTGATTAAATCACATAGACCTGGTGATTAAATCACATAGACCTGGTGATTAAATCACATAGACCTGGTGATTAAATCACATAGACCTGGTGATTAAATCACATAGACCTGGTGATTAAATCACATAGACCTGGTGATTAAATCACATAGACCTGGTGATTAAATCACATAGACCTGGTGATTAAATCACATAGACCTGGTGACTATGGAAACTAGTGCCACTGGACCTTAATTAAATGTCGCGGGTTTCTTAAAGAAGAAAAAAAATCAAAATCAATTATTCTGTCTTATTACCTTTTTGAGTTTTATTTCCACAGTACAGTAAAACACTAATAACTGATATAAAGAGATAAAGGCTAGTCTAACGGTGGAAAGTTATTAACACATTGACCCCTCAACCGGCCTGTACCGGCTTTGGGAAGTACCCACAACCCAAAAAATTCATAAATTCAAAATAAACACAACAAGATGAAGATACTCAGGCATCAGTCTAAGGGATAAATGGTCTTGCAGATATGCGTCCAACCAAGGTGTTGGCATCTACTCTTAAGCCAAATAATAGCACAGGTTCTTTGACAAATCTCAAATCGAACAAGGAGAGAAAAGCAGAATCACCCCTCTCAATAAAACGATCAAAATACCACACAAAGGAGAGAGATCAGCAAACACAGCTCAAGACACAAATAGATACCTTTATTCTGATCCTTCAGGTACATTTCCTTGGCCTCAAAACACAATGTCCATTCCTTGAAGGATTGAACAACCACGAAAATATCTTTACGTATTGCAAAGAATTCTGGGAGATCCAGGGGAAAATTCAGGAGGGGAGGGCCAGTCAACACTCCTCTCCCCAAAGTCAGATGGTTTTTTAGAAGTCTTTTCACCCCGAAGCCAAACGAATCAATTCCAGGTCATACAGACCCAGAATAGCAGTGTAAACAATTTTGCATACAATTTGGTTTCAGAAAAGACACCATTTAGGAGAGCTGTGGTGATTCATTAGAAAATTATTTTCTCATCCGGGCAAAGCCAAACAAGGAAAAATCATCATGAATCCACCTTTGCTTGCAAATATCCATAAGCAAAGCACTCAATTATGCCCCAAAAGACTTCATGATGTCCTGAGACACTCTCCTAATATGCTCATAGCTGTATTTTTGATGAAAAATACAAGCAACCATCAACTTGTGCTGGCTTCAGCACATCGACGAGGGATTAAAAGTGGGGACCGCAAAGCACTGTTGGAAAGCTTGGATACCGCTGACTAGGTGCAGCTGTGTTTGACTTTGACGGGCTGTATAAAACTCAGAATAGGGGGGGAGGTATCTGTTTTCAGTCTGTTTTTTGTAAATTCAGCTCCAAAAAAGCCAGGAGTCAATGGGTTAACAGGTATAATACCTGTTGTGACGAGATATAGGCCAGTTTGACAGTAAAGTCCATCAGATATGGCGGTCTTGGGGAGCCGTGTCCGTTCTTATCCGTAGAGTTTTCTGCCTGGATGAGGATTGCATCAGTAGGCAATGTGTAATCGGACAGGACACAAGATGGACCGGACCGGACACACTGTGGAGCAGGAGTGAGGACGCTCGGCTTCCACGAGTCATGTGGGATAATCGTCACGGAGTTCTGGTAAACATTAAGTAAGTTAGTAATTTTTTGTCGTCATTTCGCTGGCCATGTGAATACTAAAACTCACCACTGCTAGAGAGAGGCGGCTGTACAGACTGATCGTGGCGCCGGCGTTGATCTGGAACACTTGCACGTCGTGATCCTCCTGGATAGCGACCTGGCGACAGCCGAATGTGTACCTGAAACCACATGATCACAAATCGTTATACAATCACGTGAACCTGAAACCATGTGACCAAAAATCATTATACACTTCACGTGTATTGAAACCACGTGACCACAAATAATCAAACACTTGATAAACGTGTACCTGAAACCACGTGACTTCAATTAAAGGCGCACTCCATGTATTTAAACTTATGCGATGGTTCGTATAAATTGCGGCTTTTTCGGTCAAAAAATTTAAAATTTTTAGATTTAGGTGACCTCCTAGAAAGTACCATATAAGGAAAATCCAAAACTGGGAATCATAAATATTTATGGACCCACCTGCATGATAATATTCTCATCCAACCAGCCTGCATTGCGCGCTCGGATGTTAGCTGAACATCGAGTCGACCTGTGCGCGAGCTTGGGTGATAATAGCTGGCGATTACCATATAAGCACCGCTTACAACAGCACTAGGCACATCTATAGACAGCACGTTCTGGAATTAAAAAATGCAGCTGAAAATGTGTTCCTGCAGCCTGTGTAGACTAACACTCGTGTCAAGCATACCTGCTGCCCGTGTAGCTCCACACTAGGGAAGGGAGGGCTCAGTGTTTGGTAGCGCCTGCCAGTCAACCTCCCTGACTCCGCCGACATCGTACTTACATCCACACCGTCGATGTTAGGGTAGCGGTAATGCAAGCAGTGCTGGTCAGCGGAGTTCACCTCGCAGGGGTTGGTCACGTGTTCCTTGAGTACGGTCGGGCGATAGTAGGCCTCTGGGAGGAGGATTAGGCAATCCTGGGTATAGAGAAAATAGTGAAGGGAATGAAAGAGAAAAGACAGTCCAGGGAATAGAGGAAATAGTGAAAGGAAGGAAAGGGAAGGGAAGGGAAGGAAAGGGAGAAAAGAAGGTCCTGGGAATAGGGGAAATGGTGAAGGGGATGAAAGGGAGAAAAGACAGTCCTGGGAATAGAGGAAATAGTGAAGGGAACGAAAGGGAGAAAAGACAGTCCTGGGAATAGAGGAAATAGTGAAGGGAAGGAAAGGGAGAAAAGAAGGTCCTGGGAATAGGGGAAATGGTGAAGGGAATGAAAGGGAGAAAAGACAGTCCTGGGAATAGAGGAAATAGTGAAGGGAAGGAAAGAGAGAAAAAAAGGTCCTGGGAATAGGGGAAATAGTGAAGGGAATGAAAGGGAGAAAAGACAGTCCTGGGAATAGAGGAAATAGTGAAGGGAATGAAAGAGAGAAAAGACAGTCCTGGGAATAGAGGAAATAGTGAAGGGAATGAAAGGGAGAAAAGACAGTCCTGGGAATAGAGGAAATAGTGGAGGGAGGGAAATGGAGAAAAGATGGTCCTGGGAATAGAGGAAATAGTGAAGGAAGGGAAAGGATAAAGAAGTCCTATAAAGGGCTCTGAGAGAGTGTCACGCATATCAAGGTTGTAAAGGTTTTCTCAATCCAGTAGACCGGGGTTCGGACCCAGGTCAGGTCTGTTTGGGACAGGTGTTATAACAACCTAATGCTTTCTACATTTGGAATTGTGAATTCCTCTTCTTCACAGATATGCAGAGATCCTGTGCCCGCAATTAGCTACCACAAGCTTAATACATTCACACATTAATAAAGTTATTTTGTATTTCCATTTTTGGCGTTACTGTTACTTAAGATATGGTGCAACCCTCTTCAAAGAAGAGAAATCGCACTAATACAGGTTGATATTACGCTTTTCATCTAGAGTGATAAGAAGAGGGAATCACTTATCACTTTTAGAACTTCTAAAAACTTCTTAAGACAAATTATCCTTGATTCAAACCTTAAACTCTTAAATCCGAACAACTAATGGGCCTTTCCCCCAAAAAAATCATGCTTGTCTCTTTCTTGATTTTTTCAAATTCTCTTTTTTTTTCTCTTTTAGTTTCTACAGCACATAGCCGTAGCAGTCCTCAAAGAATTGGGGAGGGGGGGCACAATACAGAAACATTAAGAAAACAATGGGGGACACAGCCACGCCCGTACTAGTCATTTTCTTATAATTTTTTTAAATATTGGGGGGGGGGGCACGTGCCCCTAGTGCCCCATCCTTTGCTACCTTGCTACGGCCCTGCAGCACGTACCAGTTGAATAGTGGAAGTACTCGCACCCATTGACATCCTCCACTTGCCCCTGCTTAGCAGAACTTCTATGGGACGACCCTTACTATCTTTGGCTGTGACGTACTGGGCCAGAGTGTGTGACCACGTGGCCGTGGATTTGAAACGAACACCAAGTTTGTGTTGACTGGCGGGTCCTAAGGGGAAAAACCCTGACGAAAACCAAACAAACACACACTAGATGGGTGAGTTGTATTCCAATACAAACACACAATAGATGAGTGAGCAATACAAATAACAGACACGCTAGAAGGGTAGAAGGGAGGGAGAAAGATGTGTTATATGGTCGCCTGACTCCAATGTAAGAATTAACTTGATCAGGGAGGGGGCTAGGGAGTGTAGTAGGGGAGGGGAGAGAGGGGTGTTATATGATTGCCCGACCAAAATTAAAGAATTAACTTGGTCAGGTAGGCTCTAACGAGCGTAGTAGGGGTGTTGAGAGAGGGGCATTAAGTGCTCACCTGACTCGAGAGTAGGGGTGAACGTGATCAGGGCCCCTACGGGGCGAACTTGACTCAGTGTGTAGTGCAGTATAACGTGATACTGAGTGGTGCGTGGAATGTCTATCATCATGTGAATCCGGCTCTGTGTAAAGGAACAAGATAAAGACAATGATGAGGAGCAGAAGTTCTACTAAACAGAGCTGGGTTCAATTAGACAGGGAGGTGTTGATGGTGATGGAAGAGATGACGGTGGTGATGCGCGTGATGTTAATGATGTTAATTGCTGTGTTTTGTTGGCGATGATATTATGATGGTGATATTTGTAGTGATGATTCTAATGATGGTAGTTGATGGCGGTGTTGAAGATGGTACTGATAACGATAACAATGACAATAATAATAATGATGATGATGATGATGATAATGATGATGATGTGTACCTGGTAGGCATCCAGTACAGTGTAGCCTGCGCCAGAGAAGCCAGGGAACTGTATGGTGTTGTGGTAGACGGCTACTGGTATCTGGTTGTCCGTCTCCCCGTCCTCAAACTCGAACTTAATGTGGTGAAGATCCGGGCTGTAGGCCTTGTTATTTTCAATTCTGGAGAGAAAGAACCATGATTTATCGATCTTAAAGGGTAAAGCATCAAGAGAAAACAGCTTTAATTTATTTACTACAAAATGACAACATAACGGATTAATTTTAGAAACTTAGAGTTAGGTTACCAACTGCACATTCAGAAGGAACTTGGAAAAAATCTCATATCCGCTGGGAATTGATGGCCTTTAGTAACATGCTCTACCCGCTGGGCAACATTTGATTCATGGCTTAAATACTTGGCAGCTTGGGAGCAGATAGTTATCCTTAAGCTGCTTTACTAATGTAATAATAAAAACATTTTTTTTATCTGAGACAAACATGAGATTAGCGATAAAAGCAATTAAGAAACAAATTAACATGAATAATGTCTAACTAGCGAGAGGAATATCTGACTGCAGCCTGCGTTGTATTGTGTAGAAAATTTTAGATGTGTTTCCATCACCCGCCAGATGTATCCCATTCTAGCCTACTGTTAGTCTGTTAATGTCATTGTTACGAGTCACGTGCTATCTATCAGTTTAACCGCTCTCTCGCTTCGTCCATCTTGTTTCGGTTTGCTTGGCTCTCATTAAAAGCGTTGTGGCAGCTTGCACTGTCCACACATCACCTCAGAGAAGATTATAACAGCCAGACAAAGCAAACGATATGTCAAGAACCGCTAAACAATGTAGACAGAACATTTTGTCACTTGATACCAATTTCGTTACCTTTCCAGGAAACATCTGTCCCACTTACTTACCTGTCACAATGAATGCCTCCTACATTTGACATGCATGCGCACTGGCCAGTGAAACCGTCACAGTATGAGCCAAATGAGTTCCCGACTTTACAGTTACAACCTGCGGTCGTGACATCACATTAGGGCTAATCGAGAAATGAAAAGAAAAGGCTTTTCCAGCCTGTATGTGGCTCCCTCTATAAAGCAGCCACCTTTCATGACCCTGAGGGTTGCCGCTCGATAGAGGTACCACTGAGTGCTGAATGGTCGCTAATCAAACCTTCAGAGCAATAATAGCATTCTTTTTCTACGGAGCAACAGGGATACATCTCGTCAAACATTGTTAATCAAGAGTCAGACGTATGGATATTATTTTCAAGTTGTCTCTTAAACAAAACGGATTTTAAAGCGTTAACAATAAAAAAGTGTTGTAGAAACAAAATCAATTCATTGATTTAACATGCCTGAAATAAGAACGAAAACGAACGGGTATATTTTATTAAAAAATCATATGTCCCCATAATATCTTCATTCAAGAACTTACGTTTGCATCCAAAGGTGTCTGCGGCTTGGTAGCCATAGTAACCATCAGCGCAGCGCCCGCATTCCCGGCCAGTCACGTGAGCCTTGCAATTACATCTCCCATGATCCTTATCGCAATCGCCTATACTTCCCAAAGTTCCATTCAGATTACATCCGCAGGACCGACATCCTTTAGGGTTGAAAATACTTAGGCCGAAGTGCATGCTCTTGCATTGCTCGCATTCCGCACCTTGCACGTTCTCTTTGCATGTGCACTTGGTCTATAATAAAAAAAGAATAGCCATTATCAGCATAACATGTGCAATTTTAGCTGATTCTGGGTGATTCTATATCATGCTGTCGAAGATTTTGTGTAGTAATTTGAAAAGCAATAAAGAGAAAAAACGAAGAGGAAGGTAGATGGTATAATACAGCAAGGCTCAAGGACGGGAATAAAGCGGTCTAAAGTTGCTTAAGGATAGTGGAAAGGGTCGTCGACCGGCGCCTTGACGGGCTAATACTTAACGAAATATTGCGAATAATATATCGTTTTAAAGGTGAATAAATGTAGAATGCTACCATATATCTACATTTAGTGATTTGTTTATACGGTATGAAGCGCGCCCCGAAAACTGACAAAACAAGTGGTGTTTACATATCGAGTTATAGGACCACAGGGTTACCACGTGAAACCGGCTCAAACGCAGAATATCAATCAGCACATAACAAACACCAAAGTCTTGTCTGCGAATTTTGATTGGTTGTTTTGTTCGAAAGGAAATGATTTTCAAAGTCGTAAGACGTTGTGATACCCGATCTTCGTTACATAACAGTTTATAATTTGGCAAAAGGAAGGACTCTCTAAAATCGCAGACACGATATTAATCTCATGTTATCGACTAAAACAATGTTTCAAACATGAACTCTTTACGATAAATTGTGTTGTGCCAATAGCTTCTTAAAGCACGAGCAAAAACTCATAGCAGAGTAATTCGCCGCTAAAGCTAAGTAAACATAAGAGGATTAAGAGGCAATCTGTCACTACCCTCTTCACCATTAACACAAGCGCCAACAAGCTTCCCGCTGGTGGGATACGGCTTCCTATTTTTCACGGGGAGCTCGTAATATGAGCACTGAGAACTCTTCGTGCCTGCGTTGTAGCTCATCACAAATCACATCCAGTGGGAAGCCATGGGAAAGACATGAAATGCGTCAAAGAGAGTGAGCAAAAAAGAAAGCGTGAAACCTCGAGATAATAAGGGAAGGCAAGCCACTTGGCTAAGGCCACTAAACAAAAGGTGGTGCTGCAACTCCCCAAGTTACCGAAAATGCTCTCGCTTCTTTGGATCCACGAGATAAATGATATCACCCTGGCTTCCAGAGGCTGAATATCCGCTTTTCCAAGTATGCTAGAGGGCGCTTCGCTCGAGAAACTCTCGGAGCCTCTGGTTTTTAGGGTAAAATGATATTCGCTTCATTTAAAAATCTTTCAATACGTGAACGATCAATTTTTGTCCAGATATGATGGTTGATAGCCACGGATTACGGTTAGATTTCGCTTTGGGTTTTACCGCATTGAAAGTCGGAAAAGTCGATGGAGTCACAGTATAATAATAAATGCTCATAGGAATTATAGTTTGAGAAGTACGCGAGAGTGGCACCGAAATTATAATAACGCTGTGTTGTGTCACCTCAGATTTGAAAACTCCCGGATAACGAGCACCAAATTAGTTATGGGATCCTGTGTCTTAAAAGGATTAAAGGATTTTTGACACCTTTCGTGTTATGTCTATATTAGACGGAAAACGAACTTTTCTTGTAACTCGCGATTCTTTTGAGATAGAAAGAAAATTCTTTTTGGAAATTGTAGTTTATTTGTTACCAAATCAATTCAAAATTAAAAAAAAATGGGTCGAAAGTGCTTCTGACCCTTTCCACTATCCTTAACACTATCTATAACCTTTTTCGTCATTTCCACATGTTTTGTTGCCCTGGTAATTATTGGGCATTAGATGACCCCTTGTAAGATCTTACTTACGTCATTTCCGTTGCCGCATGTATTTTGTTGCCCTGGCAACAGACGGATTCCTGCCGGGTTGCACCCACACTGCTTGCAGCGCGGGAAGTCATAGTACCCGACGCGACATTGGTCGCATTTGAGACCCTCGAAGTTCATACGACATTGACACTGGCCCCAGCTCCCACAAAACGTGCTGAGAGAGCCCCTGGTATCGCAATTACACGCTGGGTATCAAAAAATAATCACGTATTACACGCTGGGTATCACAAATAATCACGTATTACACGCTGGGTATCACAAATAATCACGTATTACACGCTGGGTATCACAAATAATCACATATTACACGATGGGTATCACAAATAATCACGTATTACACGCTGGGTATCACAAATAATCACGTATTACACGCTGGGTATCACAAATAATCACGTATTACACGCTGGGTATCACAAATAATCACGTATCACACGCTGGGTATCACAAATAATCACGTATTACACGCTGGGTATCACAAATAATCACATATTACACGATGGGTATCACAAATAATCACGTATTACACGCTGGGTATCACAAATAATCACGTATTACACGCTGGGTATCACAAATAATCACGTATTACACGCTGGGTATCACAAATAATCACGTATTACACGCTGGGTATCACAAATAATCACGTATTACACGCTGGGTATCACAAATAATCACGTATTACACGCTGGGTACCACAAATAATCACGTATTACACGCTGGGTATCACAAATAATAACGTATTACACGCTGGGTATCACAAATAATCACGTTTTACACGCTGGGTATCACAAATAATCACGTATTACACGCTGGGTATCACAAATAATCACGTTTTACACGCTGAGTATCACAAATAATCACGTTTTACACGCTGGGTATCACAAATAATCACGTATTACACGCTGGGTATCACAAATAATCACGTTTTACACGCTGGGTATCACAAATAATCACGTATTACACGCTGGGTATCACAAATAATCACGTATTACACGCTGGGTATCACAAATAATCACGTTTTACACGCTGGGTATCACAAATAATCACGTATTACACGCTGGGTATCACAAATAATCACGTATTACACGCTGGGTATCACAAATAATCACGTATTACACGCTGGGTATCACAAATAATCACGTATTACACGCTGGGTATCACAAATAATCACGTATTACACGCTGGGTATCACAAATAATCACGTATTACACGATGGGTATCACAAAAAAACCACGTATTAGAATTGGAGGTGATGTCGCGATAAGGCTGCTAGGATAACACAAATGGTCACGTACTAGACTTGAGGGGGGAGGGGAAGGTCAGAGAACGGCCCTCTGTTGCAGCTTAAAACGTTAGGATAACTCGGGGGGTCCCATATTAGACTTAAGAGGGGACGGAGTGGGAACGAAGGAGCCCCTGTTTGTCTACACGCTGGAATAACGCTTTAGTAGAAAATTAATTATCATTGTTATTATCAAAGGACAACTTCAATGAGCAAAGGACCTCTGGTATCCCTAGAATAAGACAACGGTTGATCTTAGATGAGGGGTGGTCAAAGAGAGTGCTCAAAAGCCGTCAAAGGGCGGCTACAAAAGGGGTCACCTTTTCAAGGGAGAATAAAAAGTGGCAACAGATTATGTCTCACCTTTGCAGTTTGGGTAACCATAGTAACCATATGACGCACACCTGTCACATTTGCGACCGCCGAAGCCTCGGGTGCAGGTACAATGCCCTGTGACGTCACAGTCGGGTGACACCGACCCTACAGGACTGCATTCGCACTCTGTCGAAAAGAAAAAAAATAAGTGTTCACTCGGCTGAATGTGCAAAGGGAATATGGTGTGCTATCCGTCAACTCACTGCGGCAGTTTGGGAATCCTGTGTAACTAGCCATACAGCGGTCACACTTGCGTCCTACCACGTTCCGCCGACATGTACATTGCCCTCCAAACTTACTACAGCTGGCATCAAGCGCTCCCTTAGGGTCGCATTCACAAGGGAAGGGCGCGCCATTGAAGTTAAGCGTCAGTGTGAATACGAAGTCACGACAGAGGCGGGCGTGACGCCCGGAGTGCGTGACATGGTAGTGGTTTGTCGCGCAATACTTGATAAAGTCGTTGACATCGCCTTTGTGGTGGAGTTTGAGTATCGACTCATCGTATGACGCACTCGGGACCAAAATCACGTAAACCTGAAAGGACAGTACTCGATCAATACTTGACCAAGGCTCATAAAACACTTGGAAAGACAATTATCGCACGGCATCGAGATGAGCACTCCTATAGTTTTCGTACGTATATGAAGACTCTGAGAATCTCGTACATACCCGTACAAGACCCGAAAAAGCAACTTGCGACACGAAAAGACTCATAGGGCACTCGAATAAGACTCGACCAACATTCGGAGAATCTTATAACACCCGGGGAAGTCTCGAATAGCACTCGGGTGAGACTAGCACAGCACTCGGTAAGTCATGCAAAGCACGCCATTAAACTTCGCACAGCACTCGAGTAAATCCCGCACGACATTCGGGCAACACTCGCATAGTACTCGGGTAAGTCCTGCAAAGCACTCGCGTAAATCTCGTACGACACTGGAGTTAATCTCAACCAAACTAGAATTCTGATCGTAACAGTAAAAAGTTAATAATTAATTCGCGTTAAAGATCTACAATACCGCAAAACTTCCAATCTCTTCGTCATTCGTGAAGTACGTACCACAGATGTTTCTTTCATCGAGATGACGTTCAGGGACAGCCGACCAGCGTCGAACTCCTTCTCGTCACCAGGCCACTGAACCAAAACTCTGCAACCGCTATCCGTGGCGCAAAACTCAAAAGTGACATCAACGGTCAGCGGCTTTACCCCAGAAGTAATCTGCACACTACCGAGCGCACGGAGTACACCCGGCTGCTTGTAATGGATGATCACATGGTACTTCCCACGTGACTTGACCACTCCCTTAAGAGGGGTTTTCATCTGCCAGACAAAGTGACACAAGATAAATAAAGAGACTGTGATGCAACAGGGCCCCTGTTACGGTATAGCGTATTGTTGATATTCTCATGGATACCACGACCTCTGCTTTGCAGCCGCACCTTAACACTAAAAATGGACTACAGAATAAGTTAAATGTTGCCAAAAAAGAACAACCCTTTTAAAACTTGATTGTTTGTAACCCACCACGTCTGCTTAGTAGAATTAATTCTAATAATAAAATTATCATTGTTATTATTATCACACTATACACTAAATTTGTAATCGCAACACTCAAAACGGTTAAGCAATCATCAATACAACTTAATTTAGTTTCAAGTAAAGACTGGTTCTTGATAGCGAGTCCAGTAAGGATTCACATAAACAGGAATAAGTTTCATGCAAACCGTTTTTTAAATAACCACATAAAACAAACAGAAGACATGGAAAACGCCCTTGTTTGAGCATGGAAACACCAAAGAGTTACCTTGTCTGCCCGGGAGCTAGGGACATCAGAGACAAGCCACACTGCGTCTTTGGGCATGTCGTAGGTAGAGGCCTCGCATTTGTTTAGGTAGGAAGAACAACGGAGGAAAGGCTTCAAATACAAGATGTCCCAGCTTTCTATCGGTATCGCAGTCACTGAGATCTGGCGCAAAATATAACGAAAAGGCTAAGTAAAAGTAAAAATGTTTCACGATGAAAAGCCCCCCTAATGACATATCGAGCCTGGGATTTCGAGGGTAAAGAAAGTCTTATCAGGCGTGTTTCGATATGGAAAAAGCGTAGTATTTGAAGATTCCTTAATAAGAAATGACCCAATTTTTGGCCGCCAAGGGGGGTGACCGCGCACCCCCCCCCCCGTGTACGCGCCTGCTTGTAATAAAGGCAAAGGGAGTTCGAGAAAAAGAATGGGGAACTCAGGGAAAGAAATAACTCATTTCAAACCACAAGAACGAAAACGTAAGAATTTTCCTAAACTCACCAGCCCTATACTTGCGGCTGAGAACGCAACAATCGAGATCTTGTTTTTGTAGATATCGGCTGTCATGTCGAACTCCACGACCTGACTACGGTCACTTAGCACAACCTATCATAAGGGAAACAATAAACATAATAAAACAAAAGCAAAAAGCAAGTACATGAAACTAAAAGAAAATGACTATTAGTTCATAATCTGAAGTTGGGGTATACCGGAGGAGGGGTTGCGGTGATGCAGTTTTGTCTTAAAATAAGTGCGGTCTTTTGGTGGGGTTTTGCGTGTCGGTTTCTTAAAACAAAGCGGCTAGGTTCTTTTTGCAAAACGTCGATGTGGTTCTGCGTTTTTTTTTCATTTTGTTGAGTTTTGGTATTTTCACGGAACTTACACCCCGTCATACAGTGCAACGCATGCAGTGGTTAAGTCTGACGGGAAGGACCTCATTACCTGCTTGCAGGCGAACTGGTACTGACAAGGCTGGGCTTCTAGTACGCCCTGCCGTTTGTTATGGTAGACATAAATGCGGTGGACTATTCTCTGTGGCTGGAAATACGAGATGACCAAAGCATACTTGCCAGGATGCGGCACAGGGATGTAGTAGTACACATTGACCTAAAACACGACAGAACATTGCGGTATTGGTAACACGTATGTAGTGGTACACATTGACCTAAAACACGACAGAACATTGCGGTATTGGTAACACGTATGTAGTAGTACACATTGACCTAAAACACGACAGAACATTGCGGTATTGGTAACACGTATGTAGTAGTACACATTGACCTAAAACACGACAGAACATTGTTGTATTGGTAACACGTATGTAGTAGTACACATTGACCTAAAACACAACAGAACATTGCGGTATTGGTAACACGTATGTAGTAGTACACATTGACCTAAAACACGACAGAACATTGCGGTATTGGTAACACGTATGTAGTAGTACACATTGACCTAAAACACAACAGAACATTGCGGTATTGGTAACACATATACCTACTTGGTAACACATATACCTACACAATACACCAACAATCAACAACAATGACATTTAGGATAACGCCATCACTCCTGTAGGCAAACGTGTTGGTATCGCTGCAGGGGGCAGATTATTGAAAATGTTTTTTTCGAAAACAACCAGAGGGGGTCCCTCTCCCCCATGCGCAAGCCCGCTCCGGCCTTCATCGCTATATCTTCCCCAAATATCTGCTATTTTGCTACGGCTTAACCTTTTTTGGAATACCTGTGCGTTCCCTAATGCTGCCATGTACTCGAATCCAGGTCTTTGAAGGTCGAAACGATCATCATCAAAATATTTGAGGCTTCCAACGCTAAGAAAGCCACGTATTCCTGCAAAAAAGGGCGCGCAGTTTAGCAACCGGCAGATACTTCATGTATGAACTGACACATACCAGAGATATTGACTGTCACATTTTGTGGATATGGACCAACACATAAAGGGGGATATGGACTTATACATACAGGGGATATGGACCAACACATAAAGGGGGTATGGACTTATACATACAGGGGATATGGACTTATACATACAGGGGATATGGACTTATACATACAGGGGATATGGACCAACACACAAGGGGGATATGGACTTATACATACAGTGGATATGGACCAACACACAAGGGGGATATGGACTTATACATACAGGGGATATGGACCAACGCACAAGGGGGATATGGACTTATACATACAGGGGATATGGACCAACACACAAGGGGGATATGGACTTATACATACAGGGGATATGGACCAACACACAAGGGGGATATGGACTTATACATACAGGGGATATGGACCAACACATAAAGGGGATATGGACTTATACAAAAAGGGAATATGGACTTATACATACAGGGGATATGGACCAACACACAAGGGGGATATGGACCAACACATAAAGGGGATATGGACTTATACATACAGGGGATATGGACCAACACATACAGGGGATATGGACTTATACATACAGGGGATATGGACCAACGCATACAGGGATATGGACCAACACACAAGGGGGATATGGATTAACACATACAAGGGATATGGACCAACACATACAGGGGATATGGTCTGACACATACCGTGAATATGAAATGACTAATACCAGAGAAATGGATTGATGCATATCGAGAACATGAATTGATCCATACCGGGGATATGGATTGAAACACTGTGACTGGTGATGTAATATCAAAGATATTTAACCGTGATGGCGACTGGGAGATACCGGACATTTGGACTGACAATACCGTGGACGATCCTGGTACATACCGGGGATAAAGATGAACACATACCAGGGATAGTGTCAGTATTGTTGTCGGTGTAGTAAGTGTACATATAACAATGCTTGTCGTAGTACACGTTCGCTAGACATGGCTCCGAGGGAGACTGGTGCAGGAGTGGCGCCTTGTAGTATTCCTCCGGTAGTAGGGCGACGTAATCCTAGGAAGTGAATAATTTCGATATTGTACAAGGCTGACGCAGCTGTGTTTAAGTGTGTCTGTGTGTCCGGAAAAAGGGGAGGGGGATATATTCCCACTCGCTGGTATGATCGATAAACAACCTTAACGAAAAAAAGCTCATATGAGTCTTATCAGACCTGTCAACAACCTCTCTTCAAGACGCATCATGGGTACTATCCACAAGTTGTGTGAACGTTGCTCGTACCATAAGCAAGTCGGAGCTCGTGCTTGTCATCGAGATGATCCACACGCCCTTGTTCAGCTCCACCTCAACCAACCGCCCGTTAGACTCGGCAGTGTACAGCTTGTTACGCACGCCACTCCCATCGCGCGATGGTAGGAACGAGGTAGTCATCGTGTGCATAGGCTTGCCTCCTAGACCAACAGGGAGAAAGCGGTCATTATAAGAGTGCTGTGGGTACAATAGGGCCCCCTAGATGAACAGGGAAAAAGCGGTCATTATAAGAGTGCTGTGGGTACAATAGGGCCCCCTAGACAAACAGGGAAAAAGCGGTCATTATAAGAGTGCTGTGGGTACAATAGGGCCCCCTAGACCAACAGGGAGAAAGCGGTCATTATAAGAGTGCTGTGGGTACAATAGGGCCCCCTAGACGAACAGGGAAAAAGCGGTCATTATAAGGGTGCCGTGGGTACAATAGGGCCCCCTAGACAAACAGGGGTACAATAGGGCCCACTAGACGAACAGGGAAAAAGCGGTCAGTATAAGGGTGCCGTGGGTACAATAGGGCCCCCTAGACAAACAGGGGTACAATAGGGCCCACTAGACGAACAGGGAAAAAGCGGTCAGTATAAGGGTGCCGTGGGTACAAAAGGCCTCCTAGACAGGGAGAAGGCGGTCGGTATAAGGGTACTGTGGGTACAATAGGGGCCCCTAGACGAACAGGGAGAAGGGTACTGTGGGTAATGGTGTACGGTGGTAATTGTGTGACTAGTCATAACCTGACTTGTATTGCGTGACTAGTTGTAACGTTACTGTTGTTTGCCTGCTTACCTTCAACAGACAGTCGTAGGTCGACATTGACCGTTCTGAGAGAGTCTAGCGCATAGTGGAAGATGATTCTGTAAGTGCTCGTGCGTGGGACAGCGATACGCACCGAAAACTCCTGCGAAAACAATAAACGATCATCAGAAGGAGCCATAGTGTGGACAGTCGGGGTCAAGTTTACATTAACAAAGCATAAAACCGACCATCACCAGACGCGCGCGGTCCCGTTTGGGTAAAACACTATTAGACCACAGGCAACCCACACGGCACCGTGCGCCTAGTTAATCAACACAGGCAACCCGTGCATAAATTATGTTTCTCTTATTTACTTCTTATTTTCTTCTCAGTTTGGCGCCTGGGTACGAGTCTAGGCCATCACGGCCACTAGCGGCAATCCATCCATGTGACAACTTCAGAAAAATGAACAAAAACCCTATAACCGTATAATAATAACATCTATCCTATAAATCCATAACCTCATAACATTTAAAACCTAAAGCACTAATAACTTTATAAACCCTATAACTTAACCCTGTTTTTAAAAACTTCCCCCAACTGAATCTTCACCATCAATCAGTCTCTCTCCCAAACGCAAACCAGACTCCTCGCTTCTCCGCTCCTGCTCCTCTATTTTATTGTGCATAATACTTACTGTAAATTTTGCAGGAACTACATATCCCGCACCAGAAAACCCTGGGAATTTATTGCTGTCAGATCCACTTAACACAGGGAACCCATCACTCTCAACTCCTTCTTCTAGTTCTGCTTTGATATGGTGCAAGTCTGGAATGTACACCCGTGCCGAGGCAGTCAGCCTAGAAAGATAACGCAAGTAGTTACTTGAAATCTTGTTGAAGAAGATAAAAAACACGTGGTAAGGTGAGGTTGGTACGCGAAATAGATAAAGTAATGCGTGGCGCGGGGTCTAGCGCGCAAGCGCGCCGCCTGACGGTTCACAGATACGTACTTGTTGCAGTGCTTCCCGTGGATCTGAGGCAAACACTTGCACTCCCCACCCCCCTTGTGACACACGTGGCTAGCTGATCCACCAGGGTTACACCGGCACTCTGGGAGAAATGGAGAATTAGATACAGTCAGTCAGCTGGACAACCGAGGGACTTGAAATGATGGGCGTCTGACATAGAAGGGGTCCGTCAGTGTAGGGTGTCCGTCAGTGTAGGGTGTCCAGCAGTGTGAGGTGTCCATCAGTGTAAGGTGTCCGTCAGTGTAAGGTGTCCGTCAGTGTAAGGTGTCCATCAGTGTGAGGTGTCCGTCAGTGTAAGGTGACCGTCAGTGTAAGGTGTCCATCAGTGTGAGGTGTCCGTCAGTGTAAGGTGTCCGTCAGTGTAAGGTGTCCATCAGTGTGAGGTGTCCATCAGTGTAAGGTGTCCGTCAGTGTAGTGTGTCGGTCAGTGTAAGGTGTCCATCAGTGTAAGGTGTCCGTCAGTGTAAGGTGTCCGTCAGTGTAGGGTGTCCATCAGTGTAAGGTGTCCATCAGTGTAGGGTGTCCGTCAGTGTAAGGTGTCCATCAGTGTAAGGTGTCCATCAGTGTAGGGTGTCCGTCAGTGTAAGGTGTCCATCAGTGTACGGTGTCCGTCAGTGTAAGGTGTCCGTCAGTGTAGGGTGTCCGTCAGTGTGAGGTGTCCGTCAGTGTGAGGTGTCCGTCAGTGTGAGGTGTCCGTCAGTGTGAGGTGTCCGTCAGTGTGAGGTGTCCGTCAGTGTGAGGTGTCCGTCAGTGTGAGGTGTCCGTCAGTGTGAGGTGTCCGTCAGTGTAGGGTGTCCGTCAGTGTGAGGTGTCCGTCAGTGTGAGGTGTCCGTCAGTGTGAGGTGTCCGTCAGTGTGAGGTGTCCGTCAGTGTGAGGTGTCCGTCAGTGTGAGGTGTCCGTCAGTGTAGGGTGTCCGTCAGTGTGAGGTGTCCATCAGTGTAGGGTGTCCATCAGTGTAGGGTGTCCATCAGTGTAGGGTGTCCGTCAGTGTTAGGTGTCCGTCAGTGTAAGGTGTCCGTCAGTGTAAGGTGTCCGTCAGTGTAAGGTGTCCGTCAGTGTAAGGTGTCCGTCAGTGTAAGGTGTCAATCAGTGTAAGGTGTCCGTCAGTGTAAGGTGTCCGTCAGTGTAAGGTGTCCGTCAGTGTAAGGTGTCCGTCAGTGTAAGGTGTCCGTCAGTGTAGGGTGTCCGTCAGTGTGAGGTGTCCGTCAGTGTGAGGTGTCCGTCAGTGTGAGGTGTCCGTCAGTGTGAGGTGTCCGTCAGTGTGAGGTGTCCGTCAGTGTGAGGTGTCCGTCAGTGTGAGGTGTCCGTCAGTGTGAGGTGTCCGTCAGTGTGAGGTGTCCGTCAGTGTGAGGTGTCCGTCAGTGTGAGGTGTCCGTCAGTGTGAGGTGTCCGTCAGTGTGAGGTGTCCGTCAGTGTGAGGTGTCCGTCAGTGTGAGGTGTCCGTCAGTGTAGGGTGTCCGTCAGTGTAGGGTGTCCGTCAGTGTAGGGTGTCCGTCAGTGTAGGGTGTCCGTCAGTGTAGGGTGTCCGTCAGTGTAGGGTGTCCGTCAGTGTAGGGTGTCCGTCAGTGTAGGGTGTCCGTCAGTGTAGGGTGTCCGTCAGTGTAGGGTGTCCGTCAGTGTAGGGTGTCCGTCAGTGTAGGGTGTCCGTCAGTGTAGGGTGTCCTTCAGTGTAAGGTGTCCGTCAGTGTAAGGTGTCCGTCAGTGTAGGGTGTCCATCAGTGTAGGCCTGAATAGCTTTTTAAGACATACAACATATGGAAGAGTAATATAGTAAGACAGTTCTCTTTATCAGGCCTTGCCTCTGCAGCCAAAAATATCATGCGACAACAGCTTGTAGAATCCGTCGCGACACGTGGCACACTTGCTTCCGGTTACGTAGTTTTTGCAGCTGCAAATTCCGGTCACATGATGACAACCGCGCATTGCCGCCATGGTCCCGCGGGTCGAGCAGCCACAGGTTGTGCACCCAGAAGGGTTCTCCGCCGAGAAGTTAAAGTAACCGAAGCGACAGCGGTCACAAAGGGTTCCTTGTACGTTCATCTTGCACATGCAGCTCTGACCGAGAACAGAGGCGGCTTGTTAAAGGTTAAGTTCAGTCAAACCTATCTTATACCTTTAAGTTAATAAACCTTTTGCTGTTCATTAGGGCAAATTGACGCATTCGTTAGCGCATATTGTCGATAGATAAAGCATGAATACATTCAATTGCACAAACCGGCAATCCTTTGCCCCAATGTTCTGATTGTTTTCCACTCAATGCACTATACATTTTTGTAGCCGAATCCGTTGTTGCGCGATCGCCGAGAATTCAAACCCATTTCTCGTCTAAAATAGCGCGAAGTCAATCATACCACCGTGACCAATCCCTTACTGTGTGCAGTCAAATGGTTTATGACGCGTAGTGAAAAAATAAAAGCCATCGATTGGTTTAAATGGTTGATTGACTAAAACGAGAAAAGGGATTCGCCAAAGTCGCGCAACACCGAATTCGGCCATAAATGAATGTTGCATTTGTGCTATTGTCGTCAGATTTCCACACTTGTACGTCCATTTTGTCTTTATGATATCAACATGCGTGTAGAGGAATGCTAGCTGATGTAAGTTACCTGTTTGGCGCCAAAACATCCGACCTTGCTCTGCCCCGGAAGGACCACCGTCCCCCCGGGATCGCAATTGCACTTTGTGCATGCCGGGAAGGATACTAGATCCTTTGCACACATGTCACACTTCCAGCCAATTACATTCTTCTTGCACGTACATTTGCCTGACGCCTGGTCACATGACTGGCTCTCAGAGCCCTGCACATTACAATTACACGCTAAGAGAAAAAAAGCAAGATAATTAGATGATTCACACAAAACAAGGCACCATAGAATGTTCTCACCACAGGTAGCCCGTACTACCACAGGTAACCCGTTTTAGCTATAAGTAGCCCATTTCCACCACAGGCATCCCATACTCATCACAGGTAACCCGTACTCGCTGGAAGTAGCCCATCCTTACCACAGATATCCCATACTTATCACATATAACCCGTACTTGCCACAGTAATCGAGTTCACCACAGGTATCCCGTTTTCTGATAGCCCGTACTCACCCGTGCAGTGTGGAAACCCATAAAAGCCCTTGGCGCAGCTTTCGCAGCTACGGCCCGTGTAACCAGGCCTGCAGATACACTCCCCGTATTGGCCGCACGTTCCGAAACCCGAGTTCGAGCATGCGCACTCTGCATGGAGGAAACAACAAAATGAGAACGAGGCAGTAAAACAGTAAGGTCTCGTTCACACGGGTGTGATCACTAAACCCGATTCGAGCATGCGCACTCGGCAAGAATATCAGTGAACACAGTTCGAGAACGTCGCTGTTAACGATTTCAACTTAGGTTCAATGTATTCACAGTTCTCTTAACGATACCGTAGACCCAAATTGCTTCATTTCGGGTGAATTTTTTTATTATGCCATTCGATGACAATAGGCACACTCTAGATGTTAGCAAAAATACCACCAAAATCTTAAATACTCCGCCAGATATTCAAGAAAAACCGAATTCGAACGAGTTTAGCGTTATTCTCGAAGGCGTCAATAATCCCATAATCCTGTTTACTTAGCTCAAAGTCCCGCGATCAACATCCGGGGAACTTAGTTTTACGGCTTTTCCCTCTAATTTTATCCGAGATTTATCCGTATTTATATCAACTTTATATGCGTTTACTCTAAATTTTGCATAGTTGTAAACTCCGCCAAGATTAAGTAAGAATCCTTGGCTTCCTTCGAAGAAGGCTAAGCGAGGAAGAAAGCCCAAAACATAGAGTTGTCTCCGTTCGCGGTCTTTTTACGTTTTCCGCGCTCTTCTTTACCTCGGTGCAAGCTTGCTTCGGTCTAGGCATCTTCCTTCACTTGCACGACTAGCGACATGACATTTGAGCGCCTAAGAGTTTTCCCGCTGCGTGTAGAGCATGCAATGTGATTGGTTGCCATACGCGGCTCTATTTACTCTTCGTCTGTCATTACTGTCACGCTGCCTCTAATGTTTACACAACTTCAATCCCCGATATCTCGCAATCAAATTTCACCCCATCTTACTCTAAATATGTGAATTAAAGGTACACTTCTAACCGCCCGATTCCTGCGCAACTTGGCAAGCGTCTAGTATAGATATTGTTCTGTCACACCGTGCCGCGGATAATCAATAGCTTTTTTTGCTACGGACTTAATTAGCGCGTTGTAGCCAAAGAAGCAAAATTATTCCACGCCTAACTTTGACCCTTGATTATTAATCAACGGGGCTGTGTGACGTCAAATGTAGACACGGTTTGTCAGTTCAGTACATGACGAAAGATATAAAGCAGATCCCGGGAGGTTACGCGCTTTTGGTGTGTATTAATAATTCGCATGTTTAAAATGGTCGATTTCGCACTTCGGATCAGGCAAAAGCACTCAAAATTAAGCGCGTATAAAATGATTATTTTAGGAGGAAAATACAATCATTAAGCTTTAAATTGATATATAGTTTGTTGGCATTTGCTTTAATCCGACGCGAGCGCGAGCGATTTTGCCGGGACGATCGGGGTAATTACCGCTTGGGTCTACGGTATCCTTAAAGAAAGTTTTTAAAACATGCTTTTAATGGCGATTTGCTTACTTATACAAAGTGGAAATCCGTAGTATCCCGTCATACACTTCTGGCAGCGATGCCCTTGAAAATTGTCCTTGCAGACGCATGAGCCCGTGTTGTCACAAATTTCGTCTTTTGTGGTCAGCGGATCACAGTCGCACCCTGAAAGGTTAACACGTGTCTATAATAAATATCCTACTAGTCCTAGTTGTGCCAAATTTCGACATTTAATAATACTTAACGCGCACAATAAAAGGGACTTGCCTTAGGCAAGCTGTCCTCGTCACTCATCACTGAGTGCAGAGCTCCATAGAGAGAAGCCATTAAGCTATAATAGAGTTCAAAATTGGCCGAAAACACACCATTGAAGTAAATACAGCCTATTTATTAGCCATTTTTTAGAACAAAACGAAAAATAACGGAGGATTAGGGAGGTTTCGAAGTGATGAATTTTGCGAATTCAGTTCAAACGAGCGCGCTTCGTTTAATTTCTCAAATACAATTTTCACTCTTGTTTTTGTAGAGAATTGAATCCAAACACTTTCATTCAAGAATATGCCTGATAGAACTTCTCTTGTAAAAAAAAAGTCTCTTGTACATGACAGTTCTCGTAGTTTGTGGTAGTATGTCGTATGGTTTTCTTTTTCCGGGTTATTTTACATGATCTCTTTTCATTCTTATCGAGTTGGCAAAACAACAACACGCAACCCGTGGGGGAGTAGGACAAAATAAAAGGAGCAAATCCTCACGCGCAGTGATGGGGTGGTGGTTACTAAAAATAGCCAGATCCGGAATCGACATGGCGCGCGGGTAATACCAAAGTGTCCCTCTTTTATCTTATGCTCTCTTGGTTTGACTCAAGTTGCCCGACCCTTAGCATGCCTAACCTAGCCTGCTAGCCGGCGCTCATTGTGGGGTATTCTGAAATGTTTTATTTTCGAATATTGGGAAACCTGTGCGCGCGAAGGCCGAGGTGCGCTGGGCCGAGGGTGCAAAGAAAAGAGAGCGGGCAACAAACCCCCCTCTTTTCGAATCCTCAGCGGAACTTACACCAACAGTCTGGAAAGTTGAAGAATCCCCAGAGACATCTGTCGCACTGCCTTCCCGCGATCTTGTCTTTGCAAGGGCACTCGCCGGTCAACTCGTTGCACATGAAGCTGTGAGATCCAGCCGTGTTGCAGTTACAGGCTGAAAAAAATATCCTTTTCACTGCTATTATACGTGATAAGCAAGAAAATACGCACGAATTAGAATTGCTCTTTTGCTATTTGTCCCTACCGAGTAGCTATGAAATCTCCCGATATATGTATGTCATAAATATGTCCGTTAATAATGTTATGGCACCGTTCGTTGAGCGCCAGAAAAGCATACGACTTCAAGTTTCATGATATTCTGCAAATAAATTTTTTAACACCACAGGGATCCCCGATACTTGTCCACCATCAACAGGGTAAAAGTCCTCCAAACTCCACATACCTTTGCACCTGGGGAAGTTGAAATGTCCCAGTGGGCAGAGGTCGCATTTTTTGCCGCGAATTCGCGTCCTACACGGGCACCGTCCGGTCGACTGGTCACACACGAGGTTGGTCGCGCCCTCAGGATTGCAATTACACGCTGAAATAGAAAATGAGTGATAGTTAGTAAGCAAGAGGCACCTGCTTCATCTAACCCACACTCGCTTCATCTAACCCACACTCGCTTCATCTTACCCACACTCGCTTCGTGTAACCCACACTCGCTTCATCTTACCCACACTCGCTTCATCTAGCCCACACTCGCTTCATCTAACCCACACTCGCTTCATCTAACCCACACTCGCTTCATCTAACCCGCACTCGCTTCATCTAACCCACACTCGCTTCATCTAACCCACACTCGCTTCATCTAACCCACACTCGCTTTGTCTAACCCACACTCGCTTCATGTAACCCACACTCGCTTCGTGTAACCCACACTCGCTATGTGTAACCCACACTCGCTTCATCTAACCTACGCTTGCTTCATGTAACACACACTCGCTTCATGTTATCCACACTCGCTTCGTGTAACCCACACTCGCTTCATGTAACCAACACCCGCTTCATGTAACCCACACTCGCTTCGTGTAACCCACACTCGCTTCATCTAACCCACACTCGCTTCATCTAACCTACACTCGCTTCATCTAACCCACACTCGCTTCGTGTAACCCACACTCGCTTCATGTAACCCACACTCGCTTCGTGTAACCCACACGTGCTTCGTGTAACCCACACTCGCTTCATCTAACCCACACTCGCTTCGTGTAACCCACACTCGCTTCATCTAACCCACACTCGCTTCGTGTAACCCACACTCGCTTCATGTAACCCACACTCGCTTCATCTAACCCACACTCGCTTCATGTAACTCACACTCGCTTCGTGTAACCCACACTCGCTTCATGTAACCCACACTCGCTTCGTGTAACCCACACTCGCTTCATGTAACCCACACTCGCTTCGTGTAACCCACACTCGCTTCATCTAACCCACACTCGCTTTGTGTAACCCACACTCGCTTCATGTAACCCACACTCGCTATGTGTAACCCACACTCGCTTCATGTAACCCACACCCGCTTCATGTAACCCACACTCGCTTCGTGTAACCCACACTCGCTTCATCTAACCCACACTCGCTTCATCTAACCCACACTCGCTTCATCTAACCCACACTCGCTTCATGTAACCCACACTCGCTTCATGTAACCCACACTCGCTTCATGTAACCCACACTCGCTTCATGTAACCCACACTCGCTTCGTGTAACCCACACTCGATTCATGTAACACACACTCGCTTCATGTAACCCACACTCGCTTCATGTAACCCACACTCGCTTCATGTAACCCACACTCGCTTCGTGTAACCCACACTCGCTTCATGTAACCCACACTCGCTTCGTGTAACCCACACTCGCTTCATGTAACACACACTCGCTTCATCTAACCCACACTCGCTTCATGTAACCCACACTCGCTTTATGTAACCCACACTCGCTTCATGTAACCCACACCCGCTTCATGTAACTCACACTCGCTTCGTGTAACCCACACTGGCTTCGTGTAACCCACACTCGCTATGTGTAACCCACACTCGCTTCGTGTAACCCACACTCGCTTCGTGTAACCCACACTCGCTTCGTGTAACCCACACTTGCTTCGTGTAACCCACACTCGCTTCGTGTAACCCACACTCGCTTCATCTAACCCACACTCGCTTCGTGTAACCCACACTCGCTTCGTGTAACCCACACTCGCTTCGTGTAACCCACACTCGCTTCGTGTAACCCACACCCGCTTCATGTAACCCACACCCGCTTCATGTAACTCACACTCGCTTCGTGTAACCCACACTCGCTTCGTGTAACCCACACTCGCTTCATCTAACCCACACTCGCTATGTGTAACCTACACTCGCTTCATGTAACCCACACTCGCTTCATGTAACACACACTCGCTTCATCTAACCCACACTCGCTTCATGTAACCCACACTCGCTTCATGTAACCCACACTCGCTTCATGTAACCCACACCCGCTTCATGTAACCCACACTCGCTTCGTGTAACCCACACTCGCTTCGTGTAACCCACACTCGCTTCATCTAACCCACACTCGCTATGTGTAACCTACACTCGCTTCATGTAACCCACACTCGCTTCATGTAACCCACACTCGCTTCGTGTAACCCACACCCGCTTCATGTAACCCACACTCGCTTCGTGTAACCCACACTCGCTTCATCTAACCCACACTCGCTTCATCTAACCTACACTCGCTTCATCTAACCCACACTCGCTTCATGTAACCCACACTTGCTTCGTGTAACCCACACTCGCTTCGTGTAACCCACACTCGCTTCATTTAACCCACACTCGCTTCATGTAACCCACACTCGCTTCGTGTAACCCACACTCGCTTCATCTAACCCACACTCGCTTCATGTAACCCACACTAGCTTCATGTAACCCACACTCGCTTCGTGTAACCCACACTCGCTTCATGTAACCCACACTCGCTTCATGTAACCCACACTCGCTTCGTGTAACCCACACTCGCTTCGTGTAACCCACACTCGCTTCGTGTAACCCACACTCGCTTCATGTAACCCACACTCGCTTCATGTAACCCACACTCGCTTCGTGTAACCCACACTCGCTTCATGTAACCCACACTCGCTTCGTGTAACCCACACTCGCTTCGTGTAACCCACACTCGCTTCATCTAACCCACACTCGCTTCGTGTAACCCACACTCGCTTCGTGTAACCCACACTCGCTTCATCTAACCCACACTCGCTTCGTGTAACCCACACTCGCTTCATCTAACCCACACTCGCTTCGTGTAACCCACACTCGCTTCATCTAACCCACACTCGCTTCGTGTAACCCACACTCGCTTCGTGTAACCCACACTCGCTTCATCTAACCCACACTCGCTTCATCTAACCCACACTCGCTTCGTGTAACCCACACTCGCTTCATCTAGCCCACACTCGCTTCATGTAACCCACACTCGCTTCATGTAACCCACACTCGCTTCATCTTACATATGGACACCCCTGGTTCCAGGGCCTCGAACGTCTATCTATTTAGTGGCCAGCGACCTCGCAGGCATTCCCACTAAATAGGGTACATGGACACATGAGAAAGAAAAGTTTTTTTTTTATGCAAGACTTAAGAGATCAATTTTATTTTCGAAGGATTTTGCCTCTAACGCGCTTGATGATAATATTTTACAGTTTTTCTAAATCTCTTGTATTTTTAGAGACATCACACCGTGCCAATAGCTAGAAAACATTCTATAGCCCCATGCAGTCACGGTAATACGGTAATAGTCCCAAGGAATCACATATACTTACGTAGGCAGTCAGGAAACCCCCAGTATCCTGGAGTACAGCTTTCGCAGCGATCACCGCGGAAGTTTACCAAGCAGTCACAAGGTGCGCTATGATCGCTGGGATTGCACTGGCCGCCCTTCGTCGCGAATGTATTACAGTAACAAACTGAAAGAGTTTATGGTAAACTGACATGAGATAACAAATGACACGTCAATTTCAAGGACACGAGAACAAGCAGTTGTCTGAATACACTATTTAAGTTAACGATAGAAAAATCCCTTCACGCATATGGGAACTTTGGGAAAAGCCATTCAATAGAACAAGATTTAGGTAAAATGAGACATCCTTTCTAAGACCAAAAATGGGTTAGATGGGCAGTGGTTTATGGGATGTCCCATTTGGCGGGCAGTGGTTTATGGGATGTCCCATTTGGTGGGCAGTGGTTTATGGGATGTCCCATTTGGCGGGCAGTGGTTTATGGGATGTCCCATTTGGCGGGCAGTGGTTTATGGGATGTCCCATTTGGTGGGCAGTGGTTTATGGGATGTCCCATTTGGCGGGCAGTGGTTTATGGGATGTCCCATTTGGCGGGCAGTGGTTTATGGGATGTCCCATTTGGTGCGCAGTGGTTTATGGAATGTCCCATTTGGTGGGCAGTGGTTTATGGAATGTCCCATTTAGCGGGCAGTGGTTTATGGGATTTCTCATTCGGCGGGCAGTGGTTTATGGGATGTCCCATTTGGTGGGCAGTGGTTTATGGGATGTCCCATTTGGCGGGCAGTGGTTTATGGGATGTCCCATTTGGTGGGCAGTGGTTTATGGGATGTCCCATTTGGTGGGCAATGGTTTATGGGATGTCCCATTTGGCGGGCAGTGGTTTATGGGTCCCATTTGGCGGGCAGTGGTTTATGGGATGCCCCATTTGGCGGGCAGTGGTTTATGGGATTTCTTATTTGGCGGGCAGAGGATTGGCACAAAATAGGATGAAATGAGTATGTTGTAGTTACCATCAGATGGGAACGAGCCTTGGCGTTGGGGACTTCTTTTTTCTCGTGGAGCTATACAAAGAACAAACAAGACGTTACCGTCACGTAAAGGTCCCTTGCGGGACTCCTTTCGCGAAAAATAGCTTACTCTTCCCAGTCTCTCATAGACACCAAAAACCACAGGACTGCTAGCAAGTAAAGGGCTAAGGTGACTATGCTATAAGTGTAATTTCAAGTAGTTGATTCGCTATTTTAATGATTGATTATCAAAATAATTAAATAGATAAATCTACATAGATAGATCATGTACGCTCAAATTTTCTTGTAGAAATCGGCCACTGTTTCATGGTTGGACATCCGTGCGTCTTGTGTATTTTATAATAAGAAAACTTCTTTTGAAACCCTTGTTTTGCCAACAATATACTATTCAAAGCAAAACTGAACAAATAAGTGGTTTGGGGGGAAAAGAACAGGCAATGAAACAATAAAAAGGATGCCATTGGAGAAGTCTGGAAATCTTAGACCGCAAATCTTCTTAAACTATTCGATGAATGAATTAACTGTATCGGGTGTTTTATCAGCCAATGGACGTGTGCCAGATTGCATGATTGCACCTCTATCATCTACACAACCCCGGTTTAGTACAGGTAAAATAAGAAGAGTCTAAGCAACAAATAAGATAGTCTCGCAACATAGAAAAAGGAAAACATTCCTGAAAGAAACCCCTGAATATTATGAATGTATATTCATTAAAAAAATAGTCGTTTATTCGACATGATGCACAAGCTCATAGGCTTCGAAGTAAATCGCCGTTTTTTTGTCTGGCATCATATAAAAGGTTTCATGTAGGTTCAAGTGATGGACGTTTGAACATTGTTAAGGAAGTTGAACCCTCTTCCGAAAGGCCTCAAAATCACCCCTAAAACTATCCCAAGTACGGCTGTTTCACTCCGCACGGAGGATCTATAAACCCGAGATACAGAACTTTGTGATGATATAGAGCTGAAGAGGAGCTCAATGTTGTAGTAGGGTTATCAAAAGATCTGATAGATGGAAGATAAAACACGCAACATGAGGCGTGAGACCGGGTACAATTTTGCGGTTATTCTAGAAAATGTGATGATTTGCGTGGGTTCTTTGCCTTTAAAATGTTGCGTTATCAGCCACCGATAAACAATAGAGTAATGTATATCACGCATTTATTGCACGGTAGGCTGGTTATCGAGTACTCACGTCTACATTGGCCTACAATAGACGCGTGTGAGAATATTGCCCGAGACGCATCACTAATTATAATAATAATAATAATATAAAAAAAAAATAGCGTCGAATTAGCAAGAACACGGCATATTACACGCTCTTTAACAGATATCCCAGTCCTGGCACAAATCCCATTGAAATGTTGCCCTTAAATAACACAAGCGCTAAGCGCACTCACCAAATTCAACAAAATAAACATCGCATTAGGCTTACCGGTGTCGAGGTACCGTCCATCTCTACTCACGGAGACTACTCCATCTTTGCTTGCATGCCTCCTTGAATCAAACTTTGTCTTGAGACGTTTACATTCGGCAAATGCAAACATTGAGAGCACAAGCCCCGTAAAAAAGAGACAGCATACAGCAGAACGTAGCGCCCGACTCATGCTGACGTATTCAGTGAGGTTCTCGCAAAATCCCGTCCCGAGTACTTTGTCTACCGAGCAGGCCTTTACTTTAAGTTTGAGCCTTTTCAGGGAAGCGATGCGTGTTTGTGAGAGGCTCCTCGCTTCTCTTGTGCTGAGAGCTTGTGCTGCCGGTTGAGAGGTGATCACCTTGAGTCTTGCTGCTGACAGAACAACTTCCGGTACGTCAACGCCTTTCCGCTCGCCCAAGGCCCCGTCCAGACAGCCCGGTATGTCAACATTCCTCCTGAACATTATAATAAGACTCGATGTGACCATGCAAGACATTTATCTTTTAATATACCTTAAAGTCACGATTCTTTGTGCCTTTATACTGTTTTTTTTTTGTACCTGGTTTATCGCTTTCTAATCTATTTCCAGTAAACACCACGAGAAAACAGGAAATCTCGCTGGAGGCCAGCTAAAGCGGAAAGCATATTAAAATTAACATTGCAATATAAAAGGTTTCTCCAGTAGAGAAATATCTTTAAGCTATATCACGTATTACCAAATAAAAGTTCATGGAGTCGTGGAAAGGTATAGTCGAGCTTGATAAATCAACATCTGTTTGATTGACTGATAATGACTTGGTAATAACCAAGTCACGCAAGAGTGCTAAATGGATTAGCACGCAAATATGTTATGAAATATGGTGATTTTTTCACGAATACTTATTTTCGCCAGCCTTCCACTTTTTCTAGTCTAATCGCGCTAATGCGAACTCTAAATAATGTAGCGCGTGATGATTCTTAGTCCCAAGCTATTCTTGTTATGTGAACAGAATGAAAACAGGGCCTAAGACAAGACAAAAAGAGCTAAAAGTCATCAGAAACTAGCCTTCCGAAGGCTTTGATATTTTTTCCGGCATGAGAACCTCCGAAGACACGGAGTTTGCATATCACGGTCGCAGCACATTATCCATGTTTCGGGGGGTTTTCGTGCCGGAAAAAAAAAAAAACTATCAAAGTCTACAGGAAGGCTACCAGGAAAACCAGGAAATGTTTTCAAACCACGAAAAAGGTTGGTTGAGGGTGCTCGGAAATCAGACGTGAAAGCCTTTGCCATAAAACACCACAGACAAGAAAAATTTTCTTAAAGTTATGTTACTGGACAATTAACGTTTCGTTTGACCATTTCTTCGCAAATCAACGCAAGTTCACTAATGTCGAAACTTGTGGCAACTTTCGCTGAGACTTGCGTTTTGTTTGGCCAGGACATAATTGTGAAAATTAAAACATTTATTTCAAGCTTTCACCATTTCCACCATCACTTTACAATCCTAAAATCTAAATCGCAAATAACACGCACAGGCCCACGCCAGTAACCTTTATTTCGCCCTTTTTCGGGCCCATCTGATTGGATTTGGTATTGAATTTCTGGTAAAATTTGGCACTGATCGTTGCCAAGTGACCCATCTCTTTTCTCCGTTTTGTAGTCTTGGCTCATTTGATATCGCTAGTCGGCAATGGAAACGTATCCGTGCTTTACCACACCACATTATTTATTAGATACAAAAATTTGTCTGATAACATTCATCCTAATCAATATCCTATAACATTATTTATCATAGATACAAATGAAATTGGTCTGATAACATTTATCATTATCTGTTAGCATCGGACATGACTGAACGCACATGTATTGGAGTCCAAAAACAAAAGCCAATAATAGGGATAAAGCGTCCATGTGTGTATTCAACGCCTTTATCATAATTATTCATAACAACAAAACATCAATATCTTTTACTTGCACACTGCACAAATAAAAATGCTGCATCTGTTTCTTGTTCTGTCTAAAGTTAAATTTTATAAAATAAAATAAAACAGGTTTCTCGATTGCTCATTATTGAAATTGATGACACCTGCCTTGTCGTGAAGGGGAGGGGCTTAAAGCGGGTGATACACGCGCACTCAAGGAACCATTCAGCCTTTATAATAACATATTTCACACTAAATTTATCGCCACCTACTATACAATTAAAATATCGCTATTTTTTACCACGAAAATGTTTCGAGAAAGAAAAGAATAATCTCAATTAAGCTATTCATGGATGGAACGATTTTAAAATTGTCTATGTTATCTTACATATATGTTTAAGACTTTTTAATATATATTTTTTATTACTATCGTTTTCCAAAGAGCTTATGAGAAGAATAACTTATTTAAAATTGTTTAAGTAGGAATATGGAAAACGTGATAGCTGATGGTGGCTGTGCACTCGGACACCCACCCCTGCTTGCTCGTTGTTTGTAATGCTTTTGTTAGTTATCTCTAAATTTCCACACAAAAAAAACAATGTATGAATAACTAAAAACTACGGACTTGTAACAATGAAAAAATAATAGATAAAAACTGGATACACAAAAAGAGTATTTCGTGTTCGAGAAAGACAAGGACTCTTTCTCTTCGCCTTCTCCATGATAAGGTTGTTGATTATGTTGTCGATAATCCAGCAGCTTAATCATTTTCTTTCGTCCCCTTTAAAGTCATGCCATAGTACCCAGGGGAAAAGGTTCGGTCGATACTCTTCCCTTTAACCAACAAGAGAAAGAATCAAACCAAATAAGAAATCTCAAATTTTTCAACGGCGTTGTTGACACCGTGTACCCAAACTTGTGACAAGTTTGGGTACACGGTGTCAACAACGCCGTTGAAAATTTTGATAATCCCTCTCTTTAATAGCCCCCCTCCCCCTCTGTGAGGAAATAAAAAAGCCTCATGGGAGTTGTTAGGGCTTTATTAATATAATACAAGCTTTGTCTGCAGTGCTGTTGGCAGGAGACTTTAAAGAGGAGTACTGTCGCTACTAGTGTTACTACGACAGGATACCTGACGACATTTTGTCATAACAGCTTTTTTATTGAAAATTTAAAATTTCCCACCCGAAATTTGGGAATCGGGAGGGAATTTCATGAACTTGTTTTTAACTCACTTACAGATAGCGGAATTATTTTCGACGAGCTCATCCAACCCATTCCATTTTAATTAAATTGTTCACATGACAAAAAATAATAAAATGTTTGATCAAATTTGACACTTTTCTTTCAAAAAACACGTTACGGTGTGTGAATCTCTAAAACCAGTCGCACCTGTTTGTGAACAATTTAAAACAAATTTAATTGTTCATATTAATAATTGATCAAGTACAAGAGCTTTTAAAATTTTTTTCTCTTGACAAATCTTGACATTAGAGAATCGAGAGTTTGACAAAGCAGTCAAACGTGCTTGCAAAAGGGTGAGGTAACACACTCTGTGTCCAGTTTCAAGAGAAAGAACGGCTAGCACTCTGACAGGATTGTTGTTATATGGTGAATATTTTCGTTATCATCATCAACTGCATCATTCTAAGCATTAGGGTACCAACTTAATTCATATAATCCACAATCTTTCTCAATAACTCCATTTTCTTGAATTCATCTCAGGGAATGTGGCGGCTATATTGGTCAATTACAGGGGCCACAATGTTGATGGTATGTCCAGATCTAAAAAAATAGATTGTTTTTGGGGGGTTCCAACCGTCATCTTTATACTTCTCATATATTTGACTTTCTACGCTGCAGGCATGTATGGTCTACGGGTGCACCTTCTCAGACACTCGAAATAGGGAATGTGAGACTGAAATAAAGTAAGTTTAGTTCCATCATACATAGTGACGTTCATTGCTTTCTCATCAGCAAGGGTGGTATTTGAACTAAGTCCAGTGTAAAATTCATTCAAATTTAAACCCGTTTGGTAGCTTTTCAAAAGAGTTTTGATCGATCAGATCTGTGGCAAAACCAATGCTTTTAGTGAAATTGTGAAAATAATGATATATTTTAATCGGCGAGGCGCGATGCAAGTGCAAATAAAATCGCAGATTTGAGGGGTTTTGTTCGAAATCTAAAATACTATAGTCGCAAACCACTCCACCTTGCATCATGAGTCACACTTTATTTGTTATTTCAAGCGGGCCACCGAATCGATTTCTTGTAAATATCGGAACGTAAGTTAGAAATTGACACTTTTAGGAATCGATTCGGTGGTCCGCTTGTCATATAGAGGCCGCGAAAGGAGATTCTGGACTGCTTGCTTTTTGGAATTTAAGGATTGAAATATTGTCTCCCTGGGTTAATTTAAGGCATCAGAGCACCCTGTCATGGGGATACCCTGACATGGGGGTACCCTGACATGGGGATACCCTGACATGGGGGTACCCTGACATGGGGATACCCTGACATGGGGGTACCCTGACATGGGGTACTGACATGGGGGTATACAGACATGTGGGTACCCTGTCATGGGGGTACCCTGACATGGGGGTACACTGACATGGGGATACCCTGACATGGGGGTACCCTGACATGGGGGTATACTGACATGGGGGTATCCTGACATGGGGGTATCCTGACCTGGGGGTATCCTGGCATGTGGGTATCCTGACATGGGGGTATACTGACATGGGGGTATCCTGACCTGTGGGTACCCTGACATGGGGTATCCTGACATGGGGGTATACTGACATGGGGGTATCCTGACCTGTGGGTACCCTGACATGGGGTATACTGACATGGGGATACCCTGACATGGGGGTACCCTGACATGGGGGTATACTGACATGGGGGTATCCTGACATGGGGGTATCCTGACATGGGTGTACCCTGACATGTGGGTATCCTGACATGGGGGTACCCTGACATGGGGTACTGACATGGGGGTATACAGACATGGGGGTACCCTGTCATGGGGGTACCCTGACCTGGGGGTATCCTGACATGTGGGTATCCTGACATGGGGGTACCCTGACATGGGGTACTGACATGGGGGTATACAGACATGGGGGTACCCTGTCATGGGGGTACCCTGACATGGGGGGTACACTGACATGGGGATACCCTGACATGGGGGTACCCTGACATGGGGGTATACTGACATGGGGGTACCCTGACATGGGGGTATCCTGACCTGGGGGTATCCTGACATGTGGGTATCCTGACATGGGGGTACCCTGACATGGGGTACTGACATGGGGGTATACAGACATGGGGGTACCCTGTCATGGGGGTACCCTGACATGGGGGGTACACTGACATGGGGGTACCCTGACATGTGGGTATCCTGACATGGGTGTACCCTGACATGGGGGTATCCTGACATGGGGGGTACCCTGACATGGGGGTACCCTGACATAGGGGTATCCTGACATGGGGGTACACTGACATGGGGATACCCTGACATGGGGGTATCCTGACAAAACTGCCTCCGGGTGTATGAGGTGGAGGGCTGGATCTCTTCTGAAGTTGCTCAAAAGGCACAAAATGCAAAAAAGAGCTTATTTAGTGCCTAAATCTTGCAAACAGAAACTTCGACTCGGATGTGATCACTGTGACCGATGAGACTGAGGAAGCTGAGGCGGACTGGTTCAAGAAATGCGTCCAGTGTTATTACAGCTTGCAGCCGCCCGATAATTGGGACAAAAAAAAAACAAGTATACAAAGCCTATGTTCAAGGGAGAGAAAAGAAGTGATTACTTCAAGGTATCAAACAAGCAACCACAACACAAATAAAGTACGAATTAACAAACACATAAAAATAAACAAGCAAAAATAACAAACAAGCAAACTAACAAAAAAATGTTTTCATGTTTTTTAACCCTCTTACTATTTGTAGAAAGTTGCCAACCGAATCGAGAAGTTTTTCATGCGGAATAATGACTGGGAAGCAACAAAGGAAAGATCCATTTACAAAGATAATGGTCGTCTGCTGGCCATTACGGACGCACGCTACCTGTATGTCACTCACTTGCTGTTCGAGCTGAGCGAAGAGAGGCTAACAGGGTGTCAAGAGCAGGATGGCAAGACTAAGGTCCCTGACGAAGTGTGCTTTCCGGCGCCATACGGCAGTGCGAGCCCAACTTCTGACTACGACGTGGGACTTATTGGCCCAGAATCTGGATCACTCACAGCGAAATTCAATGACTATTTCGAAAAACACAAGGAAGGTACAATCAAATTATAATAGGCTAAACAAATGCGGGTAAGATCGCAGGCTGAACTATTGTTCGTGAGATCGCAGGCTTACCCCTTACGTGATATTTGTATTCCAGGTGACCAATTACTGTTCGGCAAGCCGTCGGAGCGAGTCTTCGACACGAATATTTACGCGTTTACCCTGGAGTATGCCATGCCAGACTTGTACGTATTCCAAGGAGCGGGAAGCACTGCTTTTCCTAAAGACTTATTCAACGCTAATCTTAAGGCCTACTACCAAATGCAGGAGCTGGCAAGCTCATATTTTAAGGTAAACTAACGGTCCGTCTGTAAATCGTCGTCTGTCTGTTCTGCTGTTAAAGAGAGCCCACGAAAGTAAGCCAAACGAGGACTTAGAAGAGGTACTCGATAATAAAAGGATCCCAATTTTTCTTTTTCAGTTGTACAAATTCTGGAAACCCTATTTCGACGAACTAGTGGCCGATGCTAAGGAAAGTCTACCCGGCTCAGCAAACGCACGTACTGGCCAGATGGAAAATGTCGACAAGAAAGGGTTTTTTCAGAAATGGTTGGAGCTATATGAAAAAAAATATCAAGAATGGTCAGAAGAGAACTTTGACAGTAAGGACAAGTTCCGAGCAAAGCATAACGACTTGTACCAGTCCATCGTCCAGCAAGCAGAGAAAAACTACAAAACTAATGAACTCCCGATGATCAACAACTATGTGTCTGAGGCGAGTCTTAACCAAGCATCAGTGCTGTAACGCTCATAGGGGAATGGAGGGACTGTACCGTAACCCTATAGGGGCAGGGGGACTGTACCGTAACCCTATAGGGCCAGGGGGCTGTACCGTAACCCTATAGGGGCAGGGGGACTGTACCGTCACGCCTATAGGGGAATGGAGGGGCTGTACCGTAACGCCCATAGGGGAATGGAGGGGCTGTACCGTAACCCTATAGGGGAATGGAGGGGCTGTACCGTAACGCCCATAGGGGAATGGAGGGGCTGTACCGTAACGCCCATAGGGGAATGGAGGGGCTGTACCGTAACCCTATAGGGGAATGGAGGGGCTGTACCGTAACCCTATAGGGGAATGGAGGGGCTGTACCGTAACGCCCATAGGGGAATGGAGGGGCTGTACCGTAACGCCCATAGGGGAATGGAGGGACTGTACCGTAACCCTATAGGGGAATGGAGGGGCTGTACCGTAACCCTATAGGGGAATGGAGGGGCTGTACCGTAACGCCCATAGGGGAATGGAGGGACTGTACCGTAACCCTATAGGGGAATGGAGGGGCTGTACCGTAACCCTATAGGGGAATGGAGGGACTGTACCGTAACCCTATAGGGGAATGGAGGGACTGTACCGTAACGCCAATGGGGGGCAGGGGGACTGTACCGTAACCCTATAGGGGCAGGGGGACTGTACCTTAACCCTATAGGGGCAGGGGGACTGTACCGTAACGCCAATAGGGGCAGGGGGACTGTACCGTAACCCTATAGGGGCAGGGGGACTGTACCGTAACCCTATAGGGGCAGGGGGACTGTATCGTAACGCCTATAGGGGCAGGGGGACTGTACCGTAACCCTATAGGGGCAGGGGGACTGTACCGTAACCCTATAGGGGAAGGGGGACTGTACCGTAACGCCTATAGGGGCAGGGGGACTGTACCGTAACCCTATAGGGGCAGGGGGACTGTACCGTAACGCCAATAGGGGCAGGAGGACTGTACAGTAACCCTATAGGGGCAGGAAGACTGTACCGTAACCCTATAGGGGCAGGGGGACTGTACCGTAACCCTATAGGGGCAGGGGGACTGTACCGTAACGCCAATGGGGGGCAGGGGGACTGTACCGTAACCCTATAGGGGCAGGGGGACTGTACCGTAACCCTATAGGGGCAGGAGGACTGTACCGTAACCTATAGGGGCAGGAGGACTGTACCGTAACCCTATAGGGGCAGGAGGACTGTACCGTAACGCCTATAGTGGCAGGGGGACTGTACCGTAACCCTATAGGGGCAGGGGGACTGTACCATAACCCTATAGGGGCAGGGGGACTGTACCGTAACCCTATAGGGGCAGGGGGACTGTACCGTAACGCCAATAGGGGCAGGAGGACTGTACAGTAACCCTATAGGGGCAGGAGGACTGTACCGTAACCCTATAGGGGCAGGGGGACTGTACCGTAACCCTATAGGGGCAGGGGGACTGTACCGTAACCCTATAGGGGCAGGGGGACTGTACCGTAACCCTATAGGGGCAGGGGGACTGTACCGTAACCCTATAGGGGCAGGGGGACTGTACCGTAACCCTATAGGGGCAGGAGGACTGTACAGTAACCCTATAGGGGCAGGGGGACTGTACCGTAACGCCTATAGTGGCAGGGGGACTGTACCGTAACCCTATAGGGGCAGGGGGGCCGTACAGTAACGCCAATAGGGGCAGGGGGATTGTACCGTAACCCTAGAGGGGCAGGGGGACTGTACCGTAACGCCAATGGGGGGCAGGGGGACTGTACCGTAACCCTATAGGGGCAGGGGGACTGTACCGTAACGCCTATAGGGGCAGGTGGGACTGTACCGTAACCCTATAGGGGCAGGGGGACTGTACCGTAACCCTATAGGGGCAGGGGGACTGTACCGTAACGCCTATAGGGGCAGGTGGGACTGTACCGTAACCCTATAGGGGCAGGGGGACTGTACCGTAACGCCTATAGGGGCAGGGGGACTGTACCGTAACGCCAATAGGGGCAGGAGGAATGTACAGTAACCCTATAGGGGCAGGAGGACTGTACCGTAACGCCTATAGGGGCAGGGGGACTGTGACGTAACGCCAATAGGGGCAGGGGGACTGTACCGTAACCCTATAGGGACAGGGGGACTGTACCGTAACCCTATAGGGGCAGGGGGATTGTACCGTAACCCTAGAGGGGCAGGGGGGCTGTACCGTAACCCTATAGGGGCAGGGGGACTGTGCCGTAACGCCTATAGGGCCAGGGGGCTGTACCGTAACGCCTATAGGGGCAGGTGGGACTTTACCGTAACCCTATAGGGGCAGGGGGACTGTACCGTAATGCCAACAGGGGCAGGGGGACTGTACCGTAACCCAATAGGGGCAGGGGGGGCGTGTCCTCCTAATGTTTTGCAAAATTGTAAGGAAATGTTTTCCAAAATTGTAAGGAAATGGCCAGTAGGGGCGTGTGTGTGCCCCCCAGCTATCTTTATGTCCATTGAATCGTGCACCCATTTTTCGATGTCCTTTACGGCTAATAATCCATCAATAGAAAAAGGGACAAACTGGGCACGAGAACTCTTCATAGCGATAGCTCATTAAGAGAACCTTTTAGATAACAAGAGAACCTTCACCGTTTAGATAATAATCGAATCGAAGGACATAGAAGTGATCGGCTGAAATACGTTTTCAAACTCGTTTTAGATGTCAATTGCCCTAGTATTCGCGGCGGAAGCTTATCACACTAGAGGGACGATTCGAGTCGTAGTGGGCGTGCTTCAGATGAAGAAGAACGAAATCAAAGACCTGTTGACGGTGCTGGACTACTGGGTGTCCATGGTTGAGAACTGGGCCGATGCTAACAAGGAATTCCAGCACTGTGGACCATCTGACAAAGTCGCAAAATGTCTGGTAAAGATGAGCAAATATCTTTACCGGACTTTCTACTCCATAAACGGCTTAGATACCCTGCTAAGAACAAGTAAATTGAGCGGTATCATCAACACCTTAAAAACACAGACCAAAGGGCTTATAGAGAATTTTCCAGGAAAGGAAAAACCAATAGCCAAGGAACCTCAGGACATCACCGAGAAGTGGGTCGAGAAATATCGCAACAAAGAGGCACAGCCAGACCACAGCAGTGAAATCAGCCCATTTCTGAAGCTTTTTCTTTGCACCGAGACCGAAAACGATCCGCTGAGCCGAAGATGCATGGACAAAATACAGAAACTCATCTTCGACATCAGTCATTTGCTGGCCGTGGCGTCAGGAAGGGGAGCATCTGATTTCGACATTCTTGCAGCTACCAAGACAGGACAACTCAAGCCAAGAATATAATATATTTACCAAGAGAGGACAACTCAAGCCACGAATATAATACCTTTACCAGAACAGGACAACTGAAGCCACGAATATAATACCTTTACCAAGACAGGACAACTCAAGCCAAGAATATGATACCTCTGCCAAGACAGGGCAACTCAAGCCACGAATATGATACCTTTAACAGAACAGGACAATTCAAGCCACAAATATAATACCTTTAACAAGACAGGACATCTCAAGCCACGAACATAATACCTTTACCAAGACAGGAGAACTCCAGCAAAGAATATAATACCTTTACCAAGACAAAGCAACTCCAGCAAAGAATATAATACCTTTACCAAGACAGGACAACTCCAGCAAAGAATATAATACCTTTACCAAGACAGGACAAATCAAGCCAAGAATATATTATCTTTACCAGAACAGGACAACTCAAGCCACGAATATAATACCTTTACCAGAACAGGACAACTCAAGCCTACCAAGACAGGACAACTCAAGCCACGAATATAATACCTTTACCAGAACAGGACAATTCAAGCCACGAATATAATACCTTTAACAATACAGGGCAACTCAAGCCACACATATAATACCTTTACCAAGACAGGACAACTCCAGCAAAGAATACCTTTACCAGAACAGGACAAATCAAGTCAAGAATATAATACCTTTACCAGAACAGGGCAAATCAAGTCAAGAATACAATACCTTTACCAGAACAGGACAAATCAAGTCAAGAATATAATACCTTTACCAGAACAGGACAAATCAAGTCAAGAATATAATACCTTTACCAAAACAGGACAACTCAAGCCACGAATATAATACCTTTACCAGAAAAGGACAACTCAAGAAAAGAATATAATACCTCTACCAAGACAGGGCAACTCAAGCCACGAATACAATACCTTTACCAAGACAGGGCAACTCAAGCCACAAATACAATACCTTTACCAAGACAGGGCAACTCAAGCCACGAATACAATACCTTTACCAAGACAGGGCAACTCAAGCCACGAATACAATACCTTTACCAAGACAGGGCAACTCAAGCCACGAATACAATACCTTTACCAAGACAGGGCAACTCAAGCCACGAATACAATACCTTTACCAAGACAGGGCAACTCAAGCCACGAATACAATACCTTTACCAAGACAGGGCAACTCAAGCCACGAATACAATACCTTTACCAAGACAGGGCAACGCATTAAACCTTTCATAAAACTCGTGTTGATGTCATTTGCATGTTGTTGCGCCCCACCATGTTACCATGGCAACCAATTTTATACCTTCGTTTATCCAACCATAAAAACTTTGTTAAAAGTAAACTTTTGTGCTACATTAGTCATTGATCCATTGATTCGCTTGGAAATAAGTCAGATAAATGATTGGGCACCCTGTAGCGCTTTATGTAAACCAAGTGTCCGGTTTTTGTTTGCATATTCTTGATATATACTTTTCGTGGAAATATACTTTTCGTGGAAATATAATGTTTGGAATGTATACCATTCAGTATCAATGGAGCAAATAAATATCTGCTCGGTACTATTGTACCCCAGGGTACCAGAGGCTCCGGGCTTCGCGGCGACAACGATTTTAGCGAATCGCCGCGAAGCTCTGAGCCTCTTGTACATCCTATTGTAGAATTGCTTTACAAAAACAACAACTGAGTAGCGTGCCCGATCAGCCGTTCCCAGTGAAGCCGAAGAAAGTAGTGGTCCTGCCATTCACGTCACGTTCACGTTTTACGAACGCGCTAAATGAAGACACGCAGTTGCCGATGAAGTGGTCGGCTCTGGCGAGAATGGCAAGGTCTAGCTGCGGTAACCAGGGATTCTGATGAACCACAATAACCTGACAATCCAAAAAATTAAATAAAACTAAATGAAATAACAACAAAAATAAAAAATAAATGAAATGAAATATAAATACAATGAAATGGAATAAAATGAAACTAAATAAAGTAAAATAAAATAAAAAGAGATGATCAAAGTGGCGGTATAGGTATCTTTTTGAGCTATCATTGTACCAGTGGATGTATGACTATGTGGGTGAGACAGAGAACCCCATACTTCTAGAGAATGAAGGAGTCTCCAGGGATTGCAAATATTTACTCCACACCTTTATACTGTTAATTCAAGATCTTGATACGATTTGTCCAAATTATTTGAAATAGCCTCAAATGCAATCGATGGTGTTATTGCTGTTTTTAAAAATAAGCTCCCTCATGAAAACGGGCAAGCATCACAGCACACATTTTTTTATGATGATGAATCGCAAAGGATCTGCTCAACCTATCTAGGGTTTTATCAAATCAAATATTATAGATAATAATTTGTTTGTTGATGATTCCCATTTTCTCTTGTACAAGGTTAATTTTAAAATTTGTCTGAAATGCTTACGTTTTTTGTGAGTGCAGCCCTGAGCTCCTGTAGCATAGGGTTATTATCTGTAGCAACGTACACAGCTTTGGCATGGATTTGATTGACAGCTGTCAAGGTTTGATTGATGATGTCATCAGGGGAAGGAAGGCAGATGGTCTTGGTAACTGTGCGGTAATGGCTGTATCCCAGGCACTGAGGCGACGCCATGAAGCTGGAGATCCCATCCACATGCTCACAGGCATTTTGCTGCATCACGATGGAAAACACCATTATTTACACCATTCCAGTTGTACTCTTTAAAACTCTCTACCAAAACGTTTAAAGATTTTGGCGTGCACTATATTATTTTTTAATGACCCACACTTCAAGGAAGAGGAGACTATGGCCAATACGTTGAGTGTGTTGCATTGGGGATTTTTTTATTGTGCTATACATAAGATAAGAAAAAAACAAAATAACAAACAAGGTCGTTATCTTAAAGGGGGAAGGCTGATAAGACACGATGCATAGAATTTAGATTGATAATTAATATGAGCTTTAAACACTGAAGTAAAACACTCGAGCAGACTTGACGGACAATACATGAATGCCTTGCAAACTACACAATTTCATTATTCTCTACATTAATGGATATATCACCTATGAATATCTTTAAATATTATGTATACTAAGCCTAATAGTTTTCTACTAATTATCATGCCTGGTGCTCTTCTTTTTTCCAAGCTTCAGCAGGATTGCATCTTACTTTTAGACTTACCCAGTCAATGCCATTTCGTAGATGAATCCCTACAAACTTTCCCTTTGGCAACGACTTGCTTATGTACTCCTCGACTTGCTGGGTTATCTTAGGAGACCACTGTAAGTACTGGTGAAGCTGACGGTCAAGTTCAAGTACTGGGAAGGTAGCAGGGGCACCTCGAAATGCCAGCACAGGGTGCAAAGATGGGGGGAATCTGTGTGCGCAAATGAAATCCTTAATGTTTCTGTATTGTACCCCCCCCCCCCCAATACTTTCTTAATGTTTCTGTATTGTACCCCCCCAATACTTTCTTAATGTTTCTGTATTGTACCCCCCCCAATACTTTCTTAATGTTTCCGTATTGTACCCCCCCAATACTTTCTTAATGTTTCTGTATTGTACCCCCCCTCCCCAATACTTTCTTAATGTTTCTGTATTGTACCTCCCCCCAATACTTTCTTAATGTTTCTGTATTGTGCCCCCCCCCCAAATACTTTCTTATGTTTCTGTATTGTGCCCCCCCCCCCCAATTGTCTTATTCATGCTCAGTCTATTTTAAAAACTGACCCCGGTGTCATACATCAATACTGTGATATCTGGGGCACGTTGGGGAGCAGTGACTAATTGCATAACAAAACCACTAATAACAAATCACTAAATGAACATAACAATATTGTTACATGCATCTCTACTATGTAACTGTTGTTTCCACTATTGTCCGACATATGTATCTCTTGAATGGCTTACTGTTGTTTCCACTGTTGTCTGACATATGCATCTCTTGTATGACTTACTGTTGTTTTCACTGTTGTCTGACATATGCATCTCTTGTATGGATTACTGTTGTTTCCACTGTTGTCTGACATATGCATCTCTTGTATGACTTACTGTTGTTACAACTGTTGTCTGACATATGCATCTCTTGTATGGCTTACCTGTTGTTTTCACTGTTGTCTGACATATGCATCTCTTGTATGGCTTACTGTTGTTTTCACTGTTGTCTGACATATGCATCTCTTGTATGGCTTACTGTTGTTTCAATGCTGTCTGACATATGCATCTCTACCATGTGGCTTACTGTTGTTTCCACTGTTGTCTGACATATGCATCTCTTGTATGGCTTACTGTTGTTTTCACTGTTGTCTGACATTATGCATCTCTTGTATGGCTTACTGTTGTTTCCCTGCTGTCTGACATATGCATCTCTACCATGTGGCTTACTGTTGTTACAACTGTTGTCTGACATATGAATCTCTTGTATGGCTTACTGTTGTTTTCACTGTTGTCTGACATATGAATCTCTTGTATGGCTTACTGTTGTTTCAACTGTTGTCTGACATATGCATCTCTAACATGTGACTTACTGTTGTTTCCACTGATGTCTGACATACGCATCTCTTGTATGATAAGACAAGTGGAACACTTCATAATCATCAAAATCGACACCAAGCTCATCCCAGAATGGTCGAAAAGGATTTCCATCCTGTAAATCAAAGCAAAATATGATTTAAAATAATTCTTAATAAATATAAAAGAGCCCGTAGCAACCCATTAAATTAAAATGGCCATGCTAAATAGGGCAAGAATATAACCTTAATGCAAAATGTAATAACTCTTTGATGGAACATGTAATTATTTTCATACACAAAATGTATAAAATATTAATGCAAAATGTAATGAATAGTATTTTGTTCAAACAAACAAAAACTTGGAAATTCCAATTCAAGCCTCATCAATTTTTTTAGTAATACCAAATATTAGAGTGTATCCATGAGTACAGCCAATACATAACAATCATCACCTTCATTTGACATTTGGTAGAAGAGCCAGGCGGAAGCCAGCAATACCCGACACGTTTACCAGCAGGCCAAACAGTAGGCGCAATGAAAGACATAAAATCTTCCATGAGAACTACCCTATGGTATTGCTGTATGGGCGCAACTAGGAAGAACTCATCAAAAGGGATATTTTTCTATTGAAAGAGAGCAACAAAAAGAATAACAATGATAAGGCAAAATTTAGACTATATATGATGAGATATAATAACATAACAGCTATATACGCAAGGTATACTCAAGGCTTGAAATGTCACATGACTTTCACAATAAAAGCATTCTCATGAAGCCTATCCAAATATGAGGTTCAGGCAATTAACCCTGGCTCTTTTTAGCGTCGTGGATGAAGTGGATGATACCACAGTGTATGAAATCATACTGGGTTGCTCTCCCAGTTACTTACAGTATGTCGCAAATGACATTGCCCACTTCGGTTCGGAGAGGGTTATGCTAGACCCAAAAAAATGCAGGGCTTGTAATTAACTTTTTGCAATAATAATAATAATAATAATAATAATAATAATAATAATAATAATGCTCGTTTATTTCAACCGTTTGCAGTTCTTTTACAACTGAATTACCGGTAGGGTCAGCTAACTACAAAATACATTACACCATACATAATTCATAATAACATTAAATCCCCAGCATATTGTGCTGAGACGAATTTGGAAAAACGGTCCGTGCGACCCGGAACCACACTATGTGAGCGCTTAGATCTTAGGGAGTATGGCGAGTTGGAGGATATAAGTCTGCTTGACACTAGGGGGTATAAGACGCTCCCCTGTTTGATATTGCTTATGAATTTTCTGCACACATTGTGACGCCGCGCCTCTAAAGAAGACAAGCATGCGCGTTCGAGGGCGTCCTCGTAGCTAAGGCCACTACCGAAAATTATTCCTAGAGATCTTTTTTGAATTCTTTCTAAGGCAGCACATAGGTATTGCGGAAGGTTGGAAAAGACAACGCAGGCATACTCTAAGATGGACCTTATAAGAGAACAGTACACAGACACTAAATCCCTTTCTGAGACACCACATGATTTTAGTTTATCAGCCGTCCCCTACGGGCAACCTTTATTTATTGGGCACCGTTATTGAGAGGGTTTTAGCTATAAGGCTGTTTGGTGTTCATGTCAGTCAGGACCTAAGCTAGAACATGCTCATTGAATATAATTTTCAGGAAAGCCAATAAGCACCTCTATGCCATCAGAATCCTTAGAAAGCCAGGAGTCAAGCATGGAGATCTCATCTGTATATATTCCATGCTGGAGTATGCATCGCCTGTGTGAACGTGCTCAAATAGAGAACAGAGATGGCTTTTTAACTATTGGGATCCCTGTCTTTCTGAAGGTGAAAATTTACAAATTAATTTTTACCTCTGTGTTTTCAATATATCAAGTTTTATTATAAATATCTTTATTTTATTCTATAAGAAATTTTATATGCTATAAAAAAATTTCCTTATTCGAGAAATGTTTAGAAAACATAAACGACCCTCTTTTTAGTCTATTCCTTATTCGGATAAGTAGTTAAAACGAGATCGGGAGTTATGAAATACCATTTCCTTTTTCGAGAACTCTTTCGAAAGGAGTCGTTAAAGCGAAATCGGGCGTTATGATATTTCCTTTCCTTTATTGAGAAATGATGAGCAAACACTGACAATCCTCTTCATAGTCTATTCCTTATTCGGATAAGTCGTAAAACGAAATCGGACGTGGGAGATTCCATTTCCTTATTCGTGAAAACTAACTTGAATAAGGAACAGTTCCCCATTTGTGTCACTGCACTAATCTATTTGTTTTGTCAGAGCCATATCTAGTAGCCAAGGTGTTAATTGACAACAAGCACTATCTGTCAAATTGTGGTTTTGTTAGAAAGGTCAAATTCCTTCTACATGCATACGTAGTCAAGTAAAGCGTGAATATTTCTCCTCTAAATATATTAATGCGTTTGGAAAGAAAGCCCAAGATACAAATACATTTATTAGATGAGAGGTAGATTTCCTCTCTTTTGCTAGATTCATTTGTGAAAGCGATTGCATGCATTGCGTAATTTGACCTTTTGTAGCAAATAGAGTCTCATGTTCACAGCTCCGCTTAGCAGCGAGCACGTTGAAGCATCCAAATTTACCCGACGAAAATGCTGTTGGACTTGTTTTGAATAAACTGTTATGCCTAAATACTGTTTCAACTCGAATTAAAAGATATCATGTAAGTACCCCCCGAGATTTGAATAAGGAACTGAGCGAATAAGGAAACAGACGAAAAAGGAACTGCGAATAAGGAACTAACTTCACTCTGGTTCTGCTAGAGGGAAACATTAATTGTGGTTGGTTTGAAAACCCTGAAGTTCTGGACGTCAATGGTGCTTTTGGCTGTGAGTTAGAAATACTTTTTGGGTCTCTGCTCCAAACGGCACGTTTGTGAGTGCTTTCTCTCGCTAAGAAAAATTGTTAAATTGCAGCTTCTCTTTGCCTGATCATTTGAAAGTGGAAACCTTTCCCGATACCCCCTTTTAGCTAGGGATTGTGATTCGTGTGGTTCTTGAGTTTTCTAGTTACTCATTTTCTCCATGAAAGATGCCACACACTTTTTCCTTGGCTTATTAGATATAAGATATGAATATTTGATTAAGTCATTGATGACATCATGTCATGTGACTGTCTAAGTAGTAAACCCCTACCATTAATTAAGTTATCTCATGATTTTCAAATCCATTTATCTTTTAATAAGTGCTGATGTTATGTTGCATTACCATCTACTTGACCCCTTTCACTTTTACCAAATGTAATTTGCCCTACAATAACCTATCATTGGAATTAATATTCATATATTTCTGAAAAAGCTATTTATAACATCATGTCACATAACTTGGTTAAATTCCTTAAGCATGAATATTTTATTTCATCAGACATGTGTGAATTTGTTGGCATTATTTTTGCGTGCCATTGTAAAGAAAAATAAACATTTAATACGTACGTATGTCCTCCAGGGAGGCAAGGCTAAAGTCCTGTTGATCTCCTTTGCAAATGATAACGCGCCTAAAAAATGATCTGCTTGATTTCCAAAACGCCCTGCAAGTGGAAACAAGAGTCTGAATATCATGATAACTTAAATTAAATAGCGACTAAAGACTTTCCAAACTTCCTTCGAAGATACCAGAAGTTTACAAAACAACTGCAAAAAAATGCAAAAAAATAATGAAATCACTTACCCATGCAAGGACAATACAATACGTATCCATTTGAATCAAATCTAGATAAAACTAGGGAGACGTACAAACACAAAATAGAAAACGTAAATAAACGAGTGAAAACACACCTGCCGGCAGCCATTTTGAAAAGTGGTCAGCGGAATAAAGATCTGTACTTCATATATGACATGTGGAGTGTACCGAGACTAGAAATAATTCTAAAATGTTCCTCAATACACCAAAAACTGGAAATCGACTCTGCCAAATTTTCGTCTATAATAAGACTTCTTCAGGGCAGTTACAAATTCTGTGTCAGAATTTGTAACTCGTCTATAAACTTTTTAAATGACAAACAAAATCTATCTTGGTATGACTACGCCTACTAAATGTCCGTGGCTGAAAGAACCTTTGGTTGGATTAGTACAGTTCATACACACTACAAGTACCACTAGTGGACAGAAGAAATCATCACATATTTAGCGTAACTTGGTTCAGATAGAGATGAAAATACGTCATGAAATATGTCCCTCTAAAGTCTGTCTCGTTAAAGTTTGATTCTGCCTTCAAAAAAGCCGCCATAATCTCTCTTTGGGAGAACTCCACAGGTAGCCAAGATCTGTGACTACGTCCGTTCATAAAAAAAAACTGAGAACGCTTTTATTAATGGGGTCTGGGGGACGGGGCAGACTAGGTTAAGACTTTTAGATAGCACATAACGTATTCACTTCCTTGCTCTGCAACAGTTTAGCAAGCGGCGAAAAATGTTAACTGATAGTGGAATCAAATAACCCAGACGCTCATACTCCTCAGACTTTATTTACTCCAGGTCAAGCGTTCATATGTACTGATTAATCCATGTGACAAATTTACTGACTTTGGCATTCACAGAGTAGTGACCAGGGGCGCACGCCCTGGCGCCAAAGCTGACCACACCCTGTAGATACCAGTGCCCCAGTTTACTCTTGCAAACCACAGGGCCCCCACTGTCTGTGTTACAGGTGCTGATGGAGCTTCTTCCGCCATATCCTGAAGCGACATAATGCAAAATAGGGACGAATAAGAAAATGTTCGGGACAACATCCACTCTTGCGCATTATGGTATGACGCAGTGAGGGTTGTGTTCGGGACAACATCCACTCTTGCGCATTATGGTATGACGCAGTGAGGGTTGTGTTCGGGACAACATCCGCTCTTGCGCATTATGGTATGACGCAGTGAGGGTTGTGTTCGGGACAACATCCACTCTTGCGCATTATGGTATGACGCAGTGAGGGTTGTGTTCGGGACAACATCCACTCTTGCGCATTATGGTATGACGCAGTGAGGGTTGTGTTCGGGACAACATCCACTCTTGCGCATTATGGTATGACGCAGTGAGGGTTGTGTTCGGGACAACATCCACTCTTGCGCATTATGGTATGACGCAGTGAGGGTTGTGTTCGGGACAACATCCACTTTTGCGCATCATGGTATGCCGCAGTGAGGGTTGTGTTCGGGACAACATCTACTCTTGCGCATTATGGTATGACGCAGTGAGGGTTGTGTTCGGGACAACATCCACTCTTGCGCATTATGGTATGACGCAGTGAGGGTTGTGTTCGGGACAACATCCGTTCTTGCGCATTATGGTATGACGCAGTGAGGGTTGTGTTCGGGACAACATCCGTTCTTGCGCATTATGGTATGACGCAGTGAGGGTTGTGTTCGGGACAACATCCGCTCTTGCGCATTATGGTATGACGCAGTGAGGGTTGTGTTCGTTGCTATAGCTACGAACCTATGCCTATAATACCACTCAATTTTAGATTTTTGCCAATAGACTAACACGTACAACATCTTCACCTATTAATTATACTTTAAAAATTATTGCAAAACTTTAACCTTCTATTATTTGACTTTAATAGCGCCTTTATGAAACTGTCCAAAACATAAATCGATAGAAAATCAATAAATATATCATAGAGCAACATAATGGCCGTTGTAAGGTGAATGTTGCCAAGGTGATATACCTGTGCACATCATAGCTGTAGTAATAGGTATATCATCATAGTCTGTCTGACACTCTTGTCTGTTAACCACTGGAAGTGGTGTCTGTTTGAGGACATCTGATTGGCTCTTCCAGTCACCGCCCACTGTCAATCCCCAGCCTGTGAAGTTAAAAAAAGGGCGTGGTAAGAGAAAAGGGGCTGGGGTGGGAATGTTATAGGTCTGGTTTTTACCGGTAGCGTAGCAGATCTTCCCGTCCGATAGCTCCTCGCCCTGTCGTGGTAGACATGCAAGGTTCACGTACTTGTTCAGTCGTGCGGGCTTGTTAAGCTTGATCAGTGCTGGTATTTAAACGGAAAAAGTGGTAGTTAATTTTTAATAGTTTTTAACTTGTAAATCACACGAACCTCTCGGGATTAACTGACTTGAGTTCGCGATAAGATAAGATAAGAAGCGATAAGAAGCGTACTTGATTATAGAATCTTGAATAATATTGGTTGATCGAGCCATAAGCTAACCAATCCACCAATATGATGGCGTTTTCTCCGGACTATCCCCTCTCCCTCCCTCGAGTGCCAGGGCACCATCACCGCCGCCATGTCAATGTGATTTTACCGATGCCATTGTTAAAAATGGCTGTTGTCAATTTTGATGGCGGTTGTTACTCGGATTGTACTCGTGGTCTTATCGTGGTATATCATTGGGAATAGTTTATTTGGTTTGAAATATTCGGATTGAACTCGTGCTCTTACCGGGATTTCATTGTTAATGGGTGATTGGTTTAAAATACTCGGATTGTTCTTGTGGTCTTTCTTGTGTGAATTGTGGTTGGCTTGTATCAGTAATACTCTGATTCAAGTCGTGGTCTTACCGATGTCATTGTTAATGGCAGTGGGTTCAAAGTACTGAGGATGCACAATAATCCTAGCTACGGAAAACCTCTGCTCGGTGCCTTCCGAAGCGCTTCGCTTGTGCTCGCCGAGAGTGATCGCCAGTTCATTATAATTTTTCGGATCTTTCACGTGATCCACGCAGTGCGCCGCAGTAACAACCCATTGCGGGCTCACGAGAGTACCGCCGCAGTGATGTCCATTGTTGTAGTTGATCTGCACCATCCAGGGCCAAGAGTTGGGCTGTGCGTCACTTCCGCTGATGATACGAGTACCGTAGCGATATCCGCATGAAAGAGCTGAGAACAGGGAAAACATGAGACGAATCACATCTGGTAATATCAATGGTTTCTGTGCATGAGATAGGAGGGTCTTGTAAGGATGAATGATGACACCCCCATGACACCCCGTAGAGTAAGAATTTTACAAAGAGAATTGGCGACCTTCCTCAAGAAGCCCTCAGGCAACATTTCTAGTCATTGTTACACCTTTTCTATTCGTGTTTTCGTATGTTTTTTTTATAACCATGGGGGAAAAATCCCTATTCAATCTTACATAAGAGCCATATCAAGTACGTACTGGACGACTTTCCAATTCATTGAGGGATCCGGTGAACAGAGTGTGCCACCTTTTTTAATGATAAGATGATTTGGAATTTCATCATTAACTTACCACTTGTGTGCTTTAGAATCACTGCAAAGAAAACCATAACACTTTTATCAGTTTATATATAAAATAAAATAATCTTGTTAAATCCTTCCTTGTAGTGTTTTTATCATAGGTTACACATTGACCAGGTATCCGGTAGCGCCGGAGTCTATAAAAAATGATTCATCCGGTTATTATAGTCCGAGTTTGTCGTCTCTTTTAGCCTACGTCCGCTACGCAGGCTATTTCTTTGAATCGTCCCTTCTTCTACTTAAGGTGTGGTCGAAAACATAATTATAAAATGTCAATACCAAACTTCCGAAGGAGTCTTCAGCACATTCACCTCACCTGACACGGAGAGAAAGACGACCAGAAGCTGACTTGATGTTTTCATGATGACCGCGGGCAAGTGAGTCAGAATATCATGTATACAGTTTATATCATTGCATTTACTAAACCTTGATTGACAAGTATCAATCAACTTAACTGTATTTCGTATACATAGCCTCAATATTGTGTTTGCATTCTTTATTTGTGAGCGTTTCTATGCCTGTTTTTGGGTCAGCTGCGATCGAGAAAATTTTGTTCTCAGTTATGCGCTAAAAGACAGGAACTTTTTTTCTTTAAAAAAAATAATAATTCAGTTCAATACAAAAAGCAAAGTCATGGAACTGAATATGCTGGGTACACACGAAAGGTTGTTATTTGATACTTTACAAGGAATATTTACCCAGCTTTCTACCTACTAAAGCAATAAACGTTCATCAATCTATACCCAAGCGCGTTGAGTCATGTATCAATCGTATGTAATGTTAGGAAAACAAATAATAGACTTGCACAATGTTGTTCAAAAATGGAATTTCAAGATGAAAAAGAAGAAGCTCGTAGTTGATAGATACAGAAGGGGCGGACCCGGAAAGGGGGGATGGGCAAAGGTCCCTTTCCTTTTTTCCGAACAAAATGTTAAAAGAAAATATTTTTAATGTTGAAATTTTCGAATTTTCCACCAACCAGCAGATATTTTATACATTGTTTCACCCCGCCCTAACCTCATCCCCCGCAACCTACAATGCTGGACAAAACTAGTTGTCGCGTCCTTAAAAAAAGGCGGATTTCTCGATATCTATCGTTAGTCAACTAGTTTTCTTTCCAAGACAATGTCATTTAAACCCTCCTTCCCCTCTTTTAATGTTGGATGATGTGCTTAAATTCTGAGAAAGACAGCCCGAATTGAACAACATTGTAATGGGGGGAGGGGGGTGAAGCGCGTAGGAGGAGTAGGGTACATTGAACCCCCTATGCAGTGAAAAAACAAAAAAGTCGACAATAGTTTTGTCCAGCATTGAAGGTTCACAACTTAATCATTTAAGTTAATCATTTTTACCGTTATATAAAAAAAGCGCCTTTATTAGCCACCTTTGCTGGAGAGGAGAGGAAATGGCTGGAAAGCTGTGTTTGCACAGATGACCGAGTTTTTCAAATAGAAATAAATGATGCGGTAACTGTGCATACAAGATATTCGTCTTAAAGTTAGAATTACAATGCGAGGAAGTCTTCTGTTACACCATTTGATAGGTAGAAGAAAAAACAAAAGACAAAAGGCCGAGATTTACCAAGGATCTCGTGCAACCCATGTGGTATACACCTTTTTCAAATATTAAGGTTGCCGACTCGGAGAATCTGTGTCGTAGCCCGCGGTGCCTCATGGGTAATAAGAATAGGCGTAAATAAAACACAAATCTAGTTTTAAAGCTGCTAGAGTGTTTTCAAAAACCCATGAAATACTATTTAGTTTATTTTGTACTCACATTGCAATGTCTTTGTGGTTCTCTTTTGTTCTGGCTTGACTATTACACTTTAACAATTACATTTTCTTTTGCACGGGATTTTGAAAACTACCCTATTCTTGTGTATATTCCTGTAAAGATTCGCACGGTTTTTAAACACCAGGATTCAGTAACCAGGACCCACGTTATAAGCAATGTGGGCTACTTGCAACCTTATTTGGAGTGTATGTTAATGAGCTTTTGCATAAATAAATCAAAATAAAGCTGCTATTCAATATTATATATCAATAATATTATGCATAATTGTACTCACTATCTCGATACTGAGTGATAGTGCATAGCGCCCCCTTCCCCCCCCCCCCCCCCCCTCTCCCCGGCGCGTATTTTGAGAATCACGCAATCTGGGGTAGATGTCTTCATAATCTGCAAGCTAGTTACTGATCCTATGCGCGCACATCTTCCTGAGACAGTGTTGGATTCGGTTTATGTTATATCCGGAAGAAACAATGCCTCGGCCGTTGACCTTGCCTGATTCCGCTTGTCTTGTCATTGGCAATTCTGGATATCACAAAAACCACATCAAATAAATTGCTTAGAATCAGATGGGACGATATTTAAATCTATTTTTTTTTAAAGCTCAACAATGTTCATATGTTTAAACATGTATTTTTGCTAAAAAGTTATCAGCTGAGAATTGCTTGAAAGTTTATATAAATAACATTATTTTTTTAATGTTTATTGGTAGAGTTGCCCATCCTATGGACCTCTATCTCCTTCCACAAGTCCGTTAGGCACGCGACTGACTTTCTCGGGGTCGTAGATAACGTTCAGGTGGACCGAGCCTGACTGAAATACAGAAGACGAGGTACGTGACCGCGACCTTAATGGCTGCTCAGTTTTCTTGCGGTTTACTGCTGCCCATCGGCACCGTAACAATTCCTTGAACACTCCCCGAAACTGCTTGCTGTAGAAGCAATAAATGACGGGGTTTACAGCAGCTTGTGTGAAGATCATGAGTTGAACGCACCGCCAAACCATGTCCCCAGAATACACGTGAAAATAACGCAGCGAACGAACCGCCAAGAACGGGAAGTAACAAGCGACGAAAATTAACGTCACGATCGCTAGCATCTTGGTTATCTTTTTCTCGTTAAAGCCCTCTTTCAGCGACGGGGTCTTGGAGGCGAGGCGTGCACGGGCTAACTGATGTTTCTTTAGAGACTTGAAAATCTTATAATGCGCCCAGCTCATGTAAGATAATGGTACAATAAATAGTGACACTCCTTGAATAGAGTAGTAGATCTGCCGTCCTTTATTTCCCCAAGCTGTGTTCACACATTGGAGTGGAGAGCCATCGCCACTTGTTATTCTGTAAGCGTAGAGTAGGGGAGAACATAAGACCAAAGACAAAGCCCAAATGAGGAGAGGTATGAACTTCCTCTGATTTACTCTCTGCGAACGAGCCAGAAGTGGAGACGACACTGCTACAAGTCTCTCGTGACTTATTGCGGCGAGCGTTAAAATAGATGCCGTATAGCTACTCTCAATAAGAAAACTTTGCACCGGACACAACACTTTGCCGGACACCCAAGCACCGGCGAGAAAAGCGGCCAGGTCGATTGGTGTAAGTAGGGTAAAAAGAAGGTCTGCAGAGCTAAGACTGGCTATAAAGCAGAGCAAAACCGAAGTTGTTTCGCGATACGACTTATAACATGTGAGTAATGCGAAGATATTTCCAACGGTGGCCAGTAGAAATATGATGATGTAGTAGACGATGTAGGAGTACCGTACTGCTGCAGGAAAGACTTGGTTGGGCCCTGTGTCCGCTGAAATACTCGCGTTTGTAGTATTTTCCATGTTCGTGTCGCTTCTTTGAGTGTGGCTTGACGTGTTTTGCTTCGCTTTGTTGTTGTGACTGATGAAAAGAACTCGTGCGGAATAAAATACCAACGGGGTGAGCTAATGCGTGACAGGAAGTATTATACCAAGCCCGGAAGTTGATTTTTGCTTTTCAACCTTGAGTTGATAATCTAACCAATTGTAATGCTATGGGTAACATATGGGATGTAAAGTTAAGCTTCGATCAAATGGAGATGATGAGAGCAAGTGAGAGTCAAAGACTTCACGCGAGTGGTCATGTTTCAATTCCCCCCTTTTTTTTTTATAAGAACGTCTAATTTTTAGTTGAGGCTGATGGGCTGTTCTTACTTTTGGGAAATTTTAAGGCTGAATATGTTCTAAACGATGTTCTAAACGATGTTCTTAAATTTTAGAGTACATAAAATTATAATACCCAAAAAATTATTAGAATGTTAGCATGTTCTTAAAATTTGGCGAAATCCCAGGCTGGACGTTCTGATAAAGAGGATTTCATAAAAAAAAGAGTGTATAAGATGAATCAGCGTAATCTTCAGGATCCATTACCGAATTGGCACATATAAAACCGAATCTGTAATTAACCTTTAAAAAAATTGTATTTTGTTGTGGAAATGCTGGCCAATTATACACTCAATAACTAACAAGCAGTCCAACCTTTGTATAAATACCATGAACAAGAGATTCCTTGCATTTATACATATTCAACAGAGTTACAAAGATGTGTCACATGATTTACCACCAAAAGATTTGTCGTGTATCACCATAAATACCATGGTATTTATACAGAAGATGAGCTGTTATTATACCTACAATAACTCTCATTAACGCAATCAAACGCCGGCAACTCTAATAAACATGAGAGCGCACGGTCAAACAATGACGAGTGCTGGAACTCTCATTAAACCTCATCTCCGTTTAGTCTCCCCTCCGCAGCCACTCGTGCGCAGCACGAAGGAGACTAATCTCCGTCTGGATCGAGTGAGGTAGACGCTGATAAGGTGTGACGTTACAGTGCGTTACAGGGCGTGACAGTAGCGCTGCGTGACAGGAAGCTTTATAGCGGCATGTGGAAATGAGGTGCCACCCATACTAAGATATAAAAAAAAACCTCAAGTACTTAACAAACATTCCGCCAATGAACGGTGAACGGATTTGGTCTCAAGGGATTTTTTATACCATACAAACTACAAGAGCTTTAAAGAGTCGAGAGGGAGTTGGATTTCACTCCAATAAGGCGAGATTTGTATTCACTGATGATGAGTGCTGTATGTTTAAGTAGTAGGTGTAAATACAAATACTGATAAAAAACATACCAAACGCAGGGAAGTCGTTGATAAAACGTGTCGTTACAGAGCATTTCAAGCAGCTTTGCATCCGCATTTGATCGTATTTCCATAGGTGAGTGCGCTATTAATAGATTACTATTATTAACTAAAGTCAAAAGTCATTACCATAGATTGCCTCATTATAATGAAATTGTTGAATAATAAAAACGCAAGTCACTACAATTAATAAGTATATTTTACGACTCTCACTACGCATGCATTTTTTACATAATTTTGTCTGTCCTGTTTTTACACCGTAAGGTTCTAGTGGTAAATTGCGTTTTCCATATGTTGTTTTCCCGTCTTCTGTACGGAGAGTTCTGTACCTGAGGAGGTGCAAGAGAATGCGATGCTACAGACAGTTTTCTATTGCCTTCACGTTCTGTATAATTCCTGTTATCTAAATGGATCTAAATGAATTTAAAATTATAACATTTCAAGGGGTTTGAGAATGAATTAATGATAAGCTGGTGTTGAATGATAAAGATATTCACTCCAGCACTCCTTTCAAAACATTCCAATTCCCCCATTTCCATGAAACAGTTTTAATATTGACATACATTGGCATCCACACTTGAGGAAACATGGCAGAAGGGGTTCAGCTCACCAAAGTGGTCAAGGGAAGAGAAGACGATTGCGATGAGGCGGCATCCACGCCACTCATGCTACAGTCAGACCGAGCTTACGACTTCGACGATCTTCTACGTCTCGTTGGCGGGTTCGGTCGCTACCCTGCTTTCCTGTACGCCTTTACGTGTATTATGTCAGTGCCCGTCGGGCTCCAACAGCTCATCCAGGTATTCTATGCCGTCACTCCACCGTTTGACTGCAAAGGCTCGCTACCTGTTGCACGTAATGGTAGCTGTGGTGTTAGCGAGTGTTGTGCGAACTGCACAGAGTACGGGTTTGATACAAGCGAGTTGACAAGCGCCGTATCCGAGGTAAAGGTAGTGTGGAATCATACCACTAATGTACTAAAATGGTTTAGTTTTATCAAGGATTTTTTTTTAATTTATGGAGCAAAACCCATCCTAATCGTACTATATATTATATTTAAAAGTGAGCGCTTGGGTCTCCCAACAAAGATAAATTGTTTTGGGATTAATAGTACTTATAAAGTTAGGGTGAGTTGTGCTCTCATCGCGGTTTACGTGCAGACAACTTCCGGTCTTTGAGCATTGAGTATCGGCTTGTGTTATCACATCCTCGGGGACCCAGGGCGCCGCGGAGATCGGGCACACAGGGAGCGCGGAGCGAGAAAGAAACAGGCTTTCAGTGCTTTTTCTTTCTCGCGCGCTCCCTGTGCGCCCGATCTCCGTGACGCCCTGGGTCCCCGAGGATGGTGTTATCACGGATCACATCTGAAGTCATACAGTCGATTGACCACAGGCTTACCAACCTCTCAGTCAGTCTACAGTCAATCCCAGTAACTAGCTCGAACATTTTCACGATTGATCACCTTATTTTGAATAAATACACATCACAAAGCAATGAGAGTTCATTGTGACTTTTATTATAGGAAATAAGACAATTATAGGACAATAACAGGAGTTGAACAATAGTGAAAATATTCGAGCTGGTTACTGGGATTGAGTGGAGACTGACTGAAAGGTTGGTAAGCCTATGGATTGACAAAAAGGTTGTCATCAACTGGCTTCGCGACTGCGCAACAAGCCCGCATGTAAGCATGGGTAAAAACTACTGAAGCGCTTAGCTGCATATATTATCCACTGCATAACTTCAGACTTAGACCCGCTTCAGTGTTTTTTTTTTACCCATGCTTACATGCGAGCTTGTCGCGTAGTCGCAAAGCCGGTTGATGACAACCTTTTGTCAAACGACTGTATAAGAGTAGCCACCGCGTATACTGGAAGTTATGCAGTGGCTACTATATGCAGCTAGGCGCTTCAGTGTTTTTACCCATGCTTACATGCGGGCTTGTCGCGTAGTCGCGAAGCCGGTTGACGACAACGCTTTGTCAATCGACTGTATATGATAGTGCACGTCTTTCTTGATTGCGTTTTGCTACAGCTGACGGTCTCCTAATGCTAAATATATATTTTGGGGTCTAAAGAAAAAATGTGTTAAACCTACTGGATTATAAAGTTTGCACTCACGTATGTTTTGTGCTACCATCTGCGCTTGACTGCACAAGTCAAGCGCAGACTTGTGCAGTCAAGCGCAGATGGTAGCACAAAACATACGTGAGTGCAAACTTAGTGTTTTGTTGCCGGTATCCTATCGCCCATGACTACACACTCATTTTGTTTTATAAGAAGCTTTCTTATCAATTTATATAAAGGTTCAGCCCGAGATCCAAAGAATATGCTGAGAACATAACCAGACTAAATAAAGCAGCAAAATAATCGAAGAATCAAATTTACCATCATCTAATGATCCCGTTTGTTGGCAGTGGCAGCTAGTGTGCAGTCGGTCCCATCTCAAGGCCATGACCCAAGCCGTGTACATGGCGGGGTTGCTCGTAGGATCTGTCACGTTCAGCTCCATCTCCGATCACTTCGGCAGACGACTTTCTATGTTCCTCAGTATCTTTCTCATGGTAAGGGTGATTTGAACAGTCAAGAGCACTACTACATCACCATAAACACAGTCATCATTATCACAACCACCATGAACACCCCTCGTGCCGTCGTGAGCGCTCGCACCATCCCCGCCGTGTAGTCACCAAATTAATGAATGCCATCATTATCAACAATACAACGAGAGCAATCACAATCACTCAAACACCGATCATTGTTTTTTGTTATCATTTATATTACTTCATGCAATACTGGCATGCTACCATCACCATGGTTGTGAACACTGTTTCAGGCCGCGTGTGGTATCGTGTCCGGTGTGTCCGATTGTCTGTCCATGTTTGCGCTGTTTCGGTTCGGTGCGGGCGCGGCGTGTGCGGGGTGTCTCCTGGCTCGGTACGTGTACTGCGTCGAGCTGGTCGTCAGAAAGCATCGTACAGCTGCTGGCTTTATCAGTAACATGTTCGTCAGTGTTGGGTTTTCCTCCGTCACACTCTTTGTGTATTTTATCCATGAATGGAGGTATCAGCTGGTAGCTGTATCTGCGACTGGACTACCTTTACTCATCTTTTGGTGGTATGCACCTCACTCAAACCAAGGAAAATGTTTACATTAGTTAATGTTATGGTATTTTCCATTTTCTTTGTTTTTTGTAGTTGGTAATCTTGTGGAAAATCGAATAATAAACAGGTTAGGACAGTCTACATTCTCGTTGTAAAAAAAGTTATTTGTTATATCTCAGGGCCGTAGCAGGGGTGGGGCACCGGGGGCACGCCCCCCCCCCCAATATTTTCAAAAATTATTAGGGAATGACTAATAGGGGCGTGGCTGTGCCCCCCCTCCCCAATAATTCGAGGCCTGCTACGGCTGTGTATCTATCCTGAAGGTGGAAACGCTGGTTTGAGCATGCACGTCCTGTTTAAATGAATCATTCAAGTAAAACTACAAAGATTGACTTCAAAGCACTCGCTGTTTCACAGCTTCTAAACTAAAGCGTTCTAAATATGTCTGGTTCTTCTGCTTATAAGGGATTTATAACGAACATAATAGCCCTTTTCAATAAACGCGCAGTACTGGAAATAGTCTTGCGTTTTTCAGCACTGACTTCACAAGGTTGACTAAATATGTGTTTTTCGGATAGGTTCATCCCGGAATCGCCTCGCTGGCTTATTGCTGAGAATAAGTTGGATGAGGCGCATGCGCTGTTGACAAAGTTTGCTGAGAAAAACCGTGTAACCGTGGACTCAAAGCACCTGATGCACATGATTCGAGAGGTAAAAAAGGCCGATATCCGAAGTGACGACAACCGGAAATACGGGATGCTGGATTTACTGAGGACCCCGAAACTGAGGAAGAGGACCTTCATATGTGGCGTCAACTGGTACTGGATATACACCCCTTCTTTATTTCTCTCTTTGGTTATTTTAAGTTATAAACCTCATTTTGTATCAAAAGAAACGCGAAATTAGACTCACGTGAAAATATCCGAGTTGCGCTTGTTTCATAGCCCGACTAATATATCGTTTCCCTTCAAAACGTTAAGCTTGTTCAGAAACTTGTTCATCATCATCATCATCGTCAGCCAACACTATCATCATCTTCAAACCCGAATTTAAGCTCGTGCGTACTGCAACCTGTCAGATAGTGTCGGGAGGTGTGTGTATAGGTGCATCACTTTCCTATTGATTGAATTACCGTTGATGCGTGTTGTCTTTTTTAGGTCTGTTAACGCTCTCGTGTTTTTCGGTCTCAATCTCAACGTGAAGAATCTCGGAGGGGATATCTATCTGAACTTTTTCATTCTCTGTATCATCGAGATCCCAGCAGCTCTTATCTGCTGGTTCGCCCTCCAAAGGTGAGCCACTAAAAAGTTACCGAGTTAATGAAAGAGCTGAGATGATGAGTTTTACATTATAGTAAAATGTCGATGCGAAATATCATTTTGCTGTCGTAGGTTTGGACGGCGCATACCATATTGCGTATTTATGCTGACCGGTGGAGTCGCAGGCTTACTAGTATTGGCTGTACCTACTGCAAAAGGTATGGCATTTCTCCACCATACCAAGATCTTAGTGTGATGTGTCTTTGTATTGTATACTAAAAGTATGTTATTCATGTTTTCAGGGTATCAGTCGGTGATAGTGGGACTCGCCATGATTGGCAAAATTTGCATCGTTATGACGTTTCTCGCCATTTATATATTCACCGTCGAGCTTTATCCTACAGTGATCAGGTACGTCTGTCCATATCAGTTGCCTCCCAACCCCCCTAATCTATCAGATGCTTCCCTTTCACTTCTCAGCCCTATACCAGGTGTCTCCCCTCTCATGTGGCTCAGTCCTTATCAAGTGTCTCTCACCTTTCCACCCCCCTTTGTCCATACCAGGTGTCTCTGTACCCCCCTCAGTCCATACAAGGTGTCTCTCTACCCCCCTCAGCCCATACCAGGTGTCTCTCTACCCCCCTCAGTCCATACCAGGTGTCTCTCTAACCCCCCTCAGTCCATACCAGGTGTCTCTCTACCCCCCCTCAGTCCAAACCAGGTTGTTCTCTACCCCCCTCAGTCCATACCAGGGTCTCTCAACCCCCCTCAGTCCATACCAGGTGTCTCTCTACCCCCCTCAGTCCATACCAGGTGTCTCTCTACCCCCTCAGTCCATACCAGGTGTCTCTCTACCCCCCTCAGTCCATACCAGGTGTCTCTCTACCCCCCTCAGTCCATACCAAGTTGTTCTCTACCCCCCTCAGTCCATACCAGGTGTCTCTCTACCCCCCTCAGTCCATACCAGGTGTCTCTCTACCCCCCTCAGTCCATACCAAGTTGTTCTCTACCCCCCTCAGTCCATACCAGGTGTCTCTCTACCCCCCTCAGTCCATACCAGGTGTCTCTCTACCCCCCTCAGTCCATACCAGGTTGTTCCCTACCCCCCTCAGTCCATACCAGGTGTCTCTCTACCCCCCTCAGTCCATACCAGGTTTCTCTCTACCCCCCTCAGTCCATACCAGGTGTCTCTCTACCCCCCTCAGTCCATACCAGGTGTCTCTCTACCCCCCTCAGTCCATACCAGGTTGTTCTCTACCCCCCTCAGTCCATACCAGGTGTCTCTCTACCCCCCTCAGTCCATACCAGGTGTCTCTCTACCCCCTCAGTCCATACCAGGTGTCTCTACCCCCCTCAGTCCATACCAGGTGTCTCTCTACCCCCCTCAGTCCATACCAGGTGTCTCTCTACCCCCCTCAGTCCATACCAGGTTGTTCTCTACCCCCCTCAGTCCATACCAGGTGTCTCTCTACCCCCCTCAGTCCATACCAGGTGTCTCTCTACCCCCCTCAGCCCATACCAGGTGTCTCTCTACCCCCCTCAGTCCATACCAGGTTGTTCTCTACCCCCCTCAGTCCATACCAGGTGTCTCTCTACCCTCCTCAGTCCATACCAGGTGTCTCTCTACCCCCCTCAGTCCATACCAGGTGTCTCTCTACCCCCCTCAGTCCATACCAGGTGTCTCTCTACCCCCCTCAGTCCATACCAGGTTGTTCTCTACCCCCCTCAGTCCATACCAGGTGTCTCTCTACCCCCCTCAGTCCATACCAGGTTTCTCTCTACCCCCCTCAGTCCATACCAGGTGTCTCTCTACCCCCCTCAGTCCATACCAGGTGTCTCTCTACCCCCCTCAGTCCATACCAGGTGTCTCTCTACCCCCCTCAGTCCATACCAGGTGTCTCTCTACCCCCCTCAGTCCATACCAGGTGTCTCTCTACCCCCCCTCAGTCCATACCAGGTGTCTCTCTACCCCCCTCAGTCCATACCAGGTGTCTCTCTATACCCCTCAGTCCATACCAGGTGTCTCTCTACCCCCTCAGTCCATACCAGGTGTCTCTCTACCCCCCTCAGTCCATACCAGGTGTCTCTCTACCCCCTCAGTCCATACCAGGTGTCTCTCTACCCCCTCAGTCCATACCAGGTTGTTCTCTACCCCCCTCAGTCCATACCAGGTGTCTCTCTACCCCCTCAGTCCATACCAGGTGTCTCTCTACCCCCCTCAGTCCATACCAGGTGTCTCTCTACCCCCCTCAGTCCATACCAGGTGTCTCTCTACCCCCTCATTCCATACCAGGTGTCTCTCTACCCCCCCTCAGTCCATACCAGGTGTCTCTCTACCCCCCTCAGTCCATACCAGGTGTCTCTCTACCCCCCTCAGTCCATACCAGGTGTCTCTCTACCCCCTCAGTCCATACCAGGTTGTTCTCTACCCCCCTCAGTCCATACCAGGTGTCTCTCTACCCCCCCTCAGTCCATACCAGGTGTCTCTCTACCCCCCTCAGTCCATACCAGGTGTCTCTCTACCCCCCTCAGTCCATACCAGGTGTCTCTCTACCCCCCTCAGTCCATAACAGGTGTCTCTCTACCCCCCTCAGTCCATACCAGGTTGTTCTCTACCCCCCTCAGTCCATACCAGGTGTCTCTCTACCCCCCTCAGTCCATACCAGGTGTCTCTCTACCCCCCTCAGTCCATACCAGGTGTCTCTCTACCCCCCTCAGTCCATAACAGGTGTCTCTCTACCCCCCTCAGTCCATACCAGGTTTCTCTCTACCCCCCTCAGTCCATACCAGGTGTCTCTCTATACCCCTCAGTCCATAACAGGTGTCTCTCTGCCCCCCTCAGTCCATACCAGGTTGTTCTCTACCCCCCTCAGTCCATACCAGGTTTCTCTCTACCCCTCTCAGTCCATACCAGGTGTCTCTCTACCCCCCTCAGTCCATACCAGGTGTCTCTCTACCCCCTCAGTCCATACCAGGTTGTTCTCTACCCCCCTCAGTCCATACCAGGTGTCTCTCTACCCCCCTCAGTCCATACCAGGTTTCTCTCTACCCCCCTCAGTCCATACCAGGTGTCTCTCTACCCTCCTCAGTCCATACCAGGTGTCTCTCTACCCCCTCAGTCCATACCAGGTGTCTCTCTACCCCCCTCAGTCCATACCAGGTGTCTCTCTACCCCCCTCAGTCCATACCAGGTGTCTCTCTACCCCCCTCAGTCCATAACAGGTGTCTCTCTACCCCCTCAGTCCACAACAGGTGTCTCTCTACCCCCTCAGTCCATACCAGGTGTCTCTCTACCCTCCTCAGTCCATACCAGGTGTCTCTCTACCCCCTCAGTCCATACCAGGTGTCTCTCTACCCCCTCAGTCCATACCAGGTGTCTCTCTACCCCCCTCAGTCCATAACAGGTGTCTCTCTACCCCCTCAGTCCATACCAGGTGTCTCTCTACCCTCCTCAGTCCACAACAGGTGTCTCTCTACCCCCTCAGTCCATACCAGGTGTCTCTCTACCCTCCTCAGTCCATACCAGGTGTCTCTCTACCCCCTCAGTCCATACCAGGTGTCTCTCTACCCCCTCAGTCCACAACAGGTGTCTCTCTACCCCCTCAGTCCATACCAGGTGTCTCTCTACCCTCCTCAGTCCATACCAGGTGTCTCTCTACCCTCCTCAGTCCATACCAGGTGTCTCTCTACCCCCCTCAGTCCATAACAGGTGTCTCTCTACCCCCTCAGTCCATACCAGGTGTCTCTCTACCCCCTCAGTCCATACCAGGTGTCTCTCTACCCCCCTCAGTCCATACCAGGTGTCTCTCTACCCCCCTCAGTCCATACCAGGTTGTTCTCTACCCCCCTCAGTCCATACCAGGTGTCTCTCTACCCCCCTCAGTCCATACCAGGTGTCTCTCTACCCCCTCAGTCCATACCAGGTGTCTCTCTACCCCCCTCAGTCCATACCAGGTGTATCTCTACCCTCCTCAGTCCATACCAGGTGTCTCTCTACCCCCCTCAGTCCATACCAGGTGTCTCTCTACCCCCCTCAGTCCATACCAGGTGTCTCTCTAACCCCCCTCAGTCCATACCAGGTGTCTCTCTACCCCCTCAGTCCATACCAGGTGTCTCTCTACCCCCCTCAGTCCATACCAGGTGTCTCTCTACCCCCCTCAGTCCATACCAGGTGTCTCTCTCTACCCCCCTCAGTCCATACCAGGTGTCTCTCTACCCCCTCAGTCCATACCAGGTGTCTCTCTACCCCCTCAGTCCATACCAGGTGTCTCTCTACCCCCCTCAGTCCATACCAGGTTGTTCTCTACCCCCCTCAGTCCATACCAGGTGTCTCTCTACCACCTCAGTCCATACCAGGTGTCTCTCTACCCCCCTCAGTCCATACCAGGTGTCTCTCTACCCACTCAGTCCATACCAGGTGTCTCTCTACCCCCCTCAGTCCATACCAGGTGTCTCTCTACCCTCCTCAGTCCATAACAGGTGTCTCTCTACCCCCTCAGTCCATACCAGGTGTCTCTCTACCCCCCTCAGTCCATACCAGGTGTCTCTCTACCCCCCTCAGTCCATACCAGGTGTCTCTCTACCCCCTCAGTCCATACCAGGTGTCTCTCTACCCCCCTCAGTCCATACCAGGTGTCTCTCTACCCCCCTCAGTCCATACCAGGTTGTTCTCTACCCCCCTCAGTCCATACCAGGTGTCTCTCTACCCCCTCAGTCCATACCAGGTGTCTCTCTACCCCCCTCAGTCCATACCAGGTTGTTCTCTACCCCCCTCAGTCCATACCAGGTGTCTCTCTACCCCCCTCAGTCCATACCAGGTTTCTCTCTACCCCCCTCAGTCCATACCAGGTGTCTCTCTACCCCCCTCAGTCCACACCAGGTGTCTCTCTACCCCCCTCAGTCCATACCAGGTGTCTCTGTACCCTCCTCAGTCCATACCAGGTGTCTCTCTATCCCCCTCAGTCCATAACAGGTGTCTCTCTACCCCCCTCAGTCCATACCAGGTGTCTCTCTACCCCCCCTCAGTCCATACCAGGTGTCTCTCTACCCTCCTCAGTCCATACCAGGTGTCTCTCTACCCCCCTCAGTCCATACCAGGTGTCTCTCTACCCCCCTCAGTCCATACCAGGTGTCTCTCTACCCCCCTCAGTCCATACCAGGTGTCTCTCTACCCCCCTCAGTCCATACCAGGTGTCTCTCTACCCCCCCTCAGTCCATACCAGGTTGTTCTCTACCCCCCATCAGTCCATACCAGGTGTCTCTCTACCCCCTCAGTCCATACCAGGTGTCTCTCTATTCCCCCCCCCCCTTTCAGTCTACATAACTCCCTAAGAGTTTTTTTTTATAGGAACACGGGTATCGGCGTGTCGTCCATGCTCGCTCGTTTTGGTGGAATTCTTGCGCCGTACATTGTGCTTTTGGTGAGACATACTCCATAGATGTTGCAAATAAAGTACCCTTGTTGATCATGCGTTATATACGGCCAGGGGAGGAGGGTGTAGGAGAGGAGTTTTGGGTAACTAGAAATTGGCTTAGTTAACTGGCGGAATCTCTGAATGTTTTTTTTTACAATCACAACTACTTCAATTCTCCAAACCTAAAGTAACAATGCGGTGTATGACATGTGGATTCTCCGAGTGCTATCTTGAAATAGCACACTTCCGTATCAGGCCCGCATCCCCCCACAACGGCGGAGAGTCCACTTTCTTTTTTTTTCTTTTTTTTTGGGGGGGGGAGGGGGGTAAGATTTTAATCAGAAAACCCACTCCCCGCCCCCCACCCCGGAAAAATTAGGCCTTTTTTGGATTTCGCACCCCCTCCCCCCCAAGAAAAATCCTGGGTACGGGCCTGCGCATATATTTGTGACCCTCTCTGCAATATTCATACAGTAAGGGTAACCTTCTGTGTGTAAAGCATAAAGAAAAGGGATAAATATTTGGTTTAATTTATAATTTATTTATTATTTATCAGGCTGACGTACCGAACGTCAATAAAAACTTCCCTCTTGTTATATTTGGAGTTCTGGCAGTGGCTGCTGGGATACTAGCCCTCTGGCTCCCAGAGACTCTTTTCTCGCAGATGAGTCAGACCGTAGAGCAGGCAGAGGCCTGGGACGAGGACTATAGGATTTACTGCTTCAAGCGAACTCGCGCAGCAGCAGAACAGAAACTTGAGATCGAGGCTCAAGAAAGAGACGCTGCACTTAGCAAGGAAGAGGAGAAGACTGATACGAGCCAGGCTCCTGGTGATGACGTCCTACGATGCTGACCCATGATGAATGATAGAGAAAGTAAAGGAATACGGTTGACAAAACAAAAGATGTAAAGACGCTTTAAGGAGACAGCGGAGTGGCGCATTTTCACATAGATTTATTAACAAAGAAATATAAAGCCTAAAACCTTTTAGCATTTAAACCGCTTATGCAGGATAAACCATGTTCTAATGTTCTAAGTGCACACAATTACATTTAAATCCTTTTACGTATTTTTGCTGAAGAACTAAAGCTTGTATTGTAATTTCCCCCACCCTCCCTTCCTGAGGGTGACAAGGTGCACCTTTTGCTGCGACTCTGCTTTTGCTGGCCAGCAATAAAGCATTATCATTCCATTGTGTGTCACAGTCCCGGAGCCTGTAGCCACCCCCCCCCCCCCCCCCCCCCCCTCTCTCCCCAACTCGACAGGACAGTTCGCTCTCATAAAGGAAAATTAAGTACCACTGCAAGCTAGAACGAACTACATAGGAATAAAAGGGTAAACGAAAACCCCCGCTCAAAATCCTTGCTACGGGCCGGTGACGTCTTGCTTACTTCTAGGGTGCCCTGTGTCCAGTTTTCCGGTTACTCAAGAAATTGGGCAAAAAGCCAATTGTGTCGCAATTAAAGCTTGCAAAAGTGACGAACTATTAGGTATTTGAAAGAAGGGCCGGGTAAATATTTTTATGTTCGATAACTTGATTTTCGTTTTAAAGTAAAAGTTATGCAATTATACAATATATGTAATTTGCCATAAAGATCGTTGATAAATTTGAACAACTTCTTGTAAAAATATGCGTTCTAACGCAACTAAAGCAACTCCAAACCACTGTTGAGAGGTTTATCAATTGACATAGCCTGATATGCTGTTGGTTGCACAGCCTGTCATTCCTGCATGACCTGTTTGACTGGTGTTACATACAAACTGAGTACGTCGGTTCACTCGGATTCAGTGAAAGCACTTTCAATACCAAGTACGTTACTTATAATCAACTCCCTTCCTTACTTGTTAAGTAAGCCAATACCACTGAGTAAATTATAAACTGGGAGGTTCATAAACCATCCAATTACATCTTCACTGATGTTGGAGCACCGTTTCGTATCGGCGCCACAGGGGCCCCGTACTTCAACAATAGCGCGGCCGCGTCGAAGTTTCCCGCCAAAACTGCAACCTCAAGCGGTGTGAGTCCATTTGGCGTTAGCTCCGTCACTTCAGCGCCCGCGTTGATCAGTATTTCAGCAAAGTCTAACAGACCGCTGGCCACCGCTTCGTGCAGTATGAATGAGCCTCGTTCGCTGTACCGTTCTGGTGGCGTGGATCGAAGCGGGTCCTTGATTGAAATGTAACTAGTTGTGGTCGCTTTTGGAGCCTCTCGTTTTGGGAGCTTCCTACCCTGTACACTGTCCTTGCTACTGTTTCTTCGCGGGTTCACGGTCTCGGGTGAGCTCTGGCTATTGTGTCTGTTTCTGTATTCGTCACTGTTCACCTTTTCGTTTTTCTCTTCTTTGTGGTCTTCCCCCGTCGTGATTCCCTTTTTTTTCTTCGCTGTAATGGCTTCTTTGCGAAGATAAAACATCTTGCCGTCTCGTTTGTTATCGTTAGGGACTTCTTGTTTTAGTTTTAGCTGAGGCATGCTTTTATTTTTAAGTCCTAGATTCGCACTTTACTCGCAATTTGGTAGTCTAGCTCGCAGTTATCAGCTTTTACTTTTTCGTTTTCGGGGATTTCGACTTTTTTAACCGGCTGACCATTAAGATTTACAGCACCCCCGAACTTTGTAAGGAAGCGCAGTGTTAAATCTCCGGTCGCCGGTCCCAAATTGCTGCAGTTTTATTTACCCTACATAAATATAACCCTCCGTTTGACCCTAACCTTAATAATAACCGTAATTAAGGCACGTCAGCGGCATTCCTCTTAGCGGTTGGCACTTCGTCTCAACGCCCTGCGCGACCCGATGGCGGCATTCTCAAATTAACGCGTTTCCTCGGCGACTCCTGCACAAGTCAAGTGGACCTGATAACCAAAGCACGTTTTGTGTGTGTGTTTTTACACAAAACCATGCAGAGGAAAGGAAAATAATGACAGCTGACTTTAACTAAAATTTCAGCCTTAGAAATTACTAATATTCTGTGCTTACTCTCTGCGATCCTTCGCACAGATGTTTATATTGTTTATTCTACATATAAAAAACACACACGCGGTGGGGGGTTATGCGTTACAGTTTATAGGAGACCATATACTCACATGTGATGAGAACAAATTACAAATCTGATTACAGATCTGATGCAACTCTAACATATACAAACATGCCCAGGTATCAACTGGCAGAAAACTGGGAAAATAACCCCGAAAAAACGACGCGGTATGCAAAACTGGTGAGGTCAAGTTAAAGTCGAATGTAATTAGCTAAATGTATGGCCATGAGGGGACCTTAAAGAACGCGCAGATCGCGCATTTCGAATGCTCAACATAATAAATTTATCTTTGCTATTAAGGCGCACTGTGCTTCCACGCGGTTTACATGGATGAGAGATAGTATATTAATGCGCCTTTGGTTATGCGGCCAAGTCCTGCACTGAAGACAGAAACCTGGAACGCGCCTGACGTGACTGTGCGGGGCGAAATCAGCACTATTTAGCGTTGTCATCCTTGTAGCGCAAGAATCATACTACTATCTCCATAAATAAAAAGCCAGGTTTTTAAAAGACGAACAAGGAGGAAGGGGAGGACTCGGTTCAGAAGGGTTGACGGGTCTCGAGATTGTCTTCTGGTCCTCTTACATGTTAAGTTAAGCAAAACCAATTCTGCAACAGAGCAGGGGGGTCTGGAAATGGGGTTAGGTAAACCATCTCTTATACTCCGGTAAAGAAACACGGCTATTTGGCTACTCTGATTGATGCACTTGTCGCTGGCTTTTAGATGGCGCGCAAATATGGAAATGCCCAACGCTGTAGAGAAATTTTTGACAAGAAAGATATCTCGATATTTGGCTACTGTGGCTGGCTTTTGCAAAAAAAAAAAAAAACTATGAAATTATGAAGAACTTTAGACCCAATTCAGACTGTGCGCTTTTTGGGTTTTCTTCGGATATTGCATACAACAGGAATTAGTGTGATTTCCTTTTTAATCACATTTCTCAGGATCGTAGCCAGGAGACCAAGGTCATCCCCCTCCTTGGCTCTCTGTCGGTTCTCTTTGTCCCCTCCCCCACCAAAAATTGAACAATACATTAAGGTCACGCCCTGTTTAAAGAATGCTGGTGCCATTTGGGATGCATTGAGTCCTTATGTTGGTTGAGGTCGGGTTGAATGGGGTCGCACTAATAACCTTATCTGGAGAGCGATCGGCGACATTTCCGCACACTCAGTATAAGTCCTTGCCATTACACTAACACTCAAAATAATCACTGCACCGTGGAGCTGGCCGTGTAAGATAAACGTTTGGATTCGACAAGAAAACAAGTCACCGATGCGCGCGCCGCGCGTTTCTTTTTGTCATATTCCCCTCACATATTTCATGGTGATCAAATTATTGGAAAAACGTCCCGTCTTTTTACTTACTAGTTGCTGTGTTACTGATGAATAAATACAGAAATCAGACTCTTTTACTTGTGCATCATAGCTCGAGCTAATATCCATAAAATAATAAAAAAATGATAAAAATATGTCAATTCAGCTTTGTTAATCTGTTAAGGATGACTGTTACTTTGCGTTCGCTTTATCTAAAAAGCACTTAAAAGGTGTAACTCAATAACACTAAGTATAATTTGACAACCCTTATCTTAAATCTTGATTCAGATGTATCATTTGTTCGTCTAATGAAAGAGTCTTCTAGAATTCAAAAAAGGAGACAAATTAGTGGTAATCCCCTTTCTTTTTCAGACGGATGTACATCAAAGTTTGACCCTTAAAGAACCTCATTTCTTCATGTTGTCTCACGAGCTGATCTGGAGAAACATTTATCACGCGCCATGTACTGATGGCCACGTATATCCGTCCTCGAATTGAAATTATTTATCGCCTGGTCTTGTATAAGCGGGACGGTTAACCGTAACAATTACTGTTTAAAGGAAGGATGAGCAGCGACATGCATACCGTATTTACTCCAATAAGCGCCCCCTTTAAACCAAAAGTATTAATCCTTGAATGCCCCCCCCTTACCCTAGTAAATATCATAATCTATTGCTGTTCATATTCAAAACACATTCTTCCGCACTGGAGCACATAGACTCTGGACAAGAAAGAGGCAATTTTTTTTCGATAGATGAAAACCTGCTCCAAGAAGTACGAATATAGAGACAGAGAAACGGTTGTAGTAGTATAAAACTGATTAATCAAAAGAAAAAAAAAAAAAAACGTTCGGCCTTTTTGTGCGAAGCTCCTCCTTTTGAATGTGTCTCCCTCGCAAGCACCCCATGTGAGAGTCGAAAAAATTTAATAATTGCTGGGGCGCTTATTCGAGTAAATACAGTACTATCTTGTGTACTTTTGGTGGGTCATGATTGACAAAAGCTAATTATAAATAAAAACAGAACACAAATTTATGGTAAATTCACATGTTTATTGATAGAACATTTACATGTTGTATGTCCTGCAAGATAAGAGCAAACATATCTGTTAGGTCATCCAAAAAAAGATATAAATATTTGCAAATGAAGAAAGACAAAAAGAAAGGGAAATTAATATCAATACAAACTTACTTAGAGATAATGCCATCCCTCCTTGCAATCTGTGTGAGCGAGTCGTCTGCCTCACCCTAAAGTAATGGCCAAGTTCATCATCAAAAAGTAAAACACCTTCAAGCACCAAAAGGAAGTATTCCTACACCCTTCCCATATTCACACCTCGCCAAAGTTTTGTGTACCTGGTACTGTGCTATGCCAAAGGGCTAATAAACTCATGCAGATATTCATTTATACTACCTGTAAACCATATTTTCAACAACAACAGATTATTTTTAAAGCTAGTGAGAGAACAACTGTACCTGTTTCCTGAGGAATCCACACAGTGCATATGTGGTGGAGTTACCAGTGAACCTCCCTGTTTCATCAATCTTGAAAAGAACAGTCAGAAATGTTGAGATAGCATTACATTGATACATGTATGTATGTATTATTCACATCAAGTTCATAATTCATAATATTCCTTCAAAATTGCCCATAGTGTAAACCCCCAACTTTGTCAAAAAAGGAACAAACTTTTAGAACTGGAAGTGAGCAACCCACTGTACAATAGAGTAGGCTCACATTAGCACCCATACAGTGAATTGTGTATTTTATCAAAAACGCTCAAACAAATCCTGTTGTCATACAAATGTCTAGATTGGCATGACTCAAGTAAGTTGGATACTCACCTCACCAACATTAAGCTGTACAGAGGCATGATCCTTAGCAGAGATGATGCTGTTGGTCACAGAGCTGCAAATATTAAGAAACAGTCATTAGCTTTAAAGTAAACATTAGATGACTTTCAGTAAGCTTGCAAAGCAAATGGTAGCTACTTTTTTTAAGAATAATTAACTAAGTGCATGGGCCTTGAGCCTGCAGAGAAGACAGAGGTCTGGTCATTCTTGGTACAGACTAAGGATACAATATCAAAAAATAATTTATTATGACTATTTAAAAACTTCCTGGTGAGAAAAATGCTTTCGTGCAAATATCAACTAACTTATCAATTGATTCAACAAAGACAGGAAGACAAAAACACTCTGGGACAATCAACGAAAAATGTATTGACGTATATTGGAAAAAGTCATACTTATAATTAACTGTATTTAGTGGCCTATTGGTTGTAATAGAATAAAAAATTATCATTCCAAAGAAAAAGGAATTAAACCTTAAAAGTTTTCCTTGGCTTATTCAGTGTTCATCATTGCTTTAGGCCCTAGTTCTCAATGCTGTGAAATGTAAGATGATATGATTCAAATTCAACAACTTCTCAGGCAACCATTCTGCTAGATGAATCATCACTTGAATTGGCTTTCCATGGCATGTATAAACAAAATGGTAGGCAGATAACAACTTTGCTGTGTGCTCCTTTTTTTTCTATATAATGGTTAACAAATTACAGGCTAGTTTTGTTAATATAAGTAATTTTTATAATCCTTGACTGTTCAAAACTGTATTTGCATTATATATCTAAGTAAACTTTAAACATTGATTGAGTTGCTGTATGCATTCTTACTGTCTTGTACAGGAACTTTCAAAATCAACTTTACAGCCATTAAAAGCATATAAAGAACTCGCTCTCTGTACCACTTTCTACTCCATCTAAATTTATTTATTTGTTTGTGTTATTTGGTTTATAACTACCAGAGTGTTCTTGATTTCCTTGGCTGTCACATTCAACATTAGCTTTATTTGGCTGCTTTTTTTAGTGTTGTTCACAGAGTTGTTTGTAAGCTCCTAATCTCATCAAGATAGGAGAATAAATTGTCCTTTTCAGTGTTCTTGTCTCTGTTTTTTTAGCTTAAAATATGTTTGAAAATTTCATATTTAGTTTCATAAAATTGCTTTAGTACATCAACTGCTTCCAAGTTCTTAGCAAAGCTAACGGCTTTAGAATGATTAATATAATCCTTATAATTATTTTTCACAAAATTATAAAACTTTCGGGCATCTAGTATTTGGGCATACGCTCCAGGCTCTCAGGTACAATATCAATGCTTCGCAGATAGGAAGCTTTCTTGTAACAATTATAAGTCACATATAGTGACACTAGTTTAATCATAAGTGTAAAATTGGTCGAGTTTCATGAGCCATTAAACCAAGTGATTTATCTATACGAGGTCGAACGGATCTAAGTCCACGTGCAAATGTTCCATTCCTACCATTTTCGTGGGATGTACATATCCACGTTTTCTCCGGCTTCGTTCTGCATGTTTGATCGATTCTACAAAAAGATACAGGAAAATAAATAACTATTTTACAATTTGAGGCCAACAAAAACAAGTCTTGGTGTATTTTATATGTGTTATAGCACTTACAATTCACGTTGCCTCGGAGGTAACAGCCGTAAGCAAGATGGCGGAAAAGAGAAAGCCAGCGTGCACCATCCCGGCAATCAGCGGGGCCGTGGCTAGTACCCAGTATTTTTCCACAGGTAACCCAAATATATCTCCATAACTTATCATGATACCTGCTCTGTCATAAAAAAACTTGTTACAACTTGTTCGTATTGTATATACCAGAAGGGACCGCACTTCACCCCGAAACTCTAATATGGCATAGTAGTAGTAGTAGTAGTAGTAGTAGTAGTAGTAGTAGTAGGCAGTCTTCGGACAGTCAGTGTCCATGACATCAGCGCGATGAAAGTTGACATTTCTTTCCAGGCGCTAGCCTGGGCATAAAATATGGAGAGACTGGTTTGCCCAACTCCCAGAATCCCCCTCTTGGTCTTGCTGATAGGGTCCAAAGGAAAGACATAGCCAATACGTTTGGTACCAGGTCGACTGCAGGAGTTGCCAGCGACTGATAGGACAGGCTGCCTAACGGGGCTCCACTCCGGGTTTTCTGTAGGGGTTTGCTCCCTTAGCCTTTCCCACAACGGGTATAGCCGCAAGGCAGCGGAGGTTTGGAATCAGGGTTTTCCTTCCCCTAGGTGGACTGCCAACCAAGGCTAACGAGCTCCACCTACCCAGAAGGGAATATACCGTCCCTTACTCGGTCCCAAGTATAACATTTTGTCTAAAACAGGTGCACCACGAGTAGGTAGTTATACTGGATTTAGGTGACCAGCGCCGTTAGGATTAGTCACCCTAAGCACCCAATATATGGCATAATGAATTTGATAATCAACTCGTCGTAATTGATAGCCTAATTTACCTGTGCAAACACTGTATACTAAACAGTACAGCATAATGACAAAGTATGTTGACTAAGGAAAAAATTAACTACATCACAAGCTAGAATAAAACTAATTTGATGCTGACTTTGTTTTCCTACATTTGTTATTCTCGGCCCTACGTTTCATTCCACCCACACCTGGCTGAAAACGAGGCAGGTATGGCCCTGTTATCCTACTGGGGGATTTCCGAATGCTCCCATTGCAAACGTATTCCACCTAAAAATCCCCTTGCAAAGACCACTTGACGCTCTATATTTTATAGTAAGGATGATATCATCTATGATTTAGCATTAGCAGGTAGATATTATTGACTGTTTCCATAACAACAGATGTACGTACTCAATTCTACTCTAAAACTGCGTGTGGTAAAGCACAAGGATTGCTCATTACAGCAATTTTAACTAGTCCTAATACATTACCGCGGTTAATGCGGCTGGTATTATGGCTTTTTGTCGTAATGGGTCACGCTCCGGTCTTGCTTACAACAAAACATCACGTCACTGTCAGCTGGCGTGAGACGATGGATATCTTGTAAAACGATATGCCGTTGAACTGGCGCGGACGGAGCGAACTAATGGGCCTACGAATCGGCAGATCATGCCTTTAGATCTGCTTACATAGCGAATTAATAGCTAGACTTGAGGCCGGTTGCGTGTTTCATCGTCGAATTATCGCCAAGCGCAACTTTGATAATTCACGGGAAATGAAGGCAGACACGGAATTACTCTACGATTCAAGATGAACGTACAGTCGTTGAATATTGATGTAGAGCCTCTATACAAGGATTACCTTAGAAAAAAACTCAGGAAGAACACATGGAAAGAGTACTGGGTCGTGCTTAGAGAGCACAGTCTGTTATTTTTCAACTCTAGTGATGCGAAGTTTGCCGGCAGTATCGAGCTAACACATGGTACTTCGTGTGCCGTCTTTGGTACACAAAACAAAAAGCCAGGATTTTGGAGTATATCTCCAATGGATAAATCTGTGAATTACAATAAAGGAGACTCTGGGCTGCTCACCAGGATATTAGAGAAAGGATGCCTAAAGTTTGCGTTGAAGACGAAGCGAGGAATTCATCTGTTCAAGGCAAGCTCGGCAGAGTCGTGTTGTACCTGGATGCGTGTGCTTAGGCATACTATTGATGAATACGGCTTGGTCGAACCTTCTGCGAAAATTACCAATAGATTGGCCTTAGCACACGAAAATATAAGTACATTGAACCTTATAACGCCCGAATTACACGAGACTGAAAGTGATAATCAAATCGAACCGTATAAGCAATTCCAGAGAAGTAAATCAATGCGGGAGAATTCTAAATCATCCTTCAAGCGGGGACGATTTCACTCCCTTCGCATTAAAGCCCAGCGTAAATATTCTGCGCTACAAGAAAGCTAGACGCTCAAAACAGACGGAATAACACAAACAGTTGCTTTTAATAGACAAATAACATGTTTAGATTGAGACTGGTGATTTGAATGGTGTTCTCTCTATCGTGGAAGAATAATATTTCTCACTTTTAGTGCGAGACATAATCGACTCTGTCACGCTCTGTTATCAAAGTCACGCGATCGATGAAATACTTTGATCTCTAAGATATTCCTTTCTCCATCAAGGCAAAGCTAAGCTAAATTTACTTCAGCTTTTCGGAGATGAAATTTATTTTTTTTAATTATGTAGCTTTCGTTTCTCAAGATCTGATGTAAAAACATTTTAGTTCCAGACCGAGTTCCAGACCTTTATAAAATGAATTTATTTTCCGCGAGTCCCGGTGGCACGTGAGTGCGTTATCTTTGGTCATCATGTTTTTACATATAAAATGTGCCAAGCGATGATTTTATATTGAATTGTGTTTGTCCCCAACGCAAGACTGGCGCCATGTTCTCCTATGCCACTGGGACTCAAGGAAGAAACAAATATGTTAAATATTAAACGAGAAATTTATAATATAAGAATATTGATCAAAGAAATCATATGGATTGTTATTTATGAATAGTTATTATTTTAGAAAATTAAACCATAATTTAAAATCTTCAATCAGTATATTTTTTTATCTGTGATTTGACCTCTAGGGATTTCACTAAATGAAAATAGAAATAGAATTTTTTTAATATTCATATATTTCGTAAATGCCCCTGACAAAAAGGCGGAGCAAAACATTTTCTAATTTTCAAAAAAGGGACATTAGTTGTATTTGAAAGCTCATGGTGATTATATGTTATTATTGAGTTATTTTACATCAAATAAATGATATAAGGTCGGGTCCTGTTTTGTGGTATTATTGTATTAGCCAAGATGACGAGGATTCTAACTTTTTATTGTAGAAATAATTTTACACGTGGCCGCGGCTAGTACTTTCCCCCTTAGGTCTCCACTTGTTTTGATTATAAATTGATTGACCCGACCAAATCTTGGTCAAATCACCGCTTTTTAAAATAGTCAAGAAGATCCGGAAGCTATTCTAATCAAACTGGAAATTGAAAATCGTGTATTTGGGAAGGAAGTCAATAAGTTTTAATTTTCTTCATTAAATGTTGCAAAGTTATAACCGATTGCTTTAGGGGTCTTTCGAGTAACGACCATGAAATACACTCAATTTTTTTTCTTTAAACATCTAATTTTCAGTTGAGGCTGGGCCGTTCTTATTTGTTAATTATTTTAAGGTGGCCGGCTACAATTGTTTTGCCTCAACAGCTCATATTGTAAGAGCGATTTCGCAGTTTTATTTTAAGAGCGATTTCGCACCTTTATCGATAAGCCTTGCTTTATCAGATGACGTTTATTAAAAAGTTTTATACAAGCTATGAGGCAAAATCTGCGCGATGGATTTTTTCGTAGATTTACAGAAACACTTATCAATGCTCCAACTTGTAGCCACATGAGAAGTCGGCTAAAAACAGACCTTGCAAACTTTGCAATTGAGGGCCCCCGAATGGTCTTTGGCGAGCATTTGCGAGCACCCCGTTTTTTATGCGAGACCGAGCATGTTTAGTTGTTGAATAAATCGAGCAGCGAGCACATCGAAAAAAATACAATGCGAGCACGGCGAAAAAACTGCGCGAGCATTAGCCGAAAACTGCGAGCACATCAACATTTCGGGGGACCATTCGGGGCCCCTCAATTGATTCATCTTTGTTTTTACGCTATAAATGTCATCACAATGTTTTAAGAATAGTTGCGCTGTTGCCTCCAAGCGAATTCACGTCCTCTGTATAGTCCGATACATGTAGCACCTACAACAACAAGTGCGACGAGGGGGTTATTGTACAAGAACAAATTTTCGATAGTCAATTCTGAGGTTTAATCTTCATTCCTCGACTACTGTGATCTTTATAAGGCAATTTCAAGATTTCAAAGCTTTACCAGTTTGCAAAACTGTGTTTCTATTCTTTGAATTGACTCATTGACGTTTCAGAGATTACCTCTAATCGTTAATTTATGATTAGCTTGGTGGTGTAAGCTGCACAAACATGAAAATGTTTGTCACCCAAGTAAAAACAGTTGAAAACCACGAGTTTAGCGTCAAACACACACTTTGCACAGAGGAAGAAAATCTCAGTTTTTCTATCCCATTTTACCTGTGTTGCTTTTGTTTTCTGTCATTGAACCCTAATGGAAGAAAGCCAATACTTCACAAGGAAATGAGAGAGAGAAAGCTAAACAGTGTTGGCAAATTTTGCTGAAATGGAAGCCCTTTTTCCTTTTTCGTTGAATACATCGGGTTCGTCGAGAAAGATATTTCCGTCAAATGAGACTTTGACTATGGAGGGGACGACTGATGAAATCTTCAAAGAGCTTCAATATGGTTTCGGGATTTCCATTGTGTTTATTAGTGTCATTACAATTTTAGCAAATGGTTTTCTACTTCGTGCCATCTACAAAAACCCTTCAGGAGAATTTCGTAAGCCCTTGACTGTTTTGATAGCTGCTTTAGCGTGCGCAGACTTATTGACGGGAGCTCTCATTGATCCAATGTATTCTTACATTTACTTGGTGAGATCCAGCAAGGACGAAATAACACAGACATATTCGCATATTGTCATCGCCGTTACCGTCGTTGGCATGGTAACCATGAATTGCTTCTATTTGATAGTCTTGACCCTTGTCGTAGTGACGTTTCCCTACAGATGTTTTTGGTTAGTCACGGTACGAAGTATGAGCATCTGTGTTGCCGCAATCGTCGCCTACTCGGTCTTATTCTCGATTCTTCTGTTTCTAGGGGTACCCCCAAGGCTATATGTACAAATTGATCTCTACCACCACATGACAGGTCTCACAGTACTGATTGTGATAGCTTATGTTTGTCTTTACGTCTAATTCGTGAGACAGCGCCGAGGGTCCAAAAATACCCTAAGACGGTCACGTGCTTCCCCACAAGTTCATGGAAACATTTCCGAGAAATCAAAGCAAAAGAGATTTATCACAGTGAATCTGTTGCTGATCTGCTGCCTTTTGGTGACTTCTCTACCGGTGGTCATCATGTGGTACCTGACCTTATACACGACCAACAGAACAAAGACGGAAATACGCACATCAAAAATTCTGGATTTCATTTCTAATAATTTACTTGTTCTAAAATTTCTTATAGACCCGTATTTACGCTTGGCGATTGCCGCAATATCGGCGCGCTGTGGTTGCTATTTTGGAATCGATAACTCATTGGTGTGTCCCGAAGATCCGAGTACCACGTCGGGCAACTACAGTTACTGTTTCATTTGCAATTACTACAGAGAATATTCGCTTTAATGGTGAACCACCCGAGTCATCGAGTCGCCTCAACTCAGACCACGAAAACGAGGCTTACACCGTGAAGGAGATATGAAGTGCTGCATCCTAATATAAATATTAGGGGAAGACATGCGAAAACGAACCAGAGAGGGGTTAACAAAGAGGGGTTATGAAGACTTGCGAATATGCTCGTAAAGACATTGGGAATATTCCCCATCTTACACTGTAGAATATTTGCGAAGACGCGTAGTCGACCTCATATCTTACTACCGGGGAAATTGCGGAAAACACGGGTTTTCACCCGTGGATTATGATTAGGGGAAGACAGTTGGAATAAGACACGATGCATTAACCTTGTTTTCCATGTGGTAAAGATTAGATGCATACCCGTATCTTCCGCCTGTCTTCACACGGTGTATATAAAGGTGTTATTTGTTGCTAATTTATAGCCTTATTATATTAGTATATTCACGCGAATATTTACCCCTAGGAGCAAGACGCAAGGTAGACAGAGGGAGCTTTCGAATCTTACTTAAATCTGCGCTCGGGGTATATGTTAGAATACTCGACCTTTTTGCCGTGTAAGGACCGTTGAAATACCAACCAGCAACAAGCTGGACAAATGAGAGCGTCATTGGAAGAATTGTGGGTCTCTCTACTCTCCTTTTTATCATCATCTGTCATATTGTTGGGTTCGAACCATCTGTTAATACAAACTGAAAACGCCAAAAAAAGAGACTATACTTCCAGACATGCGCTGAATCACCGTGTGGCAGCTAACGCTTTACGGCTAGGCTGGAGATTTCGGCCCTAACAACGCTATCAAGCGAACTGTACCGCTGATCATCATGGCGGCCAGTTACGTCTCCCTGAGCTCTGTCATCATTTTGTTAGCTATACGATCCTTGCTACTTTTTGCTCAGCCACCTATTGCTAATCGCAATGGCAAAGAGACGTCATTCTATATATGGAGATTTTGCAAAGTGGGTTTCTCTAATAGGCCTGATTTCGGGAATCAACATCATTCCCTGTTTCGTCCAAGACGAGACTTCACCAGACCAAACTGCTACCTCGTTGGGCTTCTGCTTCTCTGCGGAGATGTTGCATCCCATCCTGGCCCACGGGCGTTCTCTAGAGGGAAAAGTAATTGCTATACCACCGTGAAATGCTTGTATATGAATTCTAGGAGCGTCGCTAAAAAACGGAGCGAACTCCAAGCACTTTCCATTGGCAAGGACTTAATATTCTGTGTGGAGTCTTGGCTGAATCCAAATTATCTGGACTGCGAATTATTCCCTAGTTCCGCGGACTACACCATCCACAGACGGGACAGACAGTCCCGTAGAGGAGGAGGAGTGTTCCTGGCGGTCAAAAACAGTATCGTGAGCCTCCGTCGATGTGATTTAGAAACCGACGCTGAACTTTTAGCATGCGAGCTCCGTCCTAACTCACGACGCAAGATTCTGGCTATCATTTATTACCGACCGCAGGACACTGACCTAGAGTATCTAAAACAACTCAAGAAAACTCTGCGCCTAGCTTCTAAAGCGAAATACGATCAGTTAATAGTGATTGGCGACTTCAATCTCTCTGAGATCGACTGGACGACAGGAGCCGCTAAAACCGGCGATTGCCTCACAAACTATTTCTGCAAAATTATAAAGGATAACTATTTATGGCAGCTTATTGATTTTCCAACAAGGGGAAGGAACATTCTCGATTTAATTTTGACGAGTATCCCATCCAAATTTCATCACATTCATCACTCGCTAATTGGACTGATCTATTTCTCGCCGCTGTTAACGAGCATATTCCAAAATCCAAACCAAGGAATGTGAGCGATTACCCGTGGATAGATCACGAACTGCGTTCTTTGCTCAAAAAGAAGGATGCGCAGCATAAAAAAGCTAACAAAACCGGATCACTGGCTGCCGAAAGAAAATATAATGAGCTTCGACGCGCTGCAAAACACATGCTTTCCCAAAAGAAAAAAGAGCACGCCGAAAAACTAAAATCTGTTATATCCGACAACCCAAAGCGTTTCTGGACATACGTAAAATCATGCACTTCTAACAAGCCTTCGCCGAATTTTTTTCGCGATGGCCACGCCTTCGTTACAGATACCAAGAACATGGCTAACCTGTTAAACAGACATTTTCACCACATATTCAGTCCATCCGCCAGCGAGGAATTTGTTAGGGCCCAGCCTAACAACCGTGAGCCCTTGTTGGGTCTGGGCTCTATCCAACTCACTGTCCCTGAAGTACTGGATGTCTTACGAAATCTTGACTCCCATAAAGCCTGTGGAACGGATCAAATCCCTGGTATTCTGCTGAAAAACACCGCTCATCAAATCGCACCATCGTTATGTCGGTTGTTTAATCTGTCGCTGTCTCTTGGATCCGTTCCCGCGCTTTGGAAGGACGCAAATGTCACACCTGTGTTCAAGAAGGATGACCCCACCCTGGCAGAAAACTACAGGCCTATCTCTCTTCTGTGTATCCTGTCAAAAGTCCTTGAACGCTGCGTCTTCAAGCGCTGCTTCAACTTTATTTCCCCCCATATTTACCAGCTTCAACACGGATTCCTTAAGGGAAAATCCACCGTGACGCAACTTGTTGAAGTCTATCATGACATCGTAGACAGACTAGCAGGGGGACAGGACATTTATGTCATTCACCTAGACCTTTCCAAGGCCTTTGACAAGGTCTCTCATCATCTGCTTATTTCCAAGCTGCAGCAGTATGGAGTCACGGGTTCCCTGCTGAAATGGTTTGTGTCCTACCTAACGGGAAGGAGGCAGCGTGTTGTCCTCGATGGTGCGTCCTCCTCTTGGCTGCCAGTGACCTCAGGGGTCCCACAAGGATCTATCCTTGGGCCCCTAATGTTCCTAGTATATGCCAACGATATGCCTAACTACGTGCAGCAAGGCTCAAACATCGCTCTTTATGCTGATGATTCTAAGCTCTACAGCTCTATAGACACTGCAAGTTCTTCAACCTCGTTGCAGGCTGACCTTGACTCCCTGTACAGCTGGAGTCTAGAGCACGGCATGGAGTTTAGTGCATCTAAGTGCAAAGTGGTGCACATGTCAAAGAAGCGTTCTACCAAGCGTCCTCCGTACCCTTACCAACTATGCGGTCGCACCCTGGATCCAGTAGCGCAGGTGACTGACCTCGGCGTTACAATTACTAACGACCTGTCTTGGGGTCCTCACATCGAGCCTATGTGCGCAAAAGCAAACAGGGTGCTTGGACTAGTGAAGCGGGTCTGTTCTGACATCCTCGACCCAACTACAAGACAGCTGCTGTACTGCACCCTTGTTAGGCCCCACCTGGAGTATGCTTCTTGCATTTGGTCGCCTTCGACAGGCAAGCACAAAGCTCTGATTGAGAACGTCCAGCGTCGAGCATCCAAGTTTATTTTGAACTATCCCGCCGATGTTTCATACACAGAAAGGCTAAAAACTCTTAAGCTCCTTCCATTAGAATATCGAAGAGACATAACCGATCTAGTTCTGTTATTTAAAATAAAAAATGGTGACGTGAGCATTAGTTAGCTAGCCTTCTCTCTCCAGCCACGTCCCGATACAATACTCGAAATTACCATCCTAACAATTACCGCCTTTTTTCCACTCACAACCAAAATTATTACAGGAATTCGTATTTCCCTAGAACTGTCAAACTTTGGAATAGTCTTCCTTCACTTATGAAATCTTGCACTACGCTTTCGTCTTTCAGGTATCAGCTGACAACTCACTATTTAGAGAAACTTGCCTTTTACCAACCTCCATAATTTCATAGATCTTAAATGTATGTAATTCAATTTTTATTTTCGTTTTAGAATTCTTATTGTTTGTAATTTGTTGGGAAAGAATTTCAATTGGGGCTTACGCCCTGTTTTCTTCTCCCGTCACATTGTTTCTTATTTTCTTTATTTTGTTTATTTCCTATTGTAAACCGTAGTATTCTTTTTTTTTGTGTGTGACAAAACCAATAAACTAACTGTATAACACAATTAACCTGAGGTACCCGCGCATAAATGGGGAGGCAATAACCAGGATCCTAGGCCTGTCTTAGTCGGTTACGCCATGCACAAAATCGCTGTGACGTAGGATGAAAAATATCGAGGTCTACCTGTGCGCCGTGGGTGCCTTGAGGTCTCAGTCACCGCATGGTCTCAATTGCTAAAGACGCTTAGTGAAGAAATGTGTTGTGTTTGGTTGCACCTACGATATTGCAATCGTGTTGTCTCGCATTATTCTATTGGTTTAAAGATTAAGACTCCATTTTCTAGTAATGTAGTCGTTCGCTTGGCAGGGATATAATCATGCCTCAGATTCACAAGCCATCCATGGCGGCACACGACGGATACATATTTTATTATATCATTTTTTATTCATTCATTTATTCACTTGTCTTTTTCTGGTGCACTTCCCGACAGCACAATCATTAACATGTTGCCCACTGGCGCCGTGTAACGCACCCATTAACATGTTACCCATTGGCGCCTTGTAACGCACTCATTAACATAGTGGCGCCTTGTGACGCAGTCATTAACATGTTGCCCATTGGCGCCGTGTAACGCAGTCATTAACATGTTGCCCATTAGCGCCGTGTAACGCATTCATTAACATGTTGCCCATTGGCGCCGTGTAACGCATTCATTAACATATTGGCGCCATGTACCGCACTCATTAACATGTTGCCCATTGGCGCCGTGTAACGCACTCATTAACATGTTGCCCATTGACGCCTTGTAACGCAATCATTAACATATTGGCGCCATGTAACGCACTAATTAACATGTTGCCCATTGACGCCTTGTAACGCAATCGTTAATATGTTGCCCATTAGCGCCGTGTAACGCATTCATTAACATATTGGCGCCATGTAACGCACTCATTAACATGTTGCCCATTGGCACCGTGTTTGGCACCGTGTAACGCATTCATTAACATATTGGCGCCTTGTAACGCACTCATTAATATGTTGCCCATTAGCGCCGTGTAACGCATTCATTAACATAGTGTCGCCATGTAACGCACTCATTAACATGTCCCCATTGGCACCGTATAACGCATTCATTAACATATTGGCGCCGTGTAACGCACTCATTAACATGTTGCCCATTAGCGCCGTGTAACGCACTCATTAACATTTTGGCTCTTGGCGCCGTGTAACGCAATCATTAACATATTGGCGCCGTGTAACGTACTCATTAACATGTTGCCCTTTGGCGCCGTGTAACGCACCCATTAACATGTTACCCATTGGCGCCTTGTAACGCAGTCATTAACATGTTGCCCATTGGCGCCGTGTAACGCAGTCATTAACATGTTGCCCATTAGCGCCGTGTAACGCATTCATTAACATGTTGCCCATTGGCGCCGTGTAACGCAATCATTAACATATTGGCGCCGTGTAACGTACTCATTAACATGTTGCCCATTGGTGCCGTGTAACGCATTCATTAACATATTGGCGCCATGTAACGCACTCATTAACATGTTGCCCTTTGGCGCCGTGTAACGCACTCATTAACATGTTGCCCATTAGCGCCGTGTAACGCATTCATTAACATATTGGCGCCATGTAACGCACTCATTAACATGTTGCCCATTGACGCCTTGTAACGCAATCGTTAATATGTTGCCCATTTGCGCCGTGTAACGCATTCATTAACATGTTGCCCATTGGCGCCGTGTAACGCATTCATTAACATATTGGCGCCGTGTAACGTACTCATTAACATGTTGCCCTTTGGCGCCGTGTAACGCATTCATTAACATGTTGCCCATTGGCGCCGTGTAACGCAATCATTAACATATTGGCGCCGTGTAACGTACTCATTAACATGTTGCCCTTTGGCGCCGTGTAACGCACTCATTAACATGTTGCCCATTAACGCCGTGTAACGCATTCATTAACATGTTGCCTATTTGCGCCGTGTAACGCAATCATTAACTTATTGGCGCCGTGTAACGTACTCATTAACATGTTGCCCATTGGCGCCGTGTAACGCATTCATTAACATATTGGCGCCATGTAACGCACTCATTAACATGTTGCCCTTTGGCGCCGTGTAACGCACTCATTAACATGTTGCCCATTAGCGCCGTGTAACGCATTCATTAACATATTGGCGCCATGTAACGCACTCATTAACATGTTGCCCATTGACGCCTTGTAACGCAATCGTTAATATGTTGCCCATTTGCGCCGTGTAACGCATTCATTAACATGTTGCCCATTGGCGCCGTGTAACGCATTCATTAACATATTGGCGCCGTGTAACGTACTCATTAACATGTTGCCCATTTGCGCCGTGTAACGCATTCATTAACATGTTGCCCATTGGCGCCGTGTAACGCATTCATTAACATATTGGCGCCGTGTAACGTACTCATTAACATGTTGCCCTTTGGCGCCGTGTAACGCATTCATTAACATGTTGCCCATTGGCGCCGTGTAACGCAATCATTAACATATTGGCGCCGTGTAACGTACTCATTAACATGTTGCCCTTTGGCGCCGTGTAACGCACTCATTAACATGTTGCCCATTAACGCCGTGTAACGCATTCATTAACATGTTGCCCATTTGCGCCGTGTAACGCAATCATTAACTTATTGGCGCCGTGTAACGCACTCATTAACATGTTGCCCATTTGCGCCGTGTAACGCATTCATTAACATGTTGCCCATTGGCGCCGTGTAACGCATTCATTAACATATTGGCGCCGTGTAACGTACTCATTAACATGTTGCCCATTTGCGCCGTGTAACGCATTCATTAACATGTTGCCCATTGGCGCCGTGTAACGCATTCATTAACATATTGGCGCCGTGTAACGTACTCATTAACATGTTGCCCTTTGGCGCCGTGTAACGCATTCATTAACATGTTGCCCATTGGCGCCGTGTAACGCAATCATTAACATATTGGCGCCGTGTAACGTACTCATTAACATGTTGCCCTTTGGCGCCGTGTAACGCACTCATTAACATGTTGCCCATTAGCGCCGTGTAACGCATTCATTAACATATTGGCGCCATGTAACGCACTCATTAACATGTTGCCCATTGACGCCTTGTAACGCAATCGTTAATATGTTGCCCATTTGCGCCGCGTAACGCATTCATTAACATGTTGCCCATTGGCGCCGTGTAACGCAATCATTAACATATTGGCGCCGTGTAACGCACTCATTAACATGTTGACCATTGGCGCCGTGTAACGCAGTGTCATTGAAATTTGAGCTTTTTGTCCCTGAGCTCTTACGAGCGTGAGAATGATTGAAAATTATCTTAAAAATCTCGGTATGTGCTGTATGTGTTCGGCCTAACGTTATTTGTGTTTATAAAGGGAAAATCAGTCCGGAATAGAAGGAGCCGATGGCCATTGTAAGAAATTGTTTCTTCTTTCTCTATCTCTTCGAATAAGTGCGCATGTTCAATAGATTTTTTCATGTAAAATAAACGACAAAAAAAAAATAAAAATATTTGCTGCTTGTTGAAGGTAGAAGACTAAACACTTGAGGTAGAAGAGAAGGTAGATGCTTGCAAAACATTTTAAGTTATTCGGGGGACTTCTATATCACTCGATCGTCAGATCGATCATCCGTAAACTTTTAGTGGTTTCACTGTGTTTTCGCAAGAGATTCTTCTGTAAACATCAGGTGTGAACCGACCTGCGACCGCTATGGGCAATATATACCACAGCTGTAAAATATGTATAAGCTAAATTTGTCAAGAGACGTCTTACATGTTGAGCATTTACCGACGTCCATCGATCTACGGTTCAATTTAAATACAATTTGTTAAACAGAAGGTAAGTACAATGCTAGCAGAGCTCTTATTTCACTTTGTTAAGGCACTTTAATTGCCGATTCGCGTCTCTGAGTTTTTTCCGTTGATCGGTTTTATTTGTGGCCTAGTATTCTCAGCTTTTCCTCGGTACAAACGCCAAAACTGCGACTAAAGTATACCCGAGAAACACTAGGGAAAAGCCTTTGTTTAACAGTGGCTATTTGCAGGGTAAAAAGAGAAAGCCTCAGTTAGCTGGGTATAAAAACACTTATAGATTTTTCACATGAATGAATTCTTCCCAGTAAATCAAATAAAAATACGTGCGTAACACACGGCCCTTCACTTATTAATTAAATTACACGAATTTGCACCTTTCCTTTGCAACGCAACTTTGATTTAGAATATCTCGGAAACGACGCTCAAATTTTCAGGACTTCCTATTAATCTTATATGTAATCGACTGCTAAAATTTAAAGGCAAGTTGCCTTTCCTTTCGTACCGCCAACTTTTTTTATAACAGTAACCAGGCCTCCAGACTTCTCTCGCCCAGTGACGCTTGTATACAAGCAAGGAAAAAAATCCGACAATTCCCGTGGAGATACTGCAAAGGCATGCTGCAAAGGCATAAAAGATCCTTTTTTGTTCTCAGAGAACTCCCTCCCCTTCCCCCCCCTCCCCCCGGAAAAATGAGGTCCACTTCTTTGGATTTCGCACCCCCCAAGAAAAATCCTGGGTACTGGCCTGAATATACAATACTTTAAACTCACTAGGAAGTCAATTTACTGTGATATAATTTTCGTAAATGAGAAATGCCGAGATGCCGACATTTAGCAGAGAAATTTAGCAGCATGTTGTAGAAAATTCCAAGTGCTACTAAAATACGATTCTATGGTGTCCATAGACGACGGAAAATATCCAATACCGACAACAAAGCTTAATTCAGGATTTGCTTGCCTTTCTCAACAAATATAGAATACTTCTAACTTACTAGGTCGACAATTTACTGGTTGTTTGGAAAAAATGAAAACTGTCGGGCATTTAGTCCATTGAGGACCTTTCCCGATGCCCTGGTTCCAGAGCCTCGAACGTCTCTCTATTCAGTGGCCAGCGAGGTTGGGCCACTAAATAGAGAGACGTTCGAGGGTCTGAAACCAGGGCACTTTCCCGACTGCCTGACATATAGCCACTGCGTTTAAAATACCATCGACCCACGACCAATACTTTTATCATTATTATTTTTCAATTATAGGAAGAAAAATAAAAAAGGTAATGTTTCCACCTTCATAGCCGCGAAATGTAATCAGCAACGCAATGAACTCTACAGTGGGAAGTTCAATTTTAGCCATTTTATGAATCACTCTTGCGATTTATCACGAGTTTACACGATAATTTGAAGTAAACATTCGTCGGTCTCTCCTCTTAGCAAAAAATACAAGAGGGGGTGGGGGTAGATTACAATGCAGCCGAGGCGAGAAACAACTACTAAACTATGCTGGAACCTCGATTTGATCCCTTAAACTTGTAGAATGCACAGGCCAAAATTAAACACCTGTGTGTATGGGACGTAATAGCCATGACGTCATGACATTTAAGAAACACCAAGATTTTGTGACGCGATTGTTTCGAATAACAGGACCTTATGTCAATTTTCTAAAGTGAATTTTTGTCGACGAAAAAAAAAAAACTCGCACAATCGCAGCTGGTACAAAGATTTTAAGGTTGAGGTAAGGTTCAAACTGCTTTGATACATGTATTTATTAATTTAAAAAACGAAAAAAAAAATCAAAGATCAGATTTTAATAATTGAGATTTTTCTGTGTAAAACACTTACAATTTTTATATATTATACGATTTAAGTTATGCAATGCTGATTTTTTTTATCGAATATATACCTGTGCCAGGTGTGCAGGACAGGTCCGGTGAGTCATCATAGCAAGTCTCCATACCTTTGTGGCTGTCAAGGTTGAGCGAAGGCAAAAGCAGATAAGAAAGAGAGCGACTACTTGGCTTGCCGAGCTTGCCGCCGTTTCGCTGTACGGCGAGGAAAGTCGAATCATAAACCAAGGATCAGGAAGGAGTGTTTTGTGAGAACAAATCAGGTAAATGTTATAACGTGATAATCGAGGGCAAATATGTTTTGGCCGGTGAATGAAATAAATGTCCTTTTAATCAAGGTCAAAGTTACAAAATCACAGACCTTTTACTCGATGTGATGTGCTCTAAGGTCTGTATTTAAAATTGTTTATCATCTAATAACCATATACACCGTGATTTCAAGGGTAACACCACGCAGTTTGCAAGAAAAATAAGCTCAAAGTCAAGTGGTTTGTCGTACTCATTCTAGTTTAATGCTGTCCTGTTCGACATCTTTCTCCCGACATAATGCTGGGAGAAATCATCTATATTTTAATTTAGTTTCGAGGCATTCTTAACCGCTTAATATTTTAAACCATTTTAAATACTTTTTTCTGCGATTTGAACTTTTAAAAACACTTTAAAAAGGTCAGAACTTGGCAGCTAAGATATCATAAAATGATAAAAAAGCAAGCTATAATTTAAATTTAAGTACACACTAAGCGGTAAACATATTGCATTCGTGATTACGACATAGTAAGGTCAACTGTAAATATTTACATTTACAAACAGTTTATTATCTGACTGAAGTATTTATGTAATTGCAATTATTTTAAGCTCTTGAGAGGTTATGGCACGTAATCCCAATTTGAAACATGTATCTGGGAAAATCGCAAGCAAACAATGTTTTCTTCAGTGGATTATCCAGTAGACCCAAGCTCGATAAAGGTTTATCATCTTATCCCTTAGAATCGGTTAATTATAGAGTAATGTGTCTGTTAAATCAAATTAGATGTTTAAAGTTAAGTATTTAATTGAAAGATAGTAGCCATACCTGTAACACCACATACATCTCAAAGGTCAAATATCTGTGTTTATAAATCGTGATCACAGTCATATCTTTTACTATAGCCACTATACATACCTACTTAAAGGGGCAAAATCGCCTGTCCCCCAGCATGCATTGCCGTATTGTTGTGTTTATCAATGGGATGTAATACCAACATGTGAAAGAAGAACTTGATAAATGCCTGACTAACACTGCAGTCGAGAATGCCAAGGCATTCTGAGTAAAGACCCCTTGAAAGGTGACCAATTTAGCCCTTCTTTTACACTTCAACCAAATAGATTTCAACGAAAACCTTTCCGACAAATGTTGATGCTAAAGTTTTAGTTTTTGTGAATCGCTGTTTTGAAGCTTTCTTACAAATTGACCGTTGTATTCAGTTCACTGACCACAATACCTACTTACTACAGACGCGACCATTGCGCACAACCTCACCCCAGACGCGACCACTGCGCACTACCTCGCTTACCCATGACGCGACCACTGCGCACTACCTCACTTACCCCAGAAGCGACCTTTGCGCACTAACTCGCTTACCCCAGACGCGACCACTGCGAACTAACTCACCCCAGACGCGACCACTGCGTACTACCTCACTTACCCCAGACGCCACCACTGCGAACTAACTCACCCCAGACGCGACCACTGCGTACTACCTCACTCACCCCAGACGCGACCACTGCGAACTAACTCACCCCAGACGCGACCACTGCGTACTACCTCACTTACCTCAGACGCGACCACTGTGCACTACCTCATTTACCCCAGACGCGACCACTGCGCACTACCTCACTTACCCCAGACGCGACCAGTGTGAACTACCTCACTTACCCCCGACGCGACCACTGCGTACTTCCTCACTTACCCCAGACGCGACCACTGCGCACTACCTCGCTTACCCAAGACGCGACCACTGCGCACTACCTCACTTACCCCAGAAGCGACCTTTGCGCACTACCTCACTTGCCCCAGACTCGACCACTGCGCACTACCTCACTTACCCCAGACGCGACCACTGCGTACTACCCCACTCACCCTAGACGCGACCACTGCGTACTACCTCACTTACCCCGGTCGCGACCGCTGCGTACTACCTCACATACCCCAGACGCGACCACTGCGCACTACCTCGCTTACCTCAGACGCGACCACTGCGCACTACCTCACATACCCCAGACGCGACCACTGCGTACTACCTCACATACCCCAGACGCGTCCACTGCGTACTACCTCACATACCCCAGACGCGACCACTGCGCACTACCTCCTTTGCCCTAGACGCGACCACTGCGCACTACCTCACTTGCCCCAGACGCGACCACTGCGTACTACCTCACATACCCCAGACGCGACCACTGCGCACTACCTCACTTACCCCAGACGCAACCAATGCGCACTACCTCACTTGCCCCAGACGCGACCACTGCGTACTACCTCACATACCCCAGACGCGTCCACTGCATTTTACCCCACTTACCCCAGACGCGAACACTGCGCATCACCTCACTTACCCCAGACGCGACCACTGCGTTCTACCTCACTTACCCCAGACAGGACCACTGCGCACTACCCCACTTACCTCAGACGCGACCACTGCGTTTTACCTCACTTACCCCAGACGCGACCACTGCGTTCTACCTCGCTTACCCCAGACGCGACTACTGCGCACTACCTCACTTACCATAGACGCGACCACTGCGCACTACCTCATTTACCTCAGACGCGACCACTGCGCACTACCTCATTTACCCCAGACGCGACCACTGCGCACTACCTCGCTTACCCCAGACGCAACCACTGCGCACTACCTCACTTACCTCAGACGCGACCACTGCGCAGTACCTCATTTACCCCAGACGCGACCACTGCGCACTACCTCACTTACCATAGACGCGACCACTGAGTTCTACCTCACTTCCCACTGACCACTACGTACTGCCTCACTTACCCCAGGTGCGGCCACGGTACTGCCTCACTTACCCCAGGTGCGACCACGGTACTGCCTCACATACCCCAGACGCGACCAGTGCGTACTACCCCACTTACCCCAGACGCGACCACTGCGTACTACCTCACTTATGCGAAAATTGCGGGCTACTAGGCCCTTCTTAACTCATTCAAGTTGCGAACATTGTTTGACAATTGAATAGCAGAGAAGAGGCTGGTTAAACATTTTGAAAAAACCTAAAACCGGTGCCGCCCTATATTATAAAATTACTACTGTTGTTCATTTTCTTTTACGCTTACTTTTAATAGAGAAAAAAGCATTTTAGAGTATAATTTGCCGAAGGCCTTTCGACTTTTAATCCTTAGAGTCAGGCTGCCGGCAACCAGAGGCGATAGCCTTTTTTTCGACATTCCTACTCCTAACATAAATCATAATCTAAGGCAATTACTCCTCAAAATTTAAGTGATATATCATCAAACAAATTTTTCATGCTTGCAGTTCTGAGTGCTTTGTTTTGAGTGAGATAACACTGCATGTGATATGCACATCATCAATTAATTTTTTTATAATCATGGGGTTCTTAAAAGCACCCCAGGTCCCACAATTTAGCTCATAATAAAACATTATTGCTTTGTTACTCGCTCCTGCTCGATGAATTAAATTGAATATATCTGTTGCTCAATATAGCTTGGCGTCAGCCAAGTACAATTGTGTAAAAACATTACTTTTATCTCAAAGAGTATAAGAGTTTTTTTTATTAATTGCGTATGAACTTCTTTACTGAAGACACGCATTAGCACAGAATACCCTAGGGGTGAAAATGAATATTGCGGTTATTAATTTTGTGTGTGTGTATGTGTGAGTGTTTACGATAAACAATGTGTTTAAGTTAACACATGTTATGTTTTTAAGCTTAGGATATTATTAATGGACGTTATAAAAGCTCGCCACCACCATCAGCATCAACCCACCCATAAATACAAGTTCCTTATACGGATTTGCTCTTTTCGGATCTTGCATTGTCGTATTCTTTTCTGTTTACCCATGGGCAAATACCGGCTATCCTGTACGTTCATGTGTGATTTCATATGTTAAAGCAGACCTCAAGACATATTCTTATCCTGTTGACCTATATCATTCTATTAATTTTAACGAGCTTTGCTTCCCTCATATAGATGCCGTTAAATTGCACTTACATTTATTTTCAGGCGTATTGCATTGACAGACTTTCCGTCTGTGACATGGTGACAATGACTTGCAGGTATTCCTCCCATTTATCAATTATCAACACACTACAATGGATATATTTGTTGTCATGTCCAACAAGATAAAGTGTTTCAGCTTAATAAAATTTAAAAAAACAAAACAAATCAAGCCCATCTTTGCACGTCTCAAGCACGGACAGACAGGGTGATTATTTTGCAAAAACAACCTTCGCCTCTTGGGTCTGACTGTGCCATTAGGCGAATCACCCATGCAGATTTGACAGTTCGTCAATGAGACTATATACAGCAAGTACCTCAAAAAGCCACTCAACGTTTTACTTCCATTTAGTCATTACTCCTAGAAACATTAATTGTGCAAAGTGATACGAGGGAGAGATTTTAAAAGAGTCGCATTTAGGTCTTAGCTGATTTTTCGAATGTTATTTGAAAGGATGACAGTAAGATGATTGTAGGTGATTTTACTCTCTTAACTTTGTGTTCTGCTACAAAAAAAGCCGCATCGGTTTTTCGAGGGTTCGGAAATTTTTAATAGTATTTGTGCATCGTACTTCGGTGAACAGACAATATTCACTGTAGTGCTTTAAAAGTGTTTCAAAAGGATACAGCGCAATGGGAACATTCTCCTAACCGTTGAGTTGGCAGATACCCGTAAGTTCTGAGAGATGGTATATAATAATGCCTAACGTGTTTAGTCCTTTGTCCCTATTTTCCTTGTTTTATGTCAATCTTCTCCCACAACCTACACTTGAATTTCTCACAGGGCGGCGTGCTGTTTTTTTTTTTTTTTTTTGTCTGTTTTTATTGCTGATTTTAATCTTTTAGTTGACTTTTTGTTTTATAACTGTGCCAAGGTATTTTGAATCTTAAATCAACATGTTGGTTAACTAAAGATTGCTTTTCTTTTCTTGGTAAGTGCTTTCATTTTTAGAAGAATAATATGTGCGCAAAGACATGAAATGGAAAAAAAAAATGGTTAAAAGAGTAGTGAAAATATATACTACAAATTGCATTTCACACACAAATAAGCATTTAATTTGTTATAAGTGCTCAATTGAATTAAAAAAAGAGCGCAAACAAGGTTCTGTTATAAGAGTGTTTACGTTTCGTTAAATGGCAAACCATTTTCATTGCTTTGAAAAGAGCCTATTTGTGGAAAAAAAGGGAAACAAAAGGAGTAGAGGCTAATAAATAAATGATCGTGTTTGTAATAGCTTGAGGAATTCAATAATCATTCCCATGGCTCTAGCTAAATGTTTTTTAAAACTCGATACCTTTGAAAGTTGTCCGAATGGAATTTTAAAGCACAATGCACTATTTAAATTATGCTTCGTCATTTCTAAAAGCCAACGAAATGGGATTCCTATTTTTTGATAAAGCCGACATGCTTTTTGTGATAGTCTTGCTCTTTTTATTATAATGTAACCCATTTTGAATTTTATTCTTAAGGTTTCGTGGATATAATGCTCGGAGATATTAATAAGAAAAATTAAATGAGCGAAAGACTGATTAATAAAAGTTCAGGATACTGTAACATGCGAACAACATGCGGTGTGGCACACCAGGGCCCTTTAAGAGCCTTGATCCGATTAAATTGTCATCGTTTAGGTTTGAGTTTGAATATTGAAAATGTTTATTATTTGAAAAGAACATAACTATCCACGCACTACTTCTTACCTTCGCAATAGAATGAAACCATAGTAATTAGAGGATGCATTGAATTTAAGTGTGATTCATGCGGAATTCGCTTACTACGAAAATTAATATCTTATTTGCATCGATTTTCGATAAGTCAGGCACGTCTTTTTACAAGAAAGGAAGCACGTTCATGTAAACTATAAAAACAACACTATCGTGTAAGAGCCACTAATAGATTGGATCTTTTAAAACATTGCTTAAGAGGATTACACAGTGAAGCACGTTCGTTTTAGGAAACCACTCTTCAATGCACGAACCTGGCTGTTGACGAGGCCGCACTATGATACCATTTGTGGAGAAGAGGAAGGGGTGGGGTCATATACAAAATTACCCCCTGGGAGGGGTGGAGAGGGGGCCTGCTTCATTCTCAAAGAAATTTTCCCTGCACTTTACCCCTGACCCCATCCGATTGGGTACGACCCTGAATGTGGACCCGTAACACCAACTGAGAACGTCGACTTACTTACTTAAAATAAGATCGACCTCGATAAGTAGAATGACCAAATAATGTAACACACAAACTAAACAAAGAAAAGCTTATGCCCTGTTGCAAACATCCTCAAGGCATCTCTACATTACATGGCTCGGAACTTTAGAAACATCCGCCTAAGATGTCTTATTATGGTTAAAGTACCCTTCAAACTGCCTCTTTTATTTCCGCAAAGGCGCCCCTTTGTTCCACGTGAGATATGAATGTCGCAAGAATCGCTTTTTTGGCAAATCAGCGCGCGCTTAAGTCTCAGGAAGGCACCTGCCCCTTGGTCATCCACGTCGCCATTTTACTCCCCCACACAACGCCGAATGACTAAAAGAATCCATCAAAATTTCCATCGGCTTATTCAAGAAAGTATAACTGAGAAACTTTCAATCAAATATCATTGATAAAGAACAGGCTTTAATTGTTTATGTTTATTTTGAAGTTTTCTTGCAAATGAACCGCTGTATTCTCAATTGTAAACAATAAAAATGGAGTGATCTCTTGGGGATGATCTCTTTTGGATCCATCACTGATACTCAAACTAATCCATGTTTCTTTTATTTCGCTAGGAGTGAGTGAAATTGACTTTTAAACAAGATGCTGCTTCAAAACCAGAGTTTACCATCCCTTGACGCCAACCTAACAAGTACAGAACCTGCCAGCGCAACCACCGAATACGAGGAATCTGACGAGATGCGATATCTTCGGTTCACCTTGTTCGGTGTTATCAGCCTGGCTTCGGTGGTGGGGAACGCGATCATTATCAAATCCGTCATTTCCATCCCTTACAAAAAACCGCTGACCTACACCCTCACGACAAACCTTGCGATCGCTGAGCTCGTCAGCACCATCTTCTTACTGATGCTCGTCATCTACGAGGAGATCAAGACCTGGCCATTTGGAGACTTCATGTGCCACCTAACAAGCCCAATACAGATTCTATCCGGTTTGGTGGTCACGTGGTCTATGGCGCTGATCTCAATTCATCGCTTTGTGGTGATTACAAGCCCTGGGTCTCAATATATCAAAAAGCAGGAGTTGCTCATGGTATTGCTGTGGTTAGCGGCTACTGCGATCACGTTCCCGCTTTTCATGTATTCCAAGATGGTTATGTCTCCGTTTGACCCGGACACATACTGGTGCTTTGTGTTATTTCCTGGGGATTCGCTGTCCAGTTTCCCCTCGTACCGTACCTACCACATGGTTCGGTTCATGTTGAATTATATCCTTCCTATCGTCATCATGATCGCCGCGTACGGAGCCCTTGGCTTTCGACTCAAGTACCATATTGCATTTATTCGCACTGTTCACTCAGAGCTCACCGTGCCCAACTCCGGGACGCATTCAACCGGAGCTGTCACTGTGAACGGTAACACTGACATAGAAGCTTCTGAACCAAATAATGACAACAACAATGACGCCATTCTAGCTGGGACCAAAGACCCTAGTCGTCAAGTCCATGCTTCGTTTTCGCAAACGTCGTCGGATGTCGTTTACGAGAACTTATTGATTGATCTCGAGTCGGATCTCCTTCGCATGATCTACGCTATTATACTGATTTTCGTCGTCTGCTATATACCCTACCAGGTGTTTTACTTTCTGGAGTACTTCGACGTGGTGTCGTATCAAAAATGGCGCTATTTCACGGTCTGCCGTCGGTACATATTCCTGATCACGTGTCTGCCGAGTGCGCTGCACCCACTTTGTTACGGGACGATGAGCAAGTTCTACGCGAAGGCTTTTGCGCGAATTGTCCTTTGTAAATGGAGAAGGCGGAGTGCCCGACCGCGGAGGGTAGGTCCCGTATGAGAATCGTCACATTATCAGAAGCCATTATCCATACAAAGTAAATCTGCTACACGTGAGTCTGGGCTACCTGTGTTCAAATTTTAAGATCCCCGTCTGTGAAAAGGCTAATCCAATATAATGACTCAGTTGCATACTGTTTGCGCGCCACGGGTGATGATTTCGATGACAAGGAAAATCTAACATAGCCTCATATGGCCTTCACTCGGTAAAACGGGATATACCCTTATTTGGTGATGGCTTAGAGGGCCTTTTACTATCATGGTATAATCTTTCACCCTATTGAAGAAAATTCATGCTTCAATATTTATGATATGTGATGACTACACCTTTTGCTGTTCATTACCAGGAAATCTACATTCATTTGCGGCAATTTACGATAAATAACGCGAGTATACATTCATTTTCGTCATAAAGCGTCCATTTGCGTGAACACAAATTTCATTAGCGATATTTACAACATTCAATCGCAAAGATCGACAGTCATTCGCGCCTTTCGTCATTCAAAGGCGAAAAATGTACTTTAATCTGCGTGTTTATTCGATCATTAACAAAAAATCTATAGACAAATGTGTGAATTGACAGTCATATGAATTTAACTTATATTTATTAGTGTTTATTGACATCTTTAACAAAAAGAGGGAATTCAATTGAATTTATAGACAACCATTTATACGGACATGACATAAATTAGTGCGATTATACAAACGTTCATTAACCAAAAATCTTTTTTCAATAAAACAATAAATAATTTGAGTGTTTTTTTTTTTTACCAAACTAGATGTTTTATAAGCTTTCGCATTCTGACAAAAGGTTATGCAACCCTTTCCAAACAAATAACGGTATAAATGTAGACAACATTGTACAGTTTTTTTCTGTTCGGCAATACTGTCCAGTTCGTGCAATTGTTCAGTACCGTTGCAATGCCTCCAAGAAATAGAATCCCCTTTGAGCACCGCGAGCGAATTATACGGTCATTCGAAGATGAAGAGGAAGATTATCTCCTGGTGGCGGACACATTGGGGGTCAACCCTTCCACAGCCCGTGGTATCGTTGCTAGATACATACGAGAAGGGAGAATTGAAGAAAGACCACGAGGTGGAAGAAATAACGCAAGAGTAGATGACGAGATGATAGACTGCCTAAACGATATCATCAACGACAACTGCCTTCTTACTCTCAGCCGTATCAACCAAGAACTAAGAAGGCGACTGCCCTTGAAACCAAGGATTTACGACCGCACGGTAGCGAGAACGCTAGATGGCATGTTGTTCCGTGTAAAGCTGGCAAGGCCCCTCCCAGCGGAAAGGAACAGACCTGACGTTCTACAGAAAAGAGTAGACTACGGCAACTGGTTCATGAACCGTGGTGTCGTGCATCATTCGGTCTTTGTAGATGAATGCGGCTACAATATCTGGACCGCAAGAAGTCACGGGAGGGCGAGACAAGGAGAGCGAGCCTATAGACAGGTCTGCGGGCAGCGTGGGAGGAACATTACCGTAACAATGGCAATATCACCAATCAATGGTCTTGTATTCCACTCGGCAATTATTGGTTGCATGAACGCACAGCAGTTCAGCGACTTTCTTTCTTATGATGGAGCGCCACCACATCGCAACCCTGACATACCCGGGCCCAATACAGAGCTGAAAATGCTACCACCCTACAGCCCCTTTTTGAACATTGTGGAGCAGGCAATAAGCGCTCTTAAAGCGGCTATAAAAGCTGACATCTCAAGGCCAGAAGTACAAGCCCAGATGGGAGATAGGGGTGCGGCTAGAGACCAAGGCCTTGCATTGGGAGTTTTCCGTACGCGTTTGCTTTTGCAAGCTTTGCAGCGCAATATTGGTACTATAACCCCTGCTAAATGCGCTCAGTGGTACCGATTCATGCAAACATATTTACCACGATGTCTGAATGGCGAGGTGATCGATGGCTAATGCAAAGTGCAGCGAAATGCTCTATGTAGAACTTTAACATGACTCACCGTTATTGAAAATATATTTTTCGTCATTGAATGTAAAGAACGCGCAAATGCTTGTATAAACCCAGTAATGTATATCATATTCGCGTGAATGACGTCTATAAATGCTATTGAATTTCACTCTTTGTTATAAAGATGTTAATAAATATGTGTTGCACGCAGTTGACTAATTGTTTATCTTTTTTTGTTAATGGCCGAATGAAAACGCAGATGAAAGTATATTTTTCGCCTTTGAATGACGAAAGGCGCGAATGACTGTCGATTTTTGCGATTGAATGTTACTGGCGATGTAAATATCGCTAATGAAATTTGTGTTCACGCAAATGAGTGCTTTATGACGAAAATGAATGTATATCCGCGTTATTTGATCGTATATTGCCGCAAATGAATGTAGATTTCCTGGTAATGAACAGCAAAAGGTGTAGTTTCTTCTTACTAAAACAAAATTGATGTAAATGCTGGGCGTCCAATTCTGTCAGTAATAATTATTTAACCATATACAAACTAAGGGCTCCATACATTGGATATCTTCAAGCCTGAAAATATTTATCCCTAGAAAATGCTTTCAGCACCGAACTCGGCGCCTAAGGCACCCCACTAGTTCCCGGTATATCCAATTCCCTTAGTAGTGGGTATCACTTTTACACAATGTATCATAACTGAATTAAAGAAATAATAAAGACTAAATAAACAAGTTGCAGGATGTTGAAACCACATTTGTAATAATACTGTGTCATATTTGTAATAACGAGTGGGGGGGAGGGGAGGGGATATGAGTTATGTGTCACGAGTAAGGAAGGATAAGAAACCCACATTTCCGAATAAAACTAATCTGAGTTGCTAGATGCGTTATTAGGAAGCGAATTTTAAAAACTATTTAAAAAGAGTACCAGCTTCACTGCTGACATGGAATGAAGATGAGACGAAGGAGCCGCGTGCTTCTGCGCGTATATTTCCAATTCATATGATCAGCAATAACAACAGCAGTGTTTATACATCAGCGGGTTTTGAAGTGTGTTTTTGACTCGGAATAAGAGCATATTATTCATTATAATTCGCGAATCTTTCCACAATAATTATAATTATTGCAATTGCTACAACAAAAAATTACACCCTACACAATTGAGGGACACTGTGCGTCTCGAGATCGTCGTTGCAATTTAACATTTCCCTCTCGGTGAGTATAATTATGTTTTAAGATAATTATTATGGTAGTTTCCGTGGGGTTAGACTAAAACACTTTCTGCTTCGATAATTTACAAACTCGTATGAATTGAATGCATTTATATGTACAAAAATGAATTTCATTCAAAGGTATTTATCCGATCTCAGAAAAATAAACACCAGGTTTTTCCGTTTCCCGTAACATGACTACTTGCCGAACTATGAGTAGCTAGAAGCAATTATGTCCTTAATTTTCCTCTTGTTGTTGCTCTCTGTTGTCAATGGCCGGGGTGCTCTCTGTTGTCAATGGCCGGGGTGCTCTCTGTTGTCAATGGCCGGGGTGCTCTCTGTTGGCATAAGGCGGGAGGCATTTACCTTCCCACATTCTGCGTTGAGTCAGGATCTATTTGTCTAAGTTTTAAACAAATGATTAGTGCTTGTACAAGTGCCTTCCTTAAAATGACTGCTTTTGGAGGGTACAAAATAGTGTATGATCTCATTTCTCTGAATTCTAAGCAATGGTGAAGATCGTTCTTATACTAATAAGCGCCTTAACCGTAATGGTGGCACGAACGTCTGCGACCAAGCCTCCACACATCATGTTTATCCTGATGGACGACTTAGGATGGAGCGACGTGGGCTATCATAACATATCCCATGCCGTGAAAACTCCCAACATCGACAAGCTCGCGTCCCAAGGGGTCAAGCTTATGAGTTACTATTCCCAGCCCATGTGTACACCTTCACGAGGAGCCTTGATGACGGGGAAGTACCCTATTCATCTAGGTAAAGTGCGAGGGGAGTAGGGTGGAGCAAACTTGGTGAGGGATGGTAAATGTAAGAGAAATGTTAACAGTCTAAACTCTAGAAGAGACTTAATACTCTCAACCCTGGCCTCCTACGCATGCATCTCTAGTGCTTTTTTTTTACGAATTTTTACGAATTGGGGTTCCTGTGGCGAACCGGGAGAGGGGAGGGGGAGAAATGAAATGAGATCAAAATCGCTTTTTTCACTATCCCAGGTCCCACTCTTTCTTTCATACGCCACAGGAAGCCTAAAATAGAAAAAAAGCCTTTTTCCACTCGAGACGCCTGCGGAGGAGGCTATCTCAACCCATATTGGTAGACCTTACAGCGGAGCCATGATTATACGGGGAAGTACCTTATCCATCTAGATAGCTAGAGGGGAGGGGTGGTCAAGAAATTGTACCGTTGCTTAAAATGGATTAGTACACAAGCACAAGAGTAAGCGAAGCACGAGAGAATCGGTGGAATACGGAAACCAAGAACGGAGCTAGGGTTAGGCCACTACCGTTATCGTCTTGCGTAGTCAAACAAAATCTAGTATAGTAGATAGCCAAATGGTATCCGCATATCTATCCGCTTGCAAATTGTCTGACTATGTTGGCTACTAGTTATCTATCGCGGTGCAAAGACGTTCAGTTTGGCTTTTTTAGGTATGCAACACTTCGTTATTAACATTACATCTCCCTGGGGTATGCCGCGACGCTTTCCAACGATTCCTCAAAAGCTACGAACTCTAGGTAAGGAACAATTAGCATAACCGTACTGTTAAAAAAGCCTTTAAAATTTGGAAGTAGAATTGAAATACAATATTCCTTTGAGATGTAGTACCCCTCCAAGTTTCTAGCAGACGCAAAAAAAACCCACCCTGACTTATCCACATTGCTCAGGAAAGGCAATGTGTTTAACAACAACTCTTTAAAAGACCTCTCTGCTTACGGTATTCTGTTCGAATTTTTTGCAAACGGTTGTTGTGAAATGGTAAAATGTTTTTGCTCGCCTAAGCATTATAGTCATTATCTATTACCCTAAGATTGGATTCCAGAACTCAGAAGCAAGGCTCCTAACAATAAAAGCATGATGATATAGTATTGCTTCATGCCTCCCCCTAACAGGCTACCGCACTAGTATGATCGGTAAGTGGCATCTGGGCTTCTTTGACTGGGATTACACTCCACTCCGCCGAGGCTTTGATTCATTCCTTGGATTCTTCGCGGGAGAGCAGGATCACTGGAGACACTCCAAAATGGGCTTCCTTGACTTTAGACGTGACGAGGAGCCCGCGAACGAGTACGGCGGTCAGCACTCTACCGACGTATTTACTCAGGTAAGTTACTATTTCTAGTAACCATCTAATGGTGAATTATAGTGATAGGTCGATATTTATAAGGCGGATTTCTTTCTCAGGAGGCAATCAACATAGCCATGCGACACAATGCAAGCCAACCTTTGTTCCTACTTCTTTCATATGCCGCTGTACATACTCCACTACAGGCTCATCCAAATGACGTCAATAAAATCGGCGGTGTTTCTGACAAAGATAGACAAAACTATTTGGGGATGATGGGTGCTGCGGATTGGTCAATTGGGAGATTGATTGATGTTTACAAGCGAAATGGGTAATGTGATAAGTGTACTGTATTTTAAAGCATATTCTATCAAGTAAATTCAAAGCGAGTGATTGACATTTACACACAAATATCCTTATAACGGGCTATATTTATTCATATGAGCGTATTTTTTTTTGTTTTTCAATTAGATTGTCGTATTTTTAGAAGATTTTGCATTTACGGTGATCTTTTTTTCTTCCTTTTTCCTGCCTTTCGCACAACGGCGTTAAACAACAAAAATGCTTTCGGTACACATCAAACCAAAATTAAACAACAACAGAGGAGGTTGAAAGCCGAAAGCGATCCTTTTACCCCGATGCAAAAGGCAGGAAAGGGAGCGAAAACGAGAGACAATCTTTTTGTTTTTCTCTCAAATGGATATAAAGAAGTGACAATATTTTTAACAGGTTATGGAACAATACACTTATGATCTGGGCCTCGGATAACGGCGCGCAACCAGGAAAAGGAGGGGGTTACAACTGGCCTTTACGGGGCTACAAATCCAGTTTGTTCGAGGGAGGTGTCCGTGTTCCTGCTTTTGTCCATGGAGAAATGCTACAAAGAAAGGGAGGGACTGTGAACGACTTGTTCCACGTGACCGATTGGTACCCAACCCTCGTCAAGCTTGCAGGTATGACGTAACCACAGGCATCACCTTGCTGTCGTTACGCGCATTCCTCGTATCTTTGTGGTTTGCAAGCGGCATGAACAAGCAGGTGACACCGAGAAAACTTAAAGTTGATCACACCTTTGCAATTACCCTGACGTGTTTTGGGTAAGCCGCTATTTGTAAAAGCGGTCCAGAGTTATATATGGCAAAGATGTTACTTTTTCTAAAAAAAAAAATAAAAATCTAGCATGTATCTTATTCAAAAAAGTGCTTTAATGTGTGTCAAAAAATGAGGGCAAACTCTCACTACCAATAAAACATATAGCCAATTTTAATTTGAAGAAGATTTGAATAAACATGCTGCCAGCGTACACGAATAGTCTTACAGGGCAGGACAAAGGAGATGTTGAGATATGATTTTGATCCGATGCATTATGATAAGATGGCCTCACTAAGGCACGTTCTTCAGGTGGAGAGGTTGAGCCCGATATCGACGGCGTCGATCAATGGCCGACGCTTTCAGAAGGTAAACCATCAAAGAGAGAGGAGATTCTTCATAACATAGACATCCCTGCCAACCAAGAAGAAGAGCGCATGGCCCCAAGAGGGTTTAACTATTATTCCGGCGCTGCTTTGAGGAGGGGGCATATGAAACTCGTATACAAGATGGGCGATGCTGGCTGGTATCAACTACCCGAGAACGGCCACAGGGGGCCAGTAGTGGAGGAGGTTGGTATTGCTAATAATGACAACTAATGCTGGAGATTAGTTGATGATGGTAAAAATGATGATGATGATAATAGTGGTGATGATAATGATAACAATGATAATGAAGCTATTTCGGATGGGCTGATGGCATTGTTGTTGATGCTGGTCTGCCGCTGATGGTTAACATATTGTTGATAATAATTATCACTTATTGACACTGTGCTCGATCATGATGATGATTGGTGATATGATTACGATCAGGCGCGTACACAGGGAAGTTTGGAGTCTTCGGCCAAAAAGTGGGTCATTTCTTATTGAGGATTCTTCAAATACTATGCTTTTTTCCATGATACCTATGACTGCACCCCCACCCCTTCTCCTTCTGCCAATCCTGGGTACGCGCCTGATGATAGTGATTATGACGATATTGACCGTCAATATCAACCGAGTTGATTACGCTGTTGACAAAGCGACAAAGCCTTTTTCAACAGTGGTGATTAGAGACCGACCATCTGACGGATCAGTGAGGAAAATAAAATTAAAAAAATTAAAACCCTCGGCAATATTCCACAGAAAAAAAAACGAGTAAGTCTATTGGCCATGAAAAATAAATATAGGAACAAGAAAAAGAGGGATAACCTAACCTTCAAATATCAATATGTTTGAGTATAAGCACAGAGCAGGCAGCTACGCCTCTTAATTTTCTCCTCTGAAAAAGGATACTAATTATAGCCCAATAAATCTCTATTCTGATTGGCTATCTCCAGATGGTGAAGGACAGACTTCCTATCGTCGAGCTTGCGCTTTACAACATCACCGCTGACCCGGAGGAGCGAAATGACCTCAGCAAGCTTAACCCAGATATTGTGGACAGCCTGTGGAGACGACTTCAGGAACTAAATGCGACGTCCCTGGAATATCGCCTACAGCCTGAGGATCCTAGGTCCATTGCGCTCGCGGAAAGGCTCGGACGCTGGGAACCCTGGCTGGACGAGGATGCCCCTGTGACGTCATATGGGCGAAGGCCAGCCTCATGCTATATATGGCTACTACTCATAGGCGTACATACATGCTATCGCTATTACCGTTCAATTTAATAAACAGGACGTTTATTAGTTTTCACGTGACGTTTATCAGTTTCCAACCTAGTCGGTCACTCAATGCGCTTGAGCTCAGTAACAAAGGCTTACCCATGCTTAACATTACTTTGCTACTGTTAGGCTCATTTGCGTCACCAAGCAACAAGGACAGAGGCATATACTCTCTGCCAATCATATGCCCGACAATATGAGAGCTTTCGGAGATCGATTCACCCTCACAATATTTTGCATATTAGATTTGCATAACGCTTGCCAGTCAACCATGCATTATCAAAATTGTTTTGTGAATATACCACGATTTTACCAACTAATCAGATATAAAATCTCTTCCAGACCTGTAAGTCAAACGCTGATTGGCTAATTTGGAGAAAGGAATGTTAGTTCTTGAGTTAAAGCGCAGTGCGTGACAGAGATGAGAACGGTAGCGCTGTTGAGATGTACAAACCTATTTCAAATAAGGTTGCACTCCAAGGATGCAAGTTCTATCATGGGTAAGGTAGGCGCAATCGTGGGGGCGGGAATGTACGAATAACATCATTTGCACATTTCATTTAATTCCCATGGACTGCGATAACGAAATACGGATTCTTGCATAAAAAAAGTATATTTTTCTGTTGCCATTTTAAGTTATTCAATACAAAGAACTACGCCCAAAATCTAAAGAGGAAAGTTATACATCAAATATCTAGAGAAAGACACCAATACATAAAGATATTCGTTATATATTTTGTTTTCATTGTTATTGGCGCATTTCATATTGGTATATCGCGTAGATGATGGTTCCACATGCTAGGTTACTGAGTTTTCCTGAGTTTGCTTTTATTTCTAATATAAATAAGAGGATACTTTTTTCAATAATCACTAAGCAATAAAAGAAATCCTGGTACCATAATATACGCAAATGAATGCAATGAGCTCTTAGTCTCAATAACAAGTATTCAGCACTGCTTTTCAGGTTTTTCTGCTTTTCTCCATTCTCGTCGATGCCTTGGACTCACATACTAACAACGCCTTCAGTTGATGTTTTGTTCTTCTAATTGAATCTTATAAACCATTTCATTAAAGCAAGGATATCATTCATTCTGCTTTAATTCCACAAACGTACTTCAAGTAAGTTGGAATCTTGGGGCCCGAAGAAAAATAGCGAAGAGTGTAACAGTGCCAATGATCACTGAAATGATCAAAAAGAGTCTATCAAGTACCCGCGCAGCTTTCATCCATTCCTTCTGATTATTAGATTTTTGCTCTGAGAAATCGACTCCAGAATTCTGCGTCAAGCCCCCAAACGCCACATTTCCCACAAAATGTCCTTGCCTTGACCTTGCTTGGCTACTGCCTTGATTTGAGCTATATCCATTTGACGCATTACGCATGCGTCGTGCTTTAAACCGCTTAATTCGACCTTTGTCATTCACACGCCTGATGTTGCATCGCGAGTTTCGAGCAGAGTTATAATTGACGTTATCCATGGATACCGTTTCCATGGTTACCGGGAGGTCATACCTTGAGTTCATTTCCGGTACTGGATCCCAAATACTTGGCCTTTCATTCCTTTGATCCGTGTTGTCGATAATGGACTCTACCATCGAGTACGAGCCACCCTCCCTCCCTAAACCCTCGTTTCTTGACGATAAGTGGTTTACATGGCAGTTAAAACGATCCTCTTCCCGTTTACGTTTCTTGAACGGAAAGGCCACCCTGGCAAGCCAATCAATAATAACTATTCTGAGAAACCGAGGCATTCTCCGACTGCTGCGATGATAAAAGTTAAGTATGAATGTAGTGACCGCCAGAGAGGCCCCTATCTCAATCATGGTCGCGAAGTAATACTGCCCAAGCAGAGGAAAGCCATAGGATGGCATCAGCTCTGAAGTGAGCTGCTGAAAGACGGTCATGGCCAGCAGAACGGTGATGCTCAACCCAATCCGCTCGCCCGACTCCGGGGGGAGTACGAAACCCAAGAAGATCATGGACGAGATGAGAGAACAAGGTATGATAAGCTTCATGATATAGTCTAGTGAAACCCTTGATATCGTTATGGTGATAGTGACGTCAACAAACGGGTATTTGCAGCACTTGTAATTCTTGGAGTTGCGGTTCGTTGCAATTCTTTCCAAGTACCATTCGCCATTCGTGATGTAATTATTATTTATGACGTTGAGATCCCGTGGGTGCAAGTCCACCTTTGAATAAAAGAGCATATATATATATATATAATTAATATAAAAAAATTAAGAAATTTATATATATTTATAGATATATATAGAATCAAAAAGCCCAAACTGTCGCGATCTCGTACCAGAACAATGAATACAATACACCAAAAACTGGAAATCGACTCTGCCAAATTTTCGTCTTTAATAAGACTTCTTCAGGGCAGACTGAAGAAGGTGAATCGTAACAAGCTTATTTACATCAGAATAGTGGCGCGAGACGAAAATTTGGCAGAGTCGATTTCCAGTTTTTGGTGTATTATATATATATATATTTAATAAGACGAAAATTTGGCAGAGTCGATTTCCAGTTTTTGTGTATTGTATTCATTGTTCTGGTACGAGATCGCGACAGTTTGGGCTTTTTGATTCTATATATATATATATAATTAATATAAAATTAAGAAATTTATATATATATAAATTTCTTAATTTTTGTCTATATATGTTCTAAAATTGAGAATAAAATATAATTAGAATAGTACATTGTCGCACTTGGATACGAATTTTATCTCCGACTGTTGATTCCATCTCGAACATTTCATCTCGAGTATTTCAATAAAGGTTTCATCCGCGAATCAATGTATGTGGTTCATGTGTAACGTATAAATGGCCAAATCCCTGTCTGTGAACGCCATGTGAACGTTTAAAGATACATAAACAAGAAAGCTAAAGTTTTCTAAACGTTTGTTTGTTATAATTTACGCTAATTCTTTTATTTATTTAATGCCGATGGAGCACCGAGGGTTACGACGCAGAGAATCTCCGAGTACAACCTTATTTAAAATAGGTGTATAATATAATAACTATTTTTTTACTCGAGACGTCAAATGACGTCATTAGTACACTTCTTCGAGGCATCAAACGACGTCATTAGTACACACCTTCGAGGCGTCAAATGACGTCATTAGTACACACCTTCGAGGAGTCAAATGACGTAATTAGTACACACCTTCGAGGAGTCAAATGACGTCATTAGTACACACCTTCGAGGCGTCAAATGAAGTCATTAGTACACACCATCGAGGCGTCAAATGACGTCATTAGTTCACACCTTCGAGGCGTCAAATGACGTCATTAGTACACACCTTCGAGGCGTCAAATGACTTCATTAGTACACACCTTCGAGGCGTCAAAGGACCAAGAGCCAAATTTGAGAAAGCATTCCTGATCATCAAATGGGAAATAAGTCACGTCCACACTGCAGATGCTCTTAAAGATGGCAGGGTTTAACCACGTATTTTCGCCGTTATGGTGAAGAGCTACGTTCGCTTTATACGTGAATTGTCCTCCGCCGAAACGGTCCTCCTCGTCAACACTATAGGAAATCAAAATTGTCGAGAGCGCGTTAACGAAACAAAGAATTCAATCAATCTAAGGGGGAGGGGCTTTATTCCCCAAATAACAAAAATCTTGCAATAAAAGCAAGACCCTCCCCTAATTCAGCAAAGTTTCCCTTTGTACTTGCGCTTATTCAACGTCAGCCAATCTCTATTCTGCGGTTAATTCAAAAGTTCCCCAGAATTTTTGCTTTTCATCAGAATGCTGTATAAAGAAACGTCCCTTAATTAAAAAGCCAACCTCTGTAAGCGTTAAATTGTCTTGAAGCCGATAGACCCGGCGCAACCAAGTCTGGCTCCCTTCTTCTTCTCCCCGTCCCTCTGTAACCTTCACCCTCCTTCCACTCCCCACACCTCCCCCTTCTGCACACCCCTTCATTCTACCTTATTTTCTTCTGCCCCTTACATCCGCCTCTTTCTCCGTCACTCTCCCATTAAGCCTAGGCTTCCTTTCTCCGTCCTTCCCTCTTCTGCCCCCCCCCCCCCCACCGTCCCCCTTATTCCGCCATGAATTCACTCTATCTGCCGCTGCCCTTTCCTCGTTACTTACTTGTTATAAAGAAGAACATCTGGAACCCAGACGTCTTTAGGCTCCACGTGGATCAGCGTTATCCCGCCGTAATCCGCAGGATTCCAAGTCAACAGCTCATTCGTCCAGTACTACAACAAGATGGTTGCACTTACATCTCTTTTTGCAGCTAAAAGTATTTACAATCTACCATGCCCCCCCCCCCCGTTAGTGGTGGTTCAGGCTCGCTCAGGAGGGTGCGGGGTGAAGGTGCGAATGCACCCCCCCCCCCCCCCCACAACGACCGGATGTCAATAGAATATTATGTGGCTGTTACCTGGTTGACCCATGCTCGAAAAGGAAAATAAAGGAGAATATTCTGTGGCTGTTACCTGGTTGACCCATGCATACAATTTGATAAACTGCTCCTTCGCACTCTGGGAAGCAAAAACAAAAAACAAATACGGTTCAAATACTGAGTGATTAACTCCTAGCTTTTTCATCCTTTAACGTTAACTAGAAATACTACAGACAAGCTGTGCAAAGAAACTCGATGGTTTGCTATAGTATAGAACACTAAGAAATTAAACAAACAGAATAATAAACAAGCCAAACCCGAAAGGATATTAGACTACATTCGATTCGCCGATAAAATCCATCCTTCTGGCACAGTTACAAATTAAAATCGGTCATTTTTTTCATAAATTTTTGGGGATCAGCTAAATTACCCTTGTCAACCACACATTTGTTATTGTTTTCATATAATTAAGTCACATTATGCGCAAAAATCTCGAAATAGCCAGCTATAAACTTTGATATTTTATCAAATTCTATCGAACTTATCGAATTGCCCCCCTCCCCAAATCAGCTGATTCAAATGGATGCACTTTGACACGTGGTACTTTCCTAGGATGATGAAATGGCGGCTTGATCACGTGATCTTACCACTTCAATAATGCGAATGAGCTGAAAGTCGAACTCCACTCGTAGGGATTGGTTGCTACCGCTGACCACTGGGTGCGTATACTTATTGTATTTCTTAAACAGGTCCAAGTAGAGTCGAGTCTCATTCGTCTCCAGGGCCCCCTCTGAAATAACACCACAGGATTACAAAGTGAAGATTCGGTTATGTAAGGGTGCTTTCCTACATCGAAATATAGTTATTAAGATTTTATTCAATTTTAAATGCCAGCAACTCCAAAAGGGCATTTTATCTCCCCAAAATGACACCTTCATTGATATAGCGGAAGCAAAACCTCCATAGTTTGTCGATTATCGGGATCGTATTGAAAAAAGTGCACTACCCTTCTTCTCTTTAAAAGCACACGCAAAGATAGCATCTTGAATAAAAACTGTCTTGTTATGGCAGGAGCCTATAAAATCACTAGAATTGTTTCACTTTTCAAGTAAGCAAAATAATTTAATTACTTGCAATCTTCAACGAAGAAAGCTTGCAGCTTATACATGTTTCTTTTTGTTGAAAAAATCCTATTTAACATTTTTTTCGATACAAAGTCTGAAGTCAAAAAAGAACATACTATCTATTGAAAAATAATGCTCTCGGCTGTTTTTGTATATTTCATTTCTACCAGGACGACTGTAAACGACTCGAAAAGCACCGCGGCCGCGACACCAAAAAAATTTGAAGAAATCGCCTTTAAATCAATCTATAGGTACGGGATCATTTGAGCATGAGATCATGAAAATATGCGTGCCCACTAACCGTTATCTAATTGCCGAATTTTAGGAGACCTAGGGACCGTAGGGAGAGGGTGGATAACGGGATTTATCAGACACGAGATTTGTGTCTAAAAAGAAAGAAGTAATTAATTTAGGATTCTTAGGACATTTGACTATGGTGCTACAAGGAGACTGTTTGTTCTTTCATATAGAAAGAAGATACAAGAAATATATTGATGGGCATACGCGTTTTCAAGACCAAAGTACAATTGGTCTTGTTAAGTTAAAAAAAAGTGTTTTCATATAAAACGAGATATATTCAGGTAGTTAAAATTCACTTTATAATTTTACGATTTCCACTCACCTGAAAACGACGACATGAATGCGGATGCAAGCAAAAATGTCAACAACTTCATCTCCCTGCACAAAGAAATGCTCCTGCCATCGAAAAAAATAAAAATCATATAACCATGAAATTTTTTTTTTAAATTATTTCATCTAAAATTCTTGTATTTTTATCAGATTAAACACATAGGTTTTTCTCGAAAAAAATTAACCTACTTTGTCTCAGATGAACTTCTCTCCTGTTTTTCACTTCGAGAGCTTTGGCAGCGTTTCTCTTCTCTTTGTTGACAGTAAAACGGCTTTATATATCAGCTCCAAGCTGCAATGAAATCAACGCCATATGACAGTTTGCCCTTTCAATTTAGCTTATGAAAGACTGCAAGATGGCAGTTGAACTAGCTTCTAGCGGTGATAATATCAGCGAAGGGCGAGCACAATTACTGAACCTGTCTTCTTTTATGTCACATGAGTAGTAGACTGAGGCAAAATTGAGGTTGAAGGCAGTATTTTAACAAGAACAATTAAAGCGTTAGTCCATTACTCTGCCAGGCTTTATAAAATTCTTTATCTTCGCTAAAAGATCGTTTATCGCACCGCCAGTAATTCTCTTGTCCCCCTATTCGTTGAGGTCGTTAAAAAAAAGGTTGGATCAAGTTTAACGCAGACAAGAGTGTCAGCTATTTTACAGGTAGCCCGAAAGCAAACTAAGACACCCGAAATGTGTTTAAATGGAAGTCGCACGCTAATTTTTTTTACGTGCGACACCATTTGTTTTTTTTTGTTCTCAGAGTCACGAAGAGTAGCATTTCCACTTTCCGCAACAATTTCTTCGAGTCGAAACGAAAACTTTACGCGTGTGACTTAGATAGCACGGTTTAGTCGTATGCGACCTGTCTACGACATGTCTTAGCCCTGAATTACACACTACGACTTTCGTAGTCGAGCATCGTAGCTGAGTCGTTAGCTGATTTACACTCTACGACTCGAGTTGTAGAGGTGTCGCGGGCAAGTCCTAGTCATGTCGCAGGCAAGTTGTAGAGGTGTCGCAGGCAAGTCCTAGGCAAGTCGCAGGCAAGTTGTAGAGGTGTTGCGGGCAAGTCCTAGGCAAGTCGCAGGCAAGTTGTAGAGGTGTCGCAGGCAAGTCCTAGGCAAGTCGCAGGCAAGTTGTAGAGGTGTCGCAGGCAAGTCCTAGGCATGTCGCAGGCAAGTTGTAGAGGTGTCGCGGGCGCTAAATCGTGCTGTCTAAATCGGCCTTAATGGGTGGAAGATGACGTCACAACTTGTCATGAACAATACGTACGCAACTAGACGCAGTCGACGCGGTGACGTATTCTGTGCATCCTTTGAGGAAAGACGTACAAAAATGAGAATTATTTGTTATATACAACAATTAAAAAAAGTTTCTTACGTTGCAATCTAGTTTTGGGGAGCGCGTACGCATGCTGGCGCCAAGCGCGTGTGTCCTCCACATGGATTCTTGAGTCGTTTTATAATATAAACTAAATGAACTTTTATCGAGTGGTTTGAAGTTGACGTACCATATATTAATTTTTAAACCACTTCTTTACTCTCTCCTCATGTAGGATTTTATTGTTATAACCAAATCCAAATTGTAGATGTATTGGTCTTTTTGAGGGAAAAGCTTATAAACATTTTGAGGCCCAATGTGCGCCGATTATTTAAGAGTCTTTTAAGTGCGGCAACTAAATGAGTAAGTAGTAATTTACGGTACGTCATTCAACGACTGTCGTTTTTTTTAATGGTCCAGAAGGGCCTGGGGCGAGCGCGGGAACCCCTTGTTTTGTAGCTACAGCAGAGCCCCTTGTTTTTGTCATTTTATAATACATCAAATGTGGAAGTTTTTGTGCCACATATCTTTTCATTGCGCTGCTTCAAGAGTTCGAAAATATAAACACTAGATGAAAGCTAAAACATGCAAAGGTGGAAGTGTGTAAAGGCCGATAAAGGGACACTGCGCGAAAATATTCACACTTGTGTGTTGCGTTTTACTTCAAGCTTTGGAAAAAAGTGCGGTACCCAAAACAAGGTGTTGTTCTAGAGCTTAGAAGGAAGGCTGACTATTATTTTTGTTAGGATGTATTATTGAATACAATCGCATATTTTCTAATGCTTGCATTCGAATTCTCAAACAAAAACATAATTTGTTATGCGAAAAAGATGTATAGTCAAAGACACCGCAAAGAAATTGAATTGAAAAGGGAAGAAAAGAGAGAAAAAAACTTTCATATAAGTAATTAATGCGGGAATTCTATGGCTATCATATGCTTTGTCGAGTTAAGTGATACTACAACTGAGTGAAACAAATAATCATGATTGACATTGATAGTTTGTGGTAGATTGTTATAGCCAAATTCGTTGTTGCGCGACCTCACCGAATCAAAAATTCCTTTCTTCGTTTGGGAATAGCGCGTAGTCAATCAAACCAAACAATCAACCCAGACAAACCACCCCAAAGCTTGTGTCTGGCCACGCGGCTATTCCCAAACGAGACAAGGATTTTGGATAATCGCCGAGGTCGCGCAACAACGAGTTTTGCTGTAACAAATAAATCAGCCCACAAAGTGGCAAAACAGTGGCCTTATGAAGAAGAAGCTGTAACATGTAAAATCGAAAAAAATGGCTAACATTCATACTTCTTGGCAACTTACCTTCGTGTAACCTTAATTACTTCACAATAAAGTCCAATAAAAATATTCAAATAAGTTAGATAATTCAATAACTGGGCTATATAGCTCAAGTAGAATCACCTGTACATTTGAATGTAAACACGTCAAAAACTCACCTACGAAATAGCCTTTCGTTTACATCTGGAAGCAAAGAAGAAAAGTAATTCACCAAAAAAGGTTAGTGTGCAAAAAAGGTCATGTGATGATAGTAGGATAAACAGAAGGCTCTTCAGACGTATTCCTCCTTCTCAATTGTGATCTTTGGCAAATTAAACAAAGACTTGCTGACCTCACCCTGTTAATAACACAGCCTGGGTGCCACTTGCGTCTGAAATCGCTCAATTGGTTGTTTTTTTTTACAGTTGACAAAGTGATAAAATCACCTTACGACACGTAACAACTTCCATTATTTCAAGGTTTCACATTTCAACAAATGAAAACAATAAAACGAGTTTAACTAAACGAATTACACTTCGTATCCATACTAAACATTTACTACAATTCTTCTGCATATTGAGAATAACCGGCTTATCTTTGTCATGTGTTAAACAATTGAATTCACTCAATATTTCATTGGGGAAGAAGGACAAAAACCGCGCGCTGCAAGCCGATGTTGTTTTTTCGGGACACATCATATCAAAATACTGAACAAGATAATGCGAAGGAAAGTCGTTCCTATTTTAAATGAATATGTAAATAAGGAATAAAACCTGCTAACCAATTTGTCGGACCGCTTTTATCAAAGAGAAATCTCAAGAAAAATGAACAGTGAAATCATATTTATTTTAATCATGCAATGTGATTGGTCGTTTGATAAAAGATGTATTGAGTATGATTTAAAAAATCTACCTAATAGCATAGCTAGTGCTTGACTTCTGTACCGAAGACTTATGATTGGTGACTTAAATAAACTTGAGTAATATCTGTTAGAGCACTTTGATAGGAAGTTTAATTAAAACAGTAAGATTTGGATGTTAGTCAACTAAATTACATCCTGTCTTTAAGCACAGACGCTAGCCAGACTCGTACCCAGGATTTGCTGAGGGTGGTGTTTCTTTTAAGAAGATTTACTATTAGGAATCCAAAGATGGGGGGAGTGGGGTTGGTATATAACCCTCCTTTCCCGGATGACGCACGGCTGCTAACCTTAGAATTTATTGGCTTTTTACTAGTTAGCTTTAGAGATAATGATGCTGCATTATACTAGTGGTATAGAGGAAATAAAATCATTTCTGACTTGTGATTATCATTCCTGGTAATAGTTGGTCTTTTGCTTTTGCAATTAAAACAGATTTTATTACATCTATCCCATCAACTATACTGCCAACAAAGTTACTTTTTTAGGAGCTTTCTGTGTTCGTGAGTGACCCATGAGAGTGTGATCTGGAAAGAAACACCTTTTTTCCCACTTTTTCTAAACTCCATGGATTTGACTGACATTTTACTACCATATCAATCAGTAGCTGTCGTTTTCGTTTTACTAAATTTGAAAAGAGCCTGAAGCTAGAACGCGGGAAACCTCTCAGTGAAAATCCAACAAACCGATACAAAAAGTATCTTCATGAAAATCGCTTTAAAAAAACCCTTAACTTTAACATGAGTCGCTATCGCTACATCTTGCCATCTTCGTCTGGACAGCAGATAAAAAGTAAACAACATGTTTTGCACTTTTTTGAGACTGACGCAAAATTGAGCGTTAGCTTTTTGATGACACTACCAGAATCAGTTCAATATGTGGTGATACAGCCTCTATGGAAGAGGAAAAAAGTTAGATATATATTTAAAATCTCGACCCGAAAAATTGAGGGCGAAGTTCCGTTCGAAAAGCGTTTATTTTAGCCTTTATTACCCGAATTTTGGCAAATACAACCGCCAATTGTGTACGATAACTCATGTCAAATTTGGTTTGGCTATGTTCAATAGAAAGAAAGTTGTAACATTTTGAATGTTACTACCATTTTAGAACACATCTTTCCGCAAAACTGAGAAAAGCACATTTTCCGCAATATTTCAACAATCAAACGTGGAATTTTGGAGATAATTGTCAATGATAAAATTCGGTCCTTTAGACAACTTATATGATCGACTAGACCACATAGAAGGGCTTTGATGGGGCATGGAATTTTTTTAAAGTCAGGGACTATCTCGGTTTGTGTTTTCGTGGTGGCAGGGTTGTTTATTTCACGCCACACAGCGGTATGCAAATCGAGAGCGTGTTGGAAATGCACACATCAGTCAGGGGGGAGCAAAGACGAGGGTCAAGCGTAAGCTGTTGTTTACAATACAACACCATATGATCTCGTGCGTATCATCGTGCGCTTTCTTTAAGTTGCAATTAACTCTGTGCGTCATTTTAACAAGGCCGGTAAAGTATTCTATTACAACAATTGGCCAGTTTAATATCATAAAATATTGTACTGGACACTTGTAATAAAAGAATAGCGGCCGTTTAAAAATGAATGCACAAAGTTTTTTTTGTAATTAAGTCTTCAGCCGCATCATATTGCGCATCTCCCTTCCCACGATCCTCTCGCATTTATCTAGCTATTCATACACACTTTAGATTCTCCTTTGAAAAAAAGAGTGTAATAAATTCTACTTTTTTGGTGAATATCTGTTGAATGGTGAATGGCTGAAGTGTCTGCTTAACAATAGGCCAATGATATCTCAAGGCTATCTAGTGAGAAAACAGAAATAGCATTATTATTTTTTGAAACGATAACCAACAGACCTAATACTTATTCCGTTCTGTAGCACGGAAGGGATTCAAAAGTCGCCCTCTGATTATAACGCGCCTTGTCTATTTTAGCATAGTAATAAAGTAGGTCTTTACAGGGAAAACCACGGGGGTCCAGTATTAGGTTACATCCCACAGAAAGCATCTCCTTAATATTTATACCAGCTTTGCTGCACAACTGTTCTTTGAATTTTACATGACTTTAGCATTGAATAGTAATAAAACAGTTTTGTTGATAAATATCGACCCACAATCGTAATTGTCGAGATAATGATACCTCATAGTGGCTTATTCACGATGTTGTTACACTAAGCTTGAATGCCATCTATTCTTTTATTTTATCAATAGAGAAATTCGATGAAGACTTTTTTCATTTCCAAGTTGTGAGGGGAAAATGGATCAGAAAAATTGACAAAATCCATGATAATACGACGTTATCTACTTAATTATATTAGTGTAAAAGCAGCATGCTTGTTCTCACTTTTGATTTATGCAAAAGGTTTAAAACAGTTAAAAACAAGGTTATATTAGGATATAAGTTAGCAATTTTTGTCACTGTCTGTTGTCACTGTTCGAAAATATAGCTTTGTATTTTTTGAGGGGTGATTGAAATGACAAAAAAGGATTGTTGAATGTTTTATTAATCGCTATCTTCTATTGGCAGGAGTTTAGTTTCGATGATCTCTATTTCATAATCTCAACATTACAGCTTTTGAATCAAGACCCTAAGACGCAGTAGAAAAAAGTGATTAATGTATGTGGCAGTTCTACCCTTTTTCCTCCCGCGTTCAGCAGCTCTAGCATTTACGTATTTTGCATGATTTTATATCTTACCTCAATACTTCAGTTTTCTCTTCTGACGTTCTCTAAGCACTTCCATTGAATTCGTGTTTTTAATGTAGACCGCGACCGCTTACACCAACTTGAAGGAGCTCGATTCTTCACAGTAAAGACGATAAATAGAGACTCGGTGTGAAGCTGAAGGGGTCGCTTTTGAAAGGCCTTCAATCACATTACTGCCAACCTTGTTGCCAGGCAATACTCTTTTTCACTGAATCTAAATAAGGAAAGAAACACACAATAATAATCTGATTGTAATGTATCTTTATGCATGGTAAGGAACAAGGAGTCGGAATGGGGGCCATTACTTTTGAGGAGGATTTGAGGATAGTTAAACTCAACAATTAAGATTCTATGAAAATATCGCAAAATCAAGCAAGTATTGTCTTTAAATACTAGGGGCAACGACTATGTCATGAAATTGTGCGAAAAATGGTCACTATTTATGCAAGTCAAAATAAAATATTTTTTGTGTGTATCATTTACCGGTACGATTAACAATTCAGATTACTACATTCTTTTGGTGGAACAGAAAATGAAACAAGTAGTCAAAAAAAGGTTAATATATAAAAATTGTCAGAACATGACCATCGCTGAATTATCTAAATATTATAGTATAGAAAGCAAATCTAATTTCTACTTTCGCCTGAAAAGGTTTTACGATACACGGAAGCCCTAAATCCTTAGTGTAAAACATAATCACCCATCTAACCTTTTAAAAGTGCTATCCAATTACATTGCTTTTGAACGTAAATTGAAATTTACTTTTGGCTATTTCCTAAGGCAATTTTCAAACTCCGTGATAGGTTATCATGACGAGGAAATAATGATTAATGTATATATATATAACGACTATAGAAGCATATTTGTCAAAATAAATAAGGGGTGATTGAGTGTTTGGCTTCTATGTTGATTTTGGGCAAATAATGTATAGAGTAGTTTGTTCAAGGTAAAAATATTTTCACACTTATTCAATGCATTTTCTACCAAGGATACCAAGAAATTATTTTATTTAGCGAGGCACAAGGAAGCAAACGCATGCTCATTGAAAAGAAACGAATATCCATGGAAACAACACAATAGATGTTTTACCTTGTTTTCTTCCTCTTATTACTTCAAATAACAGGGCTGTGATGGCAAAGGTGTCTGGTAATGGGGGAGGGGGAGGAGGGAGTTTGACTTAGAGTTAGGTATCGAAAACGTGGGCACGGCGCATATATTATTGCTTTTCTTGACGACTCAAGCCAAGCCAAGGCGAGGGAAACTTGAGAATATTGGAAACTCAATACAGTACTGATGTGTACATTGGGAAGCCTTCAGAAAGCACTGGATGCGACTTTCATGATTTTTTTTTATTTTTTACATTTTTTACCAAATCAGTACAAACACATACCCCGGCTAATATATCGAATTACGATTTTGCACATTTCTAGATTGTTTACATACACGACACACATTGTATAAAAGTTACAGTGTTTAATTGTGGGGGGGGGGGGGGGGTATTTTAGTTTTGTGAATTTAATTTCTATTTTATATTCTAATTTAATTAATATTCTAATTTCTATTGCCCATCCACCAGCATACCTTTCATTTTGTTTGTTCTCAGTTTTGGGTTTCAGTTTTCCCTCCTGGAAATGGTTTAGTAAAATTAGTTCTCGTTTCAGCAAACGCACAGTAGTCCAGCGGTTTGGTCATCATTCATTTCCACATGTAGTCCTAACTTAGCTAGGAAAAAGGACTCTCTCAGCAAATTGATGTGTTCATATTTGATACTTTGTTCAAAATCCTGTTTATATTTTCTGCACATTAGAAAGTAAATGGGATACTACAAAACATTTTTATTCACAAGTTGGTTCACATGGTCATCGATAACCTCTCGGTCACCATACTATCCTGCTAAAGCCGGCTTTAGGAAACTACTATTTTCGGAGATCGAGGAATCCCGAAACTCCGCAAATAGTAATTTCCGAATAAACCACTGTAGACAGGGTTGGAGGCTATTATCACCATTCAAGGTCCCAAAATATCTTCTTTTCACCTAAATAATCACACCAGCACCCGATAAAACCTATCAAATAGCACTAAATGTAATTCCATTAGTTTGAATGACGGGAACCACAAAGCGGTTTAGCTGTTGGAGATTGCTGACGAGAGTTCGCGGAATATTAAAAATTGCAGTAATTCGTAATCCATATTCAGTTTTATTTATGCTCTTTTCATTTATTTAAGCACTTTGAGCCTGTTACACTGTGAATATCAAAGTAAAAGATGTAACATCATTTTGCATGGTTTCGATAGTAACTCGAAGATTAAAGTTGTCAGCTTGAGTGGCGCACATTTGGATCCAAGTAATAAAAGTTTACTAACCACTAGAGAAAATAGAACAAGGAAGTTCATTTCTGCTGAGTCTACAATGAAATATTGCATTTAGAGGTAAATTCTTAGCTTCATATTTCATCGAGTCTCACTAGCACCTTTTAAAAAGGGAAACGGTGGATTGGTTTAATTTAGTATATGAATATTTTACGAAGGTGTCTCTGACTATTAAATATTTTTTGGGCAAATATATAGAGAGCGACGGGGAAAGTGCTTGTTTAACTAATAGGCTAAATTCTGATGTCGTTGGGGACAGTTCGTGCGCCACGGGGTAGTAGCTCGGTTTACGCAACTTAACTCGACAGGGTTTTCTTATCAAGCACGGAGAGCGCTTCGCAAACAAGGCACATTTAGCAAGACAATAACTGTTCCTACCGCCCTTGCTTGTGCATCACACTTTAGATACAAGTAATAGAGTACGATAGCCACAACAGATAATAGGAATGAAGTTCAATTCTGCTGATTCACCAATGACATCTTGCTTGGACTCCGCGATTTAAAGGTGAATTCTACCATTTATAAAACCTCTTTTCTTTTTTTTTATTTAGCGGCGGCATTTCACCCCTAGAATCGTAGGTTTTTTTAATAGCTGTTTTTCTTCATTTGAATTTTTTACGAATGTGTCTCTGACTATGAAATGTATTTTGGGAAAGAGCGGTTTTATCAAAAAAGTGGAATACAATTAAGTGTATTTACCTTTTTTGTGTGTGCCGGCTTAGCCACTTTGACTTTCGATTTTATTTCACGGGTTTAAATAAACCAAAGGTAAAACGTGTCAAAATATTAGGGTTCTACCCAAAAACTATTCGACGGTCATTTTTTATGGTCCATTTTTAATTGTTTATTTTTAATGTTAGTCGGAATAAACGATTGAGTCTACTTTCCATTACTTCAAATGCGTATAATCTATTAATAATGTTATTAACCAAACGCAGCAAAAAAAGAAAAAAAAAGACCTTGCTCTTCCGCCGGTGGGAATTACACAGACACTGTTTCGTATAGGAAAAAATAGAAACTCCGCTAACATCACTCATTATTTCAACCAACATTGACATCACCTCCGAGCAATGGGTTGGCTACGGTGCTTCATCGTTATCTGCTCACAGGTATAACTGCCTTCAGCGAGGGGAAAATACGAAGGTCACTTCTTTTTCCTACATATTTCTTTTATCTTGTGGCTTTCTGTGGCCCAAAGACGCCCAGTATAGTATAGGGCGTGTTAATGATAAAACTTAAATCTGCGTTCCACTTCTCCTCTGGAGAAGATAATACGCTGCCATTTTCTTGACTTACATTTCTATGTTATTGACTCCCAGATGTAAACTTCTTTTAGCTCAGGTGATGATTCTGGGGTGGCAGATATGAAGCAGATATGCAGATATAATGTATACGTATACAGCGTGTATTTTGAATATTGAAATGTGGATGGGGGTGAACAAACTTGAACTAGACAAAGATAAAACTGAACTACTACTGCTACACTCAAAGTTTCGCTCACATTTAACTTCAAATGTCTTTGGTTTGGCAACACGGGCGTAGCCAGGATTTTTAACAGGCGGGGGGCCAAAAGACCCATATTAGACATATTTTAGACTTTTTGGCTGGCAAATTCACGAGCGCTCCGGCTTTTGGCGGCAAAATAACGACAACAAGAAGCAAGATATTCAGTTCTTACGAATTTATCAGCCAGAAAGTTTCTATGTAAAAAGGCTTTATCTTTTTTGAGAGATTTATTCCTTCAACGCTCTCTAGCGTGACGGGCGCAGGCATTTTGTGTTTATCTTACTTGAGTTTGTCACTCAAAAGGTCACATGCCTTCCTTCTGCAAGCCGTCTATTCTTTTCGCGATTGCGTGGCGTCATTCATTCTAAACAGATTATTTCCCTGCGACATGAACTTGTAAGAACAATAAAAAGACCACTATTGCTGATGTTGAATGTACGTGATATAATAGAAAACGAACGAGCGGGGACGAATAATCGTGGTTAAATGGTGAAACTACTAGTGCTACGATAAACTCTTAATTTATTTAATTTCCAGAACAGAGTATTCTAATATAAGATCGGCGGTTATGAAAATAGTTTTCCAAATAAGATTATCCAAATGAACCACATTGCAGCTTTCCATTGTTTTTACTTGGCAACTTCTCACTTTCAGAAACAATTGCTTTTGGGTAGACTTTAGCCTGAATAAGACTGATTTGGTGTTTGGTAAAAAAAACAAACCTTTTTCAACAATCTTTAAAAAATACAGTCGAATAAAGATGGACATTCCATTCATTGCAGAGCGAATTCGTTAAAAAGTAAATTGATGATTTTTTTAAGCGATGCAAATTTATTACCTTCAAATATTCTTATACTCTTATTTAATTCTTATATTCAGTGTGCACCTATTTATGCAAAACAACACAGCTTTTTCTTTCTCCATATTATCACCTGGCCAACTCAAGGTTATTAATCTCAAAAGATAGCAGCATAGTTAAAAACCAATTCCTTGAAAGACTGTTTGAATCGCTAAGTATACGTTTTTCTTCTTTAATCTGTCGTCGGAACATTTGAAAAGTCAGAAAGTCGGAATCGTACCGTTTTTACACATGTCATCTTAAAAAAGGTCTAATTGTTTGAAGTTGTGGCTTGGTTTTTATCATCCACGGGAAGCTAGTGGGGAAGATTTGAACGTCACCAAACTGGGTAAGCAACACTGGTACAAACTTGCACTCAGGGTTCATTAAGGTTCATGAACTTTGAGGTACAAGAATAATCCTTGCCGACCTTACCAAACGATTCGCACTTCGCTCGATCTAAGACATCAAGTTTTTTCTATTCACGAATGATACATCTTATTAAGTCCTGTTAAGCGCATGTTTCGTAGTGTGAACCGGATGTGCTTGTTCTTTATGGCAAACTAAACGAATAATATATAGTAATACATCTTCCATTCCCAGTGATTGATTGTATTCTTAGGGAGACTTTTTGAAAAATCGAAAGGTTATCATCACTGAAGGCTAACTTATGGTTTGACAGGAAAAGAGCATAGCAAATATCATTTATTTCATCACTAAAAATAAAGACATCTTCTTTAACCCGTCATTATCATAGCGAAAAGGAAGCTCTAGCGAGAGTAGAATGGTTAACTTTTCCTCCAACCTTATCATTGAACTATTGTTTGAAGATTAGAGAAGTTTAGTATTGAGCTTTAGGGTAAGAAAAATTCAGATCATTGCACAAATTGTTTATGCGTTCGAGGAGGAAGCCAACTGTGCAGATTTAGAGGATTTACTATCCCTAAAGCCTAAAAAAATTCAAATTGTTTATTTGGAATTTACAGTAATATAAAAAAAAATCGGAAAGGATTTCCCTTATTGTATTGGATGAATTTGCAAAGATCACCAAAATAAATTGCTAATCCCCACAGGTGTCTACGAATGCCCTTTCATTACTCTCCATTGTAAACGTACGTTCGCTGAATTACGGCTTCATATAATTCAATTGAAAAGAGGGGGCGTCAGTTGTAAAGCCCGTCAGACAAAAGTTTGGAGGCAATAACTTGTTATCAAAGAAATAGATGGGTTGAAATGAGGAAGAGTCTAGAGAAATTACAAGTTATACTAAGTTGAAATGATAGCAGCACAAAGCACAGCACCTATGTCAATCACTTTCATTTATTCATATTTTTCAACCGTAATCATTGATTGTCCAAGTAGTCTTGGTCGGATGTTAACATCAACAGAGAACTGTATTTGACGCAAAAATAACTTCTAAAAGAGTATGTCATTGACTTATCATCAAAGTATCTGCAGATCTAGCGACGGCCAGGGACCACACTCATTTTACATGACATTGCCACTTATTTGAGATGGGCTATCATTTTGTGCTGCTAAAAACTTTTATGCGCCGTTAAAGTTTGGTGTACATTTAGCTTAGTTCGCAAGGTAATTTAGTGATTTTACATACCCATAACCATAAATATCACATCTTGATGTTTCATTAAGAAATACTAATTATGGTTCGTCATTGTGCATAAAGTATTATATAACGCGTATGTTATCCCACTAAAGTCAATAACACTTTTTTAAGTTTTAATAATCGATAGGCACTTTTATACGTTTAGCAATGAGTTTGGGTATGTGATAAAAATAATCAAGTTACGTATATGCTTTTTTGCATTAATACAAATAAGACATGGTGTCTTATGTTTCTATTTCCAATAAATGACACTGTTATCGTCCTAATAAGACTTGCCAGTAAAACCTCGTTGGAAATTTAATTATTCAAAATGGAATGGATTTATTTTAAACAATTTTTGACGGGCACTTTGCAATGAATAATTTAAAAAAAAGGTTGGGTTGTAAGTTGATTGTAAGTTGACAAATACTTTTTTATTTGCCTTCTATGACAGGAAGATTTTTTCTTGCAGCTGAAGAAAAACAATTATTCACGCTTTTGTCATGAACCGTTAATTGATGCTCCTGTTATATATTATTGATTTAAGAGCTTGTTTTTCATTACTTTTTCTTTTCAGAACGTTGCCAAAGATGATCAGTTCATGGCAGCTGTTGTGGGTCGTTTTTTTTTTCTACATCATTTTTCTCGAGAAAGGTAAGAATACATCTCGTGCTAGATCATGTGCGGTTTTTACTAACTAAGAACGTATCTCTAACGCTAGAATATTGTTATATAGAAATTAAAGATAATAATGAAGCATAAATCAACGAATACATAAGTAACAACAACAATGAGCGATTTCGATAAAAATTCAAAGGGCTCTGTGAGCCAACTGGTGAATGCAAATTTGTTTTTCTAGTTATTTTCATGTGTGCAAAAAAATCATATACAGGATGGATTTTGAACAAAGGATGAACACATCCAAGACGCTGGGAGTACATAACAATGTCCTTTCTTTTCGAAACACCAAGAACAGTTTGATTATTTATTATTATCATAAAAAGTAAAAAAAAAAATTAGACGTCATAAGTAGGGATCGGACCTCCGGTCTCTGACGTCTTAGACAAGCGACAGAACCACTATACCACTAAGGCATTGCCGAAGTAACCACTGAATAAAATTAGTTTTTATCCTAATTGGTATCTCATCGTTCGAACTGCTTTTTCTAATATGTCAAATTTCTCCCTATTCTCTTCGGAAACAGAAGTTAAATACCCGACATAATTAATCAAGCTACAGTCATATGTATTTTAAGCATATCAACATTCTAGAAATTCGCAAAATCGTTATTGATCGTTTCTTGATGAATAAGCGTGTTTGAACGAGTTTTGTTTGATATTTAGAACTTAATTTATAAAAAAAGAATTATGGGAAAAAACAACTTATGAAAGTCCATACTATTTTTCTTGACCTGCATACAGAGGCTTTCTTTTATTACCCTGCAAAGAAAGGCCTTGCTAACAGAGGCTTTTCCCTTTTCTTTCTCTGACTTTAAAAGTCGAAGCTTTGGCTATACGCTCTTTCAGCACAAAATCACTCTTTCAGCAAAAATTCAAACAAATAATGCGAAAACCCAGAGATGCGGATCTTCAAGTACTAGAAGAGGGAGAATAAAAATCGCTGTGCTAGCATTTTACTTGTTTTGTAAACTAACAACTTGAATTGGAATGAACCGTAGAAGATCGATTGACGTCAGTGACGAAGGCGCATGCGCACGCTCAACCCACATTGAAGACTTTTCCTTAAAAAACTAGCTTATATATAATTTACGGCTATAACACGTAATGACGTAATGAAGCGCTCACAGGTCGATGACTAGGCTCTTTTATAGTACTGAGTTTTAACCGGATGTTGGTCACCGGAAGTTTACAGGAAGATCTAAAAATTGCTGTGTTGCGAAAGCACAGAAAGACCACAAAAAGTTTACGGATGATCGATCCAACGATCTGACGATCCGACGATGCAAAGCATTTACGAATTATTGGAGGGACTTCTGTGTCACCCACAGAAGTCCCTCCAAAAATTCGTAAATGCTTTGCAAGCATTCACGAGTTAAAAATAGAAGAGAAGGATGATATCCATTTCAAATTGGCGTACGTGTTTTGTAGAACTTTCTTTTAGACATTCATATGTAATTTTTAAAGAAAATTATGAATAAGCAAGTCTCAACGACAACAATAGTTAAACAAACAATGAGAACTATAGATAAAAAAAACGCCACGCCATTTTGATATTATCTCGATAAAAAAATTACAACTTGTAGTAAATGAAAATCCCATAAAATAAAACTAACTGTAAATAAAAATAAAAATAAAAATAACTGTAAATCAATGTTTATAAGCAATTAATGAAAAAGAAAGGAAACATGCACAAAACATTGTACGATAAACAGTTGATTAATCAAACCGTTATATTTCTTTCTCTTGATCCATACAATTTGAGCGAAGCATAACGTCTAACAAACGTGCATTACATGTTTGTTATTTTCACAACATTGTCCCTCGTTTAGCCGGGGATTTAGCAAGTAATTTGTTGACATGAGCCAAATAACAAAACCCGTGTTGTGTTGTTATGGCGACTATTGTTGCAGGCGAAACAAAAGTAAAAACATTTTTTTATATTCTTTCGACTAGAAAAAAAAATACAAATAGCAGAAAGGCTGTTATAATCGATGCGCTGCCGTGGAAAGCCCATATCTGTTTTCCTAGAGGCATACCATTTCTAACTTGTGGTAGTTTATCACCTGTCACGTCTTAGTTGGCGAAACACTAATGTATTCTCGCATAGTAGTTATAAATTACACCACAGTGCCCCCCTGCTCTTGGAACATTATACATTCTTTCTACTCAGGGAGAGCACAGGACAATGACCCCAATCCATCGCAGCGCCTTCATCGTATGCTCTTTAATAGCTCGCACGTGAGGGACGCTCTTCCAATGCTTGATAGGTCTCAGCCGATCCTCGTCAAGTTTGGCTTTGACCTCATCAACATAGTAGATGTGGTAAGGCAATTTGATGCATTTGGAAATCCATTAGTTCAAAATTACAGTGGGGACTTTAATTTCAGTTTCATTAGTTCAAAATTACAGCCGGAATATTAATTCGACCAGTTTCGTTAGTTCAAAATTACAGTCGGCTATCCTCCTTTTGAAAATCTTGTCAACAAAAAAAAAACGATTGCCATACCGTAATTGGCTAGCTTAACAAGCTCATTGTCATTGTCCTGTGAAGCTATATTTATTGCATTACGTTACCGCCTTCTTCCTCAGAATGCAAAACAGCAAGCGATCACCGTGTACGGATGGGTACGACAAGTAAGTAAAATGTGGGGAGAGAGGTATGTCTAATAATAGTTTATGATTAAAATACACTTGATAGTACGCGCACTTCTGACTGGTCTAAAGAGGTGTACTAAAGTCGATACGGCATGTAAGGGTACGACAAGTAAGTGAAATGTTGGGAGAGAGGTTTGCTAATAATAATTTATGATTAAAATATACTTGATAGTACACGCACTTTTGACTGGTCTAAAGAGGTGTACTTAAGTCGATATCATAATGTTATGTTCTTACTATTAAAACATGAACCTCGCTTTAAGAGGTTATCTCATTTTGTGCGAATTGTTTTTCAATCCATTTTTTTTCGTCAAAAGCACTGGAAGTAACAAAATGTGCATACGACAATTAGATGGTACCAGAGAGTAGTAATCCAGTGGAACAGGGTATAGATCAAATGAGATAACCTTTGTGAGATTGTCTTGTTCTGATGGAAACAAGAAGCACTGCGTTAATGTCGGCTTATGATTAGTGTTGCATCATTTACGCTAAAAACAGTTTGGTTTTGTGTATTTTGGCATCAATGACCTGGCGCGCGTTACTTTGTTTTTAGCACGACACGTTGGTTTAGGCGTATGTCTATTGCGTTTAAGCTGATCGTTATTTCCAGATGTGGAATAATTCCTTGTTGACCTGGGACCCGGCTTTGTTCGGAGGTCTGGACATACTCCACGTGAGTGCGAAAGACGTTTGGGTCCCTGACATACTGCTCTTCTATAAGTACGTATCGTCCATTAATAATAAACTTATTAATTCAGTCTTGATCCCATATGTGTTGTCCTACCTCGTCTTAACGGTCTATTCGAGGTAGAAAAAGAGCTGAAATGCCTACTTATGATTTATTACTTAGCAGTTTACAGTGCGACGCACGCTACCGTGGCCACCTTGACAATTTTGTGATGCAAACCGATAAGGATGCGATAAACGTACCATTTGATTGACATGAACTTCACTAGCCAATCACCGAGGCAAATAACTGCTTGATGGACATCACAACACGACGGATTCCTCATGCTGAAGTTACTGTCAATCAAAACTGTGATAATCGCATGCTGATTGGCTAACTTTTGTGACAATCGCATGCTGATTGGCTTACTTTTGTGATAATCGCATGCTGATTGGCTATCTTTTGTGATTCTCGTATGCTGATTGGCTAACTTTTGTAATAATCGCATGCTGATTTGCTAACTTTTGTGATAATCGCATGCTAATTGGCTAACTTTTGTGATAATCGCATGCTGATTGGCTAACTCTTGTGATAATCGCATGCTGCTTGGCTAACTTTTTTGATTCTCGCATGCTGATTGGCTAACTTTTGTGATAATCGCATGCTGATTGGCTAACCTTCTGGCCACGGCAGCGCGCGTAATCACAACCCTAAGCTTCGACTAAGCCGGGGTTCTGCTTAAAGCCCCATGTACACTAACAATTTTTAGTTGACATTTTTTGTGTGACAATTTTTAATTGCTAGTGTAGATGGAGCAGAGTGGTCAATTTTTATGTGGCAACTATAGTTGCTCAAAAGCTAGCAGGTTTGCTTTTTCTGGGCAATTTAAAATTGCCACTCATGAAAAAAATGCTTGTGTAGATGCCAGCAAATATAGTTGTCAACTAAAAATTGTTAATGTAAATGGGGCTTACTCTGCTTACCTGCATTTTTTCCAGCGTTGATGAGCAAGACCAAACAGCAGGCGGTCGGACGACGTACAAGACAGACGTAATAATGTACAGCAATGGAACCAACAAATGGAGAAGTCCCGCACTCCTAAAGAGCATATGCAAAATAAAGGTTAAGTTCTTTCCCTTCGATAGCCAGACATGCAAGCTCAAATTCGGCTCATTTTCCCACGATATTACCACACTTGACATGTCCCCAATGAATCTGACCTTCCCGACACGGTACTACCAAAAAAATGGAGAATGGTCTATCTACGATATCGACATTGTCGGCAGCCACAGCCAGTACAACGGATTTCCTAATCAGTTTGCTGATGTTACCTTGACAATCTGGATGCGGCGTGAATCGCTGGATTATTTCATTAATTTGATAATCCCCTGCTGCCTCATCTCGTCAATGATCTTCTTGGGTTTTGTACTACCCCCGGAGTCGGGCGAGCGAATTGGGTTAAGCATCACCGTTCTGTTGGCCATGACCGTCTTTCAGCAGCTAACTTCAGAGATTATGCCGGCGTATGACTTCCCGCTTCTTGGTCAATACTATTTCGCGATTGTTCTCGAGATAGGAGCTTCTCTCGTGGTAACCACGATGATACTGAATTTCTATCACCGCACCAACCGGAAAATGCCACAGTGGTTGCGAACGCTTATACTCAATTGGACTTCGCGAGTTGTTCTTTTGCACGACGTTGTTGTCAAAACAGATCCAAGAAGACAAATGAGCTTTAATCCGGCAGCAAAACGCCGCACAATGCACAAGAGCGACAACCAGTCAGCTAACATTGTGAGAGCCAGAAGCATGCGTCAAACACGGCGGAAGAAAGACCCAGAGATTGGCGACGAGGGAGGATTTGAGCTCGCCTACCCTGAAACCTTCTTCGCAAATGATAACCACAATGAAAATAAAGAATCTGACAATCATCATCTCAATCGAAACAATAATTTCTCCCTCGTGGAAAATAGGAGCATGCGTGAGAATAGAGTTGATGAAGGTGCTCAGTGTCATCAATGGGATTACGACGCTGAGATAAGTGAAGAAGAGCGCTGCCACAGGCATTGGGAATGGACTCTCGCGGCCAAGATCTTGGATCGCTTTGTACTGTGTGTTGCAGTCGTATTAGGAATTGTCACGGTTGGTGCAATTTTCCTTCGGGCGCCTTCACTTTGGGACAGACCGAAGGAACTAGAGAAAGAATATCCGAAATATATCTAATGCCAGAAAGAAAGAAAGCTTACTCCAGCTTTTAAGATAACAGTAGTGCCATAACCGTACGGTAAAACTGTTTGATGAGTCAGCGTGGAGTTTGAGATATCCAAAAAAACAATTGAATTTTTTCTATCTAGGGAACTTGCAGTCAGTTTCATTTCGAAGGTTCGAGTTTTCCGAATAGAAATGACTTTAAATTTGTCTCTAAACAAATTGAAGTGAGTTCAAGTAGAGGGAAGCTTGACTTAATCGGTGTTCCTCTTTAATTCCTTTATGGCAGTAGTATTCCTTTACTCATTACCAGGCGAGCCGCATCTTTAGTCCAGTAAGTCATAAAGTCAACTTCAACAGATAATTTGAAAAAAAGTTATGTGGATTGACAATCATTTAAGATGAATTGTCAGATAACAGTGACTTTTCTCGATCAGCAGGACAAGTAAACCTTCAAACAACTGCTTGAAAATATAAGTAATTGTCCCTTTCCGAAAAACTTCAAAATATTCATTAAGGTTGGACAAAAGTGGTCCATACTTAGTATAAAGGCTTAGTATATATATGGAATGTTTAATGGTAATGCAAAATTGTGGTAATTGTTTGCTGCAGAAACATCAATAATCCAGTATTAAGGCATTTTGCCAGTTGGGGGAACGGATTTGATCTCAATGATTTCCAGTTTAAAAACGAAAGGAAATCAATATGAAATTCATTTAAACATTTGAATAATAAAAACACTTATTTGCTTTGTTAATAGAAGTAAAGATAATTCTACTCTAGATTGAAAACGGCGAAAAAAGATTTATCTCTTGCAAAAAAACCTGGTCTGTTTTGGCCTCTGTCAGCCGCAATTTTGTCATCCATTTTAGCATGATACCAAGTAAGAGAAGGCATCCATTTCCATCGGCTGATATGAGAAAGCTGTGTTGTTTTCGATTGAATTCTTTGAATAAAGATGTTATCAGTGACAAGGGTTTCTTCATTGTTCAGTGGAATAATTTCTTAACAGGAATTACGTGAGAAAAATTTAAGTTGATTCACCTAAAAGCCTGGTCGTCAAGGAAATAAAAAACTAGACCCTGCGCGCAGGGTTGACTGGGATACCTGAGATCTGCAACTTGTTTGTGTGACATGTATGAAAAAAAATTTATTGTCTAATTTGGATATAATAAAAAAATATATATAATCTTGTTTTTTATTGTAAATGCCATATCACCACACTGATTGGGGCAAGAAAGGTAAGAGCATCAACTCTTCAGGTGTGGGGTGGACTCGAGGTGTGCTCCATGTAAGTAGACAGGGCTGATTGTCCTATCTTCAAATACTATCCCTACATCAGAGTTAGCACCGAAATAAGATAAAGGAAAGCTGAAAATGTGTTTTAAAATTGTTATTTCGTAAACATTTCTTTGGTTCACTGCCCTCAATGTGCTATCACTTAGGGGTAAATTTATTTTATCACCCAAAGTAAGTCCTATTGTATTAACAATATAATTTTATTGAAATGTATTATTTTATTTATGTATGTTACAAGTAAACAACAACATTTATTTATTTTGAAGTCAAATGAGAGGGCTATAGAACATCCAGACTTGATTAAAATTTATAGAGCATAAACATATTTTCAAGATCAACAACACTACAAAAATATTACAAATTTCTAGATTTTATTAAAATTGTTCCATAAAAATAAAATGACATTCAATGAGGGATAAAGGTATTTCAGGGAAATAACGAAACTTAAGCTTATCTAAAGGAAGCACCAAAGTACCAAAATAATTTTCATTGATTTAAGTATATATTTTACACTTACATGTACAACACCTATGCTGTACTTTATTAAAATCGACATGGTTAAAATGATGAGATTCAATTAGAGAGAACAAGATATTTTATAGTAAGAAAATAAAATTCATCTTAGGGTAGCCGGTCAAGTTTCCAATGTAAAGTAGATTCATAGACAAAGCGATTTGTAGGTGACGATTTCCATCAATTGTTTCAAACTACTTCCCTTTAAAATAGATTAAGCAATCAAGGTAAATACCTCGAGTCCATTCATGAGTGTCCAGAGCACATTTAACTAACTCTTGAAGTAAGCTGTATGAGTCTAAAGCAGTCAGCAGTCAGCACTTAACTTAATTCTTATCTTGAGCCGCGTGTCTCGCACTTGGGTCGCAAATGTAACAGTTTTAAATTATGCAAAAGGTTCTGTTAACATTGCGATGACGTAGGACAGTAGGCTAGATACTTCGTGTAAGAAAAAGGCTACAGTAAGGTCGCATTCAATACACTAAAATAAGAAGTATCGCCTGTGGCGCAACGGTTCTTGGAAATTGCATTGTGCAAATCGCGAGACGGCAGCAAAAAAAAAACCAGTTGCATTTTATGACTGGTCTACCACAGGTATCCCAGTAAAAAATCGTTACAATCCCGAGTAAAATTCCAGTATTGTGATCATTTACTACGACGTGCAGCGAAAAAGATATAAACCAGAAGCGGACGAGGTTAACGCAAGAATTCTTGATTATAAAGAAAATGTATAAATCAACACAAGGTTGAAAAGAAACTGTTTCTTTTGCTCCGACGAAGGGCGAACGCCTTTCTAACCTCCTTTTCCAAATTTCGAAATGGCAAACGCTGTCGACAAAACCTAATAAAACGTCAGCAAGTTAGATAAGTCTTCTTGGCTGAAATACCTTTGAAGTACGACGACTATCATTAAAATTTATTTGACTGTATTTTCTGTGGCGTATAAATTACCTTAGTCATTGTGGTTTTGTTATTTGAATAAAAGAAAACTCTCAATAATGCCTGCGGTCAATTACTCGGCTCAAACTCCAAGCCATAGAATAGAATCCAAATAGAAAATATACCAAATCTCATCAAAGGAAAGTTAAGATTTCGCCATGGCATGTGCTGGGTTCTTATTTTCCGTTTTTCTTCTTGTCATGGTCATCAAATCTGGAGCTGATGAAGGTAAGAAAATACCAAAATTAAGGCCTATTTTTCTTTGTGTATTACCCTTAGCAAAGCCGGGGACCTTAGACAAGTCAAAACAGTAATGACCTTTATCAAAAGGATGACTATGGAAAGGCCTGTATCCAGGATTTGCTGAGGGAGATGTGCGCAGTCATAAAAATCATAAGTGAAAATTTATAAGAAACGTATAATACCCTAACCCACTTTTTCGCGGAAAACGAAAAAAAGGGGGGCCACAACTGTGCACTTTCCTAGCCAGGCACCAGTTGGAGTTTTTGTTCTTACTCGATTGGGGCCGGCTTACATTATGACATATTAAACATAAGAAGGAGAAAGAAGCAGATAATGAAGAATTTTGAAAATAATGTGTGGACCGCAATAAAATAAACCTATGCAAGGCTCCTGCGGTTGATTTACTTCCCGGCTTCTAATCACAACACACAAAATTTATTCTACTGCTTTTGTTTTTGTTAATATTATGAAGGGTGGATCGGCGTTCTTAAGCTAGATGCATATGCAATCAAAGAAGCATTTAGAATCAACTATTAAAGGACTGGCCGCCGCTGTCAAATTAAAAAAAAACATAGTTGAACATAGCTGTTGCTTGCGTTAAGAAAGGAGAGTTGGAGCTTATTGAATATTGGATAAAATGTTTCATTCGGTTGTTAAACTTTTATAATACAAAAATAAGGACCTACCAAAATATAATACTTATTCAAGTTGTGTAACAAACATTTTTATAAATGTTAATTCTCAAAATGGCATGGCGGTTTTTATGCGCGACGAATGTCGTACCGGTTTTGTGTGTGTTTATAAGTTATCAGACTGACTCCTAAAAATCGGTCGCGACATATCGGTGTATGGAAAAAAACCCTTAATATGGGATCTAGCCCTATGTATGTCATCCTCGGAAACCCAATTAAGGAAGAACAGCTTTTAGTCATATAGGGGAGGAATATTTCTTCCAGTAAGCGATGAAAGTTTTTCTTCTAACCACTATATATGCGAACCAAGTATCTTGTACGAGGGTTTCCCTGCAAATGCGGCAATAAATTCCAAGTAATGGCTTTTTTTGGGAGTAGTGCACATTTCCGAGGAGAAACCGTAACGGGCGTAAGACTTCCCAAATTAGTTTGCCGCCAAAATCGATGGGTCGATGACAGCATGAAATCGAGCTTGCTGATAAATGAGCATTCAGTTCAATGTAAGATGAGGTTTTAAGCACAATATAAAAATAACCCAAGGTGCCCAAGTGATCGCTGGTTGGGAAATGCGGTTGCAAAGTAGTAATAAATCATTCATATCGATTTCAGTATGCACAAGAAGCGTGATGTCTCCCGCGCAGCGTGCTCTCTGTGGATCGGTAAGGCACTTATTATGCCATTGGGTGGACACAAGGTTCCCTTTTTCAACATAGACTCCACAAATTCTTAGCAAGCCTATAACCAAGGGATACCAGGGTGCACCAGGGGATCGCACACCTCCCCCCTCGCTACTAAAGTCCATTTTAGCTAGGAGGTACTCTAAGGGTAGGAATTAGATACGAATATAACTAGTTACATATTCCCCATACGTCGCACAGTTAAAAAAGTAATTTGGCAAGCCTTACTTTAGGGTAACAATCACGTGCAAAGTATTTCTTTGGGGTAACGATAACTTGCCAAACATCACTTTGGGGGTAACGATCACTTGCTAAGCATTTACTTTGGGGTAACGATCACTTGCCAATTATTACTTTGGGGTATCGATCTTTTGTCAAGATTTACATTGGTGTAACGATCACTTCACGTTTAACTTTATCAGATGATTGAGCCCTCTGACTGCTTCAAACGTGATACACCGCGTGGACGATTCGCTATCACAAACTGTAGGCAAATGTGCGAGCTTTGCTGATAAGTAAAAAGGTAAAGAGATAATACAATTACAGGACGGCCTGTAAAACTGCGAGCACCAAAAATGTGTGGCGTCTTCTGACGAATCACAAGCGAGAATTCACGCTGATGCTTGATATAAAAGAATCAAAAAAAATTATTTAGCGCGTATAAAGTATTAACCTTGTTCTAAGCGCTTAAAAATGTCTCATCTCTACGACCAGTTTCTAGAAAGCTCACATACGTTCAACAAGTAGGGCCGAATCGAACCCGTTTGAACCTGGATTGGGTAGTATGATCAATGTGATTCTGTATGTGATGGTTGGATCAAACATTCTAAACATATTCTACTTCCCATGGTTTCACTGGATAATTCCAATAAACAGTCTCTCTGCTGTTCTTGACAAGGTTGTCAACCAATAAATACATTACCAATAATAGAAATGCCGAGACGCTCAATTTTCACTTTCCGCGTGAAAGAACACTGGTTATAGTAGTCTACTTACGAATCGCGAAAAGTCAAAATATGCAGCAATTACCCCTCCTTTCTTGAAACCCTTGTTTCGGGCCCTCTTTCTGGAACCCATCCGCCTCCGAGTATCGCGACTCACGTATCATGACTAATATTGCAAATGCATTTCCGTATGCTGAGACCAAAGGTTCTGGCCTCCTTTCCGATTTTTCCCCATTTTTTCGGAGTAAGGCATAATCATTGATAGGTTTTCTTTTTTTTCTTTTACAGCGTTTCATCGGAAGCATTGTGTTGTAACATTGTAAAGAGCTTGGATGGAAGAAAATAAACAATCACAACAACTTCTTGTTAAGTAAAATAATAGCATTCTTACGTGAAACGTCAACAGACCGCGCTTGCTTGTTTCAAAATTTAACATCATATTTTCAGTGTCACAATAAATATTTTTTTCGTCTAAACGATCCCCTGATACTACTATGCTGTCCACCCAAGAATTACAACGATTTCAAAGCGTTCTATTTGCCTAGGTTTTTCCTCTGTATCATTTTCTCGACGGTTCCTATCTGATATGTCTACACAGTTTGGCTATAAAAGCCAAATATCCGTTTATATAATATGACTTTTATCGACCAAACACGAGTCATATTTCCTCTCAAATACCAGGATTCTCATGATAATATCCTCTATGGAGCGTTAAACGTCTCATTGGAACAGACGAAAAAGCTACATAGCTATCTCTCCTTAAAGCGGGTTTTCACAACTAGATGCTTAACAAATTTCCTGTTGTATCAAAAATCAAACGCGATGGTTTTTCGCAAACGCTAGTACGACTTCCAATAAGAAAGATATCAAATTAAATGTGCATTAAAAGAATAGGCGACAATTTGGCTCCACTCACACAAAAAGATTTCCTGGGTAATGAGTTAAGCCTCCCAGGCTCGTAGCAGCTAGGGACTGGAATTAAGAACACTTATTAAAGAAATTTTATAATAACCTAACATTAACATAATATTTGAAAAACATAAGTACACATCTCGATACTAGTTTGGTTTTGCTTTTAGTTTTAGAGAACATGATTAGGAAGAATAGTTTATTATAGGCTTTACAGGAGTTGGCCATAATTATGCGATCTCAATATTTTTCAGAATTCTAATGTTTACGCAGATTCTCCGGATAAGAGGAAAAATACAGTCTCAACAAAAATAACTTTCTATAACTAAATTGATATCTGGACCAATAAGAGAGGTGGAGATTGTCAGCACAGAGGCGGTACAGAGGTAGGGATTGGTAGCAAGAATGAGCAATTTTTCCATTAAACTTGCCCGAAGCAAGGGAGATCAATTGCTCGAGAAATAGATATAGTCTTGAAAGAATTTGCAGTTCAAGTTTTCTAAAGAGGAGGCTGCAGAGAAAATAAGAGCTCAGAAGCTACAGTAAAGAAGAGAAGAAGTATAATAATAATAAGAAGAAGTATAAGAAGAAGAAGAAGAAGAAGAAGAAGAAGAAGAAGAAGAAGAAGAAGAAGAAGAAGAAGAAGAAGAAGAAGAAGAAGAAGAAGAAGAAGAAGAAGAAGAAGAAGAAGAAGACAAAGAAGACGACAACAAGAAGAATAAAAACAAGAAGTCAAGCACATAGAAAACGGTAGGAATGTCATTTATAATGTCGAATTTCCAAAAAAAAATACAACGTAAATGCACGATAAAATGTTTTAACAAAAGTATCACAACTATTAGGAAATACATACTCTCCTAGTCATATTCAAAAGTATTTCCAAAAACAAGACATGCATTGAACATTTCTGAAGCAATCGACGTTTCGCCTCCTGCTAATTGGTAGGGAACTTCAAGATTGGTAAATAATTTGATTGTTATATAGACTATAGTGAAATCCAATACAGAAATGTGGCTTCTGAATGAAAACAACATGGTAAAATATAGTATCAAATGTCTATTGTGCAATAAGCAGTTCAGTCAACCTAAAACGGTAAAGAGATGCATCCAATTTTTTCTGCCGTTCTATAATGGACACCGTCAAACAAATATCAGCCCTTTTTTAAGATACCTGTAATGTCGTATACGCACTACATGTGCTATATAATAAACTGATTGATATTTATTCATCCGACGCGCGCACGAATATCCATTCAGAAAGCTGCAAATAGAAGCCAGCTGAGTGCTAGCCAGATATCCCACAGCGTTCCACAGAAAATGTTATAGAAATCGGCAATAGAAGTAAAAATATAGACGTTTTGGTGGTTTTCCAGCGACTTTGGAGAGTAAAACACCATAACTTAATAGGCTGAATAGTAGGTGACTCGAGCTGGACTTCACTCGATCAAGGATGAATGGAGATGGGGATGGGGATGACACGAAAATCTAATTAAATACTGACCGAGTACTGATAATAAAAAGAAGTGTCCTCGTCGAGGTAATATTATGTGTTTTTCAAAGCTACTTTTGTCAACTTGCAGTGATTACAGCTCGGAAAACTACGAATTGAAAGCAATCGACAAATAATTAAAATATTTGCAGCTTTTTTCCATAAATACTTTAAATAAAATCGACAACATCATTCTTATATATAATTGAGGTCGGCTTGAACACAACAGACTTGGAAAAAAGTTTAATGGTAGGACTTACAATCTTCTTATCCGTGTGTTTGCATTTTGATTATTCTTATGCAATTTTGCTGTGCGGATCTATGAGGATAGGTCCAGTTTCTTAGGAACTGCGTTGGCTACGATCTTTCTATTCATCTGATTGTTTCGTCGTGCTTGTCGATAAGGACATTTGGCAAATCAAATGTCGCAATCCTGAGGGCTTTACAATAAAAAAGACGATAGGGAGTCCACTATATTAGTCATGCTGCGCTGTTTCCGCTGAAAGTCCCATGATTCTTTATCCTATCTTAAAGTCATTAGACGGCCCTGCCTCATATGAAAATAAGACTTCCTTCTATATAAATAAAACGGAGTGTTATCAAACATAAACCAATAACGTTGTTATTAACAAAGGACTTCATGGATATAGTAGCGAATGCTTAGTCTGTAGAACTCTTATTACCCTTTACCAAAGTTCAGCCTTTGCAAATTGTCATATCGTAAACTCATTCATTTTGTACAACAAGAATCTTTTAAAAACTATTCGATACACCAAAAACTGGAATTCGACTCTGCCAAATTTTCGTCTTTAATAAGACTTCTTCAAGGCAGACTTTCCTGAAGAAGTCTTATTAAAGACAAAATTTGGCAGAGTCGAATTCCAATTTTTGGTGTATTGTATTCATTGTTCTGGTACGAGATCACGACAGTTTGGGCTTTTTGATTCTATTAAAAACTATTCGCGTGCTTATTAAAAAATGGTACAAATAAGTTTAGAATTTCAGAACCATTTTTTGAGCAGTTGCACTTGCAAGTTTCCGGGCAGAAGCAGCGCTCGTGATACCCTGGTTCCAGTCTCTCTCTGGCCACTAAATAGAGAGACGTTCGGGGCTCTGGAACCACGGCACGCTCGTGACGTTTACCAAAGCATTGTCATCGTTTCGTGTCTTGGATTGTGTCGCGCGCCCTAGAGATTATATACTTATCTGAAATAAAATAATATATTTATTATTTTTGTCGGTAAACGTTTAGCATCGGTCTGCAGTAGTCTTAGTGGCACTAAAAGCGGCTGCTAAGCAGACTTAGCATGAAGTGAAGATGTCTTAAAATTGAGACATAATTTAGCAGAGTAAACAAACATTTTTTTTTGTCATATGTCATTTGAATAAGGTTCGCCAATTCAATACTCTGGTTAATGAAAACGATACCCTGGGTTCCAGAGGCTGAATATCCGCTTTTCCCAGCATGCAAGGGGGCGGGGGTTCAAATGGGCAGGCGGCGTCCTATTCTCCTTGAATATTTTGATTGATTTATTTTAAATAAGGTTGTATTAGAAATGAATAACCAGATAACAGTCCAGTTAAATATTATTTATTATTCATGAGCGTGAAAACACAAATTTTGTCAATTATATGTTACCAGCGACGAAACGCAGGTGCATCCACTGATTGTTTCAGAACCTTTTTGTTTATCCTCGAGGACCCTGAGCCTCGGCATGTTCTTAAAAATTTGGTGAAATCTAAGGCTGGAGGTTCTTATAAAAAAAGTGCATCCATGATACATCAGATAACAGTGGAAGTAGTTCGCGACTGAATCTTTACTTTGAAAAAATAGATCCCGCGAGGTCCATGAAGATAATCGCGGTTGTGAAAGGCAGCACACTTTTAAAGAAACGATTGATATCAGAGAACCCACACGGAGAACACAGATGAGGATACAGTTATACAATTTATTTCCTTTGCTTCCCAGCGGATCATGGCACTTATATTTCAAAATCAAAGATATAAAATCAAAATGTAATGCCTGCTATCTATGCACGCGTTGAGTTACGCATCACATTCAGGAACACGTGACATTTTAATTTTGCAAAATCGCCCTCCTAAAAGAAAGCCAAAAAGCAATATCACCGTACGAATTTAATACTTTGACGAATGACTATTCAAAACCGACATATTAATGGTTTAATTAAAAGCCACCTGCGTTTTGTCGTATCCGTAAGGCACTCGTTAAAAAAAGCTTTAAAAAGCCGTCTGTTACTTAAAAGTGGTGCATATAAAAACAACTGTTAATTCAAGGAGTTAAAAAATCAAGGGAGAAACTAGCGTAGTAGCTGTGTGTCAGATCCTAGGTGAACCAAGAAGCATGGGAGCTAAGTAGAAATTTTTCGCAACGGGTTCTACATCCCGCCCCTCCTTTTCAGAGTCAGAAAAAAAATTCTATAAAATGTATATTGTCTTTTCCTTATGAGATACCCTTATGTAATTTAGATATTGTATATGCTACCCTATATAACGCCCAAATTATTTTCCTTCACTTTTCATTGTCCATATCGGCGAGTGTCGATATGGACAATGGTATGATGGGCAGCCATTGAAGATGCATGAATCATCGCTTCATCGGCCAGGTCTTGATGTCGTTTTTGGTGGTTGGTTCATAACTATTGTGTGTGAAATGTGATACGAAGTTATGTGGCTTTATGCTAATTCCTAGTGCACACTAGTGACATAACAACATAGGCGCGCGCACTCTTTTAAGCCCGACATAACGACATGGATATAATAACATTAAAGAAAAAACATTGTGCTTTATTCTTTTTCCGCCTGAACACTTATTTTGATTTGTTTGAAAACCACGAAGTCCTGAACGTCAATGGTGCTATCGGCCGTGAGATATGAATACTTTTTGGTTCTCTGTGGAGAGATAAAACATGACGTGTTTGTGAGTGGTATCTGCTTCTGCTATCTCTTTGCAGCTTTTCCCCGCGATTTCAAAGTGAAAGCATTCCCGGTATCCCCATTTTGCTAAGGATTGTCATGATGGTGTGGTTCTGTAGTTTTCTAGTTCTTTTTTTTTTTTTCGTGAGAGGTTGGGCATACACTTTTATTTCTTAGCGTATTATATAGATATATTAAATAAACTCAAATAATTCAGTAAGAAAATATTTTTGCGCCCTACAAGACGTAGGGCGTACATATAAGGAAAGGCTTATTTTTTTAACGGGGGGGGGGGGGGGGAAGGTGTGGTATGTTTGGGGGGAGGGTTGCAATTTTTTGAGCGCCAATTTTGGGGAGGGCTACCCTCCCCAAAACGACGCGGCATTTTGGCTGAACGTCACTGGACGAGGGAAGTCTGGAGGCTCTGGTACCCTCTGGGGGTGGGTCGAAACTTTTGAACTGGAAAAAATTTTAACTTAGCAGCCCTCCCCCCCTCCCCCCGTAAATAATGACCCTTCCCTTAAATTAAACTTCTTGGCTTAGTGCTAATTAGGGTTCAAGTTTCGTATACGTACAGTCTCTTAAAAAAGATATAAACTACTTCACTCTGGATAAGATAAAATTGGCTTGAAAGTATAAAATATTTCATATGCGCATAGTCTCAAGATGCACTAGTAATATCCATCCTACTGATAGAATTCTTAGGCCCCGAAACGTTTAATTCCTTAAATTTGAAAAGCTGGCTAATTCCTTTAACACTTATGGTATCTAAATGTGTTAAAATATCGCCAAACATCGTATTTTACCGCAAAGATTTATGTAAAAGATGATCCTCTTTATAGATTTTAATCTTTCCCGAACTTCTCGGGCCCGAAATTCACAAGAAAGTTCTCGGGACCTCGCAGTCACCCGAGACTTTTCGGGTTACTTTTTGGCTTTTGCAAAACTTCGAAAACAGCCTTATTGAGCGTAATCATTTGGAATACGAACCAAGAAGAAGTTCAAAATGTTCTAAAACATGAAAGCGGTTCTCCGAAAGGAAAACATGCGAATTAAAAAAAAAAAAGCAAAATGAAGTTTTCGGCCAGAAGCCTAGTCAATGTTGCACACACAAAAGAACTATTTAATAGAGAAAAATAAAACTTTCCAGACTTGACTAGGCATCTGGCTTATCGGTAAGCCATGTTACCGATGTCGGCGTTTTTTGCACGGAGCTTTTAACCCAAAAGTGGCTTTGCTATTGAAACACCTGTTAATCAGTTAGCATAAAAATCAGCTTGTTTCTTATTGCTATACGTCTAGATCAAAGAAGGCCTGTTTACCTGTTTTAGGCTCCATTCGTCATGCCCCAGCGGTTTTATGGGGGTCAACTAAAACTAGCCTCGAAAAACGAGCAGTTTTAAAAACCTTTATTTAATATAGTTAATTTAGGTGGTCAATAAAGATACTTCAAAAGATAAGTATATACGAATAAGGAGAATTGTGCAAGAAAATAAAATGACTCACTTTCACTGGAGGTGCTATCGTGTCCTAACAGCCTTTCGTTTTTCGTTTTTTGTTGGTGTATTAAAATGGTAAACTCTTCATTCCTTATTTTTAATCCTTAGATTCGACTTACGTAACAATTTTTTTTTAGGATATTCAATCTCTCAGCATTTTGATTATACCTGTATACCCAGGCCCGTACCCAGGGTTTTTCTTGTGGGGGGGGGGGGGGGGGGGATGGGGTTGAAATACGAAAAAGTGGACCTAATTTTTCCGGAGGGGCCGGGAGGTCTATTTATTGGCTTTGGCTTCAATAGACCAGAGTGACCTAGAATGCCCTTTTTATCAAATTCGCTTAATATGTTTTATAGTTTTGTCTACAAATAAAAAACGTCTATTGCGAACCGAAAGTGGACTTTCTACTGTTGATAAATAGATTTTTTTTTTGATAAATAGGATTTTTTTTGTTTTTCTTACCTTTAGCAGCATAAAAGCTGAATTACAGGCTAAGCGCAATGAATTACTTATTTAAACAATACAAATATTTTACAGTGACAAATTCGGAAAAAACGTTTAGTAATTGCATTTCTCAACTGTCATATCTCCTACATGATAAAGCGGATTTTTGGAATTCAAGGATTCCATGAAAGCTTCGCATGTAAGATGCCTTGGGGTACGGGCCTGATACCATTTGATAATTTATAACTGTATTTTAGCTGCTTTAGTTGTAGTACGGATTGAAATCCCCCGTGATTCAAGCGGATTCACTGCCAAGACGAACTTTCCATGCATAGGGTTTCAAAGATTACATTTTAAAATAAAACAGCCAGATCAATAATAAGTTGCACAAAATGTTAATATTGAACTCAACGGAAGAAACTGCAAAAAATAAAAATAATAATAAAACAATGTCCGTAGCTGAAGTAGGACGAAAATCAAAAGCGCTAGTGTTTATCTTTACTAAATAATCAACCCAATAAAAGACGAGACATGACTTACACCAAAATGACGAAATGCAGTCTAATGTGCCATTTAAAAGTACCGTTTAAATTGCCTTTAGAATTACTGTTCCTAACTTAATGGAGAAAACATAGTCAGCACAATTATGCATCGATGTCAAGACGTTTAGACCGATTAGTAGAGAAACAGCTGTCAATTAAACACAATATGAGAACATTGTCACAAATGGTACATTTCTGATGTCGTAGAAAAGTACATCATTGCGCAATACAATACTTCAAGATTAGGGAAATTTAGAACATTAGGACCATGCAGGCTTTGGTTGTCTTCGATTTGTGTAGGGGACGAAGAGGTGACCGCTGAGATTCCAAGGCCCAGGATACCAAGAGGTGACATTAACAGAACTTATGATTGTAAAATGGCAGAGATTTATTTGATGCGGATGCGTAAATTACTCTAAACAGTTTATGCAATCTTTCAAATTTATCTAAAACTATCTAAAATAGCAATATACTATAAAAACGATAAAAAGGCAAGATAAGATTACCAACTGTAGCTTATCAAACTCAAAATTCCCAAGCGGTTTAAATGAATGCAATCAATTCATAACATATACATTGATCAGCATTTTGTTGGGTTAATGAACCGTCGTGGACTCATCTTCTCAAAACATTACGGTTGTTTATGGCCTAACGCATTGTTTTCCGAGGGGAATTAATAATCAATTTGTTTAATTTACTCTGTCTAAAGAAAGACCACCAATGTTTTCGAATCTTATTGAGGACGGTGCTCATCATTGCTACTGCGCTAATTTCTTGCACAAGCAAAAACAAGTTAAGAGCGAATGAATTTGCCTGTATTGGTATATTAGAAAAGGATTGAGTTTTAGACACGGAAAGTTCGAAAATTTGTTTACCGAGCTAGGAAACTAATGTAATGCATCGCGACGTTGCGTTTTCAAAAGTTCAATTAAACACTTCTCCATCTACTCAAGAAACCGCAGGTGTTTTTTACAACTTAGTTATTCTGTTAATTTTTTTCAACTGAGAGGCATCATTACAAGAAACAATTAATATCTCCCTATCACGTGATAAACTAATCCTCGACGTTTGCGAACATAACCTTCTGGGGAAGGGATAGGAAACATTTTCGCAAAACGTTCATAGCAGTCTTCTCCGCGAATAACCCTACAAATAATTAAGGCATCACAAACAAGAATTGAAAGAGTGCTTCCATCAGATCATTAACTCCAAAGTTATCTAGTTAGGATCGTGTCAATCAAAACAGTCAGGCTAAGGAAATACGCCGTTCTTTTCATATGCCGACGTCTAATGAGGGGGCTAGCTACCAAAACTTTTACTGATATCCTTACAAAGTCTGGCTCTACAAGCCTGTGAGAGGTAAATAAGTTCTTGAACTGGAAAAAAATTTAACTTAGCAGCCCTCCCCCCCCCCTCCCCCCGTAAATAATGACCCTTCCCTTAAATTAAACTATCTTCTTGGCTTAGTGCTAATTAGGGTTCAAGTTTCGTATACGTACAGTCTCTTAAAAAAGATATAAACTTCACTCTGGATAAGATAAAATTGGCTTGAAAGTATAAAATATTTCATATGCGCATAGTCTCAAGATGCACTAGTAATATCCATCCTACTGATAGAATTCTTAGGCCCCAAAACGTTTCATTCCTTAAATTTGAAAAGCTGGCTAATTCCTATATAACTTACGGTATCTAAATGCGTTAAAATATCGCCAAACATCGTATTTTACCGCAAAGATTTATGTAAAAGATGATCCTCTTTATAGATTTTGATCTTTCCCGAACTTCTCGGGCCCGAAATTCACAAGAAAGTTCTCGGGACCTCGCAGTCACCCGAGACTTTTCGGGTTACTTTTTGGCTTTTGCAAAACTTCGAAAACAGCCTTATTGAGCGTAATCATTTGGAATACGAACCAAGAAGAAGTTCAAAATGTTCTAAAACATGAAAGCGGTTCTCCGAAAGGAAAACATGCGAATTGAAAAAAAAGGAAAATGAAGTTTTTGGCCAGAAGCCTAGAATGTTGCACACACAAAAGAACTATTTAATAGAGAAAAATAAAACTTTCCAGCCTGACTAGGCTTCTGGCTTATCGGTAAGCCATGTTACCGATGTCGGCGTTATTTGCACGGAGCTTTAAACCCAAAAGTGGCTTTGCTATTGAAACACCTGTTAATCAGTTAGCATAAAAATCAGCTTGTTTCTTATTGCTATACGTCTAGATCAAAGAAGGCCTGTTTACCTGTTTTAGGCTCCATTCGTCATGCCCCAGCGGTTTTATGGGGGTTAACTAAAACTAGCCTCGAAAAACGAGCAGTTTTAAAAACCTTTATTTAATATAGTTAATTTAGGTGGTCAATAAAGATACTTCAAAAGATAAGTATATACGAATAAGGAGAATTGTGCAAGAAAATAAAATGACTCACTTTCACTGGAGGTGCTATCGTGTCCTAACAGCCTTTCGTTTTTCGTTTTTTGTTGGTGTATTAAAATGGTAAACTCTTCATTCCTTATTTTTAATCCTTAGATTCGACTTACGTAACAATTTTTTTTTAGGATATTCAATCTCTCAGCATTTTGATTATACCTGTATACCCAGGCCCGTACCCAGGGTTTTTCTTGTGGGGGGGGGGGGGGGGGGGGGGGGGCGGAATGGGGTTCAAATACGAAAAAGTGGACCTAATTTTTCCGGAAGGGCCGGGAGGTTTATTTATCGGCTTTGGCTTCAATAGACCAGAGTGACCTAGAATGCCCTTTTTATCAAATTCGCTTAATATGTTTTATAGCTTTGTCTACAAAAAAAAAAACGTCTATTGCGAACCGAAAGTGGACTTTCTGCTGTTGATAAATAGATATATGGATTTTTTTTTTTTACCTTTAGCAGCATGAAAGCTGAATTACAGGCTAAGCGCAATTAATTACTTATTTAACCCATTGACTCCTGGCTTTTTTGGAGCTGAATTTAGAAAAAACAGACTGAAAACAGATACCTCCCCCCCTATTCTGAGTTTTATACAGCCCGTCAAAGTCAAACACAGCTGCACCTAGTCAGCGGTATCCAAGCTTTCCAACAGTGCTTTGCGGTCCCCACTTTTAATCCCTCGTCGATGTGCTGAAGCCAGCACAAGTTGATGGTTGCTTGTATTTTTCATCAAAAATACAGCTATGAGCATATTAGGAGAGTGTCTCAGGACATCATGAAGTCTTTTGGGGCATAATTGAGTGCTTTGCTTATGGATATTTGCAAGCAAAGGTGGATTCATGATGATTTTTTCTTGTTTGGCTTTGCCCGGATGAGAAAATAATTTTCTAATGAATCACCACAGCTCTCCTAAATGGTGTCTTTTCTGAAACCAAATTGATTCCAAAATTGTTTACACTGCTATTCTGGGTCTGTATGGCCTGGAATTGATTTGTTTGGCTTTGGGGTGAAAAGACTTATAAAAAAACCATCTGACTTTGGGGAGAGGAGTGTTGACTGGCCCTCCCCTCGTGAATTTTCCCCTGTATCTCCCAGAATGCTTTGCAATACGTAAACATATTTTCGTGGTTGTACAATCCTTCAAGGAATGGGCATTGTGTTTTGAGGCCAAGGAAATGTACCTGGAGGATCAGAATAAAGGTATCTATTTGTGTCTTGAGCTGTGTTTGCTGATCTCTCTCCCTTGTGTGGTATTTTGAGCGTTTTATCGAGAGGGGTGATTCTGCTTTTCTCTCCTTGTTCGATTTGAGATTTGTCAAAGAACCTGTGCTATTATTTGGCTTAAGAGTAGATGCCAACACCTTGGTTGGATGCATATCTGCAAGACCATTTATCCCTTAGACTGATGCCTGAGTATCTTCATCTTGTTGTGTTTATTTTTAATTTATGAATTTTTTGGGTTGTGGGTACTTCCCAAAGCCGGTACAGGCCGGTTCAGGGGTCAATGTGTTAAACAATACAAATATTTTACAGTGACAAATTCGGAAAAACGTTTAGTAATTGCATTTCTTAATTGTCATATCTGCTACATGATAAACCGGATTTTTAGAATTCAAGGATTCCATGAAAGCTTCGCATGTAAGATGCCTTGGGGTACGGGCCTGATACCATTTGATAATTTATAACTGTATTTTAGCTGCTTTAGTTGTAGTACGGATTGAAATCCCCCGTGATTCAAGCGGATTCACTGCCAAGACGAACTTTCCATGCATAGGGTTTCAAAGATTACATTTTAAAATAAAACAGCCAGATCAATAATAAGTTGCACAAAATGTTAATATTGAACTCAACGGAAGAAACTGCAAAAAATAAAAATAATAATAAAACAATGTCCGTAGCTGAAGTAGGACGAAAATCAAAAGCGCTAGTGATTATCTTTACTAAATAATCAACCCAATAAAAGACGAGAAATGACTTACACCAAAATGACGAAATGCAGTCTAATGTGCCATTTAAAAGTACCGTTTAAATTGCCTTTAGAATTACTGTTCCTAACTTAATGGAGAAAACATAGTCAGCACAATTATGCATCGATGTCAAGACGTTTAGACCGATTAGTCGAGAAACAGCTGTCAATTAAACACAATATGAGAATATTGTCACAAATGGTACATTTCTGATGTCATAGAAAAGTACATCATTGCACAATACAATCTTTCAAGATTAGGAAAATTTAGAACATTAGGACCATGCAGGCTTTGGTTGTCTTCGATTTGTGTAGGGGACGAAGAGGTGACCGCTGAGATTCCAAGGCCCAGGATACCAATGGCAGAGATTTTTTTGATGCGGATGCGTGAATTACTCTAAACAGTTTATGCAATCTTTCATATTTATCTAAAAATCTAAAATAGCAATATACTATAAAAAACGATAAAAAGGCAAGATAATATTACCAACTGTAGCTTATCAAACTCAAAATTCCCAAGCGGTTTAAATGAATGCAATCAATTCATAACATATAAATTGATCAGCATTTTGTTGGGTTAATGAACCGTCGTGGACTCATCTTCTCAAAACATTACGGTTGTTTATGGCCTAACGCATTGTTTTCCGAGGGGAATTAATAATCAATTTGTTTCATTTACTCTGTTTAAAGAAAGACCACCCATGTTTTCGAATCTTATTGAGGACGGTGCTCATCATTGCTACTGCGCTAATTTCTTGCACAAGCAAAAACAAGTTAAGAGCGAAGAAATTTGCCTGTATTGGTATATTAGAAAAGGATTGAGTTTTAGACACGGAAAGTTCGAAAATTTGTTTACCGAGCTAGGAAACTAATGTAATGCATCGCGACGTTGCGTTTTCAAAAGTTTAATTAAACACTTCTCCATCTACTCAAGAAACCGCAGGTGTTTTTTACAACTTAGTTATTCTGTTATTTTTTTTCAACTGAGAGGCATCAATACAAGAAACAATTAATGTATCCCTATCACGTGATAAACTAATCCTCGACGTTTGCGAACATAACCTTCTGGGGAAGGGATAGGAAACATTTTCGCAAAAAGTTCATAGCAGTCTTCTCCGCGAATAACCCTGCAAATAATTATGGCATCACAAACAAGAATTGAAAGAGTGCTTCCATCAGATAATTAACTCCAAAGTTGTCTAGTTATGATCGTGTCAATCAAAACAGTCAGGCTAAGGAAAGACGCCGTTCTTTTCATATGCCGACGTCTAATGAGGGGGCTAGCTACCAAAACTTTTACTGATATCCTTACAAAGTCTGGCTCTACAAGCCTGTGAGAGGTAAATTAATATACACTGAACTATGTATTATGATCATTTGCGTTTTGATTTGATGGAAATATTGCATTCACAAATAACAGGTAGTACTTATCTTAAAGAGACTTTTCTGGGTCTTTACACCCCTTGTTATTTATCCATTTGTTTGTTTATCCGATAAGCTTTGTATTTCTTGGCTATCGGTGGCGGCTCGTGATCTTATTGTTTTTCTTTGTGTCAATAATTTCCTCTTCAATCTCTTCAGGATAATAAAACTCCGACCCAAAGTGCTTGTCCTCTCACATTATCAACTTTAAGACCTGTTTGTTTCTTGTTTTCTTTTTGTGGCTTTGGATTTTTGGTCGATTTTGTTTTAGCGAAATTCGTGCAACCGAACAAAGCAACACAAAAAAGCTCGCGAAATGTCCCTCTTCGAATACGGAAAAAAACGGCCCGCTGATTAAACATTTTTGTTTCTTCTGGGTGTTAGAATTCGCTACTCGAATGTTCGCTGTCGTTCGTTTTGCAGTTTGAAGGTGGAAAAAAAATCAAAAACCAAAAGATTGTGAAAAATTTTTCGTACGGCAATACGGAATTCCGTAATGCCCTCAGAGACGGGAATTTCACGACTACAAATTAGCCAATCACAGCGCGCGTACTATCGTATAATAATATCATTTATTACTAACAACAAAACATTATAATCATAAAAATAGTCAATCGAATGTGTAATACAACATACTAAATGTCCTAAAAATCCTATGGGCGGGGAAGGAGAGGGGGGTATGGATGGAACATCTCAAAATATAACGATCAACTTCATTTTTCTGCATTGATCGCAACTGGCAACAGGAACTGCAAATTCACAAGAAAGGCTCTTTTTAAACATTTAGTCTTAAACAAAGCTTTTTGAAAGGAATTCATGTATAGAACTGAAAGCTTCGAATGCAAATATTACGATACAAAGTCAATATTTCACTGTCTAGATCCATGTATTGCATATACATGAATTCTCTCGTGGCTTTGTCTTTTCTCCAGCAACAACAATCCCATGATCAACTTTTGACGTTTCATGTTTCCATAGCAACATCTCTGGCTGAACATGGTTAACATATCTACGCATGACAACACAACACAGCACTTTCATCCGCTGACCCAGCATGAGGAGCCCACGGCATCCTTCTATTTCCGCATCTCCTCGTTCTCGTTTATGATCCTGGCCGCCATATTTGGAAACTTAGTGGTAATCAAGACTATCGTTGCAATCCCGGCACGTAAGCCATTAACCTACTACCTGGTCACCAATCTGGCCGTGGCTGAACTGATCGGGGCTGTTTTCCTGCCAATGCTGGTTGCCTACGAGGAGTTAAGTGACTGGGTGTTTGGCCCAGCCATCTGTCACCTGGCCAGTCCCGGGCAAATCATGTGTGGTCTTACAGTTACCTGGTCGCTGGCTGCTATTTCAGTGCACAGATATCGCATGATTGGCGTTTACAGGCTGCAGACACCAGCCCCGCGTATGGTACACTTGTTCATTGGTTTGGTCTGGGTTGGCGCTTTCATTGTAACATTTCCGTCTCTGGTTTTCTCTAAAGTCGTGAACTCGCCTCTAGATGAAGGAACGAAATGGTGTGTTGTTCTGTTTCCAGGTAGGAATATCAGCCTGTACATAATGACGGAAATTAGCACATCCTCTGCTCCCTCTCTTTCTTCACTTCAATGTCCAATTCAGCTCAACTGTTCTCTTATAGCTAGTCACAGAACGTATATTTTCGTAAACATTTCTCCCCCTCCCCCTGCGCAGCGAATTATCCAAGATGGCGGCCGTGATATGCGAACTCCGTGTTCTCGGGGTTTTGTGCCTGAAAAACTAACCAATATCGACTCACCTAGTTTTACTCTTCAACTCACTTAACAAAACACCCACACTCACCTTAGCCCTTTCTAACCAAAACCAACTCCATCTCTAAATAACAAACATTCACTAGGTTGGATATTCGTTTTTTTCCCCGCCTCACCACAGGCTGTTCTTGTTTCAGCTAAAATCTCCTTGCTCTGTTTTACTACATGCGACTTATTAAGATTTCCAAGAAATCTACGTGTCACTTAGATAATCAATCTTTTACTTCAATTTGAATACGTCTAGTTATGGCCTGTAATTCAATTGATGTTTAATCTTTGAAATCAAAAACAAGTTTAGCAATGCATCACTACTTTGAGCTAGACGTGGACGTTATTATTAATCATCTCATTATTTCAAATGTTCCCCCAGGGGAGAGTTTGGAGACGTTCCCATCAAAAAACTACAGAATGTACATCCTTTTCCGGTTTATCCTGAACTTCATCCTCCCTATCCTAACGATGGTGACGGCATACGGGGCGATAGGTGTCAACATACACATGGCTCTTAAACGAGGTCGTCAATCAAAGGAAGAGGTCTCGGTTGAACTGTGCATGGAGGATACGCCATCTTCGGATAGGTACGTCACATCCGTATAGATGGTACAGGGTATTTTGGTAATATACTTTTAGATCTTGTATACTATAAGATTTTTTAAACCGCTCTAAGAGAGATGTAAGTACAATTTGAATTTCCGGGAAAAAGATATATCGCCACTTATCAAGATCAGGTAACAAAGAGCGCAATTTGCAACGAGCTAGGTTTAGGGTTAGGGATATAAATAGGACAACATTCTGGCTTGGGACAAGCTTAATTCGAAGCGAAGACGATGATAGTTCATACAATTGAATGACAAACCAGAGCATTGCAATAGATATGAACGAATTTTCTTTCTTGTAGTTGCGCTATGTCAAGAAGTCAATTTACCTATTCCTGTAAATAAGGGGAACATTATAATGCCTTTCTAAAAATACGGCACTCTCTACTTGTTTCATATACTTTGACCGATCTCCATCTATATATACTACCTTTTTAATCATACACACGTGACTTGTTTCACATCCTTAGACCAATCTCCATCCCAAAACTTTATGTCACGCCACCCGAGGATGAACCTGGGAACGTCACACAACAAAGACGAGACCACACACTATTGTCACGCAAGTGGTACCAGCCCTGCCAGCGAAGAGAGACAAACATAGAAGGGAACCAGCTGGAGGAGCTTGAGCACGACCTTCTTCGTATGATCTACGTCATCGTCCTTGTCTTTATCATCTGCTACTTCCCATACCAGCTGTTTTTCATTTTGGAATACTTCAATGTCCTTTCCTTCGGGTTGTGGGAGTACTTCCATATTACAAGAAAGTATATATTTCTCATAACGTGTTTGCCAAGTGCGTTGCATCCACTATGTTATGGGACAATGAGCAAGTTCTACGCTAAGGCCTTCTTTCGGATTGTATTGTGCAAGTGGTTCTCAAAGCGTGGTGCTGGTGATTGATTGAGCAAAGAGACTGAACACTGTTTTCAAAATAACTGTATTAACCACACATGTTAATTTTAGTTCATTCAGCAGAAATGCCTTGATTAAGTCAAGCTTGATTTGACTTTTAGTAACATAATGTTATATATCTTGATGTGATACTGTACACTAATCAATTGAACAAACAGACAAACCTATGTTGATGAGATATACTAAGCCAAACTCACGCGACAGACTAAAAAACAATGATAATATAGGCAGGTTATACTTGATGTTATAGACAAAAAAAAGGTTGATATAATCTAATACATGTAAAATCTTATTAAAACTAGTCAAACTTGATGTTATCAGGTATGACAACTTCCCTCAAGTTTTCCATTCCAGGTTCTGGCTCCTCTCCAATAAGAATATGAATGCACTTCAGACAGGTTGCTTGAGCTATTTCGTCTTTTTCCCAATTGTGCAATTCTCTGAGAATTACATAAACATTCTTATCTCGCATAATTGTTCTCCCATTTTTTGTTGCCAGAAGCTATATAAAGAGAAGAAAAAAAAACATTTCAAAGAAAACAAAACCCCTCCTTTGTTTTCATTTTAGTTATATTTGCAATACCTTTTTTCCTTTTCTTTTCAAATACATTGTTCTACATTGATATTTCACTTGAATTTAAATTTTAAATGGCAAATTTAAAAGGCAATTTCTGCTGTTCAGCTGTATCACCAGCCCTCAGAAAAGGTTCAAACTGCTAATCCTCTACTGTTACTGTAATCATAGTCAGCTGGTAAACTTGTTTAATTGTCAACATGCTTGTAAACAATCAGTCTTTACTAAGACATACACACTTTTGATTGATAGAAATTTGCCCAAAGTAAACCGAATAGTACATATATTTGTAAAATTGAGGAGTAAATGTAATAAAAAGGATCTCATGGCACTTACTTGTGGTATTTTATTATCATGGTAACATGATGCTTAATTTCATATTATTTATACCATTAGGATATGGTGCTTTTACAAAATGAATCAAACATAAAACAAATATCCTTTAATTTTTTATCCTTTAAGTCCCTGATTATCTGTGTGTGTGGGAGGGGGGAGTGGGTGTAAACCCTTCTTACCTGAAGCAAAGATTCCAGCAGCATATTCCTAATGTCTGGATCAGTTTCACGCTCTTTGCTTTCGTCCAGATACTGAAGATCAGGTGGGAGTTTATCTGTTTCCTCCTCTGTGAGTTCCTCACCACCAGCCAAGGGTAGAAGTAGATGAGGCAATATGTCAACTTCATCATTCAGTAACCAGTCATGAGTATCTAAAGAGAAAGATAAAATAACTTGGATTTTTTTCTTAAAAGAAATAATCCATTGTCCATGAGGCACTTTTGATTGGAAGCAAATCAATAGGGCCTTTTTGCATGATTCCCTCCCCCCTGGAAAGTGGCAAAAAGCAGCAGTTCTTTAGAATAACTCAAACCCCCTATGCTGTACATCAGGCCCCACCACTTCCTCCTTTCTTAATTATATCTGATAGTTAGGGACAGATTAAGGTATACCTGTCTCAAAACAACAATTCTTTAGAATCGTCACCACCCCTCCCCTCCTGTTTAATGATGACTTGTGTTGGGTGAATGGGAGCAACCGCTGGATTACACATCGTTTCCTGTCTAACATCAGCTCTCTTCCTTTTTTCATCTGCGTCAGGTTTGATATAAATAAAGCCAAGCTATCTGGACTCGAATCAGAGACTAGACTCGACTCACAGAACCTCTCCACCACTCTGTAAACATAGTCAGGTGAGGCCGCCAGGAGCTCGTTTAGCGCTATTTCGCACGTGCTCTCTGTTCTTGTTAAGTTTGACAGCACAACAGCGCACTTGTCAGCATGTATGCTGTTCTCATTGAGTAGATAATCCACCAAGGGAATTATGATCTTGAACTTCAAGAGTTTCTCGGCCAAGGCCGGTACAGCAGAGAGGTTTATAAGGGCAGAGTAAGCGTCACTACTTATTTTCTCGTTCGAGTCACGTGTGAGTTTGTACAATTGTGATAAGAATTCCTCGTTATTTTTCAAGAATTGCTGACCACTTTCAGTCACAGTTAGCCCAAGGATGTAATCCAAAGCAAAGTATCGGACATCACCACGCTCTGACTGCTTTAAAAACCCTAAAAGTTCCGTTGCTTGTTTCTCCTCAATGCTTGTAGCCATGTTGGACGAGACGGCAATTAGGGACTAAGTGCGAGATGTGTAACCACAGGGATTCCGGTAGCTAAGAGTAATAAAATAGCTAAAAGTAAGAAATGAACGGAAATAAAATTAAACTCACTAGAAAGTAAAAATGTAATGTAAGTATTTTTTGCTTTACGTAACGAAAAAGGAGAAAGAAGAAAAAAAAAAAAAGAATGTGAATAAGATTATGATCACGTGTTTTATATGAACCCAAAGAAAATCAAATGATGATCTGCGTTGCTGTTTGGCTGAAGAACATTCGTGGACTGCCTGTGGTAGCCCAGTCCTTCCAAGGAGGATCTCGTCCAACATGGCGGACACACTTGACTTTTGAGATTGTCGTGGTCCGATTGTCGTCTGGCTGTCACGGCCGTCTAAGCTTGGCATTCGTGACTAGTGGCATGTGATTGTTATCATCACAAAAGATGCATAAATATAAAAGGTTAGCTGGCGTTGCAGGACCAGATATAAACCAAATCGCATTAGGTTTCAGTTCCATATCGAGAAAGGTGTGCCATCTGGCGTTTGCTATTACGATAGGTATCGCTTGCGTGCGATCGTTAAAATACTGCTGGCTGACCCTAAAGTGTAGTCCCTGCGATTCTCGGTGCATTCTTCCGGTAGCGCAAGCTCCTAGACGTACACCGAGTAAGTTCAAGCCACGCGCGTTACAATGTTCAAGAAAAGTTCGCTGAGACACCATCAATCACCTCTGGTGATGGAACATTCAACGGAGGAGACAAAACGGTTGAAGGATGACAAACGTGGCAAGAAAGAGTGGAAACGCTGGGGACCTTATCTTACCGAACGCCAGTGGGGAACGGTTAGAGAGGATTACTCCCACGACGGGAATTAGTAAGTTATTCGCGCCTGCTCATAAAGTGAAGTGATTGCAGTATCAAATAAATGGACGTCACACGATGTAAACAGCTGTGTTAAATTGAAAACATTTAACGCTTAATCGATAAAAACAGTTGGGAAGGCTAGCGTGAACGCAAGGTATTTAGTTATCTGTACTTTTTGCAAATATGCAAATCAAACGCGTCTACAGAGACGCTTTTAATCTTAACTTGTCAAAATTCAACCCTTGAACAGAACTTTAGATTTGATCACACGTGTCTTTGAAAGGTGCTAGGTTTCTCGTACGACCCTTTTTTGTTTTCGAAATACCAAATTGCTCTTGATGATTGAGTATTATACATTCCTAACACTTCTTTGATAAGAGAAATGTTAAAAAAAACGTTTTTTTTTTGTTGTTACATGGATTTCAAATATGTTGCACCCCAAATAATTAATCCAAACCTTAAAATTAAATAACAATATGAATCTATTATTATTATTTAAATTATTAATATATAAAATATATAAAATAAGTATTTTGGTATTTTTTTCCTGCTACTTTTCAGTCAATTTGTCTTATTGCCTTCCATTAATATGTTAGACATTTTATTTAAAATGATATTTTGACTTAGGAATTTTTGTTGTAGAAAGTATAGACCAGATATGTTTCTTGTGAAAATAATATGAATCTCTCAAATTACCTTCAAATTAGATACAGACAAGGTCAATAATGTTCTTGACACACTTGCTATATTTATTGTCTGGTTTTGGTTGATTAAAACTATCTTTTGTATACCTTTAGTTGGGACTTTGTATCTCATGATCAGTCCCGATCACGGATTTACCGTTGGGGTGAGGATGGTCTACTTGGAATAACAGACAACCAATGTCAACTCTGCTTTGCACTTGGCTTGTGGAATGGAAAGGATCCTATTATCAAAGAAAGACTGTTTGGCCTCACAGACAAAGAAGGTATCTTACTTCCAAGAGCAGGGTTGTAACAGGCCTTCAAATACTGGGGAGAGGGGGGAGGGGGAGTGGCACAATACAGAAAACTAGCCCCTGCGGTCCAGCACTGAAGGGTACGGCTGATGGGACCTCACTGATTTTCTCCCTGCTCTCCCTGCTTATATGTAAAGAAATTAAAGAGGAACAGTTTCATTGTGATTTTATTCAATACCATAAATTAAAAATAAGTCAAAATAAATAGGCTCTTGCATTTTGCTTTTCATTTACGTCTCCACTATAGAAAATTGTAAAGTATATGTTTTTTAAGTATTTTTTGTAAGTAACAGTTACATTGTAAACATGAAGCTGGAATTACCTGATTTTATCTCATTCTAAATAAACATTACAAGACATAATTATATTGATATCTAAAATAATTTGGGAATTATTATTAGCCCCATCTACTAATAAGGCTATTCTTTTTTGTTCATTTATTGCTGATTAGGATTCTTGTCAATCTTTAAGGTAACCATAAAAAAACTAAACGACTGTCAATCATTTTGAGGTAACCATGGTGAAGATGTCAAAGAGTGTTACTACTATCTAGACTCCACCCCTACCCACTCGTACATGAAGGCGCTGTACAAGTACCCTCAGGAGGAGTTCCCATACTGCCAACTGATTGAAGTTAACAAGAACAGAACTCATGTGGACCCAGAGTTTGAGTTACTCGACACTGGTACTGTATGGAAACTTCAACAAAAGAAAAAATAAATAAATTGTGGCTCCTAGTGCATGGGTTTGGTTAGCCTGGTAAAGGGGGTGGGACACAAATGATATGCTCAAACTGGCACATGATATTTGGTGGTGCGCTGCTAGAGCTAAAAGCTGTCTGTCTCAAGTATCTTAGCTTCTGAAGTGCTATCTAGCTAGGGAGGGGACTCCCATAAAAAAAAAAACAGACTGGGTGATCGTCCACAAAATCAATGTTAACCCTCAGAAATATAACCCTAAGAGATATAGTGAAGCCGGATAGCAGTTGGTATGATTTTTTACCCTAAAAGATAGGATGCGCACCCCTATCTACTTTTATGGAGCTTGCTCCTCCCTCTCTCCAGGTAACTAGTCGGTGGAGTTATTAATACACTTCTTCTTGAGTTCGCTTATGGTTTTTGCAACAGGAATCTTTGAAGATAACAAATACTGGGATGTCCAAGTGGAATATGTCAAGAGCTCCCCCAATGACATACTTATCAACCTGACTCTGACCAATCGCGGTCCAGACACAGCTACCCTTCATGTGCTACCCACCCTGTGGTACCGAAACACGTGGATCTGGGGGTGTAAACATAATGGGTTCACAGGGAAACCATTTATGGTTGAGACCAACCCTGGAACAGCAGAATGTAACCATGGGGGCTGTGGCAAGTTTGTCTTCGTAGCTGATGTGGATCCATCCGGAAACTTACCTGAATTTCTTTTCACGGAGAATGAGACCAACACATGGGTAGGTATGAGGTTTGTGCACATTTAGACGGCCAATCGTTTTATGCTCCCACTCAAGATCGAGTCAATAAAGCATCCATATCAATATGCCGATTCAGACAAGAAACTGATATACCTATTCAGTGGAACCTCGGTATAACGATACTTAATATAACAATATTCTCGATATAATGTTTAACATGTCCGGTCCCGGCAAAATAAAATGTATGGGAAAAACCTTGATATAACGAAATTCATATCGAAATTTTATCTTGGATGGCTATTTTTAATAATGCTTTCAAATAGATTGTTCACTTGTAAACAATAACAAAGGGTTGGTTGATCGACATTTTTTTCGGGATGGTTTATTTCTCGAATTCAGAAACACAGAGATGACCGCGCCCGTCACGCAAGAAAACGACGAAAAAATCAAATATTTCAATGAAAATAAGCCCTTTCTGAAAAAGAAATTTTCTTGCTTATTTGTAAGCGCTTATTAAGCTGCTTTTTGTTGTTATTTTCGCGCTAAAAGCCTGAGCGCGGGCGAGCTTGTCACCCCAAAAGTCACGTGATCTGTCAGTGCAAGCTTATTCCTCTATATGTTCTATCTTATGAATCACTGTATCAACAGCGTCTGTTTAATGGAAGCGCCAATTATACGACACTTGTTAAAGACGCGTTCCATCGGCGTATTATAAACGGCGAGGAATCCGCCACAAGCACACAGCAACAGGGGAGCAAGATGGCCGCTCACTACGTGGTTGACGTGGTCAGCGGTGGTCAGTGCACTCTCAAATGTAGACTAATGGCGGAAGACGAGCTTGTGTCCAGTCCCTTCTCGGAGAGAGCTTTTGGCGCAGTCATGGACAAGCGAAAGAAGGAGGCGGATGAGTTTTACAACGCCGTTATCCCAGGTACGTTTGAATGGCTTTGTGAAACTGTAGTTTAGACAAAATATGAATCAACACAATGTTGAAAAAGTATGTTGTACGCCTCTGTAAAACAGAGTAATTGCGCTGACATTATTTAGAGCGTTAGCCCTTCGTCCGAGCAAAAGAAACTGAAAAGTCGGATGGGGGGTGATATTTATAGTGTAGTGTATGAACAATAAACTGTAGGCCGTAGTATATTCGCCAAAACTTTGCTTTGTTTTGTAATTTTTTGGGGCGACAGGGCTGGTACTCTTGTATTCATTATGAAATGTAGAGATTTTAAAACACGTATTTCATATGATGGTTTATCTTATATATACTATTCTCTGTCACAGACGCGCTTCCCAAGCAAGAAAGTCTTGTTGCGCGGCAGTCCTACGCGGGCCTCCTTTGGAGTAAGCAGTTCTATAATTATGTGGTTGCTGATTGGTTGGATGGCGATGACGACATGCCGCCACCACCGCACTCCCGTAAAGATGGTAGAAACTCGTGCGCTGAGTGGCGGGCCATGCATACACGAGATGTGGTATGTGTCCCGGACAAGTGGGAGTACCCCTGGGTAAGTAGGCGAGTTTAGCCATAAAAGCACATAAATCTAGGATTACACGATAAATTTAGGTGCAATAAAAGCTGGGTCTTAGGATGTTTAGCTCTCAATGCCATTAATCATATGCATGAAGTTAAGGGAACGTTTTAAAAAGGCTAGCAATTGAAATGGTAAGCTGGACCTCTTCTGCTGAACGGTAACGATGGGAGTACCTTTTTGTTTCTCGTCCCTGAATTTGTTATTAGTTAAAGAGAACGTGACACGAAATTCTCTTTTGCTTATTTTGACAAATTTACTAGTTAGTATAGTAGCGTAATATCCCAACAATAATTCCTCCAATTTTCGATACTTGATTTAAACGGAAACCTGATTTTTGATCCTTTTAAAATGAGCAATTTTGGCAAATTTTCGCATGAAACCGGCGACATCCGAATATCTTATTTGCATATCACTTGTGACGTCAAGAGTTGTACAAGTGGGCGATAAACATTAGACATTCCCATACAAAATAGGACGCTCCCACCCAAAATACACATATAATTGATTGTGGAGTCCGTATCTTCCCCAGAAAATAGCTGAGTGTAACCTGAGCAAAGTATCCATAAGGAATCCTGCAGCAATTGGAGCGGTGATTTTTATTAATATTTTTTATTACCTTTTGAACACCATTTGCGCGCAAATCACCCAACCTTTTGGCAAACTCACCCCTTTTTCGATCACAATTGTGATCAAATCAATAAGATATACGCTGCAAATAATTGCGAAACGATATTACAAGGCAAAAAGTAACGCATCTATATTTCCGCGTCTATTCTTTCAAATAATACAGAGAAAAATATAATCTAGGTTGAGAAACTAGGTTGAGATGCGAGGACTAAACCCCATGAATGACTGAACGGCAAAAAAAAACTCGATTGTATTTAATTCTCTTTTATATAGTAAACAAACGAGCAAATGCAGTAGATGGTACTAGCATTATAATCCCTGAATAGTTCTGGTTTTTTTTTAAAGAAAAACTGCCATCAAGACTTGGTATATGTGAAAGGGAATGCACAACAACCGCACAAATGTACATTTACTCACAAGAAAACTTGCACCCTTCACCGTGCTTTTCTTGGCTCCAGAACAAATTCGAATTTTATGTTTACCCTTCCTCCCTCCCGATTGTAATGACTGATAATTGCCGATAATTTGACTGTTCGTTTTGTAGAGAAATTCCATTCCTTGAATGACTGAATCAAATCCTGTTGTCAATCGGCGCGGTAAAACAAACTATTTCGCTTTTCCCGTTTGGCAATTTGTTGTACTTTGAGGCTCAACAGTGAATCAGATTATTACAATTGCATGTGGTTCTTTCAACAGTTTCCACCCCGGGGTGCTGTTTGAAGGTGAACTGGTATTTTTGCGAGTTTACTAACTTTAGTGAAGTTGTTCGCCCCGTCTTGGTTTTATGGCCGTTCGCATTCGCACGTGGAAGAAATCGTATATATCTCAACTCAGTTTGCGAATAAAAATGCATTGAAATAAATTCCAATCTGATAGAACATATTCTAATAATCAAACCATTCATCCTTACCGGTAAAAATGAAGCGTAGTGCGCAAAACAAGCCAAAATAACCCGGTTGAAATTCATTTGGTTGAATGAACCGATCGACTTGAACTGGTAAACACTCCAGAGATGTCTTTTCATTCCATTTACTTCAGGTTTCGATTTTAAACCCCTATCTTAGTGATAGGAAAAAGTTAATCTTGGATCCATTGTTTGAACATGAGAAATAGAAAAAATACAAGAGATATGCTTGTCCTCATCTTTACAAATCTACAATGGCAAGCGAAGTTCGACTGGAACCCCATCAAGTGTGTACGACTCTTGACGTCAGCCAATCAAAAAAAGTCGCCAAGAGAAGACATTTTCAAAACACGATTACAAAAATTATTGTAATCAATAAGCGCAAAGGCATTTTTAAAGCAAACATCGATAGCTATATTTTTTTATAAAAGCTTATGTATTTTTCGTGTCATGGTCTCTTTAATTTTTTATTAGTATTATTCTTGATTTTACGCCAGAGAGCATTGGCATTTCACCTTTACCATTTCAGTTCTCATCATACGAAGAGGCCATGAACATGCTCCCAATGGCCAAAATCGACCCAGTCTTCGCCAAAAAACAACTCCTCCTGCTCCTCAGCGAGGATTTCATGTCTCCCACGGGGCAGATCCCGGGAAACGAGACATCCCTCGAGATGGTCGTCCCACCCGTACACGCACTGGCATGCCACAGAGTGTTCAAGATCACGGGGAGAAAGGGACACCGTGATCACGTGTTCCTTGCACGGTGCTTCCAAAAACTGCTCACCAATTACACGTGGTGCGTGGATCTCCCTATTTGGAATCTTCTAATGGTTATTTGATAATAGAAGAAGATTGATAGCATTGAAACGCCTGTAAAGCGTAGCCTATTTCTAGGGGTAAGAGTTTTTTATACGAGGAGAAAACCCAGAGTACGCTATTTGGCCGCCATTTTGAAATATACTGAAAATGGCGGCCAAAGCTCGGGGTTTTCTTGCCGAAAAAGAATAAAATATCCATCACCTACAAGTAAGCTACTGTAATGCGCGGTTGTAGGTCACAGGTGTACCCCGTTAGGGGCATAGGTTTCATCCTGTCGATGGTAAGAAGCTTCAGGGAATCTTCCAATATTGTCCCCAGAGCCTACGGTTGTTTGATCAGTGGAGGCGGAGGCTCACCACTCGTTGTCCGTCTTGCCATTTATCTGTTTCTTACCGTTCATCCGTAACTAGCCGTAACTTTTATCCGCCACTTGTCGTTAAGCTCATCCGTCTTATTTTATTCCGTCTACTCTATGATATCCTTATTTCTGACATTATTTTCAGGTGGGCGAACATGAAGGATTCTTCAGGCAAAAGCATCTTCGGAGGAGGATTCGTTGGATTAGATTACGACAAAGGTTCCAAATCGCGTGTACCTTAAACCCAGCACAGTTTTGAGAGTTAAACCTTGGCCTTAAGCCATGGAATAGCTGTGTTTTTCTAACTTAAGCCGATGGAAACTCGATAGTACTAATACTTAATTAAGGAGAATCGACTGTCATCGGTGCTTATTGGATAATAAGTGAATAATTTGGTTGATTCCATCTGTTGTTTTGTTCTGCTTTTCAGAAGAAATCCCACGTTTAAATGAGGATGAGAAAGAGGACGATGAGAAGGAGATTCCTGATAGTCCAAACGTTGGACCTGCCCTCGCCGAGGTTTGTCTTCATGTACTTTTTTTTTGCCAGAGTAACAATAAGTTTCTGGGATAATTTCCTTGCAATAGGGGACTTCCGCCAAGAAATAACATGACTTTTTAGATGACAAACTCACACCAATAAGTAGCAAGCAAGACCATCTATTCAAACAAATCATGGAAATACTGTGAAGTTCTTTAACGTCGATACTGAATCAAGGAAGACGGCTCGTGAGATAAAGGTTTTCACTATAAAGCTGAAATATTGGCACAAGTTTTTGCTTGGTTTTGGATTTAGTCATTAGGTACTTTCTAGTTCTTACACCTTTCTTATGTAAGATGTTTGTGCATTTGGATACAAATAGAACTGGCTTTATTGCAACTCACATTTTTGCCAAAATGCCTTTTTTTGTGGGACATCTACAGCACTCCATGATTGTCCATAACAGAAGGCAACGCCTATCACGCCTGTGATATTTTCAACTATTATGATATATCAATATATATATATCTAACTATTATGAGTCTGCCCTGAAGAAATCTTAGTAAAGACGAAAATTTGGCAGAGTCGAATTCCAGTTTTTGGTGTATTGTACTCATTGTTCTGGTACAAGACCACGACAGCTTAGGCTTTTTGTTTCTATTCTAATTTTTATGATATATCTATATCTAACTATTAAGATATATCTATATCTATATCTAACCATTATGATATATCTATATCTAACTATTAAGATATATAACTGTTATGATATATCTATATCTGACTATTAAGATATATCTATATCTATATCTAACTATTATGATATATCTATATCTGACTATTAAGATATATCTATATCTATATCTAACTATTATGATATATCTATATCTGACTATTAAGATATATCTATATCCAACTATTATGATATATCTATATCTAACTATTATGATATATCTATATCTAACTATTATGATATATCTATATCTGACTATTATGATATATCTATATCTGACTATTATGATATATCTATGACTACCATGAAACGTTTGTTATTGGTTCTTTGCCATTCGCCGCGACAACTAAAGGGTGGTTGTGACAAGGACACAAGCGCAAAAGCAATTGCAACACAAGTGAGAATCACTCAGACACGAGTAAGAATCGATCAGACACAAGTGAGAATCACTCAGACACGAGTAAGAATCGATCAGACACAAGTGAGAATCACTCAGACACGAGTAAGAATCGATCAGACACAAGTGAGAATCACTCAGACACGAGTAAGAATCGATCAGACACAAGTGAGAATCACTCAGACACGAGTAAGAATCGATCAGATACAAGTGAGAATCACTCAGACACGAGTAAGACTCGATCAGACACAAGTGAGAATCACTCAGACACGAGTAAGAATCGATCAGACGCAAGTGAGAATCACTCAGACACAAGTAAGAATCGATCAGACACAAGTGAGAATCACTCAGACACGAGTAAGAATCGATCAGACACAAGTGAGAATCACTCAGACACGAGTAAGAATCGATCAGACACAAGTGATAATCGGTCAGACACAAGTGAGAATTACTCAGACACAAGTGAGAATCACTCAGACACGAGTAAGAATCGATCAGACACAAGTGAGAATCACTCAGACACGAGTAAGAATCGATCAGACACAAGTGAGAATCACTCAGACACAAGTAAGAATCGATCAGACACAAGTGAGAATCACTCAGACACGAGTAAGAATCGATCAGACACAAGTGAGAATCACTCAGACACGAGTAAGAATCGATCAGACACAAGTGAGAATCACTCAGACATGAGTAAGAATCGGTCAGACACAAGTGAGAATCGGTCAGACACAAGTGAGGATCAGACACAATTTAGAATCAGTCACAAGTGAGAATCGATGAGACACAAGTGAGAATCGATGAGACACAAGTGAGAATCGATCAGACACAAGTGAGGATCAGACACAATTTAGAATCAGTCACAAGTGAGAATCGATAAGACACAAGTGAGAATCGATGAGACACAAGTGAGAATCAATCAGACACAAGTGAGGATCAGACACAATTTAGAATCAGTCACAAGTGAGAATCGATAAGACACAAGTGAGAATCGATGAGACACAAGTGAGAATCGATCAGACACAAGTGAGAATCGGTCAGACACAAGTGAGAATCACTCAGACACGAGTAAGAATCGATCAGACACAAGTGAGAATCACTCAGACATGAGTAAGAATCGGTCAGACACAAGTGATAATCGGTCAGACACAAGTGAGGATCAGACACAATTTAGAATCAGTCACAAGTGAGAATCGATGAGACACAAGTGAGAATCGATGAGACACAAGTGAGAATCGATCAGACACAAGTGAGGATCAGACACAATTTAGAATCAGTCACAAGTGAGAATCGATAAGACACAAGTGAGAATCGATGAGACACAAGTGAGAATCGATCAGACACAAGTGAGAATCGGTCAGACACAAGTGAGAATCGATCAGACACAAGTGAGAATCGATCAGACACAAGAGAATCGGTCAGACACAAGTGAGAATCAGTCAGACAAAAGTTAGAATCAGTCAGACACAAGTGAAAATCGGTCAGACACAAGTGAAAATCGGTCAGACTCAAGTGAGATTCGGTTAGATAGAATTAAGAATCAGTCAGACAAGTGAGAATCGGTCACACACAAGTGAGAATCGGTCAGACAAAAGTTAGAATCAGTCAGACACAAGTGAAAATCGATCAAAAGTTAGAATCGATCAGATACAAGTGCAACACAAGCGAGAATCGGTCGAACACAAGTGAAAATCAGACACAATTTAGAAACAGTCACAAGTGAGAATCGACCAGTCACAAGTGAGAATCGATCAGACACAAGTGAGAATCGATCAGAAACAAGTTAGAATCAGTCAGACACAATTGAGAATCGATCAGACACAAGAGAATCGGTCAGACACATGTGAGAATCGGTCAGACGAAAGTGAAAATCGGTCAGACACAAGTGAGAATCGGTTAGACACAATTAGGAAACAGTAAGACAAAAGTTAGAATCAGTCAGACACAAGTGAGAATCGGTCATATACAAGCGCAACACAAGCGAAAATCGGTCAGACACAAGCGCAAGAAAATCAAGCAGTTGGGTTCTCTTTCGATTGCTCTTGTCTGCTTGTGTGCCATTGAAAATGGGGTAATTACGTGTTTCCCGCTATCTTCCTAATGAGAACCAACCTTGACTGTCATTCGCCCCCAGGTGGAAGGCACGGCTTGGATGGCGTTCTATTGTGTGGTGATGCTTGGTATCTCACTAGACCTCGCAATCAACGACCCGTCATACGAGGACATCGCTACGCGTTTTCTCGACCACTTCACGCTGTTATCCGCCGTCATGAACCACATGCGCGACCACGCCCCCATGTGGGATCAGGGAGACGGTTTCTATTACGACCACATTCACGAGAATCTCGGCACTGGGCCTCTGCGCGTGCGCGACATCCGGGGATTCATTCCGCTGTTGTGTTGCGCTGTAATTGACGATTCGCAGATAGAGAAGTTGGCTAAGTTTAAGCAGCGCCTTGATTGGTTCACGGAGACCCATGTCCAGGCTACAAAGACGGTACAACCTTAAGGAAAACAAATAAGCACTATGTTTAACTTTTTTTATGTTAAAACGTCAGAAAACAGAGTATCGCTAATTCTTCGAGTGTTTTTTATTTTTTCTTCTATGGCTCTCTTATAAAGTAATATTAGTCGGGTACTGGTTCTCCCGATCCGATAGGGTTATGGCGGGCGGGGGGATCCAGGAAAGGAGGGATCCCTTTTCATTAGTTTAGGCCAATCCACCGCAATTACGTGCTCTCGCATATCACCGACTCACACAAAGAGTACATTTTCATCGACTAATTAGAGCTATTAGCTGTTAATCACATGTTGTTTATAAAGCATTAGACTTCAAATGGGGGTTGTTATTTTAGGTTATTTTCTTGCAAGTAATCCCTTTCAAATTCGCCAAATGTAAACAATAACAAAGGTTGATTGGCATTCTTTGAATACTCTGGATCCGGACTTGGATTTGATTACTTGCGTTATCTGCGCAGTTTTTTTTAATATAGGCGATAAAATAACCTTATTGTCACCACCAAAACAAACGTACAACAACGCAGTTCTTTTGCAGCTGTGTTAAACCCACCTCAAATCATCTCCTGTATCTCTTTTTAGAGCACTTTTATGGATCCCCTGGGGGATACCCAGCGTCATCGACTGCTTGCCGTTCCCACCCGTGAGAGGTTGTGCCGAATGCTGGGCTACCTGCTGAATGAGCATGAGTTCTTGTCGCCGTTCGGTATTCGCTCACTATCGCTTTTCCACAAGGAAAGACCAGTCACTATCGTCAACGGGCGGGATGTGCTTGTGTCTGCTGAGTTCACACCCGGGGAGGCTGGCGTGAACAGGAACCACCGCGGTCCCATATGGCTTTTCAGTAAGTCGTGTACTGCGTTTATATTTACATCACTCTGATCACGCGGAAAATATTGGAGACCTTGGCATAGTCGCTAGGGTGAGTGAACATGTTCTTTTTTTCCCTTAGTGAACTTCTTGATCGTTGAGGCGCTCGAGCGCTACGACTTTTTCTACGGTGATACCCTCAAGGTCGATTTCCCATCGTGCTCCGGGAACCTTATGCGCCTTCGCGATGTCGCCATCGAGATATCAAAACGCGTGACGTCAGTCTTTCTGCCCGACCAGAGCGGCAAGCGGCCTTGCCATGGCAACGACTTGCAGTACACCTATGACGTGTACTGGAACCAGTTAGTCCTGTTTTACGAGTATTTCAACGCAGACACAGGGAAAGGATGCGGCGCGAGGTGAGACGGAAAGACAGGTCTCACAACAAGGGCTCATTAGTACTATCAATCTTCTGTGGCCATTTTGGAGGCCATTAACTAAAAAAACACGTTTTAACTTTGCTCATTGACTTCTTCATAGGTCTTAAAAGTCACAAGAATATCTAGAATGTATATTATTTTGAATTTTTACTGATAAAGAATGCATATCAATCTGGGTGTGCCAGCCGTGGATGAGCGAGGCAGGGGAATATAAATCGGATGAGAGTATTTTAGAGTTTGGGGAGACCTGCTTACTGCGTCATCGGCTTCCCGACCGTTTATCGATCACTATATCTAAACCAAGAACTTCGCATATGAAGTGTATCTGACAATGCCTCAATGAAAAATGTAGGCGCTCAGAAGGCGCGCACCCTTACCCCACTGTACATTTGCCTTATACTATTAAATGGCTGTTAATTTTTTTTCTCCATTCCAGTCACTACTTTGGCCAGTCTGCACTAGTAACACATCTACTGGACAAGATTGTGTACAACCACTAGACCGCCACCATAGTCAAAGCTTCGGCACCAACACTCCGTAGAAGCGTTTACCGCAGATATCCCATCTTTGTGAACTACGGCTCAGATTTCAACGAACACGCCATTTTACACGTATTCGAAGTCCCAGTTAGGTTTAATAATTCATTTTGGTGGACAACATGACGTAGAACAGTAGTTTTAACATGTGATAATTGTTTTACTGAATTTATAGCAAGAAGGCACGGGATCATAATATCTTATCCGCACCCTTCAAGACAAACGCTAAATGGTGTGCAGGGCCGTTACGCCTAAAGGGCCCCCCGTTTTAATCTAAAATTTTAATGAAATTACCAGAGGGGCGCGGCTGTGGGCCCCCATTTTTCTTTGTCTCTATATTGTCTCTATATCGTCTCGCCTTTAACCACGGGATACCTGTAAGACCACAGGAAACCCAAACGCCATTTTCAACCTCTTGACCTCTTGAACTATGATTCTCATACGCGTACACAGACGAGTCCCTTAGCCGCCCAAAATGCGTCCTTCTTAATTGAAATAATGTAAAGGCGTCTATGTGATATTTATGACTGCGACCAACCCCCCCCCCCCCCCCCGCCCAGCCTACTTATCCCTAGGCTAATCCTGGTTACGCGCTAGATTCTATTGAATTGCTGAATATCCTTTTTTCTCACTAGGAATAGGTGTACGCTCCCCCCCCTCCCTCCCTCCGCCCCGCCCCTCCTACCCCTAGGCTAATCCTGGTTACGCGCTAGATTCTATTGAATTGCTGAATATCCTTTTTTCTCACTAGGAATAGGTGTACGCTCCCCCCCCCCTCCCTCCCAACGCCCCACCCCTCCTTCCCCTAGGCTAATCCTGGTTACGCGCTAGATTCTATTGAAGTGCTAAATGTCCTTTTTTCTCACTAGGTGTACGCTCCCCCCCCCCCCCCCCCCCCCCTTCCCGGCCCACCCCTCTTATCCTTAGGCTAATCCTGGTTACGCGCTAGATTCTATTGAATTGCTGAATATCCTTTTGTCTCACTAGGACTAGGTGTACGCTCCCCCCCCTCCCTCCCTCTGCCCCACCCCTCCTACCCCTAGGCTAATCCTGGTTACGCGCTAGATTCTATTGAATTGCTGAATATCCTTTTTTCTCACTAGGAATAGGTGTCACTCCCCCCCCCCCCCCCCCCGCCCCACCCCTCCTACCCGTAGGCTAATCCTGGTTACGCGCTAGATTCTATTGAATTGCTGAATATCCTTTTTTCTCACTAGGAATAGGTGTACGCTTCCCCCCCCCCCCCCCCCCTCCCGGCCCACCCCTCTTATCCCTAGGCTAATCCTGGTTACGCGCTAGATTCTATTGAAGTGCTAAATATCCTTTTTTCTCACTAGGAATAGGTGTACGCTCCCCCCTCCCTCCCTCTGCCCCACCCCTCCTACCCCTAGGCTAATCCTGGTTACGCGCTAGATTCTATTGAATTGCTGAATATCCTTTTTTCTCACTAGGAATAGGTGTACGCTCCCCCCCCCCCCCCCCCCCCCCCCCTCCCGGCCCACCCCTCCTACCCCTAGGCTAATCCTGGTAAAGTAAAGTAAAGCGTTGAAACAAAGTAAAGCGTTGAAACAAATGTCATGGCGGACATAGTTGGGATAACGGAGCACAAGAAACTATTAAGTATTAACAAGAAAAAGCAATTCAGATGGAGCGGAGACTCTGATCAACTAAAAGAATTTCTGTTGTCCTACTTAGAGGAAGGAAATAACGATAAATTTGTCAGCATAAGTAGGAATGGAGCAACAAGTGTACTTAAATTTGAATCGGTGACGGTTAATTTCTACACCAGCACGAATACTCTCCAGATACAAGGTGCGGGTAAAGATGGTTATATCTCAAAACTCACCGATCTAGTAAACACAAATAGTGGCAATAACAAAAATGCTGAGACCGAAACTGATCAAGCAGAAGCGGGCGAAGAGATATCACAATCGAGCAAGAAACAGGACGAAGAGAAAGGCGAAAAAGCGATGCATGATGCTCGCTATGAAGAGATCGAAGCTTTTATGGCAACTCAAAGAGAGTTTAACTCGAAAATAGAAAGTCAAGTTTCCAAAAATACGATCGAGATTGGGGAGCAAAGTATTGATTTGGAGGATTGGAAACAGAAGATAAAGAATGGTCTGTCCGATGTGAAGATGCATTGTGAAAGTCAAATCGACTCACTCAAGTTTGAAATAAGCGAAAGTATTAAAGATGTCGCTAAACAAGTCTCCAACCTGTCAAACAAAGTAACAAGCGAGTTTAAGTCCGTCAAAAATAAATCTGCATCAACAGCGGAAACAATTCTCAAAATATTAGGCGACTTAGGAGAAATTAAGGATCAACTCCTAAAGACAGAAGAAACAGTGGCGCAGATTCACGAGACCACGCAATCAACCCACTCACGCGAACAGACGGAAGCAATTGAAGTATGCAGTCAAGAAACCAGCGAAAGTCACCGAATTGAAATACTTGATCAGTCACGGCAATCCGGTCAGAGAGAGGCAATAGATATAAACAGACAGTATGCTAGTCACAGAAACAGCCGACTTGAAACACCTCGGGATACTAGTAGCCACCCAAGGACTCAGCAACGGGAAAATCGCCCCAATCAACCAAGCAGTGCTGCGCAAACCAGTGGCAGTAGTAATGGACCAGTTCTACTACTGGGTGATTCCGTTCTCAGAGGTATAAACAACCGTAGATTCTGTCCAAGCCGATTTGTAAATAAGCAATACGTACAAGGTGGAACGCAGGAAATGGAGGAGTACATCGATTCGCTTACAAAAGAAGACAAAAACGACTACGAATGTATTGTGGTTCACTCCGGGGTAAATGATTTAAGGAAGTCTAGAGCAACAGACATCGCTGACAACATGCAAAGATGTGTTCAGAAATTAAAATCACATTGGCCGAAAGCAAACATCTATGTGTCGGGAGTTTTATACAGTCTCAAGGGAGACAATGTAAAAGTAGATGACGTAAATTATTATTACGAAGAAATCTGTCGGAACAATCAGGGATTATGTAATTACATCAACAATCAAAAAGTCACTGCGGACCGATTTGGAAACATCGATGAGGACTCCTTCTACGATGACATCCACTTGAACAATCGAGTTGGTACCAAAAAGTTAGTGACGAACATCAAGGTACAAGTTGGTCTGAGAAGCGAAGACAAGGAATCCAATCGAGAAGGACAACAAGCTAGGAAATTTAACAGACAAAGAAGACAAAGACCCCCATGGAATTCAAGCTATAATGAAGCATTTCCGACACTTCCACCACCTTTCCGAGCACTTGACGCATTGGCGGAATATTTCAAAAGACAGGGGTTTGCGCACCGTCCAAGATAAGTGCATATGTTTAAATAATTTAATTCACATGTAATCAGAAAAAGATTCGTTTTGGTTGTTGGAACTTAAACGGTTTCAACAGTAGGGTTGTGGGAAATAAGTTAAAATTTAATGATACTTTAAGCACTATTAAAAGACACGACATTTTTGGGATAGTGGAAACGCATGCAAATCAAAATTCCGATCTCAAAATAAACAACTATAAACATTTTGTAAAACATAGAGATTCAACAAGATACAAAAAATCGGGGGGTATAGCCGTGTACATCAGAGAAAATATTTCCAGTGGAGTTAAATATATACCAACAGATAATGAAAATGTCCTATGGGTTAAAGTGTGTAAAAATATTTTTAACTTACAAAAAGACATTTATTTAGGAACTGTGTATCTAAGCCCAGCAAACGGGCGATGTAATAATTATGAAGAAGACATTCTAGAAGAACTTGAATTTGAAATATTAAGGCTCTCTCTAAAGGGGGATGTCATTATCCAAGGGGACTTTAATGCAAGAACGGGTATTTTGCAAGAATTTGCTCTGGATGATGAACAAAATGACGAATTTATGGGTCTACCAAAAGATTACCAAATTGATATTCCAAATAATAGAAATTCACAAGACTCTAAGGTGATTGACAGCCGAGGAAGAAATTTAATAGAAACGTGCACTGCACTCAATATGCGAATTTTGAACGGCAGAGTAGTAGGTGACCTTGAAGGTAAGAAAACCTGCTTTCGATACAACGGAAGCAGCGTTGTTGATTACATAATTGTAAGTAATGAAAGTTTAGACATTGTTGATTATTTCATTGTGAATCCGCTTGAGCCACACCTGACTGATCACTGTTCGCTTTCATGCAGTCTAAACCTGAAATTTACATTTAAACAAAAGGATAATTCAGAAAACGTACAACTAAGTGAGCTCAAAAGATTGCGCTGGAATAACGAGATCAGTAGCGAGTCAAAGCTATTGTTCGAGTCCGAAGAAGTGCAAACAAATTTAAATGCGGCTTTAAATAATAATTGCGTAGACACATCAGTAGATCTTTTTACAGAAACGCTCTTATCCGCATGCGAAAACGCAGGACTGCGCTACCAAAACAATGACATTAAAGAGAGCAGCGTTAACAAAATGTGGTTCGACAAGGAATGTAAAAATGAAAAAGAAAATTTACGCTCACTAGGCAAATTACTTTCAAAGCAGCCTGACCAACGCGAGCTAGGAGCCGTCTTGAAGGAAAAAAAGAAGTCTTTTAAAAAACTCTGTAGGCGGAAAAAGTATACGCATTATAATAATATAGTAAACAGTATCGATTTCAGAAACTCTAAAAACACTTGGAAACAAATAAATAGGATTTTCAACAGCAATACACATAAACAATCACATCAAATTAGACCCGAAGAAGCTGCTGTTTTTCATCAGCACTTCGAACAATTAAACGCGACAATAGAATCACAAAATACAATGGAAGAAGTAGAAAAAACGCGAATAAACAATAGGCAAGGGCCATTGGATCACGAATTCACGGAACTCGAAATAACTAACGCCATAAAAAGTCTAAAAACGGGTAAAGCACCCGGCGCTGATAATATTTTAAACGAAGTATTAAAGTGCGGCGAAGAAACTCTGAAAAAGCCATTACAAATTTTGTTTAATAAAATTTTGAATAGTGGGGAATACCCATCTAGCTGGAGTTATGGTCTGATAGTACCGATCCTGAAAAAAGGAGATCCTAGTAAACCGGAAAATTTTAGAGGTATTACCTTACTCTCGTCACTAGGAAAAGTTTTCACATCCATAATGAACAACAGATTGTACAATTACCTTGTCGAAAGAAAAATAATCAAACCTGAGCAGGGAGGATTCAGAAAAGAGCATGGAACAGTGGATAGTATTTTCATCCTAAAATCTTTGATTGACAAATACGTTAAAGCAAAGCCAAAAAAGAAACAAAACTTCCTATTTACGTGTTATGTTGATTTCAGTAAAGCTTTCGACAGAGTACCAAGACACAAACTTTTTGATAAGCTAGAGCGTTCAGGCGTAACAGGGCGATTTCTTGAAGTTTTGAAATCAATTTACACAAATGATAAGTCCTCAGTCAAAATTAGAAATCTGTTAACGCCAGCCTTTAGGTGTTACAACGGAGTGAAACAGGGATGTATGATTTCCCCGACACTATTTAATTTTTATCTCAGCAGCTTGTCCGAGGAACAAAATACAGTAAGAAATTGCAACGATGTCGAACTCAATTCACGACCTATTAGTTGTTTACTTTATGCCGACGATTTGGTAATCGTCTCGAAGACTGCCACGGGGCTACAAAAATATTTAGACAAACTAAGCGAATTTTGTGATGAAGCAAAACTCACTGTTAATCTAGAAAAAACTAAGATAATGATATTTAATAACTCTGGGAAAACAATGAACAACTATCTCTTTAAATACAGAAACAGTAAAGTTGACATTGTCAAGTCATATAAATACCTTGGGGTGCATTTTAGCACCTTTGGGAACTTCAGCCTAGCAAAGCAAGAAATAAAGAAGGTCGGACTAAAAGCTTTGTATAAGCTTCGAAAAGAAATGGGAAACCACTTTAGAGACAAAATAACTCTAACACTTAGGCTCTTTGATACCCTTGTAACCCCAATTCTATTATATAGTAGCGAGGTGTGGGGAACAGACTGCAATGACAAACTAGAAAAAGACCCCATAGAATCGGTACACACAAGGTTTATACGTTGGCTGCTAGGCGTCAACAGGTACTGCAGTTCTAATGCATGTAGATCCGAGGTCGGTAGATTTCCAATGCGTTTAAAAGCCAAATGTAGAGCAATAAAATATTGGCAAAAAATGATAAATTCTGACCACAGTAAACTTGCTGTGTTGGCTTTCCTAGATTCTTTAGAAAATAACAGCAAGGTAACTTGGGTGCACAAACTGAAAAACATTTTAGATCGAGCAGGCTTGGGCTATATATGGCTTGATGCCCCAAACACGTCTATAAATTTAATAAAGATGCGCTTTGAAGATATCGAGCGACAGGTGTGGCTAAGTGAGATTCACAATGATAGTAGAAGAGACCCACGCCAAAAGAATAAATTGCGAACTTTCAGGACCTTCAAGGTGGTCTACGAACTTGAAAAATATCTTACCCAAATTAATAATGTACAACACAGAATTGCCGTCACAAAATTAAGACTAAGCAATCATAATTTGGCCATCGAAACAGGTAGACATGCCAAACCATATGTGCCCCCAAATGAGAGGAGGTGCACGATTTGCAAAAATGGAATAGAAAACGAAGAACACTTTCTTGTAAAATGCCCTACATACAACGCGATTAGAAAGGCATACTATAGTGTTATCAAAGACAAAACTAATATCAACTTAAATGCAATGACATCTGAAAGAGCTTTCCTTTTTATTATTACCATGGATCAAAGAAACGAGATCATTAACAGGGAAACTGCAAAATATATTTTTGACTGCACAAGAAAAAGATTTGAATGCCTAAAAGAATAAATGCACACCACGGATAATGACAACCTCCTTTTTATCTTAACTATTTGGAAAAACACCTGATATATAATCATGTATAAGGGTACCAAATAAAATATATTGAAATTGAAAATTGAAATTGAAATCCTGGTTACGCGCTAGATTCTATTGAATTGCTGAATATCCTTTTTTCTCACTAGGAATAGGTGTACGCTCCCCCCCCCCCCCTCCTACCCTCCGCCCCACCCCTCCTACCCCTAGGCTAATCCTGGTTACGCGCTAGATTCTATTAAATTGCTGAATATCCTTTTTTCTCACTAGGAATAGGTGTACGCTCCCCCCCCCCCTCCCTCCCTCCGCCCCACCCCTCCTACCCCTAGGCTAATCCTGGTTACGCGCTAGATTCTATTGAATTGCTGAATATCCTTTGTCTCACTAAGAATATGTGTACGCTGTTTGTCTCAATAAATACCAGTAGGGATTTTTTAGAAATAATTTTAAACTGAAGTCCGGCTTATCACACCTAACGATTTTTTTACACTTTTTTAAAATAAAAGTGCGCATTATGTGCCCTCTAGAGCAGCTAGAGGATAAATAGAAGATAAGTTATTTTTATAAGTTACTAAATAGGATATATATATTAAAAAGCATAATATTAAGCTTATATCAATCAACTCTGTTTTAAAAACTGTCGTTTTTTTATTTCGCTCGGTCAATTCCTTACCATATTAATCATTTTTGCATTGTTTTCACCTCAGAGCTGTATACGTGAACATGCAGATATTCGTGTTTGTTACGAGTTTGCAGGCCGCGAATTTGAAAAATTAGCCAGACATCAACGTTTTAGATTATTACAGGTTTCCCACGCGGTCGCCTTAGGCTCTTAAAGATCATTTAGAGAAACGACAACCATTGATTTGATTAGTACAAGACTTGTTATATCTTGCTTTTGAAATAAAAATTTAACTTTTGCAATTACATTTTTGGTGTTACTTTTGTTTGCGACTCGGATGAGCCACCCCACTTGACTGGAATCTACTCAAAATATTAAAGATAAGAAAAACATTTAAAACAAAAGAATATGTCGATTACTGACTCAGAGAGAACTGGGAGCCTATTCTGCCGAGGCAATGAGCGACGAAAGCATTAATGAAAGAGACGGATACAATGCTATGTCGCCGAAGGGTGGGGAGGTGGTGCTTCGCTACGATGTTCATGTTCTATGAACGAAATTATTCTTCATTTCTCTCCACAGCGGCAATAATTTCGGTGGAAGTAATTTCTTTCGTTAGGGATTATTTGCTGGTTCTTGCGGTGTTTCGAGAGAAAAAAAACAATGGATGTGGGAAAAACGGCGGTCATAGAATGTGACCACTTCAACGCGCTTAATGAGAAAACCTACAAATAGCTACAGGCTTTTTACACAGGAAAAGGCTGTTTTTTGTTATTGCGGTAATAATAGTCTGGTTATCAGCCGCTATTAGTGTCAAGCACAAAAGCCTGCCGGGAAGGGGTGCGTGACACTCTAGGTAAGTGCAAGACCGGCTTATCTGACACAGGGGGCCCATCAAACCAGACCAAACTCGCCCTAAGCTCCTACTTTTCTCCCGTCCAACATGGCGGACCTAATGACTACACTTTGAAAAAAGTTTTATCAAGTCCCTACCAATAACCCACTCTTGAGGGAACAAAATCTAATAACTAATCCTCTAAGAAAAAGAAAGACGGATTATATGGCATAGTTTCTACGTACATTTGTGTTTATGGCATGTTCTCTTCGAAGATTCTCCCGTATCTTTCCGGTCTAATGGTTTCTAGGGAGGCCAATCAAAAGTTCTACTAAGTTAATTACGTAATTCTTCAAGACCCACAGGTTATTAATAGTCCTTGTACTTAACATATAAGCTTGAAGTGTTTAAAACATTGTGTTTTTATAATCTGAAGTGTTGAAGAAAACAAGAAACAAATCAAACAGACCCCTAACGACGCAGTAAGTAACTTTGCATAAATTTGAATCTATTATGAATCTTGAGGTGTTTAAACGAACTAGACCGGTAAGTATCAACAGCTATTGGCTCAATGCACTATATAAATCAACAAACTTAACGTGCAGTTGTGCTATTTCTCTCTAAATAGCCCTTTAACTTACATTTACTGTAAATAATTTTGCGTCAGGGTTGATTCGACGATATTTTATGGCACGCCGTTTGTAAACATTTTGAAAAGTCACCAGTATGGCAAAACCACTACACCATGCTCATGTAACGATGGTATTGGAGAAAAAGACAGCGGAATCCACTCGACTAAAGGAAGACAAATTACGAGAGAGAAACTGGAAGCGTTGGGGACCATATCTATCCGAGAGGCAGTGGGGTACTGTTCGCGAAGATTACTCTCCGGACGGCTCATGGTAAGATTTATCATCCATCAATGTTGATTATTCTTTAGACTAGAGGTACTTTTTTCCCGGGGAATGTGAGGATCATTTGGAGATTAGTTTTATAGGAAGACTTACTGCATGAAAATGGTTGTAATAATGAGAGTTGGAATGATCAATAATTTTCAAAGTTCTTATGGGGTAATGTATGTTTTAAGTACATAATCATTGTTTTGAAAAAGCGATCCTTCTTTTATGTCTCTTGATTTTTGTAAATGGGTAACAAGATACAAAGTCAGCAAACTTTGGCCAGGAAGTCAAAGCTGGAAACTAAATATTGTAATCTCTGGAATATTTGAACAGTCCCGGTTTAATGGGACACTCCCGTTTTTTATCATATCTCCAGGTCTCCTGGTTTTAACTGAAATCTTCTGGTTTATGACAAAATTTTAATCAGTCGAGTTGTTTTTGAAGTAGAAGTTGGATTTAGCAATAAAGTTATGCAATTCTTAGTAGTATGTCCTTATTAATTACCCAAAAGTTCTTCAAAGTTCTCGTGGGGGAACATCCATTTTAACACAGGGTGCCCATTTATCATATTTTATCAAATAGATATTAATTGTGATTGTACAGTCATTATATCGATTGAATATATCCTGTACCCCCTACCCAACCCCCTAAAATAATCTCCCGTTTTTTTAGGTCCGGGGGCTGGCAGGTATGGGTAGTCTTTGAGGGCATCGACTGGTCTCAGCCTGTTGCTGACAAAAGTCAGCTAATATACCTTCTTCCTGAGCCATGCTATGTGCTGATGATACTGCGCTATGGTATTTAGAAATGACTGTTTTTATTTGCAGTTGGGACTATTTCTCTCATGATCAAGCCAGATCCCGTGCATATCGTTGGGGAGAGGATGGTTTATTAGGAATGACTGACCGCCAATGCCGCCTGTGCTTTGGTCTTGCTCTATGGAATGGAAAAGATCCCATTTTAAAGGAGAGACTGTTTGGGCTCACTGGGAGTGAAGGTTTTTTTTTTCACTAAGCGATACTCTTGTTTGATGGAGTCAACTGATAAAGTCAATCTACATCTGTACAGAACTCAGCCATTTCTTGGCCATCCTCTACATTAAGCAGCCTTTTTTTTCAATTGGAATATTTATTGAAACCCTATACTTTTATCTCTATTGATTGATTAACTTCATTTATCAGTCTTGATGTCAGATGACAGATGTCAGATGTCAATGTATTATTTGATTTCATAAAATGCCAGCTGTTCCCTGGAGTAACCTGTATTTTAAATGCAAAACTAACTGTCAATCATTTTTAGGTAACCATGGAGAAGATGTCAAGGAGTGTTACTACTATCTAGACTCTACCCCTACCCACTCGTACATGAAGGCGCTGTACAAGTACCCTCAGGAGGAGTTCCCATACAGCAGGTTGATTGATGAGAACAGAAGACGATCTAGAGATGAACCTGAATTTGAGCTCATTGATTCAGGTGACACAACTCCTGGCACATAATTCAGGGCATAAAGAAGGCCTGAACAAGTTATTTTAGGGTGACAGTAACCTTATTCGTCCATAGGTGTGTTTGATGATAGCCGATATTGGGATGTAACAGCTGAATATGCAAAAAATACCCCTAACAACATACTCATCAACATCACTATCAAGAACTGTGGCCCAATGACTGCAAGTCTTCATGTCCTGCCGACTCTATGGTACCGTAACACATGGATATGGGGGTGCAAGCATGAGGGGTGTACTGTCAAGGCCAGGATGATGCAGACAGACCCTGGGTCTGTGGAGTGCTGGCATGAGTCACTGGGGAAGTATGTGTTTGTTGTTGACACAGATCAGGATGGTGGGCAACCAGAAATGCTCTTCACAGAGAATGAGACAAATAGCAATGTAAGTGGTTGTGGGTTGAACATTTCAAACTCCTGTTTACTGTAATACCTAGTCACACAAAGCATCCTTTTGCATTTGCTAGTTTGATCTTTAAGAGTTACTGACTAGATATTGTTTAATCAAATATTACTAGTCAAAGACTCCAATTGTGGATGATTTATGTTATTTTTTTTGCAAATAAAATATTAAATTTTCAAATGTAAAAAATAGCAAACGAATCTGACAACATTTTCTAATTATCTCTAACCAATAGCTTCTATACAACTACCCCAACTATACGAACTACACGAAAGACGCCTTTCATAGATACATAATAAACAAAGAACAAGAGGCTGTTAATCCAAAAAAGCGTGGGACAAAAGTAGCGGCTCATTACGTCATCCAGGTTCCTTCTGGTAATAGCCATACACTAAAGTGTCGACTGATGTCCCTGGATGAGAGGGTGGACCACCCCTTTGCCGAGAGGAGCTTTGGGGCATTGCTTGAGCAGAGACGAAGGGAAGCAGATGAATTTTATCATGTAGCTATACCTGGTGAGTTTGTCTGTCATCTTGTCTGTACTATGCTCGTTGGGCAGGTTGTGGGCACTAGAAAGGAGAGCAGTAGGTGTTCATTTGGTTTCCTGTGTGGCTTCTCAGGTGACGGTAATAGCTAATCCCCTCCTCGTTGGTCCACGCGCCTCATTATTGAGCACACTAGGCCGTATAAAAACGTATAACACAAGGCTGAATAAATTCTTAACTTATCGCAACTTATTCGTGCTACTGTAGCTACAATGCTGGACAAAACTAGTTGTCCCGTCCTTAAAAGGCGGATTTCTCGATACTATCGTTAGTCAACTAGCTTTCTTTCCAAGACAATGTCATTGAAACTTGCCTTCCCCCTTTCAATTTTGGATGTAACCGTGCTTAAATTTCGAGTAAGACAGCCCGAATTGAACAACATTGTACTGGGGGAGGGGGGAGAAGCGCGTAGGAGGAGTAGGGTAATATTGAACCCCCTATGCAGTGAAAAATCAAAAAAGGCGGCAACAGTTTTGTCCAACATTGTAGCTCATTTTGTTATCAACTGTATTTGGCATGCGAGTTCAGGGTGCAGTGGGTTCACACACCTTTTTTATTAATAGTTTTACTTTTTTTATTAATAGTTTTACCTTTTTTATTAACAGTTTTACCCTGAAAACCAGAATCAGCGGTATTTCGATATTCAGGCTGTGTTCGGGGTGAATCTATTCAGTATCATGTTTTTCTATGGTGGCTGGGATTTTACAGACTTGTGAAATCAGACTATTTCTCTCTCTCTTGAGTATTTAAACAAAAAGGTTCTACAGCATTTTTGGAAGCGATGTTACCGTATTTGCGATTTTTAACGCAATATTATGCCCCCTATGTTAGATACCTTAGATAGGTTCCTCTGCCTTATTTTTCACCTTTATGTTTACCGACTTACTTTGCAGCATCTTTGACTTCGGAGCAGAAACTTGTCGCTCGCCAGTCCTACGCGGGCTTGCTGTGGAGTAAGCAGTTTTATCACTACATCATCCATGATTGGCTGGAAGGAGACCCAGAACAGCCCAGGCCCCCCGCAACCCGCCTTCAAGGCAGGAACTCTAATCCTGAATGGCGGCAGCTTTTCAACAAGGATGTGTTGTCCATGCCTGATAAATGGGAATACCCGTGGGTAAGAGAAGCAATATCCATGGAAATAAACTGAAGTATCGCCTTCAGTGTGAATATCTTTTTGTTTTGTTTTTCAAGTTTTTTTTATATAAAACGTTAGATAAGGGAAGTGAAGGGAGGGACTCTTAATGCCCCCAACCTACCTTCTAACACTTACTTGTGCCGGAGGCTTGTAAAAGCATTCACGTGGGTTCCACCTAGACAGCACTGTTTTGAATCCCACTTGACCCAGCTCTTGTTTAAAAGGTGTTTTCACTTATAAGTTTTTAGAAGAGTGTTTTAAGCTGTTTTATCTACGTTTTTTTGTCTTTAGTATGCGACTTGGGATTTAGCATTCCATATGCTTCCCATGGCTAAAGTCGACCCAGAGTTCGCCAAGGACCAGCTAATGTTGTTCTTGCGCGAGTGGTATATGGCGCCCAACGGGCAGATGCCGGCGTACGAGTTCGCTCTGAGCGATGTGAACCCCCCTGTCCATGCTCTTGCCGTCCACATGGTCTATAAGACGACCGGGAGAAAGGGGCACAGGGATAACGAGTTTCTTGCGCGCTGCTTCCAGAAGCTGCTCATTAATTTCACTTGGTGAGTGGTACCATGCATCGCAGACCAAGATTTCCAAAAAAATAAGAGACACAATAAAGAATTGTGGGAAAACATGAGCAAATGATTCAATTACGTCCGACTTTCATTCTCAGCCATTTTGAAACCTCCTCAAAAAAACTCCGCCTGCAAGTCAAAGATGAAACATTTGACCCAAGTTCTGTGATTTGTATTTAGTCGGATTTATTTCCCGCCCTTTTAAAACCTCTTACCCAAGTTCTGCTATTTTTGCTTAGGTGGATGTATTTCCCGTCATTGTACTTAAGTGGAAGTATTTCCTGCCTTTTTAAAATCTCTTATACTCAGGTTCTGCTATTTGTATTCAGGTGGGTGAACAGGAAGGACCCGTCGGGTAATAACATCTTCGGTGGAGGATTCTTGGGCCTTGATAATATAGGTGAATGAGTTTAAATGAGCTTGATTATGACGTCACCTTTGGATTTGAGCAAAGCGTTCGCAATATTGAATCCGTTGAGTATGGGTGACGGAGATTAGCCTGGGTTCGAGGATACAGTCTCCAATGAAGAATACGTTTATTTTAGTATTTTTATTTTTACACATTTTTTTATTTTTATTTTTTTAGGTATTTTTGATCGGTCAAAGGATCTTCCTGTGCAGGGTTGTCTTATGCAGGTACTATATATATACTATATTTTATGAAAAGCTTATCTAGCTAATAAGATAAGAGCACGCCTTCCCTTGTCAACCTCTACTTAAGGCTCTAGTGTTCTCTTAAACAAATATAAATAAATCCTATGGCTACGCCTTTTTCCTTTTTCTTTTTCCTTCTTTTTCAAAAGGCCGATGGCACAGCTTGGATGGCGTTTTACTGTGTAGTGATGCTTGGAATCGCACTAGACCTTGCTGTTTACGACTCGTCCTACGAGGACATGGCCTCAAAATTCTTCGAGCATTTTACGCAGATTTCGGACGCCATAAACAGCATGAGAGACGGCTCCGGCTTGTGGGACGAGCAAGATGGCTTCTACTACGATCACCTCATGTCACTTGACGGAAGCAAGCCACTGCGCGTGCGCTCAATGGTGGGACTTGTACCGCTGTTCGCTTGCCTTGTTCTTGAGGATGAGTTTGTGCAGAAATTGCCTGGGTTTAAGAAGAGGCTGGATTGGTTCCTGGAGAATAGGAAGGACTTAGCGTCTCAGGTTAGCTCCCATTTTTTTTTCCTACAATTGTAGAGAAACCTGAGCACCAGGGTTACACCCTTCCCGTGGTCCTTCACGAATTGTCTATCCTTCCCGTGATACCTAGCGTGGAGTTTGTCTAAATGTCTAGAAATGACAGTGCACAAAGCAGTAAGCTTGTTATTCGGCATGACACAATAGTAGTATAGTATCGGCGGCACGGTTTGGCAGACCGTTGCTCTGTAGTCCCTGGGTTTCGATTCCTAGTTACCACGTGAGTTGAGTTAGTTGGTTATCGCCTTTTTTCTTCGAGGGATTTTTTCCGGGTTTTCCAGTTTTTGTTCATCCACAAAATCAACAGTTTTAATGTAAGATTTGTTCCGTGGTCAGAGCTATGTGTTTGTTCGACTTATATTATGTATGTGCTTTTGTAAAGCCCCGTGCAAACTGCGCCAGCACCTGCTAGCATTGCTGGCAAATTTTCGCTTGACTGACTATAGGACAAAGAAATGGACTTCTTTGACATTTCCTTTGTCTTGTGGTCAGTCGAGCAAGAATTCGCCAGCAATGCTGGCAGGTGCTTGCGCAATTTGCACAGGGCTTAATTCAGCCTCAGATTTATTATTTCTAATCCCCTAAAAACCGTGCCTTTCCTCGCGAACGCCAGCCAGCGAAATTCGAATGAAAGAGGCGTCTGTTCGCAGCCCAACTCGGTATTTTCCTGGTATCAGACCTCGTACATAAATATGTGAGCAGGGAAAGCCCTATCCAACTCATCACGGTATTTTCCTGGTATCAGATCTTGTACATAAATATGTGAAATGGGAAAGCCCTATCCAACTAATCACGGTATTTTCCTGGTATCAGATCTTGTACATAAATATGTGAGCAGGGAAAGACCTATCCAACTCATCACGGTATTTTCCTGGTATCAGATCTCGTACATAAATATGTGAAATGGGAAAGCCCTATCCAACACACCACGGTATTTTCCTGGTATCAGATCTCGTACATAAATATGTGAGCAGGGAAAGCCCTATCAAACACACCACCGTATTTTCCTGCTAACAGATCTCGTACATGGATGTGTCAGCTGGCACGTACCATCACCTCCTCGCCATACCAACACAGAACCAACTCCGCCGCGTCCTGTCCCGAGTACTGAACGAGTCCGAGTTCCTGTCCCCTTACGGTGTACGGTCCCTTTCGCTGTACCACAAGGATCACCCGTACGAGCTGGAGGCAAATGGTGACACATACTGCGTGCAGTACGTTCCTGGCGAGTCCAACACGTTCATGTTCGGCGGTAACAGCAATTGGCGAGGCCCCATCTGGATCTGCAGTGAGTAATACGTGACACAGTGTTGATTGTGTGACTTTCTGGTTCCGTACGGTATCGAGAAACAAGGTTTTGTTTATAGAGTTGCCTTTCCGCTAGAGAGGTTGTTCGCTTAATGGAGGTCCGTTATATTGAGGTTGTTCGCTTAATGGAGGTCCGTTATATAGAGGTTGTTCGCTTAATGGAGGTCCGTTATATAGAGGTTGTTCGCTTAATGGAGGTCCGTTATATCAGGTTGTTCGCTTAATGGAGGTCCGTTATATTGAGGTTGTTCGCTTAATGGAGGTCCGTTATATTGGGGTTGTTCGCTTAATGGAGGTCCGTTATATTGAGGTTGTTCGCTTAATCGAGGTCCGTTATATTGAGGTTGTTCGTTTAATGGAGGTCCGTTATATAGAGGTTGTTCGCTTAATGGAGGTCCGTTATATAGAGGTTGTTCGCTTAATGGAGGTCCGTTATATAGAGGTTGTTCGCTTAATGGAGGTCCGTTATATAGAGGTTGTTCGCTTAATGGAGGTCCGTTATATAGAGGTTGTTCGCTTAATGGAGGTCCGTTATATAGAGGTTGTTCGCTTAATGGAGGTCCGTTATATAGAGGTTGTTCGATTAATGGAGGTCCGTTATATAGAGGTTGTTCGCTTAATGGAGGTCCGTTATATTGAGAATGTTCGCTTAATGGAGATCCGTTATATAGAGGTTGTTCGCTTAATGGAGGTCCGTTATATTGAGGTTGTTCGCTTAATGGAGGTCCGTTATATAGAGGTTGTTCGCTTAATAGAGGTCCGTCATATAGAGGTTGTTCGCTTAATGGAGGCCCGTTATATAGAGGTTGTTCGCTTAATGGAGGCCCGTTATATAGAGGTTGTTCGCTTAATGGAGGTCCGTTATATAGAGGTTGTTCGCTTAATGGAGGTCCGTTATATAGAGGTTGTTCGCCTAATGGAGGTCCGTTATATAGAGGTTGTTCGCTTAATGGAGGTTCCACTGTATTATGATCATGACAATGTTACGATTTGTTTTTCTGTGTCAGTGAACCAGCTGATAATTGAGTGCTTGGAACGCTATGATTACTTCTATGGCGACACCTTCAAGATTGAATGCCCGACAGGATCAGGGAACCTTATGCGCCTGCGCGATGTATCCCATGAGCTATCGCGCCGTCTGACGTCACTCTTTCTACCAGACGAGAAAGGCAGACGACCTTGCCATGGCAACGAAATGCAGTATGCTAATGACCCAAATTGGAACCAGTTAGTCCTGTTTTACGAATACTTTCACCCTGAAACTGGTAGAGGGTGCGGCGCTAGGTAATCATGATTTATCCTTACCGTTTGTCCGTTCGTCCGTCTGTCTTTCTGTCGTTCGTCTTTCTGTCCATTCTTGTCTGTGTGTCGCTCTGTCCCCTCATTGGTCTTTGTGCCCTCTATCCCTCCCTTAGCCTGTCGCTTTGTTTCCCCTTTTGCTTTACTTCACTCACTGTAGTTTGCAACTCGTATTAAAGGTGACTTCCAATCCGAGTAAAATAGACTCAAAAATAGTTTCTAGGAGAAACAAAGTTGGTTTGAGTTACAGAGCAGTTCCCTTGACATGCTAGTTGTACTGATCCGAGTTTGACTTATTAGGCTCCCTCTGTGCTTTAAAGTAAACTACTCCTGACGACAGCTATTATATATGTGCCTTGATTCCTTACAGCCATCAAACTGGATGGACGGCGCTGGTGACGCGTATGCTGGACAAGTTAGCCACGGAGGGCAATTGATCCTCGATGGATACGCTGAAATGAATTCGACTCTGTTTATAGGACATGTATAGAGTACCTTTACTAACTGTACTAAGCGGCTAACATCAGGACCGTGCTAAGTGAGCGCTTAAAGGAGGGCTCTAAAGAAAAGTAGTACAGCTAAAAATACGGTATACCTTGCGATAAAGCCACTATGAAATGTGTTCGTCACATTGGTCATTTGTATTCTTGCCTTAAGTCAAATATCGATCGCTCGATCGACCCCTGTTCAGGGCTCACCCACTGTAAAATGCTTTCACGTGACCAGCAGAAATGAGTTACGCATGGGTTACGCAAATAAAAAAAATTGTATTGTATCGTAACTTTTGACGCATGCGCACTTTAAATACCCCGTTTGCGCACTAGTGACAAATAAAAGCGTGCGTCCGAAACAAATTCTGACCAGGATATGAGGAGGCATTCGCTGGATTACGCTCAACAAAATCTCTCTCTCAATTCCTCGACATGACAAATCTAAAAACATCATTGAGCACGATTAAGGCCTCGGTAAAGGTAAACGACGTGTCCGCAGAAAAAAATATTGTCGCGCCGCAATTTAACTACATAAACAAACTATATGTCAAATAAAAGAATGAATTATCTACTGCAAGTTTTATTTTTGCAATAGCTAATTCCGTGATTAAGTTTTGAGGCCTCAAACTCAAAAGTACGGAGTTTACTCTAGAGCGTAATGCACCTTCGCGTTATTGCGCATGAACTTGCTCGTAATTGCGTAATCTCAGTGACAGAAATGTGATCTAACAAAGTGTGTGAGGACTTTTTGTTATTTGGCCCTGTTAACAAATATCAAGAATCAAAGTTGGAAGTCTCATTTCCGGCGAAATTTGGACACGAAAAGTGCTATAAAAGCGATTTTCAGTCGAAAATCGAAAATTCCTCACACTATGACATGGCATAATTATCTATCAGATCCCGAAAATTTGAAGGCGATATCTTAAAACCCGTCGCGCGTGGTTACGCCCGACAAGATCGAGTTCTCGCCTCAAAATAATACCCTAGAAAAGTCAAAGATTTGGCGTGAATTCGCGGCCAACAGGTCACGGGAAACAGCAAGGCCCATTTTAGCCGTCTTAGATTGCGATTTATGGAAAAATTATATGCAAAAATAAAGTCTAAGAACTATTGATACAGGTTTTGCAAAAAACACAAAAACAAACAGTAGTGTCAAATTTACCTTTACCAAGACCTTAAGTGCTGAATGTGGACGCAGTATGGCTATGACCGAGTACATCATACTCTCTTGCTATGACCGATGTCCAAAACATTTCTTCTTTTACTTACATACGCATATCACAAGATGTAGGGAATGAACTTGAATTGTGGGAATGAATTTTGGGGGAATAAAAAATGATTATGTGGTTGTAATTGATTGATGTATGTAAGGCTTATTCGAGTGGCTGAAGACGTTGCACTAGGGGATGTCATTGAAATGGTCTGACTAGGAAAAAGACATGTTATGAGTATACAATGAGTCCACCAGATATTTGCACAACGCTTTGCAAGACAAATCAACACTTAATTAACCACCACCTCGGATTATATAATTTTTTTTACTAATCATCCCATTTTCTTTTTTTTTATCCTTGTGATTTTGTTACTCGACACATTCTTACTTGACACATATGAGTATTACAATGGTGCATTTTTATTATAAAAATATTTATTTAATTTATGTATTTCTGAGTATCTCTTATTCGCGGTAGAATTATAAAAGAAGAGATGACGAAATTATCCAAGGGGTATCGGCCAGCCGGCTGGATAGTCCACTAAGTACTCGAACCATGGTTCACAACAGAACGACGCCCTGCAAGAATACTGATGAAGAATACTGAGTTAAGTTTCAAAATATGACAGCGAGTGAATCATCCGACTCAAACGCTTTTGCTCCCAACAACGCAACGCAAACCACCCATACTCCCCATATAAACTACCATTTCTCTCAAGCTCCAAAAGTGAAATGGCAGACAAACCCCACTTCCTACTTATCGTGGGCTTCCGGTGGTATTTAAGACAACGTAAGCACGACTTCAAATAACAGAATCTAATTGTCATTATAAAAGAAATAATGCTTGACCTGTCTTTTTGTTTTCTTTTTGTTTTCTTATTTTTCATTAGTACGTGTGCGAAAATTATTTGTTTTATGCCTACCGGATATGACAAACTCCCTTCCGGTTCGTGTCACTCGCCATGGAATCGAGGCTACCCAACAGAGCTTGCGTGGAATAGAGAAATCTTGAGTTCTGTCGCTGTCTTTTGACCGTAGTTGGCATCGTTTTGTTGTGATCCTAAATAGTCCTGCTCACTAAATGGGAACAGCCGACCAAGCAGCCCTTCTTCTGAAGAGACAATTAATGGGTATGCTAGGTTTCCACGCGTTTTGAGTGATATTCTCAATTAATATTTTCCCACTTAGTTTTGAGATCGCGAATAATTCTTAAGCAATGGCGTCGTTGTCTTGTTTCAGAGCTACAAAAGAAGCCAGTTGAGGGGTTTTCTGCTGGCTTATTTGACGATGAGGACTTATATAAGTGGGAAATTATGGTAGTAGGCCCTCCCGGAACATACTAGTAAGTCAAGTCCTTCGAATCTTATTTAAAGCTTGTCTAATGTATTCTTTTGAGATCGTGTGCGCTAGTGTGTGTATGTACATTTGGGTTATGTTACAAATATTTGACCTTTTCTATTCTGTCTTTCAGTGAGGAAGGGTATTTTAAAGCCAGCATGGTTTTTCCGAAAGAGTACCCTCAGAGACCGCCAACTCTGACGTTCATTTCTGATATTTGGCATCCAAACGGTAAATGAAATTTAGTTACAAAAGACATATCCATCAACATCTAATCAATGTTGTACTATACCCATATCATATGGAATTTTATTCATGTTTTTTAAACATAAGTGTATTTTGTATTTTTAATACACCATTATAACATCGTATTGTTTTCACAATTATTTATTTAAAATTATTTATTTATTCTAAAAAACATTCCCTTATTGTATAAATGTACTTAGTAAATGGATAGTTTTGAGTACTAATATATTATACATTTCGGCATAACAGGCCCGTAGCCAGGGGTGGTTTGGGGGGTTCGGACGAGCCCCCCCCCCCCCACCCGGCTTGAAGGTCCGCTCACGCTCAGAACAAACAAAAATATATAACGTTTGGTTAGAGATATACCGTGCACATCAATATATCTTTAAAATGACTATAAAATATTTTTTATATTAATAATATGCTCTCTTGATTATCTTTATTATTACCTATATATGTTAAAAAGCACTTTAACATTTTAAATACAAGGTTGATTACCTAATGTAATAAGGCGTGGAGAGGGGTATACCGGAAATTTGGTCAGCTGAAATAGCTGGCTACGGGCCTGCATAATGTTTTGAATGAAACACGCAGACAAACAAAATAAACCAGGGGGGGACAATAGGGGCCTGATACTTGTGTGCCTTGATGTGTGTGTAGCATAGGGAAAGGGTTAGGTAGGGCAGGGCCGTAATGGCTATGGGTGCTCCTTTGAAATCACTGGCAAAATAAACATGACAGAATTATGGCACACATGTTTATATTTCAAATACCTATCAATCAGCTACTCCTCCCCATTTTGCTGTTCGATTGGCAAGGGGCTTTCTCTTGAATTTGAAAAAAATTCCTTTAAGCCACCCTCAATGGACAGTTTGCGGAAAGTATCCCAAAGAAAACAATAGGGCTGAGAGCCGCTGAATGTTCTTTTTGAGCTTTTATGCATGGATTTAGCAGCAAAAGACCGCTAGCTTCTTTGTGAGATATTGTTTTAGAGCTAGAAAACATCACAGTTTTTAGCATCTTACCCTGCATATCTAAAGATCCTGTCAAAAATACATTTGTTTCTTGCGACTTGTCTTTTAAAAAATTGTTGCAGGTCGCACACGCCCTGTCACACGTGAAGTTTCTCCTGCGACTTGAAACGATTTGTTGCAGAAAGTAGAAGAGTGTTCTACTTTTCGTGCGACTGAGAAATGCAAAACAAGTTGCAAAGGGGGTGTCACATGCAAAAAAAATGTGTGTGCGACCTGCAACAATTTTTTTGCAAGACAGGTTGCAAAAGAAAAACACGTACATGTGACAGGGCCTTAAGATAATGACTTTTCTGTAATAATGAATACCTTGGTTAAAGTGGCAATCACACCAGTGTACTTCCAATCAATTATGTAACAATCTCTGATGATTTTTAATGGGAAACGCAAAAACTTGAGGATGTGACTTGGGTTCTCACAGATTTTAATTTTTTTTCTGTTGCGGTTTCTGTCGGCCTGCTGGAAGTTAGCTTGTGCAATAGCGGACTTGCGCTAGGAGATCATGTGACTGTTTGGGTGGCAAACTAGCTCGCTCAGCCTTTTAGCAGCCAAATAACAGCAAAAAAAGCAACTTATTCGGCACTAAAAAACCAGAATTCTATTTTTTTTTTCAGAGAGGGTTTAGTTTCTTTAAGATTATTTTCTTTGTCATTCTCTGGTTTGATGGGGCGCAGTAATTTCTGAATTTTTTGGTTGATCATTTTGTTTTGAATTTGCCACCCAAAAAGGTCATGTGATCCCCTATTGACGCTTTAAATAATTCTGAGAAAGGTCATAACATGAACAACATTAAGATCAATGTAATGTTGATTTTTTCTAGTCTACACATCTAGAAGAAGAATCTAGTTCTAGAAGAATCCTGACAAATATTACAGCGCGAGAAGCGCAAGTGTGACCACCTTCAATTAATTTGCATACTTTCAGTCCCCTCGACCAATCACGTACGGCTGAGCCGGCACGCAATCACCCAGAAAGAGTTGAGGAATCCACATTAGCTGAAGTACAGAGTGGGCTTTACAAAGATCAATTTTGGTGGAATAAACGGAAAAACTACCAAATTCAAAATAGATCTGCCTTAGTTTTCATATTTACTAGAGACTGCAAAGATTTGATTGAGGTTGGGGAACTTAAAGTTTCGTTTTTCACCGGTAGTCACAACGGTCCAACAACAATACAACGGGAATTGAATAACATTTCGACATTCATTTCATATATTTCCTTCTGCCTCAGTTTCTCACTTTTTTTCGATCTTTTAAGTTGTGAGAATTTGCATTATTTACAGTTATCGAATATTTAAATTCAAATGTGTGGCGGGGGCTGTCAGGGCTGTCTTTTGTGAGTCAAGAGATCATCACATTTTCATTCCTCACCATGCGCGCGGAGTGGAATATGAATCAGAATCCGGCGGAGAACAAATTGTTGTATTATGCTAAATAAACTAGCAATTGAATTTTATCATTGCAAAAGCTTTAAATGTATGGCCCTAATCGGAAGAAAAACGTTGAAAGCCAGTGCGTTAAACTGCTCTCAGTTCCCGTTCAGTTGGTATTTCTTTTAGCGATTTGGCGATTTCACATTTTATTCTAGCACAATCAAATCTTAGCAGTCCCTAGCAAATATGAAAACTTAGGCAGTTCTATTGGAAATCTGGTAGTTTTTTCGTTTATTCCTCCAAATTTGATCTATGTAAAGCCCTTTCTAGACCGATCACGTGCCGGCTAGGCCGTACGTGATTGGTTGAGGGGACCATAGTATGCAAATTAATTAATAGGTGGTCACACTTGGGCTTCTTGTGCTGTAAATTGACATTTTGATTTGATAATGCTTAATATCCTTTGTAATTTGATTTTAGTCCATAAGAATGGTGAGGTCTGCATTTCAATTCTGCATGAGCCTGGAGAAGATAAGTATGGGTATGAGAAAGCTGATGAGCGCTGGCGTCCAATACACACGGTGGAGACAATTATGCTGAGTGTGATTTCTATGCTGGCCGAGCCAAATGACGAGTCACCGGCTAATGTTGATGCTGCTGTGAGTAGCTTGTAAGGCCTTAGATGCTAGATGTTGATTGGAAGAGGGGTGGGCAATGAACACTAGACATGTACATAGCTTTAGAATGTCAGACAGTCAGTCAGTGATTGAGCATCTGTGACATGGTAAAGTTTTGGACTATCTGTTCAGGTGAAAAGTGGTTGCCAATGCTTGCTTGCATAACACCCAGCACTCATTCTGTAGGCTGTTTTCATGAATATAATCATATTTTTGCACATTTTGTTTCAAGATTTGAAACATATGATTTTAAGGTGTGCTGGTTTGGGGATCTTACCTTTTTTTCATATTCTCCAGAACTCCACCCCAATCCCACCATTTAAAAAATATTTTGCGTTTGTTTATCCCCCTATTTTGAGTAAGGTTGAATCCATGCTTCACAGTTGCTCATGGATTATCTTTATACAGCTGAATACTGGTCTCTGAAAGCAAATATTTACAAGCACAGAATAAGAATGATAAAACTTTCCAAACATTCCAGATCTAGATTTGTTTTTTATTTATGTTTACCTAAGCTTATTTATTTATAAAGCACTTCCATTTATAACACATGGGCAGGGAGGATGTGCATGTATTTTAGAAATTTAGATTTTATTTGGGAACAACATTGGGTTTTATTTGTGTGGTCGAGTCACAAAGACATAAAAAGCATCCAGAAGTAATTTCGATTTAGAATGTAGAATATGAAACTATAAAACTGGACTTTGATTTGTAATTGTTAATCAACAGAAAGAGTGGCGGGAAGAGTATACCACAACGTTTAAGAAGAAAGTGAAGGCCTGTGTACGTAAAAGTCAAGATTTTTGATATTGTGCTGTGCACTGATGTTAATATAGTATGCTGCAAAGATAATGTACAGGTATTATTTAGAATTTGGCAAGATATGAAAACGCATAATTCGCATTGCAGTGTCACCTTTCAACAATGCCCATCTTAAAAATTCAGCATTTTGTAATTATTCTTGTGTGTTGGATAATATAAATCACATGTAAATACAAAAACACAAAGCTTCTATTATTGACTTAAGCTTTGAGTCTGTTGATGCCCTAACATTGCTTTTATACAACGACAAAAGAAACTGCCCATTTAGATTCTTTCTTGCCAAACCAACAGGCTGTATGCAGTGATAAATGGTGCCTATTTTGCTACAAAATTGATGTTGATATTCAATGTTATTTTCTAAAAATTAACTGGAAAACAATGCTTTAAAATTGTTTTTGGTCTTATCCATGTAATTTGTCATGGGAAACATTTTTTTGGAAAAGGGTATTCCCAAAAACACAAGCTTATGTGGTAGTGTGTAACTTAGGTGTCCTACAGTGGAATGTACATACATCAACAGTCACCAATAAAACTCCATTAATAAATTTCCTTTTTTGCTGATTATATACAAAAATTAGCATTTCTATTTGTAATCTACCACCGCTACACCTGAAGGTAAAAATCAAAGTAACCTCATTCTGTGTAATTTTCGCGCTTTCTTAAATGCGCGATTTTCGATTTTTTAAAATATTTCACGAACATAAAGACTCGCAAATAATAAAACCCGCGAATTTTAATCTCGCGGAATTTAATGGATATAAATAAATTGAGCACAGAGATTAAAGGTTCTATTGAGACCACCTACTGTAGTAAGGGCATGGAACGACAATTTAATTAATGTCTCGAGGAACGAACACTTTTCAATCACTGTAAGACTTGCTTTTAAACTTGGTTGGTTGGTTTTGATTCAAAATATTGCTTATATTTAGTTGTTGGTAAACGTCATTTATTTGTATTCGCAAAATAAAATCCCCTGCAAACACAAACTTTCTCCGCATTCACGAAATTAAAGACTCGCGAAATGTGCTGAAAAGAGTATTGTAAAATTTAAGATGCTGTACGCGCGCATTAAAAGATGCGCCTGCCCCTGTTCCAGCCATGGTCCACCCCATAATCATGTCAGCGGCAGGCTCATCCTTCCATGCGCGGACACACAAACGGATGTTATCCGGGGTTATTATCCAAGGCAGGTCTTGTTTTTCTAATGGGGACCATGACGTGAACCAACGAAATTTGCGTCATTGGTGAGATTATCTAGTATTCCCAATTGTTTTTACACCAACAGGATACGAAATAACTTTACGCTTATTCGAAATCACTGTTATTCCTTGACGACGGGACTTCGTAACCATACCAATTAAAACTCAATGAGCAACGATCCGTTTCATGGCTGCAAGAGTGGAAGTCTGCTAATTGCTCTTTTATTTCTTGTTACCTGTCACTTCATATTATTACTTGGTTTATATCTCAGCACAAATAAATTAAACTTCAAGGGTGGTAGATACGGTTGCCCGAGCTTTTAAAGTAAAAAATGTAAATTACAGTTTTTGCGTCCTCTTTTATTCAATTAGTAATTTGAAGGCGGTGAATTGGTCAATTTATGCCGAGTTGTTTCTATTGTTCTCTTTTCTTACGTAAAGTAAATAATGGCTGTTTTTGTTAGAAAATGACTTAATGAGAATAACATTTGTAAATCACTGCAAAGCGCTAACAGCGCACAGTGTTTCAACAGGTTGCGAAAGCGGACACTATTTCATGAAATGAAGGAATAAGAAAGTCATGGCTCGAGAAAACACTGATTCCTTGCTTTTTCTGGTAAGAAAAGGCCATGATTATATCGATTGTAAGGATGGTTTACGCACTCTCCACGACAATGGCCACAAACAAGTTATCAAAAAGTTTGAGGAGCCTGATGAATCCGCTTTTTTCAAAGAGACTAGAAGCAAGGATCGCAAAAGAGGAAGACAGTTGTTGAGCTTAGCACTTGAACACCAGCCAAATTCAAGAGATGTCAGGAGATTGACTCCAGCGGCATGGAGTAGAAGAGATAGGTCTATTGATACTCCGTGCAGTGAAGAACCTCGGCAGAATGCAAGCGTGAAACCGGTGCTACATATGAGCGTCGCGAGTGGTTACTTTGTTCAAAGGAATGTTGACTCTGTGAAAAAGTGCTCCAAGGGTGACAAATCTGACACCGAAGAAACAAATAGTTTACCAAGAATTGTCAAGCATACTAAAGGAGTTTTTTTTTCTAGAAGAGCTAAGGACAGGGTTAAAAAAGAATCGAGGAATTGTTCATCGATAGAAGAACGCAAGGCGATAGAGAATTCAACAGTTGATTTATGCCCAGAAATCAGTCGCGGGCCTTGCTCGACTCGCCCTGACTTTAGAATAGAAAGATTCTTGGACCTGACGATCAAACCGGAATCTTCAAGGTCTATGGTTCTTTTAGAAAAATATACGCAATTTAAGGGATTTGACCCCCGAGAAGAGCAAATAGTATCTTGGACATCAAAACAAAACAGACTGTCTGCTTCACCCTTTAATCTACAAAGCTCAATTAATAATGGATTAAATTCTAAGGACAGCGGCGATTCAGCGGATTATCTTAAGTGCGATTTGGAGAACATTGACGCAAAGTCGGACTCGTATTTACTAAGACGTAGAAATCAGCCGGTGAAAAAACATGACGTGACTAAACGTTCAATGTCATGTGTTACACTGAAGGAACAGCCCACACGTATTGACGTGTTTATACCAAGCCAGTTCAGTTGATCATCGTTCGTTTTTGAGTCACTATACAGGTCATAGGGTCTATAAGCTCTCAGATTTTTTTTACCCTGGCTTTTAGTCGGGCTAATCGCCTCATGTAAAACAAAAAGGATAAAAAGAAAAAAATGCTTTGTCATGTACGTCAATGCAGATGCAATCGTTGTGCTGATTCTGTCTCAACACAATTCGTGTAGCTCCGAAAGGCATTAAGGACGTGGACTCTATTCTGTCGTATTTTCTTTGATTTTTAGAATTTGTCATAAGTGATATCATTATTTGGTGAGGGAATTTTCACTAAAGTTGCAATTTTGAAAAATGATGTCTAACGTTTCGAACTCGTTAAAAAAAAAAAAGTTTTTTCGGCCGCGTCGAAATTAGAAAATTGGTAATAATAACGGCCATCACTACATACGTATCTTTTATTTACCTCATCCCTAGGCTTCTCGGCACGCCTTTATTTCACGCTCTACATGGCTATGCGTCCGCTATACTGGAAAGTGTGAGTCTGCGCGCAAAGCATCATTCATCAATTTCTTTTTAGCACTTGTTAAATCTTTGCTCTAGTTTTTTTTTTCGTTTCTTTATGATCTAATTGAGACAATCTGTCCGTAAAATGAAGAAGTTTATGTAATATGGAGCGAAGCAAAACGAAGATTACGCCACTTCAGCGACATAGCAGTATAATAATGACCTCCTTTTCGCTGATAAAAGCAAAGGTCCGCACGCCAAAGACAGCGTTCCATTTTACATGAGACAGAGCACGTTGTGCAATCCATACACCGGAAATAGACGCGAAACACGAAGGAACGTGAAATATAAAGGAAGTCTGTTTTTGTCACCATGGTAGCTTGAATATAAAAAAAAAATTGATAACCTCTTAAATTATTATTCATCCCAATATTTCGTAAACAACAGTTTTTATTTCCCCAAATTATCATCAATACAGCAATAAGTGTTATCTTCATTGTTTTATTAAAAAAATTAGCTTACATTCTTCAACAAATATTATATTAGGTACTTTATCCAAAAACAGCCCAGACTGAGTGGGCCGTCAAATATTCCTGAATGGTGTTCAATGCGTCAATGCCGCGTCTGTTTGACCCGTGATGCCTTTGAAAGGAATATCTATCCGTTAAGGGACGTATCTATAGTTTGTCATTTGCGGCGAAGAAATGGATTCACGCTTTCTTTTCACCTGTGAGGTTATTTCGCTGCTTTTATTGTTTTCGCAAAGTCAGCATGGCGTCCAGGCCTGGCGTAGAAGAAGAAGGGGTACCCAAGGTAAGTACGGAATTATAACAGTCAGCCTCTGTACTGGAGAGTAAACTCTACTGCAGAATCACGGGTAGCCCAGTGCGTTAGCGTATGGGGCCTCTCAACACTTCTGAAACGGCCTCGATGCCCGATCGAGACATGGATAGTATCTTTCTGTTTTTGTAGGCTTACTAGAATCTTGTGTTCCTCAGCTACAGGATAGTCAATTCTAAATGCGTATAAGGATTTTGAATTTGAAGCGCTTAGAACATTGTTACTGCGCTTATAAATAAATGTTTTATTTCGGGGTCTCGAGGCTGAAAGTCCACTTTATCCATTCCCTTCTCTATGCACGAAAAAAAAAAATGATTAGGGCCTCTAATTCCAGGGTACAACCCATCGATATACGAAAGTAAACTCTCTTTCTCGAGAGGCTTCTCGCAGTTTCCGTATACTTGAGTGCTGTTCGCTTACGCGAGTCCGTAGATAAGATTCGACGATAGATTCATCAATACGAGCGGAGCTTTAGTGAGCTAGGAGGGGCGGTTCTCCGTTAATCCTAATCTTAAATTTGAATGACCATCCCTAGAACCTAGGAGCCGGTTCCCAGAAAGCAAGTTAGCGCTAATCCAGGGATAAATACAGCAATCTTGACATTTAATTATATAAAAAGGGCATTCATCCCTGGGTAAGCGTTAACCCTCTTTCTAGGAACCCGGCCCAGAACGGCGCTGTAGGCGAGTTGGCGCGCAGACCTGAGCTTTTATTTATTTGTTGAAATAAAAAAAACCGTACCCAACTCTTCATCTAAGGTTTATTTTTGACTATGACGTTTCGATCACTTAATTTGTTCTTATGCTGATTTAAGCTTTTCTAATTTACCTAGGCCCGCCCGGTAAGCAAGGACCACCTGGGACACCCGGCAACCTAGGGCCACAGGGACCTCCTGGACCACGTGGGCGACCGGGCGCGCCAGGGTATCCGGGGTCTAAAGGAGCACCAGGTATGAATTACCATTGAGTCTATAGAGAGCGATGCATAATGGGTAGGAGTAAAGAAAATAACAATCAACCTGGTGCTTTATATATATATATTTTTCTCAAACCAACACTATACACCGCTCTACTTTCGAGTATTGAGCACTTTCTATGAAAGCCTTCAACCATCATTTTATATATATATATATATATATATATATATATATATATATATATATATATATATATACGATTCCCAACTTTTAGACATTATTAAAAAATTTACTAAACGTTTCGGCCCTTCGGCCTTCTTCAGTATAAAATAAGTTATAAAACAATTTTTTTTTTATTTTCGCTACTGAGCCCTGGTATCTTGCATCCTTTTAGACAGACTGGTTGTTGGCTGACAGGAATTTTCACTCAAGTTTATATATATATATTTTTGTTTGTTTGTTCTTAATTTATCTGTTTAGAAAGGGAGTTCCCTACTCTGTATTATCGCTACTAAAATTCGGATTACCAGATGTCTGTTCCTTGTTTTTGCAGGAAGCCCTGCTCCTCTTCAAACGCTCAACTGCCATGTCTTGAGATCTCGCACGTTTGGGGAAGTCACGTGTCCACTTAATTTTCTGCGCATGTCATGCTACTGCGTGCTAAGGAAAACGGGAAAATCGTGCACTGTGCGAGTGATTGGTTTACAACGCTGCGCATGTGGATGTAAGCGTGCTACCGCGTCCGCTATGTGCTGCAGGCTCAAAGGATAAAAAAATACTTTTATGGCAATGATTAATTTCAATTTGCATGATTTAGCAATGTATTTGGAAAAATAAAGCAAGGTCTTGCTTCTGTTAAATACAGCGCTTGTAGCAGGGAGGCCTGTATGCAGTCCATGAGGCGCGTGTGCCCCCCTAGAGGTTTTCTTAATCCCCCGCTTTATCGGTAACATCAATTCCGTTCTCGCGGTGACTAAAACTCCGTTTTCTCGCATACACGTACATACCCCCGGTCGCTAGAATGAGCAAAAAGAAAAAGCTTAAGCGAAAAAAGGAAATAGTGAATGGTTATGGAATTTGGGCTTCCTGTGGTTTCCCAAATGGTGTTAACATAAAAATTATCTTGTAGATATTCTACCCTAACTTAATGAGGCTTGCTTGTCTATCAATCAGAATTTGCATACACTGTTGACAGCCCCTAATCTTGCCATAAAACCTTTTTTCTAAGCCAGGAAGGCACAATGTGTTTGGTTATGTCTTTCTTTGCCATAACGCCCTGAGACGCCTGTAAAATATAGGCCCAACTCCAAAACGTCAAAAATGCAAACTAAACATCACCAGACCCGAATACCCATAGATTCATCCAAGGCATAGACGACCTTCAAAAGCGCATCCAAGCAATGTAATTGAATTGACTCTTTTGTCAAAATATCAACCTTGATTTCTGACCAATTCGTAAACAAATGCTTAAACTTAGAAACATTTCTTACCAAAAAAAGACACAAAATTCCGAACTACAAATAGAGACAAGCAAACACAGATCAAGTCACAAATAGATACCTTTCTTGCGCCCCGTCAGGTCCCATTTTACAGTAATCAGTCACAATAATCAATGCTATAACTTCCATTAGAAGCGAGTCACCGTGTTTAGCCTATTTTGCATGCCTGCACTGCATCATGGGAGTCTTGGAAACACCTTGACAGACAGGCGGGCAATCTCCTCCCCCAGAATCATAACAGTTTTTTTATAAGTCTCTTTGCCCCGAAGCCAAACAAAACATTTCCAGGTCCAAGGAACCCAGAATAAGCCTGAAAACAAATTTTGAATATGGTTGGGTAGCAAAGATGGCCCACATTGGAGAGTATAAGGCCATTCACCAGAAAATTCCTTTCTAACTTGGTGAAGCCCAGACAAGGAATTATCCTATTGAATCAACCTCAGCGTGCAAACATCCATAAGCACAGCATTAATTATGCCCCAAAAGACTTCATGATGTCCTAAGGCACTCTCCAGATGTGAAAAAGCTTCAATTTTTAAGCAAATTACAAGCAAAACTGTTGTAAGCAACAGGCTGTAGCAGTGCCGTCGCTAAAAAGAAAAGGCACCGCAGTGCATTGTTGGAAACTTCAAGGCATACCGTGGGGAGGTTTCTGTTTTCAGTCTGTTTTTCTTACAATTTTGCTCAAAAGTACCCAGGAGGGAAAGGGTTAAGGAAATATTGAGAAAAATGTCAACACAAGAGTTTTTATCCTTCAAAACGCTAAAAATAAAGTCTTACCTTCTTTTCCGAAACCCATCACTTGACCTTCCGTTCATCGTTTGTACGTCTTTTTATAATAAAAGTGTTAAGTTTATCAATTTTTTTTCTTGGTTTCAGCCACGACGAGAAAATAATGCAAAAAACATTGTTAACAAGAGAACAAAAACGCGCGAAAAATTTAGAGGCAGGGTTCCCGTGAAAGTGCAATCACAAAAATACAAAAATTCAAACTATTGCAGGTTTTTACTGTAACTGTGAGGGTTCTCTAACGGATTTAGCAATCCCGGATAGTGAAAAAGTGTATTCATTTTTAATTTTTTTTTTCTTGGGAGACGTATAGCGAAATTATTGCAAAATCAGGCTAGCGAGCGACCACAGGCTACCCGCGCGATGACCAAAAAACTGAGTCGCATAGCTATATACCATTTCTCTATATCTATGGAGCTTAGGCCGCGCTGGCTCCACTATAATCTGAACTGTGGCTTACTCGGTGCACTATATGGCCCTCAAAAAGGCGTTCTCAGCAGTAACTATTATAATCTGAACTGTGGATTACCCGGTGCATAATCTGAACTGTGGATTACCCGGTGCATAATCTGAACTGTGGATTACTCGGTGCATAATCTGAACTGTGGATTACTCGTTGCATTGCATTTCAAAGGGTTGTAGCGCGGGGACAGAAAAAGGCGGTAAATGGGGCCCAGGCTGAAATTAAACCTCTTACAGAACAGATAAAGAGAAAAAAAAAAGCTTTACTGTTAGGCTGGAGATTTCGGCCCCAGTACCGCTATCTAGCGAACTATATAACACAATGGAACCTGTGGTCTCTTCGCATTAACCCTATTCATACAGGGGGGGGGGGGGGGGGCTTTTGAGGCCACCAGCACCTTTGATCTGTAATAATTTTTGAACTAGTAGGGCTAGAGCATTGAAATTTGATGACTTTTCCTAAAATTTATCTGGGATCAGTTTGGTGTAAACAAAATTTTGATATGTGAACCCTGGTAACCATAGTAACCAAGTTTTAAGACATAGGTTTAATGAAAATTAGGCAAAACGCTTTAAGTCGTTAAGATCAACTATTAATACGACGTGCTCAACGTAAATCCATGTCATATAAACGTTTTATACCAAAGTTTGAAAAAAACACAATAAAAATTTACATCCCTATTTTAGGGATGTGGAAGGGGAAGGGAAAAGGGTGGTGTTTTTTTGTCAATTTTTTACCTTCTCGAAATAGTGCTTGTAGAAATAGCAAAAACATTCATATCCATCTGAAATCATTAATACAACTTGAAACGAAGATTAAATATTGTCAAAAAGCTTCAGATTTTGCCACCCAGTTTTAATTGATTCAAATAAATAACTTTCATTAAATCCAAGATGGCAGATCCAAAATGGCGGAGATGGCGGATGCTGATGTCACAAAATTATCTAAAATTCGCTGTTTTTTTAACTGACATCTAAATTTGGCAAAATCCTTTTTATATTCCTCTATTTTAAATATAAAGCAGTAAAAAAATATTTTTGGGAATGATATTTAAATTATTACTTTAATTAAGAGTCCAGTTGCAAACTTATGCTATATTAAAGGTACCATGCCAGTCAATGACGTCACAGCTGTCATATATTGTTGTCATAGAAACAGTGTCACTAATAATGTCTACTGCAAGATTATCAAAAAAAGACATACATAAATACACACAGAGAATATCGGTCGCTTTTTTAATTCGAATTTGTTCCTCTTTGTCAGATAATGATTCTTTGAAAATTTTGTCATAATAGCTGGTTCCCCCCCCCCCCCCCCAACCAGGTCAGAGGAAGCCACATAAGCCCGGTCTGAATTGGGTTAATAGGGAGGCAATAACCAGGTTCCTATCCCGTCTTATACGGTTACGCCACGCATAGCTCGCTGAAGATGTGATGTGATGTGTTTTTATTTAAAAAAAAAACTCAAAAGGGGAGAGATATCTGTTTTCGGTGTGTTTCTTGTAGATTTTGCTCGGAAAAATAGCCATGGATTATTGGGTTAATAGGAAATGATTGGAAAACTGTTAAGTCTACATTTGTGGCAAACTCGAACACAGTCCCCTTGCATCAGGTGATCAAGACAAAGGCAAGGTGCGTAAACAAGGGAATATATGATATGAATATGATGTATCCATCTCGAAACAGTGGAACTTAGACAAACGTTTCGGATGGGGCAAGTCCTCGATTTCACACAAAAACGTATCAGATCTGGCGTTTTTTTTATGGTAAAACATGGCTTTTGGTGCTCTGTGCGCCCCCATAACTACGCCTGCCGAACCATTCAATTTTGAACTCCCTACTTGCCCGACAATATCAAGGTTCTCTGAGTGGGGTGCGTGGGCAGAGTGTTCAATGGGAGAAATTCGCGCCCCCCCAGCCAGCCGTAATCATTAAGCATAAAAGAAGTTGTTTGCCTTTTGTTGAATGTTATTGCCATTGACTTCTGGTTGAGACCCATTCTGTTGTCATGATAAACATGGTCTTATTTCACGCAGCGCCCTTTTCTAATGCAGTAAACACATAACGTGTAACAGTTCGAGCATCTGGCTGTGTAAGGAGCATCGTCAACTTGAAGAAGACCAGTTGCGGCGCACATTCTCCCCGTCTTACGATGTGACGTGATTAAGACGCGATTTTTTCATTACAAATTGGGATGAATTCGCTGCTATTTCTGCTGACGCTTGCATTTACTGCAAGACAAGGTACATTTTTTTATAAAGTTTTTTCAAATCTCTTCTCTAACTTTTCAAATTTACTTTGGGTTGGGCTTAATTCAAATTTGTTTTTGTCTTGTACAAGAAACAGGAGAAGCGAGTTAAATAGCATTCAGCAAAAAAAACGCGCACCCTTTATTTTTCATTTTATCCATTTGATATCATCGCATGCAATATGCGGCAAACAAAATATAACTTAAGATGAAAGGGGCAAATCGTTAACGGTGAAAAATAACAAAACTGATATTTCACACAAAAAGTATATTTTCAAATTGCAATTTCAAAAATTATAGCTCAGTGTGTTTCCTGGTTTCTGCGTTTCAGCGGTTAGTCCATTCTTATAAGTATCATATAAGAATAAGCGGGATTCCTAAGTATAGTATCCCTTTTTTTTAAGTGTTGTGGATTTTTGAGTTTAAACAAAAGTATGGGACTCCTAGCGGCTCGTCCCTTGAAGCGCGTGATCTCTGCCGTAGTCTGAATGATGATATTCACCATGCGTCTAACATCTCAAAAATCTGCCATCTTTTAGAGTTAGAATATATTTTTTCAATACTGTTGTTTTCATACTTAATACATGCTGTATTCCTACTTTTTTTTTCTACCATAGCGACTTTTTTCGGAAAATCCTTTTTTCACGACTTAGGTTAATTCGATTTCTGCGAAGTAATTTTACCAATTTATTTTAAGTTTTCATTTTTTTATTTATTTAAACTATCATAAGTCATTAGAATAATAGTTTGAGATCTCATGGCAGTTTTTTTTTTCATTACAGGCAAAATAAATAAAAAAGTTTCAGGGAAACACTTGCACAAAACAATGAATTGGTAAACTATACGCAACTATACCACATTTTTAGGGAAATGTGTAACAAAATGTGAACTCCAAGGTTTCGTTTCTTTTGTTCAAATGAATATAGAAATTGCGCTTTAAATCTCCATTTTAACAATAGATTAATAAGATTATAATAACCATTCCGTCAATCAGAACGTGCTCTTAAATCCTGAATTCACTTTTTTGTTAATAATTGATAACCTGAAGTTCGCTCCTTTTTATTCTTAAGTTCAACAACGCTCATACGCGTTCCTAGGATTGGCCGAGGTGGTTGCACAGTCATAGGTACCTTATGGAAAAAGCATAGTATTTGAAGATCCGTTAATAAGAAATGACCCACGCACCCTGCGCGCACCCCCTATGTGTGAGCCTGACGCTCGTGGAAGTAAAATAATTTTAAACTTTCTCTATGTTTCTTTCTCATATTGCCATGGAAAACATATAGCAAATTACCAAACAAATGCTTTCATTTTGTATTATTTGCAATAAAGTAATATTTGGGGCCAAACAAATGCTTTCAATTTGTATTAATTGTAATAAAGTAATATTTGGGGTAAGTAATAATAAAGGAATATTTTAATGTTACTGTGAAAAGTAAGTCTGTGTCATAAAAACAACACGAAAATTAGAATTCGAAATGTGCTGCTTTTAATGAATAAGTAATGCCATAATAAACGTACACTTACTTTGATTAAAGGTAACCGAGGAAGCAACACCATGGTGCCTAGTTTGCGTATGCCTGACGTCACTTTGCTGCGAGACAAGTTGGGTTGTTGTAAAAATACTGTCAGCAACTCCGAGTTTTGTTGCAAAAAGTAGAACCATCTTCTACTTTCTGCAGCAAACTTTTACAACTTGCAACAAAATATTCACCGGTAGTAAAACGCGCAACTTCACTTACGAACTTATTTTGCAGCAATGCTCCCACAAAAAAATGCCACAAAAATTGGTGATTTTTATCGATAGGTATCAGTATCGATTGACTAGACGGAGATGTCGTTATGTCAGACTTATGTTTTTATGTCGAACCATTCACACATTTTAACATAAGAGTGCGCGTGCGTCATTATGTCGTTATGTCACTGGTGTGCACTGGTGCACCAGGCATTATTCTCGCTTAGACAATGACAGGCCAAGTTGGGTAATGAAAAGTAAACTATATCCAGTGTCAATAAATAGTTCGAATCGAGAAACCTACATAAGTTAGATCATACATTCATATGTGAAACGATTAGTCCAGAAAGCCAGAAAGTGAAACTCTCCCTTTAAACAGAGATCCAATCGTTTACATTATATAGAAATCCAAAACCAGCGGACAAAGAAAAACCAAACTTGACAGAACTTTCTGGTAGGTACAACCCACAGAGCCAGTGTCTACATGGGATATGGTAATAAATGCCAGTGTCTACATGGGATATGGTAATAAATGCCAGTGTCTACATGGGATATGGTAATAAATGCCAGTGTCTACATGGGATATGGTAATAAATGCCAGTGTCTACATGGGATATGGTAATAAATGCCAGTGTCTACATGGGATATGGTAATAAATGCCAGTGTCTACATGGGATATGGTAATAAATGCCAGTGTCTACATGGGATAGGTAATAAATGCCAGTGTCTACATGGGATATGGTAATAAATGCCAGTGTCTACATGGGATATGGTAATAAATGCCAGTGTCTACATGGGATACGGTAAGAAATGCCAGTGTCTACATGGGATACGGTAAGAAATGCCAGTGTCTACATGGGATACGGTAAGAAATGCCAGTGTCTACATGGGATATGGTAATAAATGCCAGTGTCTACATGGGATACGGTAAGAAATGGTAAGAAAAGCCTTGCTCTGTTTTGCCTTTCTTGGAATGCAACGCAGTTCAATGGTGATTCCATCACGTCTATTGAAACAGGATGGATTGAAAATATAAAATACAACATTTCATGTGTTTCTTTCAAATTCCAATGTGAGTCCAGCATGAGAACCCTGTGGTACCTCAAAAGCTCCCCTTTTTTTAGCAGATTTTCACTAAATTAAAAAAAAATGGACCTTTAGATGCGAGAATTTAATGTTTGTTTTTTTATCTTAATCTTAGTTCTATTAAACAATTATTTTAGAAAAATTCCGACGTGGGTACCCTGTGGCTTTTAACTGGGATAATAAACAACCATGCCGTACGGCCACACCCAGAGCTTTTTGAAGCGTAAACATTTATTTTTGGAATCTCCCGAAATCTCCAAGGGGGGGGAGGGTTTCACTTTCTGGCCCAGGGACCAGATATTGATATATTCTACTTTTTTTCTTTTGAGGAAGCTCAAAGGCAACCATAATTGACTTATTTTTAAAACCTCCTTACAACTATAAAGAAACGTTAAGTTTTCAATAAAAGGTTTCAAATAAATAAAAGCACCAAAACAATTCATGGTAGCATTATATATTAATTAGACATCTTTATGAAACATAAATATATCTTTATATATTTTTCGACAAAGAAGATCATTTTCTTCAGGAGGTAGGTCGTTGGGCATTCATTTGGCTGATATGACCTGATCGACTGAATTCCGTTAGTTTGATAACGGAAGCCAGAAGGCATTTTTTCAGTTTGAAATTATTGACAAGAGCTTACAGGATATTGAAGATTCCAGTAACTTCAATTTTATCCCATACAGTACTTGCTGGATGCAAAATTATGATTTTTGACACTCGCCGTGATGGGAAATACCTTGCAAGCCACGTGATAGCGAATCATACAGCAGAGGCAGCGAGTAACTGCCGTTACCATTGTTACGGGAGTGACAGGTGCCAATCAGTGAATTATAACAGTGTGACAAGGCAGTGTGAGCTGAGTGACTCCGACGAGCACCAGGCGCCGCGCGACTTGATAGACCGAGAGTCGTTTATCTATCTGGGAACAAACGTGAGTTAAAACTATGTTAATGTTTGTATTCATTGAGCACCACTTGTGTTTATGTTTTATATGGTGTCGGTAAAGGCCGATTGACTATACCTCTTCGAGGTAATATATGACATTGCGTACGGCGGGACGTACAGCATAAGATTCCCTTAAAAACAGTTAAGAATTTTGTATTATATTTATCCTTTAAGGTCTTGGTAAAGGTAAATTCGACACCACTGTTTGTTTTTGTGGTTTTTGCAAAACCTGTATCAATAGTTCTTAAACTTTATTTTTGCAAAAAAAGTTTTTTAAATAAATCGCATTCTAAGACGGCTAAAATGGGCCTTTGCTGTTTCCCGTGATCTTTGACTTTTCTAACGTATTATTTTGAGGCGAGAACTCGAGCTTGTCGGGCGTAACCTCGCGACGGGTTTTAAGATATCGCCTTAAAAATTTCGGGATCTGATAGATAATTATGCCATGTCATAAAGTGTGTGAGGGATTTTCGAGAATTCCAACTTTGATTCGTAATATTTTGTTGACAGTGTCAAATAACAAAAATTCCTCACACAATTTGGTAGATCATCTATATGTCATTGAGACGCAATTACGTGCAACTCCGTACTTTTGAGTTTGAGGCATATCGCTATTGCCAAAATAAAAATTGCAGGAGATAATTTAATCTTTTATCTTTTATTTGATATATAGTTTGTACATGTAGTGAAAATTGCGGCGCGACTATTTTTTTTTTCCGCGGACACGTCGTTTTCCTTTACCGAGACCTTAAACCTATTACACTCTTTTTTTATAAGAGCCTTTTCTATAAAAACGTCCAGCCGGAGATTTAAGTATTTTGTATCATCTTTATCCTTTAAACCTATTACACTCTTTTTTTTTATAAGAACCTCTTTTTATACGAACGTCCACCTTGAGATTTCACTAGTATTTTGTATTATCTTTATCCTTTAAACCATTACACTCTTTTTCTATAAGAACCTTTTTCATAAGAACGTCCAGCCTGAGATTTCACTTAAGTATTTTGTATCATCTTTATCCTTTAAACCTATTACACTCTTCTTTTTTATAAGAACGTCCACCCAGAGATAATTAGCCTCCAGACTTATCTCGTCCAGTGACGCTCAGACAAAAGCTTCGCTCGTCATGGCATTTTGACAAAGATATATCAAATACTTTTTGGTAACATAAGCTTCCGTAGTATAAAGCGAATAAATACAAGCCCCTAATAATTGATTGCTCACCTCCTCTTAATCTTTCATCAGAATGCATGTTCGTCTTCGCCTTGCTCTCCTAACGGTAAATGTATAGCGGATTTCGAGAACAACGGATTCAAGTGTTCATGCAATAAGAACTTCAGCGGGAAATCCTGTAAAACAGGTACGCAAGTGAATGTATTTTCATACTTTCGACTAGAGACGTACCTCCCTTTAAGTCAGTTACTTCCGGGCCTGGCCAGGTTTTTCGACAATCTACTTTTATAAGCCAAACAATATATCGAAATAAACCCTTACCAACAGCAACGCCTCTGTCAAATGGCTTCAATCATTCAAAAGCCTCGAGCACTGAAATGGTTTCACGTCCCCTCTCCCTAAGGAGTTGGCCAATGGAAAAAAACAAAATAGTTATTCCGTTATCGATTTATCAACTAGAAATTTTTAGATTTTTTTTTTACGAGAGTTCGAAGAATAACTTGTTCGCAGATTTTAGTGTACGTCTTTCAAATAAACATTTTTTCTTCTTCATGATACTAAGAGTGGACCCCAACAAGTCAACAGACAATCGGTAAGGGCCTTCTTACATTTTTTCTATTAATTCTGCTGCCAGCAACAATCATTTGTTGATATTTCTGATGATTACAACCACCAACATCACCACAAACCGGTACTATGTTTTTTCGTTAGTTCTGTATAAAAAAAACAAAACAAGTAAGCCATTATTTTATAACAGAAGTAATTTATGTCCCCTTTTTTCCAGACCCGCCAACTGGTACGTTTTTCGTTTTCGTTAGTTCTACATGAAACACAGCCATTACCAGGGGCGTACCCGGGGGAGGGCCCAGAGGCCATGCCCCACCCCCCCCCCCCCCCCGATTTCCAGCAGCCAAAAATACAGTAAATGTATGAGACATAGCTTAAATACAGGAAAATTTTCTAATATGGGCCTTTTTGCGCCTCCTCCTGTTAAAAATCCTGGCTACGCTTCTATTACAAAAAAAAATTTTTGTTGCCATCTTTCCACACCCGCCAACCTTTTTGTTAGTTCTGCATGGAATTAAGACAGCCATCAATCTATAACAGAAATAATTTGTTTCTTTTTTTCCAGACCCGTCAACACCACTTCCAACCGGTACGGTTTTTTTTCGTTAGTTCTGCATGAAAATGAGACGGCCATTATTCTATAACAGAAATAATTTTTTTTTTCTTTTTTCCAGACCCGTCAACACCACTTCCAACCGGTAAGTTTGTTTTCGTTAGTTCTGCATGAAAATGAGATAGCCATTATTCTATATCAGAAATAATTTGATTCTTTTTTACAAGACCCGTCAACACCACTTCAAACCGGTAAGTTTTTTTCGTTAGTTCTGCATGAAAATGAGACAGCCATTATTCTATAACAGAAATAATTTGTTTCTTTTTTTCCAGACCCGTCAACACCACTCCGAACCGGTACGTTTTTTTCGTTAGTTTTGCATGAAAATGAGACAGCCATTATTCTAAAACCGGAATAATTTGTTTAATTTTTATCCAGACCCGTCAACAACAATTTCAACCGGTACGTTTTTTTCGTTAGTTCTGCATTAAAATGAGACAGCCATTATTCTATAACAGGAATATTTTTTTTTCCAGACCCGTCAACACCACTTCCAACCGGTACGTTTTTTTCGTTTGAAAATAAGACAGCCATTATTCTATATCAGAAATAATTTGATTCTTTTTTTACAAGACCCGTCAACACCACTTCAAACCGGTAAGTTTTTTTCCGTTAGTTTTGCATGAAAATGAGACAGCCATTATTCTATATCGGAAATAATTTGATTCTTTTTTACAGACCCGTCAACACCACTTAAAACCGGTAAGTTTTTTTCGTTAGTTCTGCATGAAAATGAGACAGCCATTATTCTATAACAGAAATAATTGGTTTATTTTTTTCCAGACCCGTCAACAACACTTCCAACCGGTACGTTTTTTATTAGTTCTGCATGAAAATAAGACAGCCATTATTCTATAACAGAAATAATTTGTTTCCTTTTTTCCAGACCCGTCAACACCACTTCCAACCGGTACGTTTTTTTCGTTAGTTCTGCATGAAAATGAGACAGCCATTATTCTATAACAGGAATATTTTGTTTCTTTTTTTCCAGACCCGTCAACACCACTTCCAACCGGTACGTTTTTTTCGTTAGTTTTGCATGAAAATGAGACAGCCATTATTCTAAAACAGGAATAATTTGTTTCTTTTTTCCAGACCCGTCAACACCACCTCCAACCGGTACGTTTTTTTCGTTAGTTTTGCATGAAAATGAAAAAGCCATTATTCTAAAACAGGAATAATTTTTTTCATTTTTTTCCAGACCCGTCAACAACACTTCCAAACGGTACGTTTTTTATTAGTTCTGCATTAAAATGAGACAGCCATTATTCTAAAACAGGAATAATTTGTTTAATTTTTTTTCCAGACCCGTCAACAACACTTCCAACCGGTACGTTTTTTTCGTTAGTTCTGCATTAAAATGAGACAGCCATTATTCTATAACAGGAATAATTTTTTTCCAGACCAGTCAACACCACTTCCAACCGGTACGTTTTTTTCGTTTGAAAATAAGACAGCCATTATTCTATAACAGGAATAATTTGTTTCTCTTTTCCAGACCCGTCAACACCACTGCCAACCGGTACGGGTTTTTTTTCGTTAGTTCTGCATGAAAATGAGACAGCCATTATTTTTAAACAGAAATAATTTGTTTCTTTTTTTTCCAGACCCGTCAACACCATTTCCAGCCGGTACGTTTTTTTGTTTGAAAATGAGACAGCCATTATTCTATAACAGAAAAAATTTGTTTCTCTTTTCCAGACCCGTCAACACCACTTCAAACCGGTACGTTTGTTTTCGTTAGTTTTGCATGAAAATGAGACAGCCATTATTCTATAACAGAAATAATTTGTTTCTTTTTTTCCAGACCCGTCAACACCACTTCCAACCGGTACGTTTTTTATTAGTTCTGCATGAAAATGAGACGGTCATTATTCTATAACAGAAATAATTTGTTTCTTTTTTCCAGACCCGTCAACACCACTTCCAACCGGTACGTTTTTTATTAGTTCTTCATGAAAATGAGACAGCCATTATTCTATAACAGAAATAATTTGTTTCTTTTTTCCAGACCCGTCAACACCACTTTCAACCGGTACGTTTTTTTCGTTAGTTCTGTATGAAAATGAGACAGCCATTATTCTATAACAGAAATATTTTTTCCCCAGACCCGTCAACACCACTTCTAAGCGGTACGTTTTTTATTAGTTCTGCATGAAAATGAGACAGCCATTATTCTATAACAGAAATAATTTGTTTCTTTTTTCCAGACCCGTCAACACCACTTCCAACCGGTACGTTTTTTTCGTTAGTTCTGCATGAAAAGGAGACAGCCATTATTCTATAACAGAAATAGTTTGTTTCTTTTTTTCCAGACCCGTCAACACCACTTCGAACAGGTACGTTTTTTTCTTTAGGGGGGGGGGGGGGGCTGGGTAGTTTCAGTGAAACGGCCTGGGAGGCGGATCGCCCCTCCGGGCCTCCCAGCCCCGTCTCTATATATCAGGCAGATGTTTCACGTACATAAACAATCGGCAAAAGCTAACAAAGGCCAAATCGATTTCACGTACATAAACAATCGGCAAAAGTTAATGTAGGCAAAATAGATTTCGCGTACACTAATAATCAATTAGGGCCGGTGTTTCGCGTGCATGAATCGATTAGGGCTGCAGGTGTTTCGCGTTCATGAATAATTAATTAGGCGGTGGGTTTGCAATTAGACATTCGTATGTCCTGTGGTATACCGAGCGTTCGAAGGATGAGGTACGGAAGGGATTACTGCGGGTGGCTGAAAGCCGGCCACGCAAACACGTGCGGCCGAAGGTGCATTGACACCTACTGCAAGGTGCACCTCCAAAGGCTCCGTATGGGCATCCCCCTCGCCGTGCCGTGCAGGATCTGCGGCGTAGGGACTCGGTCGGAGACGCGGTTGTGCCGCCCCTGCGGAGCGAATCGTAGGGCAGTGGATGCGTGGCGTCGAGAGGCGCGCTCGGAAGCGGTTCGCGCTCGTCCTGTCCGACATCGCGGCCCGCGGTGCGGTCAATTAGAGACTGGGTGGTATGGGGCATACCCGAACTCCCAGTTAGAGATTGGGTGGTGCGGGTCATACCCGAGCACTCATCCCGCCGGTTGTGATACGGGCAGTTGGAGATTGGTTGGCACAGGGTATACCCAAACATGGACGCTTATATAGAGGAGATTCTCGATAGCATGCGTGACAAAGAGGCGCCCGCCGTACTGGCAGGGCTGGTCCAAAACATCCTGGACGAGGACATCCCCGACGATGTCAAACACAGGCTGCTTATGCCGCTCGTACCGGAGAAGGTGTGGACGGAGGAGGTCTGGCGCGAGTTCGACCCTCTGCTGCCGGGACGGCGGCAGGAGGGCCCGGAGAGCTTAGACCCCGAGACGTACTACTCTCTCTTCGTCTGCGGCGCCCATCTTCGGTTCCCAAGCGTGGATGCCATTCTACGGGGCCGAGACATAAGCGCCAGTGTTTACCAGGAGATGCGAGATCTTGGTGGAACAGGTGTGATTGCTCTAAAGCCGGTTGTGCGGGGGCCTGATATTAATGACGACGGCTCGGTGTGGTGGGTCTCGCACGAGCGAGAGTCTCTGCGGGCGAACGCAGTGCTTCCGCTGGTGCTCGAGATGGTAGACCCCGACCGGCGTTACAGACTCTTCACGGTCGTTGGTAAGGCCCCCGCAGAGCCATTGGCGCCAATCACTGAGGAGGAAGGGCGCTCGGAGCACAAGATCGGTGGGTTGTTAGTCAAAAGGGGGGGCCAAATCGCAGTCGGCGCCCTGGAAGGAATCGATGCGGGTATTTGGGAGAAGGGGCGAGAGTACCTCGTCTACGTGAGATACGAGCTTCGCCTTTTACCTGAGCAAAATGGTGAGCCTGGGCCAATGTTTGTGCGAGAGGGGGGTGACGCCTTCGTTAACTGTGTTGTGAGCTATGTTGCCGACTTCTTGAGGAATCGCGGCACCTCGCGCTCCCTTGGTCTGACCAAGACACGAGGCAAGATCCTCGAGCGATTTGACAAGAAGCTGGCCACCACGGGGTGCGCCAAAGAGGACCTCTTTGAGATGGAGAGGAAGCTCGGGATAAAGCTGGTAGCCGTGGACGCCCTGGGCAACGTCCTGTGGGACTCGGGGAAGTACGAGAGGGGGTACACACAAATCCGCATCCCTTGCCACAATAACCACGCCTGGGCGGACCTTCCGACTGAACCTGTCTGGGCCTCCTGTCTGGGCCTCCCTTCCTGAGTACCTTGCAGAGCTTATTGAAACAGTACAAAAAAAAGCTATTCGAATAATCTACCCTTGCCTTAGCTATGAATCGGGGCTCAAAGTAGCAAAAATGGACTCACTTACAGTCCGCAGAGCAGAACTGTGCCGTCGATTCATGGCCAAAGCAAGATGCACTGAGCCTATAAAATATATAATACAATCTGGGACTGAGGTCGCCCATGGTTATTCGCTAAGGGGGGGTTGCAGCCGTTTGGATAAATCAGTTGGTGTAACTGAAAGGTATAATAACTTTATCACAATTCGTTTCCAGTAGTTATACCAGTATTTATTTATACATTGTTAAGTGTAGTGTGCATTGGCCGACATACTGTAATTTAGCTTATGCTACAAAAGTATGAATAAACGATTATTATATTATTATTATTATTATAACCACCTGCGATCGCGAGCGTCCACGGCCTAGACTTCGAGGCTGAGAGGGAGCTTCGTTCGCTATGTCAGGGAGAGGCAGCGCCCCGCGCTACCAGTGCCGCCGCAAAAACGCACGAGGCGAAGGTGCGAGAGGTGCTCATCCGCTTCATAAACAGGGCGATCCCCAGAAGCACAAGGGTCTGGCTGTGTGGGCGTGTTATAGTCACGCACGAAGGCAAACTGTACCGGTCGGGACAAGACGGATGGGCTATCGACAGGGCGTTTACAGACGAGACTGGACACGATCCTCAATGGCTCCCTGATGATCACCCAGCCTACCAAGAGTACATCAAAGCTACGCACTCGATGGGTGGCTCAATAGGGTATCGCTTCAAGAAGTGGACCCAAAGAGAAAACATCAGGCCAACGCCTCCTAAATACAGGGACGTCTGGCGAGCGGCGCAGGTTGAGTCCAAGGTGTGGAATAGCAGGGAAAACTTAGGGGCGCAGCCTCATGCTCACATCTACATGCGTGCGGCGTACCTAGGATGCGAGGACAGTGTCTTCGGCGGCGCCTCGGACGCCATTGATCTGGTACGGAAATACGGCTTCCCTACGAACGTGTATCGTATCGCGGATGTTGCGGGACGGCCATTGAGCGAGGTTCTTCAACTGACCGGGGCCATTCAGTTGACCAAGTGGGGGTTCTCTGAGGCCTGCCACCCCTACACTTCCGGGAGGGTAGGGCAGCACTTGGAACAAAACGAGGGCTGGATCACCACGCAAGAGCTCAAGGACCTGCTAGACTCGGGTGACCTCGCCATGGCCGCGGCGAGGGAGGTGTTGTATAGCGTCGGAAAAAAGGATTTCATCAAGTTCCCCCACTCCGGCCCCGGCGGCGAAGACTCACAGGGTCGAGATCTCGCTGTGCGTTTCGTAGGCAAGTGCGCTCGCCATGGCGACGAGTCCTCGATCGTAGTCCGCGACCGTGAAGAAGCCGCGTATCTGACAAAAGTGAAGAGCTCATTATAGCGCGAATCAAGCGATACGCTATAGACGTCAGGCAAAAGGGTCGCACAAAGTACACTGGATCGCAACACGTTCTGACGGTAGACCACGTACTCGGCATGATTGCTGACGCGGAAAAGAAGTGCACGGTCTGTGGCACTCAGCTTCTGCTTCAGGGGTACACCAAGAGCCATCCCCAATGCTTCAGTATCGACCGGCTGGACGACAGTCGGGGTCACTACAAGTGGAATGTCAGACTCACGTGCCTTAGCTGCAATAGAAGGCACAAGCGCTGATCACGCAACGCGCAACTGCGATCGCGTGGAGCCGTGCTTAGAGTACGCCGTGTAATACAATACTGGCTGTCCATGACCCTCTTTAGTATTGGGTACGCCTTGCTTGTCCACCACGGGTCCGTCGCTCGCCGTCGGCCCTTGTCCTGAAGGTCTTCCTCGTTTACGGCGATGTACACCTCCGTTCCGACCTCTAAGGAGACCTCTAGGGGAGGCTTTTCGGCTTTGAGAGGCACGCGCCTCAGCTTTATGGCGTCCTCAGGCGCAAGGCCAGTCATGCGAGTCTTCGTTGCGTTCATGTCCGAGATGACGATTGGCAGAGCAGTAACCCACTCGCGGTTTGTCTTGCCGGACGCAAGCTCCTTCGAGTACTGCGCACGAAATAGGCGCTGCGCCAGCCAGCGATGGAAAGACTCGGCGAAAGCTTGGCTCCTGTGGTGCCCAGGCTCAGCCCGTCGGACCTCCACCCCGTGGTCTGTTAGGAGCTTCGTGGTAGCACCCTTGAACTCCGTGCCGTCATCAACCATGAGGACTTTAGGCCATGTGAGAGGTCCCTCTTCAGCGAGTTCGCGGGAGACGACGGCCGTGCTCTTAGTCCTCAGTGGGCGGGCGGCTTTATATCGTGAAGCAACGTCAACGACAGTCAGGGCATACTTGTACCCGCGGTCGGTTGGTAAGAATAGCAGGTCCGACTGGTGAATACGGTTTGGTATCTGCTTCGAGAAGTGGGCGTAGGTAGTCGGAAGAGGGGGCGTCTGTGTGTAGCCCCCGACGGGCTGCGAGCTTACCCACCTGCGCGCTCGATCTATGGAGGCTGAGCCCTTGGGAAGTTTGGCATGCAGGGCGGTCACTCCCTGGAAACCACCTCTGGCGTAGTATATAGGACGAAGGAACGCATCGAGCTCTTCGTCGGACATGCGCTTGCCGTTCCGGCGGGCCATTACGTGCGTATCGCGACGGGGGAATCAGTCTCCAACAGGCGGATGCCGTCTGCTTAGCCTTCGGCGTACGTATACGTACACGTATACGTACACGTATACGCGTAGCATGGAAAAAGGCCGCCTAGACGCATACGTACGTATACGCGTTTCGACGACAGCTGCATCACAGCAAGCGGCTAGCTGCGTAGCCGATGGCGGGAGCGCCGGCGCCTATGTACGCCAACTCGACGTTCTTCTGCGTTTTGCTGGGGACGTAGTAGTCGGACAGCTCGGGGGCCCGCATCGACTCCAGGGAGGTCTGGTTGTAGAGTTTGAGCGCGTAGTCGGTGTCGGTGAAGTTCTGCTTTGCGAGGGCCCCTCTCTCGCAACTTTGAGCTTGCCAATCGAGAATTTCTTGTCGCCGCTGTTGGTAGCGTCCATAGTCTTGTTGGTATTTCTCTAGGGCCTTGTCGTGCCTCTCCTTCTCGGCTAAGGCGGGGCTCTCATCGTTCGACAGGAACTTTGCGAGGTAGTTGCCACCAACGAATGCAGTCGCGTTTAGGACGGCGCCGCCAACCAAAATCGCGATAGAGGCCATGTCTATGCGACACTCCACGCGCTGTGTGTATGCGCAAAGCGCGCACGAGTCTAACACACGGCCCACGCTACTACATGGGCAGGATCTTCTGGTCCTCAAGGTAACCCTTCAAAGCGACAGCACCTGCGACGGCGGCAGACATTTTTGCGTAGTTCATGGCGTTCGCGGAGGGATCTTTGGTGAAGTCCTCGCGTAAGACCTTGCGCCCAACCCAGCCAATACCGGCGACGAGGCCGGTTATGACTGCGGCGTCGGTGATGGTCTTTGTAATCTTGCTCTGCTGCGTCGCCGACATCGTGCGGATATGGGTGGGGCCCTCGTGTCTAAATGTCTGCTTACTCCATGGATAACAGCCGTGACCCGGGAGCGCGAAGCGCTGTCGCCAGAGCGCGCTCCTTGGTCTGCCGTGCGGCCGCCAGCGGCGGCCTTGTGGGCGGAGTCCCGCCGTCGGCCGCTGCGTGCGGATCGGTAGCTCGCTCGGCCCCAGGGCCACCAGCTGGTGTGCGCTTGAACGCGGCAGCTAGCTCCCGCCTACGTGTGCAGAGGCCGATCAATGACACTAGAAGACCAGCGAGCCCGATGATCAAGCTGGCCGACCAGGCAGAGTTGCTCTCCGGGGCAGGTGTGTGTGCCGAAGGCATGCCGGCGCTTGCAGTTCCGGAGGCGGCATCGTCGGCCCCGGGGCCACCGGCAGCTGCTGCGCAGCGACGACACGAAGCGCCTCTTTCTTCGCTCTGTTGATTCGGTTCCACTTTGCCAAGCGCCTTCCGGCTTCGACTCGTCCAGGGTGAGGTCGGGTCGCGGGCGGTTCGGGGCTCGTGATTCGCACGTCGCGTGCCGCTGCCGGGGCGGCAGCCACAGGCGTACGTGCAGGTTCTTGATGCTGTTTGCCAGGTTCTTGGGCAAGTCCTTGAGCAAGTTGTTCGTCAGGCTGGGCACTAGTACTTCTTTGAGGTTCCTCCATCTGCGTCGAGGTGCGAACACGCGGTGTCAACTACTTGGAACCAACTAATTGGTACCAAGTGGTAGGAGAAGTGGCGAGCTTTCAAATGAGCGTCTACTCTGGGATGGCGGGCTCGACACTGTCCGCGGCTGCTGCCTCGTGCTGGCTCCGCGCGTCAGCGCTTGCTTTTTCGGTGTCGGCACGGCAGTCCACATGACGCGCTATGTGTAACACCCCGGAGGCTAAAGCCATCAAATGGCCGTAGCGTAGAGACAGGCTTCCGCACAATGTGCGGAGCTCGTTGTTGATGATGTAGTCGGACACTAGGTCATTGTGAAGATCGACCACACTGTCTATCGGCAGCGCCATGCCTGCTAGCTTGGTCGTAAGCTTCAGGACGCTGTCTACCAGGGCGTCTGTAGTCCGGCTGGCTAGAGCGGTCTCGTATCGCCTCGTACTTCCTCACCTCCTCGGCGCTCATGCGTTTGACGCCGTCGTGAGTCAGGGCGTTGCCTATCATTTCTCTCGACTTCCCCGAGGCTACGAGAACCGCGAGTTCCTCCCTCGCGTCTGCTATCTCAGTTTGCTCACCTCCGGTTGCCGCCCCGGCAGGATGCGTCGAGCAGTCCAACGACTCGACGGCCGGGAGGCCTGCGGCGTCATCCTCAAGAAGACTCTCAAAGTATTCGTCGCTCATCATGCCGTGGCTAAGGTGCATATACGTTATGCCCTAGGGCGTTGGTTACCGTTCGACTAGGGCGATGGTATAAGGGTGACGCAAGCAAAACTCTAACTTCGAGAACTCTTTCGTCTTGAGGGCCTTCATGTACTCTTTCATCTTCTCTTCTGAGAGCTCCGCGCCGTAGTCATGCAGGAAAGCTTTCATGTCCGCCTTGCTCGGGGTATAGAAGACCACCAGGGCCGTGATGTTCTCGCGGAACGGCTTCGTGATGCTGGTGAGCTGCTGCGTGATCACCCACACGTTAATACCCACGTGGCGCGCGATGAACGCCAAGTTGACGAGCTGGTCAGAGCGCCTCTTAACGTCTTTCGAGGCCGCACAGTCGTCGAGTATGATTAGCGTATTAGTGCCTTCGAAGAGAGTGGAGACAGACCTCAGCAGCATGTCGATCTGACCCGCCTCAGGTACGATGACAAACAGACGATTGTCGCCCTCGCCGAAGCCGTCGTATGTTTTGTTTTAGACAAAGGTAGGGCACACGAGTACGATGTAGTCAAACCTGCCCCGGAAAGGGCCGCGCAGTCGGTCCACTACGAATTGGGTCTTCCCGCATGACGTCGGGCCCACGATGAGAGCGTTAAATGGGACGTTTTTCGGGTCCATACCGCTCCGGCGTATGTGCTCAGTATTGTATGGACTCTAGCTGTCCGTTCATAAGGTTCATTTGGGCGTCGGCCACCACAAACACGTGACAGTTTACGCTACCCGAGCCGCCTGCCGTGCGTTTTATCTCGAGGTGCACACCGTCGCGGGTATTGACCAATCGGAGACCGCCCCCATGGATAGCACTGTCGTCCGTCGTTCGAAGGTCGATCCACAGAGCAAACTTGTTATCGCCATAGAACGACTCGGGGCTGACTGCCAAGGCGGCGGGCGCTCCGCTGTGCCCCCCGGGGAGGGGCGGACGAACCGCCTTTTCGCCTCCCTCCAGAAATCCGTGGGGCGCAGGCCCTGGCTGAAGACTTTGTTTGGCATGCCGTCGATTGTAACGCGAACGCTATTGATGTCGGGGTACACGAACTTCTCAGAGTCGCGAGTCCCTGCCGTGTATGGCTCCACAAAGAGGAGCAGCAGACCACTCATAGACCTTCGCGGCAGGTTGACATTCTCGTTGATTATGCTGTCCGTCCCTTTGCTAATCACGAAAGTCTTGTGAAGGTTCACTTGCTTGTAGAAGGACGTTGTGCCGTTGTGGTAGGCGGCGGCTGCAGACCGGGCGAGGTTGTCGTCCCTCAGGCTTTCGTACTCCAGCTCTAGATTTTTTATGCCATAGGATAATTTGGTGGCATCGGTTCCGACTACCTGGTCAGGCACTGCGAACGTGATCTCGAAGAGCAGCGCCTCCGGGAGCGCCCTTGGGTATAGCACGCCGTGGTCCGTCAGCAGAGAATGGTCTAGCGGGATGGTGTACCTCGCCCCGTGGGCGGCGCTTAGAGCGTTCTCCTTGGCGTTACTGGTCGCTTTATCGCCAGCCTTGGAGCGAAGCTTGCGCATGTTTTCTGACTGTATGCCCTGCTCCAGGCGGTCCTCTCTCTCGACCTTGGACAGGTAAAGCTCCTCATACGTCTTGAAGACGTCGTAGCGGTTGGTGTCCATGAGCGTTTCTCCTGCAAACGTGATTTTCAGGCCGATTTCGGCCGACGTTGTTCAGGACGGTATTATTCGCATGGCCTGAAACGGAGAGATCGAGACCGACCCTCAAGGAGCCAGGCACGAGCGTGACGCCTTCCAATAGCTATGGGACCGCCACATATAGCGTCTCGCCTGGGGAGGCCGTCGACGGGTTGAGAATGACCCGGTGAACAGTTCTCTCGGCTTTCAACCCCAGAGGGATTCTGGGTGTTCGCTGGGGGTCGCGTTTATCGCTGACTAACATCGTATACGCGTATGCACATAAAGTACGAAGTCGCGTGGCTATGGTGCGGACTGTTAGACATGTCTAACATAGCATAGCACGAGTTATGCGCGCGCATCATGGGTGATGTTGACGTTGACATTGACGATACCTTGCCGGGCGCGTCCGCCGATCGCGGGGCGGGGGACGACGAGACGACGCCCCTTATCCCGTTTGACCCCGACGATGGGGAGTCGATCCCAATGACGAGCACGTCACCGCGTATGCATGCTGCGCATAGCATGGCTACTCGAAGCGCAACGCAAACCGCCGGAACGGCAATCGCTGAAACCTCGTTCATCACAGAGGGTGCAGCGACAAGACTCGGTCTCCAGTTCCTCAGGGAGGAATACCCAAACCTTAAAGAGAGTCTGCTACGGTTCCAGTCAGACCGGAGGGGAAAGACGCTAATACAGGTTCGCAACCTCGACAAAGGAAGTTGGTCTAAACCAAGACAGCTGTTCAACGAGGACGGGGGCGTCCGACAGGACGTTGCAAATCTGAGAGGCTTCAAGCTGGCGATGGGGTCCGTGGCAGAGATAGACGCGGTCATCCAGGAGAACACAGAACGGATCCAAGAGCTGCAAGGGGTGGTAGCCACAGACAGGGAGACCATCGACGACCCTAACTCGTCCGAGAGTAGCCGCCAAGAGGCCCGTGAGCGCAACGAGGAGAGGCTGTCCGAGATTGACGAACTAGAACGCGAAAACCGAGAGCTCGAGAACCAAAAGCTGCTAAGAGAGCGCATCAAAGCCATCTTCAAAAAGTACGGCTTTACCGTCACCGCTATCGGGTTGGCCGTAGCGACGACGATCGCGGCCATTGTGACGTCGCTCGGCAAGTCGCTCTCCTTCGTGGCCAGAGGGGTCGGTAACGGGCTTAAGGCCATCGGTAAAAAGCTGGGCGAACTTCTCCCCGGGCTAGTAGGCAGCATCGCGAACTTCGTGTTTAAGGCTGCAGGGGAAGCGGTGAAATTCCTTGGCGAAAATGCGTGGCTGCTCATTTTAGCCGTAGCCGCGTTCTTGGTTCGTCGAATGCAAAGCAGTCATCGGAACAAGTAATACGCCGCGGCCACCACGAGCACCGACAACCCCACCTTGAGGGCGGTGTGGTCACTTTTCTCGCCGGACAGGGTAGGGGCCGTGCCCTCCGCGTGCACTTTCGCAGGGGTGCTTTGCCCCCGGGGCGGCGCGTGGTCAGTCGCGTATTGCACCCTAGGATGCCCACCGGCCATGTTATGAGCACCGACTGGCTTTGTCTCGGTGTTGATCGCGTTTGCGCCGAGCTTCATGGAGTCCGTGGCTTTCTGCAGCTTATTGTTGTAGCCCACGACGCTTTGCGTGTTTATCACCAGATCGCTCGGCATCAGCCACACTCCTGGTGCAACCGCAAGACTCAGTCTCACCTTGGCCTCCTGCACGGCTAACTGGTACCTTTGCACGCTTTGAGCGATGTCGTTTTCTATGATCGCGTCTTCGAGCAGCTCCGTGAACTCCGCCTGCGCCTCCATGGCCGGCCCACCGGCCCCTGCGATGGAGGAACGGACGTTTACCTGCGCGCCAAGCACTGTGTAGACGAACGCCTCGACCGAGCGGTCGAGTCTCCCTAGCCCTGCTTTTGTCAGCCCCGTGCACACCCCCGTGGTCGTCGTTGCGTATGTAACCCACCTGCTTCCCACTATTGTACGTCCCACCTTCGTCGCTAAACAGATTGAGGTGGCTCGGGTACTCGTACGCCGCGGTGTCGTAGCCGCGGATCACGTGCACGTTGCAATACCCCTCCCCCGGGTAGAACACAAACACATCGCCTAGCCCATGGTTCCGCCCGCCTTTCCATCGGAAGTCCGGCTTACGCGGCAAACCGAACTCTATGCATAGACGCTCGAAAGCGGCCTTCTTGTAGGGGTTACCTTTTTGCGCGAACGGGCTGTCGCCAGGGAGGGGGACGCCGAGCTCGTAGAGTATCCTCCGGGTGGTGAAGTAGACGTGAAACCTTAGAAATCCCCTGATGACAGAGGGGAGCGTGGCGAAAGTGGGGACACCCCACATCCGGCGGTTGCGCACCAGACCGCAAAGTTGAGTTGCTGTGGCCAGTACCCATAGGAAGGCTCCGATAGCCACCGGCGAGACTCCTTGGCGGACTTGTGCGTGACTACTGTCTCTTTGAATATGTCTCGGACCCTAGTCGTGAATGATTTGTCCTCAGCCACGTGTATCTCCAGCTGCGTGAGTAGTGGGGTGATGTCTGAGGCCGTGCTCTCCACGGGGGTCGCGGGCACGGCGTAGAGCAGCTTTTGCGCGAGGGTCAGAGACCTAGGGAAACCTAGGGAAACCGGTTTTTTGGCTTGTTCGGCTATAGCGTGTTTGATATGTTCGGCTATAGAGGCTCCCGCCGCAACTGCCGCCTTCTTCGTCTCCTCCTCCTTCCTTCGGGGCACCTCGGTCAGCATCTGCCAGCCTTCCCAATCCATGCTCAACCCTATTAAACACGAAGGCGGGCTATGTTCAACACAATGGTGGTCCTACACGCTCAGTTCGGAGGTGAACTGACGCTCTTCTTCGGGCAGCCGATAAGGCGCCCGCGCTTTGTGGCGCTCCGGCAGTGCTCGCTGTTTAAGGCGGTATGATACTAAAAAAACTACAAGTTTGAAGTAACACTCAGCGTAACACTCACTAGTTCCTGTGTTTTTAATATTATTGCATGAAATTTGGCAGGAATAATTATTGATAGTGTAGTAGTGTAATGAACCTCAAAAACCTTGAAATTTTTACAATGCTTAGTAATATGAAGGCTTTTTACCAAAGAATGCTGGTTAAAATTATAAGCTTTTTGTTTGTTTACTTGATAATTTTCTATTTATGTCAACTATATAGCAATTTTAGGTTCATTACATAGTTTGAGGTATTAGCAATGAATATCCTTAGTTTGGTTTGTGTTCCAATTATAGTTTCAGAGCTAGAGCTGTTACCGTAAGAGCATTAAAATCATGTATTTTGGGTGTGGCTTGGTTACCATAGCAACAGTAACTGCCAAAATTGGTATCGAATGATTAGTCTCAATGAGGTTAATGATATGTGAAATAATAAAACTGCTAAGTCTTTTGCTTAAAATTTTTGTTGTCTTGGGTATCATACCTCCTTAACAGCTGGTATAATCTCGAGCGGGAGCAGCGGATAACGACTACAGACTCCCTCCCGCCCATCGCTACTCTGCCAGCCGGGCACCACACGGCCGGGTCCATCATGGAAACGATCAACCACGCTAAAAGCCAGATTCTGACCGCGAAGCTGGATCCCCTCACCGGGAAGATCGTGCTCGTGTCCACAGGCATTGTGTTCCTGAACGCCGAGCTTTGCGCACTATTTGGCCTAGAGGCTAAAGACGATCAGATGGGGGGGGGGGGGGGCGGGACCTCGTACTGCCCGTGGGGATCCCCCACTTGAGGTGACTTTGTCGAAAATAGAGGCCATCTACATCTTCTGCGATATCGTAGACCGCACGAAATGCTTCGCCTTAGACGAGCCTTCAAACGTTCTCGCTTGCCTAGAAACCCGCGGGAGGCCGCACGAGAAAGTCGTCTATGGGCCCGACACCCTCATTTGTGTCGCAGCGTCTTCCTCTGAGTTTGTCTCGAGTAAGGACTTTAAGGGCAGGCCTGTTCGCCTCGTATTAGAGCTAACCTAGGCCCGACATAACAGGCATGGCGAACAGCGACGTTAGCAGCGGTGGCATGACCATATATCCCCCGCTCCCCAGTGCCCACCCCCCGCAGACGCCTACCGCTCCGGCAAGCACCGGCGGCGACGCGCAAAGTTTCCGACTCCAGGTAATACGTGACACTCAGGCGGTTCTAGACAATGAGATAACGCATTATCGACAGGTGCGGAAGAAGTATAAGCGCGCCTTCGCCGTTACCCATGCTGTGTCTGTGGCATCCGGCATCGCTGCAGGGGCGCTTTCCAGCGCCGGGCTGGGAGTCTCTTTGAGTGGGATAGGGGTTCTGATCGGCGCTCCGCTGGCAGGGGTCGCTTGGCTGATCGGTGTCGTAGGCGCGGGGGTGGTCTCTAGGGGTCTTACGAGCAAGGTGGCTAAACACGAAGACACGATGGTTCTAGCGGAGAGTAAGAAAAACTCGATCAGCGAGCTGGTCTCTAAGGCTCTGCAAGACGGGCGTATCTCAGACGAAGAGTTTCGGCTAATACTTCAGAAACAAGAGAGATACAACGCGCTCAAGGCCGCTATCAGAGCTCGACACGGCCCCGCACCGCATGATAAAAAAAAGCGGGAAAGGGCCCTCCCTGGTGGCACGCGAAAGGATGAAAAAGAGACTGCGAAAAATTCGCGAGGAGTTCGGGAGCGAGGTGTTCGAGTAGAACTCAGGTTTGAACGCCACGCCGGCGGCTTTGAACTCACGGCCGAAAAACGGTTATTCCACGCTCCGTAGGTTGGCGGCCCTCCACGTTTTCGCGGCCCCACCGCTATTTGCCCCAAAAAGTTGTGTACGCGCAAGTCCTTGGGCTTGCACGCGCCCGGCCTACACCCTAATTATTCATGAACGCGAAACACCTGCAGCCCTAATTATTCATGCACGCGAAACACCTGCAGCCCTAATTATTCATGCACGCGAAACACCTGCAGCCCTAATTATTCATGCACGCGAAACACCTGCAGCCCTAATTGATTATTCGTGTACGCGAAATCTGTTTTGCCTACATTAACTTTTGCCGATTGTTTATGTACGTGAAATCGATTTGGCCTTCGTTAGCTTTTGCCGATTGTTTATGTACGTGAAACATCTGCCTGATATATAGAGACGGGGCTGGGAGGCCCGGAGGGGCGATCCGCGCCTCCCAGGCCGTTTCACTGAAACTACCCAGTCCCCCCCCCTTTAGTCTGATGAAAATAAGACAGCCATCATTATATAACAGAAATAATTTGTTCTTTTTTTCCCGACTCTTCAACACCACTTCCATCCGGTACGTTTTTTTTTCGTTAGTTCTGCATGAAAATGAGACAGCCATGATTCTATAACATAAATAATATAATTTCCAGGCCCGCCAACACCATCGCCAACCGGTACGCTATATTTTCTATCGAAGGTTATTATCATGTGGTTTCATGTAACGAACAAACGAACGAATGAATGAATGAAAATGAATGAATAAATAAAATCTTTCTCTTTCCATTCAAAGTAAAACCGTGTGACAGCTCTCCCTGTAAGAATAACGGCACGTGTGTAGACGTCGATGTCAAAGGCTACCGTTGTGCGTGTGCGCAAGGATTTACAGGACTTGACTGTGACATCATTTCCGGTATGTGATACCAAAGTCAATGCAAATGTATGCAAATAAACGAAGTCGGTTGTTTCATCTTCATTTGTATGTATTTTCATTTGGAACGGCACATGGAAAGTAAGACGAAAGTAAGAGGGAGGGAGGGAGGGAGGGAGGGAGGGAGGGAGGGAGGGAGGGAGGGAGGGAGGGAGGGAGGGAGGGAGGGAGGGGGGGAGGGGGGGAGGGAGGGAGGGAGGGAGGGGGGGAGGGAGGGAGGGAGGGAGGGAGGGAGGGAGGGAGGGAGGGAGGGAGGGAGGGAGGGAGGGAGGGGGGGAGGGAGGGAGGGAGGGAGGGAGGGAGGGAGGGAGGGAGGGAGGGAGGGAGGGAGGGAGGGAGGGAGGGAGGGAGGGAGGGAGGGAGGGAGGGAGGGAGGGAGGGAGGGAGGGAGGGAGGGAGGGAGGGAGGGAGGGAGGGAGGGAGGGAGGGAGGGTAAAAACAAAAAAGGGAGGGAGGAAGCTATGGCTATCCATTTAATACAATTAATATACGAGTCAGCGGCTACACGTAGGCTAGATTCGATATCGCTTGAGTTTGTTTATTACATTTATTTTTACAAATAATTGCTACCGATAAACACCTTTCGGTCGTAGAACTGCCATTTGGCCATTGCCATTCGCCTTTCGCACTGACAACCTTTATTGAAAAAGGGCCTGGGCATTTTTTGCTTATGAACTGACTCAGAAAACCGTTTGGCGGATCCAGGGTTGCCCCCAATCGTACAAATACACACATATTTTTTTTTACTGTTATTGACATTTGCTTCTCGTAATTTTATTTCCAGTTGACCCGTGCAAAAGTGAACCTTGCCAGAATAATGGCACCTGTGCGGCTCTTAGTGCAAGTGATTATAACTGCAAGTGTCCGGCTGGTTTTGGCGGAACTGAGTGCAATTCAACCTGCTTTATTTCCTTCCCTGCGACACGAAACCCTGGCAACGTGGTCGTTGTTTCGACTGAGGGGGGCGAATTCAATGAATTCGCCATCTCTTTCTGGCTCAGACTGCAACCCCCGCAAATTGGAGATTTAGAATATACGGTATTCTCATATGTGAAAGATGGAGCTGTCTTGATGTTTTTGAAATTGAAACCATTTACTACACAAGCAGTCGTGAAAGTTGGATATTACGAGTAAGTGTATGAACGATATTATCTTAATTTTGTTTCACTCTCTGCCAAACAGCAATATACTGTTTTTGTTTTCTGAATTTATTTGTCTGCTATAAAGGAGGATTGGCTCTATCTGCGTGATGTTAAATCTGTGCTAGTAGAAGAAAAGGGGGCCCACTTCATTTATCAACGTAACTCAATATATTTTTTTTCACAAAAATCATCCGATTGAAAAAAAATCAGGGTGGTCAAAGGAGCAAACATGCTGTGAGAAGTGGGACGTGGGACGAGAGGTTTCCCTTTGATGTCACACTCATTCTGTTGAAGTCACATTTCTACGACCAGAACTTCAAAATGCCTGCTATGTTTCCAATGCTTCCATTGCTTTTCTTTCTCGGTTTGGTTTATAACTCGGTTTATAACTAAAATATCTTTTTGTTGTTTACAGGAAGACAATTTCATCTAACATTAACTTCTGGGACAACAATTGGCACAAGTTCTGTATGACCTCATTTCGCTCATTTATGTTGGGTTTTTTTGGAATAAACATAAACCTCTATGTAGATGGCGCACTTCAGCATGCGTACAATTACTATTATTACTTTCAAAAGATTGGAGTACAGGGAGCCCTGTATTTGGGGCAATTGTACACAGTAAGTGGGATGACCAGCTCCTTTGTCGGTGATATCATGTCGTTTAATATGACGACTGGATTTGATGTTGCCTCTATTAATGGCAAGGATTGCAGTGAAATAATCATACAGAATTCTTGGGTTTCGTGGCAGTCCATACTAGAAAACGGGGCAGTGCTTAAGAAATGCGAGAGACTATCGGTTTAAGGTAAAAAAATTGGCTGTATTGCATCTGAACGACTGACGAAGTCAAGTTACCGTGAACTTTAAATCTTGCATGCTCTTATTCATAGCAGGCTCTATTATATTGCTCTACTCACAAAAACATAAGCTCAGATAAACTTGAGCTAGTGGGTCTTACAGAGCTTTGCAAGCGAATAGCAATTTGCCTCATCAAGTAGGGTCACGTTTACACTGGGCACACGTCATTGGGAAGGCCAAGTCTTGTGAGTACAGAAGTTAAGCGTCGTCTCGCCCTGGTCAATACGTTTCACAGTCATTTTAGTATCAGCAGGAGAAACACCAGAAAACTGGTCAGAACTTTATCCTCAGTGCAGCTTGAGGGGCCACGCCGATTCCCCTGCACTCTTCGCTGTCTACGCGACTGCAAAAAGCTAAAACGTGAGCGACACAATTCGTACAAGGGCACTGCGAAGAAATTTGTAAATAGAAAGAAGCAAGGTAATGTATGGTCCAATGTATGGTCCATTCTTCTCTCCTTATATATCATCAAGCTTATCAGAGGTTAGGATATCGGCAAGGCTATTCTAGATATTCTAGATGTTGTTCTACAAATTTGTAAATAGAAAGAAGCAAGGTAATGTATGGTCCAATGTATGGTCCATTCTTCTCTCTTTATATATCATCAAGCTTATCAGAGGTTAGGATATCGGCAAGGCTATTCTAGATATTCTAGATGTTGTTCTACAAATTTTGACACAACATAGTACACCTCTAATCTAATTACAAGAAATTATCTAAAATAAGGTAGTTGTAACTCTATGTCTCGAGCTGTCGTACCAAAAACAAATTTGGAGGGAAAGGTAACCGTTATCCCGGAGAAATAATCAAAAGCAATAACGCGGATCCAGAGGACGACCCTACTTTCGGGCGAAATTTGAACATATTTCGGAGATAAAATCAATCCGATTTGCTATACGCTATACGGTTTTCATATTCGTGATAAATAGGTCGAGAGCTTGATGGTGACTCCCAGTTAGAGCACGGGCTATAGGAAAGTTTTACTCCAAAGTAATGTTTAATGCGATGTGGTCGAGTTACTTATTTTCCAAGGCGAGGGAGGTTACACAGCGCGGCTTTGAAAGGTCTTAAGCGCGTGGGGACAGAGCTCGCTGGAGGAGCGAAACTAAGGCAAACTATGGCCGCTCGTATTGATCGCATAGGGGCGTATTTTGATTTCGGTGCCTTCCTTTTGTCGAGCCGAAGTGAAATACTTGGAGACAGCAATTCAGCTCCTCTTTAGTCATTTCTTTTCTTATTCAATAAAAGATACTAAAATTCTGTTTGGCTTCCATTCTGCAAAATGGAAACTTATTGTAAAAATAAACACCATGAAAATACTACATATTTCTCGGTGTTTTCCCGCTGAAGGTTAAAAAACTTGAAAATGTTACATTAATTAATCGCTTTCATTTGTTTTCTTAGGGAAGGGTCATTATTTAACGGGGGGGGGAGGGCTGCTATATTTGGGGGAGAGGGTTGCAATTTTTTGAGCGTCGAGCGAATTTTGTTACAGGGTTTAAGGGGAGGACCTTATTTTTTGAACAGGTATTCCGATCGATTTCCGAGCCTCGTAAAAGTCTGAAATTTCATTTTTTTTTTCTGGGGAGAATCCCAGACCCCCTACAAAATAGATAAACTAATGCGATGCCGCCTTTTGCTTGCACGTTCATGACTTGCATTTCGCTGGCATTGAAAACCATTCTCCTCTAAAGTGTGGCTTCTGCTTTTTTATCTTTTGCAGTTTTGGTTTTATTAAATTCAATCACTGAATTTGCGAATTTCGAATTCATGTCAAAGTACCCCCCTACTAACTTTTCAGATTGGTGGTTTGAAAAGATATGTAAAAATGATTTCAGTTGGGAAGGAACTAATGACGCTATTTTTGAGGTTTTAGGTTTTAACAATGATGGTCATTTTATTTATTTTCAAATGGCAAAATTTTCACGGAGTAGCATGCCCCCAGACCCCCTAGACAATAGTCTTTACACCATGAAAAATGCACTCGAAACAACACCTCCTGACTTGGTGGTGTTTTAGGCAGCTTCCGCCGCCCCTTCAGGGGCGTGCCCAAGTCAGTGCCCTCCCTCACACACAACAAATTGGCATGGGGGGGGGGGGGGGGAGGGGGCGGTATCTGTCTTGTCTCCCCACAATTTGAATTTAAAACAGTGACATTCAGGTCATATCTCGGTTAACAAATTCTAAAGTATGTATTTTTTTTCTTGGCAAAGTGCCCAATTCACCTTTCTTTGTTTGTACTGCACAGGTTACTCGTTATTATAATTGTTGGTTTACTTCATTTTTGGGAAACTAACTTCTTATTACAATTGTGGGTCTTTATTTTATTTGTGGGCTCTGCACTCATATGGTTATATGGAAGAACCCGCCATATGTAAAGCATCTAACAACTAGAGTAAAATTTCAATAAACTAACCAATACACTTTTTTAGCTTTTTTTCTCTTGGGAGGGCCTAAATTTTTGGTTGTCTTTTTTGGGGAGGGTCACCCCGCCGCCGATAAAGAATGACCTTTTCCTTACCGTCCTTATTCCATATTTGGATGCCTTCTTTGCTTTTTCTGGGATAGAGTTATCATTGAAAAGTCGTCGCTAACTTTGGCAAACCTGTTTCAGCCGCGATTTTCTCAAGCATTTCGCTAATTACCGTCTATCACTAATAGACCATTAGTAGATCAGCCAATCAGAATTCAGGATTGAGATAGACTTTTTTTTATCCAAAGCATGCTTATCAAGCGACTAAAAAGGCCGCCAACAGGCCCCCAGAAAAAGATGCAGAAAATGCCTAGACCTTTTTGGAATTTGTAAATGAGTCACAACATTTTGCATGAATAAAACAGGTTCAAAACATCTGGAACATTGCGATCTGTCTTTGCTTCGCGTCCATAATTAATAGACTAATTATACTCATGCTTCTGTGACACAGAGGCTGGCCGTGTAGCATAGAGACGCCTGGGAAGCTGGGAACGAGGCAATAGATTTGGGTTATATGACATTACTGGGGGGAAAAGCGGAAAAGAAGGGAAGAAAGAGAAAAGTCATCCTCGGGAACCTAGGGCGTCGAATTCAGTGTAACGAAGCGCAAAAACAAGGCAGAACAACGCCGAGAGGTAGGGGGCGAAACAGAAGGGGACGGCCTCGTTCTCGTACCTTGTTCTGAGTACAAGTGCGGTACAAAAAAGTAAGCATTCGAAATCAGTTGCATCTTTTAAAGGCGTTACAGTAGAACCCTGCTAACTACCCGAATTCTCCGCAGGGTTCTACTGTATTATTTTATTTTCTTGTGAGGGATCTTGGGGAATAGATTTAAGAATTGGAGTGATCGTTGCACCTCAAAGGAGGGAGAGTAAGAGTTTATCTATACTGTTATACTAGATTTAACACTCCTGGTCTGCCTTTGCTACGATTCAAAGGATCTCACTACATTTCGTTCCGAAACGCCCTGCTCAATATTGACACGCCTTGGCTCTATTGTAATTCTGTTGCGTCCACAGCGGCACAATCTACTAAAACTTCGTCTATAATTCGAGCTGTTGAATGCATAAATAAGAGGGTTAAGGGCCGCATTCGTGAACAGCAGAAAGTCCCCGATCTCTACGGCAATGTCGAGTCGTTTTTTCTGCGCATCCGTGTACCCAGTTATCACAGACAGATATATTTCGAAGAGCGCGCGTGGCAAATGACAAAGGAAGAAGACAACAGTTACGGTAACTAGTAACTTGCAAAGCTTCCTTTTGCTTATGATATCAGACTGAATCCCCTGGCGTTCGGTGTAGATGGTTCTAGTCCAGTACAAACCACGCACGATACCCAAATAGCAAAAGGCAATAATAACGGCAGGGAGTATAGATACCATGACGGTTCGTATAATGTGAAACTTGCCTGAAAAGTCAAAACAAAGTTCTCGCTTGCTGTCAAACTCTATATTGATGTAGGAAGACAGAGAAAATCCTAGGCCGAAAATCCACACAAAAATTACCACATAGGGGATTCTGGCCTCTGTCAGCTTGAGCTTTTCTTGGAACGGTAAAACCAAAGCCTTGAATCTCTCGACCGCGATTACCGTCAGCGTAATGGCAGACACTGTCATTGCAACAACGGTGGTAGCACTTCCTGTGATGAACTTACACAGGTAGTCCGCCGTGAGTTTTGTCTTCGGGTGAACAATGTGCAGGTTAAAGAAGCATGGCCCGAACGCAAGACTCAGCAAATCAGAACACGCGAGATTGACAAGGAGGTAGTTGGTGGTTGTGCGCATGACACGATTGGTGCGAACCACTGTAATGACAAGCACGTTACCAGGAACGCCAACAACCACGACGAGGGCGGATAAGAAAACAATGACATAATCGATCCATCGCGTTTCAAACGACTCAAATGTTTCGATATTTGTGCAGTTCAGCTGTGTCAAGTTGAGGATGTCTTCTTGTGACCTCTCTTCAATGAATTCGTAATCGCACATGTTTCTGTTAGGAGAAATAATCGATCAGGCCTCGGATAACCTAGCTAATATAAACACATTCATATTTCACAGACAGTGATTCTAGAAATGATCCTACGCCCCCCCCCCCCTCCCCCCTCCAAGGAAGAAAATGGAATTTTTTGTTTGGGAGGGGGTGTCAGGGGAATGTTTTTGATGTGATATTGGTATTGTTTTAGGGGTAAGCTGTGGATGATTTTTTATATATGAATCCATAAGTCAGTGCAATAATAAGAGAAAGTGTTTGCATTTTGTAAACGATTTTAATATCACCTCCCCCCCAGTAGTAGAAACAGGAACACACGAAATGAGTCGTTGCGATAGCTCAAACGGGCTTTTGCTTTAGCTTCAAAGGTTAGATGTGCAATATGTAATTAGAGAGTTTGTAATTTCGGGAAATCCAAAACAGGCGTGGAAAGTGTGGAAATTTCTTAGGGATGTGCGGATGTTTGTAATCTTGATTTATTTTTCTATGCTTTCTTCTTATGAAAACATTTCTTATTATCTCTAATACCTTCTTTTATTTCCTACGCCTTTTCCTATATACATTGTGTATGGAAAGAATAAAATATAACAAAGAAAAACGTGGATCGCAGAAAAACGCGCATCGTGTACACGTGCGTCGGTCTTAGCGCAGAAATGTTATATGTCTGAAAGATTCTAAATCCTATATATTTGACAAGTGGCTAGGTATGATCGAGCACCCCCACCTACCCCTCATCCCTTGAACGCCAAGCAAAGGCTACCTTTATTATTAAAGAACCGCAAATCATAGACATGTTAAAGGAAAACTATGACGCCGCGCCTGAATACACAAATTTTCTTTGAAATCACTTTTAATTTCGTTTTGCAAATCTTGGTGTTTAGTAAAAGCATGGCTTATTCGACTGGAAAGGATTTAATATCGACGCCCATCCTTAGCATGACCCTATCATATGATAATACCAGGATTGAACTAGTCCATGAGTACAAATGGAGCACAAATGATCAGCGAGCGGGGCTGATACCTTGAATAAAGATAAAATACTGAACGAAGACGTTCTTCTCAACGCTTTAAATGCGGGGAAGTCTTACATTGGTCTTAAATGAAGGCTTTAGTCTGAGTTGGTTATTGTCTTAAATGAAGGCTTTAGACTGAGATGGTTATTGCACAAACGCGTGTTTCGTGTATTCAAGTTACAAATGGCCATTTTCATCTTATATTGAAAAAAGACATGGCATTGTGTACTTCTACTCGTGAAGGATTTGTTTTCAATTGAAAAGCTATTCCTAACTTACCTCAAATGCCCAAAGGTATATCTGTGAAATGCCGTGGTTTTAGAATGCACGCAACTTGTTTTTACGCAGATCTTTAATCATTGTTGTTGATGCGTGTATGTATTTCTCACCGCAATCATTCATAAACTTGATATGCATAAGCTGATTTCGTGCTTACAGCTAATATGCACCATTCTTTCCAACAGCAATTGCACCATCCTTTCAACCTCCTGGTTTCCACAAACCTGGGAAATTGAATAGTCTTAACGTGTGAAATCGGACAAATGTACCTCTTTAGCGTGGGTTCCCCGTAAACAAATAAACTGAACTTAATTGCTTAACAGTGAAGCCTAATGCTAGTGCATCTCAGTACACCATTCGATAGCAAATGATTAGTTTTTACGGAGTGTACCGCGAATGCAAGAGTGAATTTTATTGAGCATCCCCGAGGCGTAATTTTCTGTCCGGAAAAATCATGATATTATGTAGACAAAATTGAGGAGGCGTAGAGTAAAATATAGAGGTTACTCTCTCGCTTTCTAATACTTCCTTCTGGATGATATTATCAATAAGTCTGTTAATGTACATACACACCGAATGTTATATATATTATCGTGGGTAAGTAATATTAGACCAAGGGAACATTACCGTTTTGCAAACAATGATGTCTTTTGATCCGTCTCTTGATTGTAATAAATCCAAAAGTACTTACGCACTTGTTTATTTCCCATTAGGACATTAATACAACATGCGAAAGCCACATATACAAAAGGGATATTTAAATGAGAAAAACATTTCCTTAGCATGCGAGGAAAAAAATAGAGAATAAAAGGCCGTCATTTAAGAAAACAGAGTACGTGCAAAACTCTTAAACGTGATCATAAGGTTCTGTTTCAGACTCTGACATTCTTATGTATATGTGCTTACCTCACCAGCCAATCCCATTCTTTAGTAAATTTCCATTACAATTTTATTCAATATATTGAAAAGCTCAATGATTGTATCCTGTAACAATCCCAGTTAATGAATTTGCGGCATATACCGCTGCTAGTTTTCAATTCTGCTCCAGCGCCGACACAGAATGTTTTTAAATAAAAAGATTGATTACTGTGCTAAATCTGAAAACAAAAGTTGCCAAACAACCAAATTCGGAAAACATGACGACGTGATATTTTCACGAGATAATCATGCACCGAGATAGAAAAATGAGATAAGTGGACCTTTATAAATCACTCCTGATGCGGCCGCACGGGTTAAGATCCCACTTCTGTCACCATAGAAATGATGGTTGTAATGTACACGGGAGACAGGGGGCGAAAATGTATCTTTACTCTGTATATTGTCTTTACACTGTTAAATGAAAAGAGCCAAAACGGCCCCCAAAAAGAAGCCGTTCCGATGGGTTGAAATTGGTGCTGTTTTAGGGGGCCGTTTCAGCTCGATCTTTCGGTACCATTATGGCACCTATTTTAGGGGCTAAAACGGCCCCTGTTTTGGGCTGAGTTGGACTATAGCAGGGCTGTATTGGGAAATTGATGGGCTGTATTAGGTTTTAAAAGTGCTGAATCGGCCATCATAAAAAACGGCTCTATCGAAAACGGCACTCCGTAAAAGAACCATTTTGGCCCCACAAAGTGCCACTTCAAAACCCTACCCCGTAAAGAACCACACAAAACCATCATACATAACAAGCCAATATTTTATTACTGGCATTCGTTCGCCAAAAAATTTGCACAATTTTTCTATTTTCTACTTAAAATTAATATTTACTGTTAAGATTTCCATCACGAGCCTTCTGAAAATAATATACACTTTACTCCGGTGTGATTTTTGTGGAATTCAATGGTCAAAAAGTGCAGTTCGAAAACACAGGTCTGCCGCGCGCAGCAAAATTTTCCCTCGCCCATCAAAATGTATGAAAGCCAATGGGAAATTATAACCTAGTCCAAAAAATTCATAACCAATTCGCTTATCATGTTGAATTTATAACTTTGAAAAACTATATCGAACTTGTCGCCGCGCAAATATTATATGTGATGCCCTAAAATTGAGAACCAATATCTGTAACGACTGCTGGAGAATACGAGAGTAAACGGGCACTTGAAAAAGAGTCACGCTTATACTACAAGGTGAGTTCACATAAGTTACAACAAATTACATTGGAACCTCGATATAACGATATATCAAATTTCAAAGGAGAGATATATCGTTATATCAGAATTATTGATTTAACGACATCTTAGAAAGCGAAGAAAGAAATCGTTAAACGATCGGGAAACTTTAATATTAGCTGATTAGTCACCAATATACCCTAAGGTCCCGAGTATGAATGTCTGCTTTACCCTTCCCCTGTTGCTGGTTTACAACAGCTTGTTTGGTAGCACTAGTTGGCAAGTACAGGCGCCTACCCAGGATTTGCTGAAGGGGGTTGCGCGGTCATAGCTATCGTATGGAAAAATCATAGTATTTGAATATTTCTAATAAGCAATGACCCTCTTTTTGGCCAAATTGCAAATAGCTGAGTAGTGATACGCTAAAACCTAAGTAGAGCAATTTTCTGGTCTGCAGCGCTGTCGGGTCACGTTTCTTAAATGTCGTCGTTCCAATAATTCCTATAAAACTCGGCTAGTTTTAGACCTGAAATATTCAACTCTAAGTATGCGTCCAGGATAAATCACATGATTCCATGTCGTCTTCTATGGCCACTGAAATATCGCAGTTTCTAACTTCTCAGCAATTATTCACACATTAACAGATTATGTTAAAAACGATTATGATAAAGATAACTTTTCTAGGCTCAAAATTCCAAAGTTCTGGCTCTATCTCAGCCTTTTTTCATGTTTATGGAAGCAGTGAACACAACGATGCATCGATTTTCAGGGGAACGACCGTTTGCAACAAAACCCACAAAACACACATATGACCGCCGATATTTTTTTCCTACCTCTAGCTGATTGACTATCTAATAAAACCTATTTTTCTGTTATTCTTTATATATTATAATGATGTACATTTATCTAGGGTTAGCATGATCATTTTTTAAGCTAGCTCTAATCTCAAGCCTACTAAAAATAAAAATACGTTCTTTTTACACAAAAAACTTAGCCTAGACGGTTTTATCGGTGCAGACATTATTCTAGATAAAATTATTCAAAACAGTGTATTCTTGTTTTAAAGATATATGGTTTTATTATCTTTTTAAGGAAATAAAAAAGGTGTCTACAAATGGATTTTCGCACCAGGATAATCTGAAAATGCCTGATAAATGTAATGGTAGACTAACGAGCCGGACATGACTAAGCATTAAGTTGCTACACTAATTCATTGATGATTTTGCTAAAAGTGATTTTGCTAATAAGCAAAGTCTAAAAAAACCGCATAAATATTCTGACTTAGAAATTCTTATAAAATTAACGGACACACATACCAGATACTACTTTGTAACGGCTTCTGAAGTTCCACTTGTTGCCAACCATTGACTCTTGCCAAAAGAGCTAAGCAAGCGCTCGTAGAAACCGTTTTCATGGCAGGTCAGTAGAAAAGGCCGAAAAAAGAGTGATTCACATCAGACGTGAGGCAATCTTCCGATAGCACTCAGCATGCCTATTGACCTTCCGCTCGGCGCACTTGATGTCATGACAACGTCTGTTTATCATGGTTTAGGGCTTACTGGTTGTTTGCTCTTCTTAAATATTAAATATCAATTACGGGTGGAACTATAAAAAAACGTCTGTTTTATTTCTCTACAGTTGTTTTAAAATTTTTCTCTTAATTGTAAATCATTTAGATTAAAATCGAATAGGAAATGAGGATACGTTTATGAGATGAAATTCGAAAATTAGTGATGCGATATTATAGTGGATGTTGATTGGGACGGACATTTCTGCCGAGTCGTGTAAAACTAACAATTCCAATCTTTGTGAATACTAAGTAAAAAAAGAGAGCTGGGCGGTAATAACTCGGCATTTTAATAATTTCTTTGAATTGTTTCTCCCCACATTAACTCGAATTCTCGATGATGGAACCCGGCGCGCTTAAACTGAACTTTTGTTTTCCTTCATGTGGTGTTTTCATCTTAAAAAGATAAGACTTGAGAGAAGTCTATTGAGTTGAGTGTATTGAGAAAGATCAAGAGTATGCACCCTCCCCCTCCCCCCCTTCTTCCTCCTGCCCCCTGTGCGCCACTTATCTCATGGGTAATGGAACCGAGCCGTACTCGTGACAGTCATGTGACACGGTTTCCCTGTGGTGTGTAGATACTGCGACAAACATGGCTGTTTCCTACCTTTTGCTCGCAGTTTCCATCGTATTCTCGTACATAAACCCAATCGCTGCGAAATCATTCACCATCGACTTTGACAACAATAGGTTCTTGAAGGATGGTCAACCGTTTCGCTACATTTCTGGAGGAATTCACTATTTTCGGGTGCCACAGTTCTTCTGGAAAGACAGACTTTTGAAAATGAAGGCTGCAGGAATGAACGCAATCCAAACCTATGTGCCTTGGAATTTGCACGAGCCAACACCGGGAAAATACAACTTCGATGGTGGTGCAGATCTGCTCTCTTTTTTAGAGTTAGCTCACAGTCTGGACTTGGTGGCGATTGTCCGAGCTGGGCCCTATATTTGCGCGGAATGGGACTTTGGAGGCCTACCAGCCTGGCTTTTGAAAAACTCTTCAATCACTCTAAGATCGTCCAAGGACCAAGCTTATATGTCAGCTGTGGATTCATGGATGGGGGTGCTATTGCCGAAACTGAAGGCTTATTTGTATGAACACGGTGGCCCAGTTATTATGGTCCAGGTTGAAAACGAGTATGGTAATTACTATACATGTGATCACGAATATATGAACCATTTAGAAATCACATTCAGACAGCACTTGGGGAGTAATGTAATCCTATTCACAACTGACCCTCCGATCCCATATAATCTCAAATGTGGAACTCTGCTGTCCCTTTTTACTACTATAGACTTTGGTCCAGGTATTGACCCAGCCGCAGCATTTAACATACAGCGGCAGTTTCAGCCTAAGGGCCCATTCGTTAATTCAGAGTATTACACTGGCTGGCTAGACCACTGGGGTGAACAGCATCAAACAAAGACTTCAGAATCTGTGTCTCAGTACCTTGACAAAATCCTGGCTTTGAATGCATCTGTGAATCTCTATATGTTTGAAGGAGGTACCAATTTTGGATTTTGGAATGGTGCAAATGCTAATGCTGGTGCTAGTAGCTTTCAGCCTGTTCCAACAAGTTATGATTATGATGCACCACTGACGGAGGCTGGAGACCCCACAGAGAAGTACTTTGCCATAAGGGAGGTGGTTGGAAAACATGCATCACTTCCTGACATTCCCATTCCTCCAGCCACACCCAAGTATTCTTATGGAACAGTGGAAATGAAAAGAGGTGCGCGCATGATTGATATCCTGTCAGAGTTGACCCCGGGTGGTCCATACAAGTCAAAATACCCTCAAACGATGGAAGAACTTGACCAATACAGTGGTTTTGTCTTGTACCGTAGTCAGATTCCTTCCATGTTTACACAGTCTACAAGGATGCTGAATGTTGAAGGACTTGTCCGTGACAGGGCTATTGTATACGTGGGTAGCATCAGACAAAGGACCCTCAACCGTACAAAAGGAGAGTCCAATGCCACAATTGTCATATCCGAATTTCTGGAACTTGATATCTTGGTAGAGAATATGGGACATATTGGTTATGGCTCTGAAATGGTTGACCCCAAAGGACTTGTTGGAAACGTCACAATTGATAATGTTCAGATTCTGAATTGGGAAATGTATCCACTAAATCTTGATAATGCTGTTAAGAACCATAAAATGCAATCCTTATTGGCAAGTGCTCTCCCTGGAACTGACAATGCTATCTCACCAACATTCTACACTGGAGTGATCCCCGCTGCCCCATTTGGTGATACTGGATTTGATTGCTACTTGCGATTAGATGGCTGGAGTAAAGGCGTTGTCTTCATTAATGGGTTCAACTTGGGCCGGTACTGGCCAGTCGTAGGGCCCCAGAAGACCTTGTATGTCCCAGCCAGTGTATTGTCTGCCGACCAAAAGCAGAGTTCGCTAGTGATCCTTGAACTTGATGATTCCCCATGTGATTATCCTGAAACTTGTCTCGTAAGTTTTGTCACAGACCCAGTTGTAAATGGCACCACAAGCCCTATATTTAGGCCTCCCTTTAAAGCCGCATTATCACCAGTTTACTTCCGGTCGACCACGTAACAATATCCGATGATTTTTAACGGAAAACGCGAAAAATATTTCAAAATATCGAAAGCAGTGTGTTTATTGGAAGTTTCTTTGAAGATCTGAATGATAATTTAGAGCGGATGGCCTGTTTAATATCTTGGATTTTTATAGATTCTTTTGTCTTTTAACGGTTGAGGTTTCCGTCGGACCTCCGGAAGTGAACTGGTGATAATGCGGCTTTAAAGACACCATCCCTTAAAGCAAATTATTTGAATTTGCAAACATAGATTTATTGAAGATTCTTAATTATTTTGTTTTATTCTAATGACCCATTTCCTAAAAGATATTAAATTTCGCGGTCTTTATAGATTATGGAAACATTTTGTTTTAAGATTTATTTTAGAAGTTATTAATTATTTGTGATTAGGTTTTGGGCTTCATGCATTTTTTTGGTGTACAGGCAAATGTATCTTAGTTTTCAACTCATGCTAGATAAAAAAACCCACATAAAGAAATATTTTCAATAAAGATATTATTTAGAGTCATGTTTTTGTATACATAGGCATAGAAGAACTTGAACTAAATTTTATGTTTTGGTACTTTATACTTGCTTTTAAAACAAATTGTGAGAAATAAAACCTTAATTAAATCAAAACAAAAAGTTTAGAAACTCCAAAAAAATAATGTATTATAGTCACTATAGATAAATGTAAGAACAAAACAAATAAAATATATCATGTAGAATTGATACAGTACAAATTTAAAATAAGCCTATAAACTTATGATATCAAAACGACAAAATTTGGTGAATGTGTTGAACACGAGGTTCGGCTATAAAAGGGAAAGCTCCTCCCACCCCCTAGCTTGTGGGGTAGGCATGCGTGACACTATTAGTGTCACGTGGGGTCGTGCGTGTCACTAAAAGCGGCTGCTAAGCAGACTACCCACCCTCGGGATCAAGAACATTCAGTTTTCAACCAGCCGTCAATGATTTAACATGACAGAACAATTGCTCTGAGCGCTACATTCAAATTTCATATTCTAAATTAAATTAAATATTATTCCTGGACTTGTCCACCTAAAATACTTCTATTCATAGTAAAAATAATGCTATACCAAGCTGTGTGCGCTCAACAATACGAACATTATCATCACAGCGCGAGATAATTCGTTAGATTATGAATAGCGCAAAATCTAAAATTTTACACTGAAAACATGGATAACAAATCACTAATTTATCAATCTCTTAACACAACAGTCTTGTACCGGCGCAAGAATAGTTTTATCCAACCGACTGGGGCTCAGAGATAAGCAATTTTACAGGAGACTGCTAGCGTGGCAGTGTTCTGATTATAATTTCCAAATCGTGCCCGGGGGTGGGTGGAGCTTTCCCTTTTGTAGCCGGAACCTCGGGTTGGAATGAGGCCTATACCTGGTGTAAGGGTAAGACTGCGCGTGTACCCCTCTTAACCATGAAAACAAAAGGTACACTTCTGAACTACAAAAACTACCAAAAAAGACATCAATAGCTCTAGTAATGAAATGAACTACATCGAGCTGCTTCATTTATACTCCTAATATTTCTGTTATGAGTGCAGTGCATGCAAACATTCATCAATATAAAATAGTACACATATGAATTAAGTAGATAATGAAACCCAAAAAACTCTGGTTGTTGTATTCCTTAGTCCATTGGTAAAATATGCCATTGCTTTTGCAATATTTCGTCTATCAACGACAACAGACTGTTCATGTCGCAGAGTTGTCCACGGACACTCGCAAAGTCTTGAGGTTAGCTAAACGGAATATCGCCAAGCCACGAAGTGGTAAATCATTAAAATATGCCATGATATTCAACAGTACACAATGGGAAACCCTTTGACACTTTATTAAAAGATAACTTCTTTGACTAATAAAATAAAATTTTCAGAGGTCTGCTTGAATGAACATTTAGATATAGCTTTTAATTGCTCTTTCTTTTTTTCAAAAACTTTACATAGTTTTATCTTAAGCGAATAAATCGTGATCATAATTCTCGTTGCAGCTGGCTAAGTGGTGCATTGATGCGCACTGGGCGCTATTTAAGGGTTCAGTTTCTTATGTTATACAATAACTGGATGAGAAAAAGTGGCAAGTGCTTATACCATTTGATTATTTAATTTCCTTCAGTGTGAAAAGTGCTAGATATTAATAGCGGGTTTTTCTGCATTGGTAGTTGTCACATTTTACGGCTAAGTATAGGCAAGCTATTCCCTGATACTTTTTTACTGTCATTAATAAACAAAATAGATATCTTTTCGTGAATGAATGGCTGGATGAATGAATTAGTTGAACAGCAGATAACTTACGCACGCCATTTGCACCCAGCAAAATCAGAGAATCAGACAAAAAAAGCACATATGCAAAACAACTAAATCAATCACTAAAGCTGCACTGTGTGAAATGTTCCACTATTAATTCCAATTACTATATGTTTTTACAAGAGACCATCATGGTCTCTTGGTTTTTATCTGCTACCACGATTCTCCCTCGGTTATCAGATTTCGCGGTTTGAAGTTTGAATTTTAGCCGATCACGTGACAAGGAGATCCAATCAGATTATAGAATGGACGGGATTCGATGAATGACTATCTAGTAACTATCGCGAGTTCTGCACTTCCACTCATTCAAAGCCCGGTGCTGACCCGACACGCTGGCTAACGACTCCGCAATAACTCGACCAAAATGCGTCTGCTTGTTCTCTTGGCTCTCCATTTCAGCATAAAAATCGTCTTCGCGTCCACAGGCCTGAAATTCGAAGGCAAAAGGTTTCCTTTTGCTGAGTTTAAACCGTGGGACCTCTCAACAAATGGTTCCTTCGAGCTTTACTTCCAAACAAAGCGAAAGAACGCTCTTCTGCTGTACCAAGACGATGGTGATGGTCAAGACTGGATTGACGTATTCCTCGTGGAAGGTCGCGCGAGGATTCGCATCACCCTCGGGATGTGCCGCTCCAGTACAAGAATTATCAATGGGTCTTTTGCAGATGAAAAGTGGCATCTTTTGAAAGTGAAACGCAACTTTACAATAACCACGTTTTCTGTGGATGGGTTTGAGTCCGAACTGATCGAGTGTGAGATAACTGAGGATTCTCCAGTCAAGCCAAAGTCGTCAAAAACAAGTCTTTACCTCGGTGGGATACCCGTTCTGAACGGGAGAGGGAGCTGGTCAAATCCGTACATTTTCCAAGAAAATATTCGCTATGTGTGAGTATCTGATGATATTTTACTCGTTGATAAAGCTGAATTACTTAAAAAAACAAAGATAAAACACAGTTTTTTTTCTTGATATTTATATATAACAACATAAATAATGAGGTGCAGGCAAATTATAACTAGAAAGGCATATAATTTTTTTTTCGTTTTTCCACATTCCATAATTCTATGAGCCTTATTTTCAACAACAAAAAAAAAAGATGGCTATAATGATACCAAAAATTACTCTAGCTTAAAATGAGTATTTGTTTTACATTGGTTGCTGTCGAAAGTACTTTGTTATTACAAAGTGCCCTGCTAGCAGAGCTTTTTCCTGTTTGTTTCTATCAGTTCACTTATCCGTGTCGCACCTCTGTTGTTTCGCGTTCTCACAAACGAGAACGCGAAAGAACAGAGACGCGACACGGATAAGAAAGAAACAAATAGGAAAAGCTCTGTTAGCAGGGTAACAACAAAGTGAACATGCCTAGAAAATCTGGGTAACTTTGTACAAATGTTCCAGTGTTGGTAAAAAAATGGCCTTATGATAACCCAATATTCGTTTAACTTTAGAAATGATTCCCAACACAATACTATGAAGCATTCACTCAAACAGGGCTGCATCCCTTGAATTGAGATGTCAAAGCGTGCGTACAAGTGCTGGTCGTATTAAATAATAAAACGATATTTCATTTATTCATGCAAACTTGTGAAAGGCGGGGTCTAACGGTGCTTGTAGATTTAAAACTGACATGAAACTTATCGGCTGTCAATGTACGAAAAGGCATGGCCGTTCGTTGAGAATTTTCAAAATGCCCTCTCTCCCCTGAGATAAAAGGGCACTGTGTACTTCCTGTGTACTTTAAGTGAAGATCGTCTTTCGAGGTGGGAGCTAGTACTTTGCGTTAAATGGCACTCACTTTGGGTCATACTTGCTGTAGGATATAATAGCTGGAGCCTACCTAATCCTTATAAAGATTTGTCAAAATACTCATTGGAGATTTGTCAAATACTCTTCCAAATGAAACCTTTGATTACGCCCCCCTCCCACCCCCCTAGCATATTACCCGTCTGAATGGCAATATGCAATTCCATATCAAGAAAATCTAGCCAAAAATTGTCGTTTTTTTCCAAAAGCAGTCACTTCCATATAAGGAAACTAATGTATTCCTTATTTGAAAAAAAACGCATTATTCTTGCCATTCTTTAAGTTGCCGAACGGCAGGGGCTTCGTAAGCTATATGACTTGTAATCAGAAGAGAAAAACAGTGACTGTGACCATCTTTAGTCAATGGAGAAAACGAACTAAGTTCCTTTGTACCAGACCCCAAAACGACAATGTTTTCTTCATATGTATATTGCTCTTTTCTCGAATTCTATTACTTGTCTTTCAGGTTTTCTGGCTGTATCGCTCGCGTCAAGTACAGTGACGGCAAAAGCGTCATGCACTCTGCTCATTACAAAACTTCCAAAGGAACGACCGCTGACTGTGATGGCGCATGTACAGATGACCAATGCAAAAATGGCGGGAAATGTGTAGACATGCTGGTCCGCGCCGAGTGCGACTGTCGAGGGACTGGGTACGTCGGTCAGCACTGCCAGTTAAAAAAAGGTAGGACTAGATGGACTGGGTGAGATATATTTACTTCAATAATCGCCGTAGTTTAAATTTCAGCCCATTTGTTCATCTATTAAGCTGGAGAGGAATGGAAAAGGCTGATGATGTCGTAATATAATATATAGCGAGGTAAAAAAAAATTGAAAAAAAAACAAAGAAAAAAAAACACGCAGACACACACAAGAATGGGAGAGGAAACACAATGGGCATGTACCATTTATCTAATAGTTTATAACCAGTGGGTAGGAAGTTATTACTGCCAAGAGATCAAACTCTCTTGTCATTGCGTGCTATAAAGCGTCTTTTTTGTGTGCCAATTTTGTTCTTCAGAAATTCTTGTGAATGACTCCAAGGAGCCAAACGTCACAGTCGGGGTAACTGCTCACGTCAGGGGACTGGCGCCAGGTCTGCAGCCATTACCGCTGACCGTTACAATGGTTTTACTGACGTGTGGAATGATGCTCTATAATGACTACCTACCAGGCTCACTCGGACGAATGCTGTGACTGGTTACCATGGTTACAATAGACATTTTGGGAGGTTATCACTTCCCTGTTCAAGGTGTTTCGAACAAGAGAGTTAGTATTGGAATATGCGCGGCAGACAATCAAAGCGTATCAGTATTCCATTGATACGACACTTTTGAAATAGCTCTTCGAACTCATAAATTGATGAACAGAGAGTCAAATCCACGAAGTTGGAGTAGACACCGTCTCACGTTGACCATAAGAATGCAGCCAATAGTAGCAGAGAAAGACAACTAGAAAACAGTTGACTTTGACTTAAGTGGCTCAATGCATCAACAATATATTATTATGTCAACTGCAATACGCGAATTAAGCAAGACTTCGTAGTATCTATTTGAGAAATGATACACCCTTAAAACAAAAATCCTGAAGAAATCCGCAACCTTCAGGGGCGGTAACAAGGGTCAAAACAGCTACAAAATTTGCTGAAACCTTCAGCTTTCTGACGACGGAATCGCTTTAAAAATCACAAATGCTACAAATGGCAGAAATAAACCCAGTTTACTCAGAGGTAGAGAAAACAATCAGCTTATTTTCGTATTTTCGAATGCCTCGCTAAATTTAAATTAAATAGTTGTGCATTATGTTCAAGAGGAGAAAATATAAAAGATGTTTTACAGAGTAAAATATTAATACTAGAAATACAAATAAAAACTGAAAAATGAGCCATTACTCTATTCTTTTTATAACACAAAGATATCCGGCTTGTGCTCTTGTCTTCTTGGAACCAGAAACCAGAGAACCCGTCTAGTTTTTCCGACAAGAGACCATCAAACCCTGTAAACTTGGATGAGGTTTTCCCCTACTATCAGAGGCCTCTTTCCTTTGTATTTCGCTGAATGAGGTTTTAGTGATATCCGGAAAAATAAATGTCAAAGCATTGTCGATTTAACTCAGCGAGGCATTATTTATTATACATTGATTCAGTAAAACACACTTTCTCGAAAACAAAATGTATAACAAGATTTGCACAAAGGCCGCCACTTCTTACAATCAAATCCTAGCGCCCTAGGCCCAAGATGCATTGCGCGCGTAGAATCACTGATCAGCCGGCTGATCAGTGAAGGCCCTCAGATTGCGTGATTCTCAAAATAAAGTGCGAGCTCTTAGGCAATCACAGTCCACATAGTGAGCACAGTGTATAATAATAATTATTATTATCCGCTATATCGCACCGTCTTGTTCGTCTCCCAAGCTGAAGTTCCTCTGAACATCCCTGACAAAGCTTAGAAAACTTGGGAGTTTACTAGCAATCTCTTCTGGCTCCCAATCACCCTCTTTTAATTTTTCGTCCCAGAAATTACAATGAACGTGGATATCAGCCTGAAAAACAAAACAAATTGTTATGATAAGCCCCAGACATGAACAGACGCCAGTATTGCTGTAGCAATTATCTCCTGCCCAGCAATTGTTGGCGCTACGGCTTGTGCTCCATGCCAGATCCATGGATCCAGGACATTCCCCCTTCCTTCGGACTTTAAAGGAACTTTATGGGAGCTATAATCCTAGAACAGATAAATTGACCACCAGACATATAGTATACAGGTTACTGCGGCTCCTAGAAGAGTCTACTACAGGTGATAATAATAATGATGGCGATCACCTGACGACAATGACGATGAGTATAATATGGTAATTAATATGATAACGATGATAATTATGATGCTAATAACGATTAATATAACGATAAATATAAGGAGGTAGTAATCATGATGACGATGATAATTATGATGCTGCTAACGATTACTATAATAATAAGTATAAGATGGTAATAATCATGATGACGATGATAATTATGGTGCTGATAACGATTACTATAACGATGAGTATAATCATGATGACGATTATAATTATGATGCTGGTAACAATTACTATAATAATGACTATAAGATGGTAATAATCATGATGGCAATGATAATTATGATGTTGATAAAAATGACAATAATGATGAATATAAGGTGGTGATAATCCTGATGACGATGGTAATTTCGCCAACAATTTCACTGACCTTATTTTCGAATTTTCCATGGTCCCATGCCTCTTCCTTGGATATCATTACTTTAAATGATTCTCCGCCGATGTTGAAGGGGTACGTAGAGCGCACGCTGCGACGCCAATAGGCTTGGTCAAAGCCGTCTGGTAGCGGATAGTCACAGGAGAGGTCAACACACCCTTCTTCATTGACAATCAATGCTTTTGACAAATAGTCGACCATGATCCTCTGCTCCTCTTCCATCTCAGGCGGAGGAGTCTCTGCCTTGGGGACTTGACGTTTGGGAAATTAACATCAGTAAAACGAGTATTTATTTGTGAGATTTTACAGAATCTGGTCAAAATATACAATGATAAAAAAGTAGGACAACTAATTGGCCTTATAAGCCACCTGCGGATTCATCCCTCCGCCCCTTAGACATTGTTATACTGTCAGTATTGCTATGGTCATACTCGACTACGAGTTGACGAACAACACTCAAACATTAGCCTCCTTCGGCATCTCGAGTGTTTTTTTGGGACTTTTTCTGTATTTTTATGAATTAGGTTTCCCGTGGTACTAATCATGAAAGAGGGGGGGGGGGGGGGGGGGGGGGGCTAAGGACGATTTAAGCCGGAACCAGAATCCGGAAATCCGGAAACCAGAATCCCGACCCTGCTCTTTTCTTGATCACGCCATAGGAAGTCCGAAATCGGAAAAAAAAAAGCCAAAACATCTGAGGCTACTGAAACAGAAGGTTTCTCTTAAGGGTATCAAAGGGGAAATACCGGGTCATGTAGAAGCTATCGGAAGATTTCACCACATTGAATTGGTTTGCATTGATGCAACAAAGCCAAACAACGGGAATACAATAGAACAATGAGGGTAGTCTAGCCAATCATGCAAGGCCTTACGAACGGACTTCTACACTTCTCGAAATATCCCATTATGAGAAACTCAAAGTCAATCCTTTTGAGTAAAATAGTAATTACCTGATCGTAACAACAAACGGGAGCCGAGCTGTCTGGAAGGAATGAGGATGTCAAATGAAAGAAGCTTGGTGTAGCGTAAACAGAGACAGAATTTAACTTTTTCATCTCGCGTGTAATGGAAAGAGAGCAAATCATCCGACTTTTCAAAGGGTTCATTGACATCCAGCGTCATAAATACCTGATAAAAAAGAACACAGGAACGATAGCAAAACCAGACAGACGGGAGGACGGAGGATAGATGGTGGACAGAAAAAGAATTGATATTACCTTTATTCGAAGCTGATGGCAAGTTGGAGTGTAGAAGCAAATATCGTATCTGATTATCGGCTTTACGGAGCAAGGGAATCCGGATTGGATATCATTGCAAAGCTGCTCGACTCGTTGTTCTGCGATCCCACTTTGAAAAGCTATTGACCAGGTCGCCGTTGGCGAAGGCTGGATGCCAAACTTTAGATGGCTTCGAATTTTTTGTGGTGTAAAAATATCGTTTTCGTCCTCTAAAAAACACCAATTTCGATTAAAGTTTAGCCAGGGCTTTCTTTTTGTTTAGTACCGTAAATTATCTAGTAAACGCCCCCAATCTGAAGAACGCCTTCTAACTAATGAACGTCCCCCCCCCCCCACCCTAAGATTACCCTCCCTCCCAGCTTAAAAACAAACAACATAGGAATTTCAGCTATATAAACCAAGTTTACTTGATCTGAGCTCTGCTTCTACTGGGTGAAACTTGCTCAATGTAAAGAAACGCTTGCTACACAGACTATAATTTACTGAAATTTTTGTTGAAACCAAACTGCACTTGTGTGTGTTTTATTGTTATAGTTTAAAATGAAGGCCCTTCTCTGGCCCTCTCTGGTAAACGTCTTCTATCTATTTAACGATTTATTAGATCCGCTGTGTCAACTTGCATGGCTTCCGGTAAAGGAGAAAAAAAAACAAGCTACACGGTTGTCTCCAGTTTTCTCGATTTTTATCCTAAATAACAAGTTTCTGGCTTTAAAACAGTTCCACGATTATTAAGAACAGCCAAGAGATTTTTTTTAGCTTGAAAAGCAGTGCATTGAGTGACCCGCAAATGCTCGGCACAGTATGAACGAAGCGTGGAGTTCGACCCTCGTTTTCGCCATAACAGCTGTGCAAGGAGAAAAAAAGTAGATGCACTTCCCTTTTTTCTTTTTGCCATTAAGCCAAAATGAAAAGTTCTGACTTTAAGAACCTCCCACCGTCGTTTATAACCCTCAAACGATGGCTTCGAGCTTGAAAAAATTCGCAAAAGGCGACATGCGAATGCTCGGCACATAATGAACGATGCATGAAATGTCGAACTCCACGCTTCGTTCATAGTTTGCCGAGCATTTGCGGGCCGCTTGTTGAATAGCTTTTCAGGATAAAAATCGTCGCTTGGCTGTTCTAAATAATCGTGGAAGTGTTTTAAAGCCAGAAATTTGTTATTTAGGCTAAAAATCGAGACAACTGGAGACAGCCGTGCAGCTAGTTTTTTTTCCTCCTTTACCGGAAGCCGTGCAGGTAGACACAGCGTATTATACCATTTACGGTAATACAGTGAAACAAGGCTCTCAGGGTATCAAAAGGGAACTTTGCTTTGCTTTCAAGTTTTGCCTGGTTTGCTTAGTGTTTTGGAGAACATCGATAACGAACTATCGAAACTAAAAACGAAACAGCAATGCCGCAAAAATATCCTACGAGCAATTGTGCTGCACGAGGCTAGAGGGTAGACAGTGCGGAACATTACCATTTTTGGTTATATTTGATAAACAATCTAATTTACCAATCAGAGATGAGTATTACTATGCCCAGTCTCACGCGGACACGCCTCAACTCAGAGTGGGAAAACAAAATGGCGGTTCCGTTGAATCGGGAAAATCATGTTGAACGCCGCTTTTTAACTCTCTGCTAGCAGTGATTTCTTCTTATCTGTTTAAGCAGGGATTTCACCGACTCAGTGCGTCATATATACCCTATTTGTGTTGTTTCTCATCGGCAACAGACCTCATTTACAGGGTTATTTTTACGACTTCACCGAATCGTACTGTAATGAACGTGGAAGGGTAAGCCACTGCTAGCAGGCTATAACATTGACCACCAATTATCTAGTTGTACGTTTCATCAAGTCATACAAATGCACAAAATTTCCCTGGATTTATCTTGCTTTCGCACTCGGAATGAAGACACTCCAAGAAAAATTTTTTTGCTGGGATATTGAAACTAAAACGAATCTTATACAGGATGGCAGCGAGTCTTATTAAAAAAAATGAAGCTAAACCGTATACAGATTGGCCGCGAGTCACTGTTTATTGTATGCAATTTAAAGACACTACATGAAAGTACTGTTTAAATGTTTATATTTGATCCTGGAATAAATAGATTTGCTATGATCAGTAAATCTCAGGGATGGCAGTCATTATTCATTGCCGCATTAGTTTGCTATTACTCGTTGTAAAAAAGTCCTTACCACAAATACTCACATTATGGCTTTTTTTATAAATGGATTCTAGAGGGGGCACTTGTTTGAGGGGCTATGTAATGTGCTTATTCAATGAGGGGTGTATGTATACCTCAGTGTCAGAACCATCCCCAAAGGACTTCATTGTATCCAGCTCTGTTTTCATCATGATTCATTTTATTAAAAAAAGGAAGTTTTGTGACACAAATCGTGCTTAATACACAGGTTCTAACACCAAGTTAGAGCCATTGAGGGTGTATTTCATTGTGTGTGCGGACAAATGGAAAAAGGCATAAAGTGTAAACTAGGGTGAGGAAAAGGCATGGTAAGGGCAAAGGGGTGGTGACTAAGGGTATGTCTAATTGGGGGTGCTGACACAGGTTGTGAAGATTAAGTAAACTTGTACCATGTTTGATTACTAGGCTTGGAGATAATAGGAGAATGGGAGTATAGTCATACCCTGGGTACCAGAGGCTCCAAGCTTCACTAGAGCAGATATCATATGGAAAATATCTATTCATATTTGGTGATACTTCAGGCTAATTTTTTTTCTCGCCAGTCTCTATTATATGTGCAAAGAGTCTTTTTTTTATAAAAAGGGAATTAAATTAATTTGATTTGATAGGCAAGTCTGAGTGTTGAAGTTCCCCTTTAAAACTATAGTGATATTAAGAATTTATATGTTTGGGGGTATATAGGTTTGAGTAATTGCTTGGGAGGTAAGTTTCTATACTTGGTATATTTTATGTATAGAACTCAGGTTTGGGTATTTTTTTTTTTTTTTGGGGGGGGGGGCTAATTGTGCAGTCATAGATATCATACTGTATGGAAAATAAATATTTTTATTTGGTGATACTTCAGGAGCATTTTTTATCTCAGTGCCTATTGAACAGAGTTTGTTTGTTGTCTTTTTAATAAAAATGGATTAAAATTGATTTTATTTAATAAGCAAATCTGAGAGTTGAAGCTCCCTTATAGCAAGATTTTGTATGCTTGGGCTATAGAATTTAGGTTTGGTTATTTATTTGGGAGGTAAGTTTCTATGCTTGGTATATTTTATGTATAGAACTCAGGTTTGGATATTTTTGAGGATGAGTAGGGGGGGCTAATTCATCAAAAAGTTCTTATCGCAAATGCTTATTTTAACATATTATGCCCCTCTAGCATTAGATTTTAGAGGGGGCACTGGTTTGAGTGGCTATGTAATGCGCTTACTCAATGAGGGCTATTTTATGGTGTGTGCAGACAAATAGGAAAAGGCATAGAGTGTAAAATTAAAGGTTGAGAAATGCATGGTAAGGGGAGTGAGGTTGTGATGACTGAGGGCATGTCACATGTGGTGTGCTCACACAAGGTGCGAAGACAAGGAAGTAAAATCGTACCGGGTTTGATGACTAGGGCCTTGGAGGCGAGGAGGATAGAGTTTTTTTTTTATAAAAGGGAATAAAAATAAATTTAATTTTGATAAGCAAATTTTCCTTCTAAAACTTTTTTACGGGACTGGCAAGTTTCAAGCTTTTGTATGATTTACGAATAGAACTCAGATTTGGGTTACTTTTTTTGGGGGGGGGCTATCTATTCTTGGTGGAGTTTTGGGTATAGAGTTCAGATGCAGGTATATTCTTAGGGGTGGCGCGGTTCCATTCTTTTGGGGGCATAAAATGTTCGTATCTGTCGGAACCAACAATCATGTTTACAGCTAGAGTGCCCCCCCCCCCCCCATGTTGTTGTGGTGGTCGCAGGGCAAGACATTTAGCTAAAGAATGATAAGAAGCGAACCCCCAAGAGACAAGGGTAGGGTAAATGCTTTTCGGCTAAATGTTGACACGAATTTTCATACCTATTCTTCAGCGATTTTTCCCTGTTGTATAGACGTTGGGCCTTGACTCGCACTTTCGTCCTCACAATTCAACCTCCGCTCTCCTCAACTTTCACCATACCCTGTGGGCACTCGTTTCGGCTTGTGGTGAAAATTGTTTTAGTATGCCATGATCCTCATTTATCCTAGTTTAGTCCTGTCAAGGTTCTAAGCCGTAGAATTTGGTCCATCACACTCATATTTCTCTTTTTCTAAATGTAAACATTACGAAAAGAGTTTGATTTTACGGCAGTTTCCAATAAAAGTGCTCGATTTGAAAAGGTTTCCCAAACGATATTTTACTTTCTAGAACAGGAACTCATCAATCAAATATCAAACTTGGTATAGAGCAGGATATTTTGCTGTTTTGGTCGATTTTTGCGATGCGACGTCTCGCTAACAAAACAAATTCAAGTTTCAAACTCCGCGAGGCCATTTTGAATATTTGCATAATAAGTAGGTAAATCGATATAACCAAAAATAGTAATGTACGGCACTGTTAGATCTTATCATGTTTAGCTTCAAAACATACATCTAACATTAATCTAAAAACAGCCTGGTTCTCACCCTCATCAATATCCACAATGTACGAATACCCAAAGTGCCCCCACAGATCGAATGCAGTGTCTGTTTTCTTGGTGTGTAAAGTCTTGAGCTTCTCAAGTAAAGGCCCATGTAGAGGATCAAGGCAACAAACCTCCTAAAAATGGGGGGTAAACATTACTTTTTATTTCATCATCTTTACAATTGATGTGATACATTAAGGCTGATTTAGACAGCACGATTTAGTTGTATGCGACTTGCCCGCCAAACCTCTATGATAAATATTGTAACACCTAGATATTATTTAGATTATATATATTGATATTATTAAATTTTTTAACCTTTTTTTACTTTATTTTTTACGATTAATATTAAATTTATCCTTTTTTAATGTATATTTGTCTGATTTGTATTATAGTGTATTATTAACAGCCTCTATTGATAACAATGTCATATGTATGTGACATTGAAAGTGTTTAATTGTTGTAAAATAAAGGCATATATGTGTCTGTCTGTCTGCCTTTATGGTATCTTAATGTAGATCACGGCATGTCTAATCTAGTTGTGCTTCTAGATCTTGCAAAAGCCTTTGATACTGTTCCTCGTTCTATTTTACTTAAAAAATTGAAACTTTATGGTTTAAAGGAACGGACACTATGCTGGTTTGCATCATAATTAGCAAACAGACAACAGCAGTGTTTATTAGAGGATTGCTATTAGACACCAAAAAAAATTTGGTGAGGAGTACCTCAATGCTCGATACTTGGCCCGTAACTATTCTTGGTCTACATCAATGACCTTCCAGGGTGTCTTACACACACTAAAGGTACAATAGTAGTGCAGCCTCTACACCTACTACTGAACTCTGTCTACAACTTAAGTCGTAAAATGTAAATCAGCCTACAACTCCACTAGAATGCTAGACTACGAAAGTAGTCATGTGTAATTCAGTGCCAAGACTTGTCGTAGGCAGGTCGCATACGACTAAATTGTACTGCCTAAATCAGCCTTTTATTCTTCTTCATTTTTTGGCGTCTTAAAATTCGAAAAAATTGGCTCTGCACATTTCCGAGTCTTTAATTTCACAAGAGTAATTCACAGGTTTATAGAAAATCATAATATTCCATTCTGTTTGACATTAATAATCCAGATAATCACCTCACCTTACTAAGAGATTCCCTTGATTCCTCAGTCAAGAAAAGTTTGTAACACTCCTTCCCAATATTCAAATGTGTAGCGACTTTTAAAAGTTTTAGTTCACTGCCTTCTTCCAGATAGGAGTCATCTAAAAAGGTGACCTTTATAGGATGATCTTTAAAAATTCTTGGATCTGACTAGATGAATAAATCAACCAAAACATAGTTACAAGGAAAAGAGTTCCAGGAAATTAAAAAGAACACCATCGTTCTAATGTACATAGGGTAGGACCCCAAAATATCCACTAAATATTTGAAACTCACAAAAAAAATTCAACCCACAAAATATCTGTATCTATAAAAGTGCACCCCCCTCAGCAAATAATTGGTATGTATCTGCAGAGTCTTATAAATAGGATTGGGAGGTTGTTAGCCTTGTTAATGACTGCACTATACTACACTGTTGTAGTAGTATAAAATTGATATCAAAAGAAAAACATACTTTGGCTATTTGTGCAAGTTCTGTCCATTTAAAGAAGGGCCTTCCTCAAATTAGCCCCGCCTGAAAGTTGAAAAATCTTAAAAGCGCCAGGGTGCTTATTTGAGTACCTGGTTACCAGAGGCTCAAGCTTCACTATTATACTGTCACGCCAGTCTACAAGGTGACAGTAAACAGGTGAAGCTCTAGCCTCTGTCTAACCAGTGTATTATTTGGGTAAATACGGTAATCCTCATCATTTGATACTTACTACAATTTTCTTTATTTGAAGCTTGGCCTTGTGCTGTGCGTCCTTATCGCCTTTCACTTCAAAGTATCCATTTTCTTTAAAGTGTCTAATTTTGGTCTTAGTTTCCGTTTGAATTTTATTTAGAATCCATCCTCTTGGACCGATAACCCTTCCAGTAAACTTTTTTGGAACATATATATTTGTGACAGTAGCCATATTAATAACCGCATTAAGTGCTGTTCTGTACTTAAGTTTTTCTCAAAGTTCTTCTCAAAAGAGATACTGCAGTAAAATGAAAATAATTTAAGGCTATTGCAAACGATAAATCATCATTTGACTATTGATAAAAGTAGGTACCAAATCTTCCTTTTTCAGCACTTTCGCTTGTGTTTTGGTTTCTCTCTCTCCCCATTCCCCCTCCCTTGTCTCCTATAGTCCCTCGCTTGCAATTTGCCAAAGGCAACCCGCTCTTCAGAAAAACAAAACAAAGACCAACAGCAACCACAAAGTGTTCTCTCTGGAAATGAAATCAAGCCGCTAATAAAAACATTGGAAATGCAGAGCCGTAGGAGGCCACGTAAGATTGGGGGGGGGGGGGGGGTGCACAATACAGAAACATTAAGAAAATATAGGGGGTGCACAGCCACGCCCCTACTGGTCATTTACTTATATTTGTCAGTCGTAATATACATGTCAGTCCTAATAAGTTTGCTGTTGTTTTCCAATGAAATATTTAAGATTGGAAGCTGTTAAAACTCTTTTAGAAATTTATTGTATAATATAAACGTTGAAAACGGCGATGCAAACAGTATCGATTTTAACATTTTCACACGAAATCTATATCATCTTGGTAAACGACACAGGACTTGAGAACAAGACAACATAGAATTTGTGTAATTATTTTTCGGCTTGATTTGCACACGGGTAACCCAAGCTTATAGTGGCTTCAGGGGGATAGTAAAACAGTGAACATACAGGGGGGGGGGGGGGGGTATTAAAATGTTAATAAATGAAGCTGAAACTTACACTTTAGTTTCTGGTGTTGTTAGTGCCCTAGTGGAGTTTCGCGAGAAAGAAAAGTCCCACGCTCACCCCTCACTAAGAGAGCATTAGCTGAAGAAAAAGGGGGTTGTATCAAAGCACATATTAATTTTTGACCGAGGTGAAAAAGTTACTCTTCATACCGGATCGAGGGGATAGTAGACGTATAACAATGACTACTACAGTGGCCATGGAGTTTCAAAATACGTTTAGAATCTGGTTAAGATTTAGACTCCTTCAAATGATGTTCATGTATCTTATGATCGTCTGCTGTTAGTAAAACGCCAAACGTCATATCAAATGAGGAGCTCTACAAGAAGACCGGTAGCAGCAGCGTGATCAATCAGGTCAGATACCAGCGCTTGAAATGACTTGGTCATGTCCTCCTCATGGACCAACAGCGGATACCAAAGATTGCCCTGCATTAGACACCGGCAGAAAGGCGGAAACCCGGCAGGCCAAAGACCACCTGGCAAAGAACCATTGCCTCTGAATTAAAAGATCTTGGCCTCAGTTGGGGACAGGCACAGTACCTTGCCCGCATAACCGCCAAGAATGGAGACGACTTATACTGACCTTATATCTCATCAGGGATGAAGAGGCCTAAGTAAGTAAGTATTAAACAAAAATACACAAAAGCTGTCGAACTTAGTCACTTGGAAAAACTTTAATAATTCAATGATTATCAATCCTTCCCTGCTGTAACTTATCGGACTCAAGCAGAGAGATTGTCAGTGAAGTGGAAAAATAATGGCGGTCTTTCAATGATTTTGCGCATCCAAAATCGCAATTCATTAATAGGTATTTTTTAAATTATATTAGAAAATTTATGATTTAATAAGAAACAATTTTTCTTTTCTTTTCACATAACTATGCCTGTATGATGAAACACCCTTTAACAATTGGGGCCGTTCGTATTCCTGTAACTGCCGAAAAAAAATCACATAAAGTGAAGCCGTATCATCAACTGTGATAAGTTTAAAGTACAAGAAAATGCTCATGTTTGAAATCCAAAGTTTGTGATCACAAGCTAGCTGATGCGTATCTCATGTACAGACTAAAATGTGTGAGCATAATGAGGTTGTAAATCCTCATGAGGTTGTAAATCCTCATTATCCTCGATGCAAGCAGAGGAACACATGCTAGCCATTTTACATTTTTTAAGCCAAAATGAAATAGCTACAGTATAAGAATTCTTTTTTATAAAATGATGGTTAAATCGATTAATCGATTTTTAAACGATTACAAATAAATGAAAATAAAAACTGAACTATTTTTGGAATCCAGAATCTAAAGATTAGTGCAATACTTGGGAATATCTAGTCCTTGTTGTCCCAAGAAACTTTGACAGGCTCAAAGTCGAACTTGTCCGGATGGCCCAGCGGTTTCTCCCATTCTGACGTGCTCCACTGGAAGGCAGGTTGTTGATCATGCGTAGGACCGCTGACCGCGATGCACTGGAACTTTTGAAATAGCTCAAAGGATGTTATCTGCGGGTGGAAACAGTGCTGAATGAGTCGAAGTAGATCCAGTAAACAGAAGGGAGTGCTGCAAATACTAAGGCGCATCCCAAAAAATCATCCTCCTTAGTTGAGTCAAAGGTAAGAGGGGGGGGGGGGGGGGGGTAGTGGCACTTCTTAACCTTGCTGTCTGTTTCTTCCATCACGTCGTTTGGTGGCAGAGGAATGTAAGGGATGGGTGTGCGGGGGGGGGGGGGGGGGGGGCGGGGGTGTGTAGGTACATCAGCCATGGGTCGGTTGCTAAAGAATACAGGGGGGAGGGGGCACTTTCCTAACTTGCAGTCTTTTCTGAGGTATAGGAAAAGGGGTAGGTTCTTAGGTAAGGCAGGGGTTATAGGGTGACTTTTTTACCTGCCGTCTGAGAAGTGCAAAGCAGGGGCGGATACAGGGGAGGTGGATTGGGTGGATATCCACCCCCCTTTTTGAGCAAATTTTTTTTTGAAAATTCACTTTGTTTGAAGAAACTACGGAGAAGGTCCTGTCCATGTGCCATCTCCTGCTTGACTTTGCTGATGTGACAAATTCAACTCAGCTTGAAGTATTGTTAGATCTATGTGCCCTACCAAGAACCCCCGGATCGGTTACAGGCCACCTACCTGGCCATTATCCACCCCCTTTTTTGAAATCCTGGATTCACCCCTGGCAAAGGAACGAAGGGAGGGGGGTGGGGGGGAGGGGTGAGTTGAGGGGTGCTTGTATACCCTGCAGTCAGTTCTGCCATGGTCTTGGTAAAAGAGTAATGGGGTGGGTAGGGAGGGGGGGGATGAGTTACCCTGCAGTCAGTTCTGCCATGGTCTTGGTAAAAGAGTAATGGGGTGGGTCGGGAGGGGGGGGATGAGTTACCCTGCAGACAGTTTTGCCATGGTCTTGGTAAAAGTGTAATGGGGTGGGTTGGGAGGGGGGGGGGATGAGTTACCTTGCAGTCAGTTCTGCCATGTCTTGGTAAAAGAGTAATGGGGTGGGTTGGTAGGGGGGGATGAGTTACCCTGCAGTCAGTTTTGCCATGGTCTTGGTAAAAGAGTAATGGGGTGGGTCGGGAGGGGAGGGGGGGATGAGTTACCTTGCAGTCAGTTCTGCCATGGTCTTGGTAAAATAGTAATGGGGTGGGTCGGTAGGGGGGGATGAGTTACCTTGCAGTCAGTTCTGCCATGGTCTTGGTAAAAGAGTAATGGGGTGGGTCGGGAGGGGGGGATGAGTTACCTTGCAGTCAGTTCTGCCATGGTCTTGGTAAAAGAGTAATGGGGTGGGTCGGGAGGGGGGGGGGATGAGTTACCTTGCAGTCAGTTCTGCCATGGTCTTGGTAAAAGAGTAATGGGGTGGGTCGGGAGGGGGGGGGGATAAGTTACCTTGCAGTCTGTTCCACCATGTTCTCGGTGGCCAAGAAATGGAAACTCATACTTCCCATCCTTGGGGTTTAGGTCGGAGCGCGCTGATATAGCGTTTTCTGCGCTGTACGGTGGTGTGCAATTGCATTGAGACACTGGATCGTGCTTGTAGTCATTATACCTGGAGATTTTGACGCATAACAAATATGAGGCATTACTTATGTAGCTAGTCTCTTGGATGTAAGGCGTTGCTAGTAAGCCAGCAAGTCTCTTGAATGTCAGGCGTCAATAGTCAGCTAGATAGTATCTGGAATGTGAGGGGTTGCTAGTCAGCAACAGGCTAGTCTCCTCGATGTGAGCAGTTATTAGACATGTAGCTAGTATTTTGAATGTGAGGCGTCATGGGTCAGATAGCTAGTCTCTTTGAGTTTAGTCTATATTTTTATTTCAGCAAGTTTACAAGAGTTCTATTGCAGTTAACCCACCTCATAAGTTTCATCATGGTCTCAAGGTCCACCACTTTGCTTTGGTCCCGTTTAAAGATCTGTGCGCGAGGGTTAAGATGATAGTCAAACCATGAACCATAGGCTTCTCTAGACGCTTCTTGGCCACTCATGTTGTAGATGGTAGGAAAATACCTATGGGGCACAAGAAAACAACAAGGAAAAAAAAATCTTAGGCTGTGGTGTTAGTTATTTGGTGGGAGGATGAGGGAAGAGTGGGAAGAGTGGTGTGTCATGATCGAAAAGTATGCAATGAGTCAATTTCTAGAGGCTTTTTTAAGGACAGACGCATAAGAAAATGAGATCAATCTGTTTTAAAGAGCAGTGTACTCTAATCACCAGGTTCGTTTTACTAGATAAGTAGTATTAAAAGTCACTGGTAGTTAATCTGTAATACAGTTGGATAACATTTTTTGGTTTTGCTTACGGTAGATTGTAACTGGCCCAGTATCCATTCTCTTGAAGATACACACTCATGTCAGCGGTCTCTGTCATTCCCGGGATCTGCTCCAGAACAGACAGGGTTCCTGGTTGGATAGGCTGGCCCGGGGTGAACAGCTTGTAGTCAAGAACCATCCACTAGGAGGCAAAGAAATACATCACATTTATTTCATTATCTGGTAAATGAAACCAAGTAATGACTAGGTTAGTTGGTGTGACAAACATATATCTGAGAGGGTCAAGGAGGGGGAGCAAGAGCAATTACTGGTGTGCTATACACATCCTACAGCTTGCAACACGGAAAAACAAGGCAACGCAGGTGTTTTTTTTTCACTAAAGAAAGAGGGGGGGTTGGGTTGAAATCATTATGGCACCTCGCTGAGATTTACCACTGCCTTCGTACGGATCTACACAGGATGAAATAGTAATGTTTTTTTCTTTTGACAAGAATGAGACTAACCTGATTGTTGTAGCTGCATTCAGGATTCAAGAGGCATAAACAAACAAAAACAAAACAGCATTGAAAATGAGTACATAGGATCTTGCATAAATATCAATGAAAGATATTGAATTGAAGATAAAAAAAATTGTAATATGAAGAAGAGTAAAAGTAAGCAGCATTTTTTACCATCATAATGTGCACCCCTTTGCTGTAACCACTTCTGGATGACGAAGAAATAGGGGAAAAAAACAAGATACAGAAAAAATGGGATAAGAAATGAGAGGAGTACTACTCACGTGCCACTATTATGCTTGGAGAATAAAAAGGTCCATTCATCAGATGTCCTAGCAAGTCTGTTGGCTATCATAACACGGACCCATTCAAGGAGAGTACCCTGTGGGGTCACATATTTCCACAGATCTTCGTTGGTGTTACCAATTGTTGTCTCTATTGATACCTGTAAACAAATACAGTAGGGTCAAATGTTTATTTTAAATGTCTCTGAATGCTTTTAAACACTCATTAAACTGTATTAATGTCAAATGCTAACACCCTTTAGACCCTTCTCTTCCTACATTCTATATGATGACATTACCTGGTCTACATTCTATATGATGACATTACCTGGTCTACATTCTATATGATGACATTACCTGGTCTACATTCTATATGATGACATAACATGGTGTGGACAAGGTATACATCAACACAAGGTTGACAAGGTATGTTAAATGCCTTTCTAAAATAGAGTAGTTGCACTGACGTTTCAAGTGTTAGCCCTTCGTCTGAGCTACCATATAATTATTAACTTGGACTTATTCAATATCATTCCAACTATTGTAACAAGCCAAAGAAAACTTACCATTCCACTACTAAGCATATAGAAGTCATCACCACTTAGAATGTTGGCAGGTGATGAGGAAAAACTCTGTTTTCTGCCAGGGATGATAATTGGATCTATAAAATGGATTCATTTGGCTGTTGGCAGATTGTAGACCATTCATGTCAAAATAATAAAAAAAAAACTCTTGTTATCATCCTCTCTAGGTATGGACAGTCTCTACATTTTTGGCAGAGCATTTTGGATGTAACATGGTTAGTGGAGCCTCATGTAGTAAGCCATTCTCTGTGTTTCTGCAAAAGGTCTGACTGATCAAGAGATTGACTGTTAAAGATTGAAATGCTTACCATGCCATCTAATTCATTGATCCGATGCACACACAAATATCCAATCAAAAAGCAGCAAATAGAAGCCTGCGAAGTGCAACCCATATGATTCGCGAGCAGGGGTCAAAACGTTTTTTACCACTGTTGACAACCACTGGTGACAACCCCTCGTGACAAAACCACTGGTGACAACCACTCATGACAACCACTTGTGACAACCACTCGTGACAAAACCACTGGTGACAACCACTCGTGACAATTGGCTTTAATTCCATAGCAAATTGCATTGAGATCGCACCAATTTCCAGGAAGTATTACAGAATACCACTCGTGACAATTGGCTGTAATTCCATAGCAATTGATCCGAATCAAACCAAAACTACTTTCACAAATGAATCTAGGAAAATAGAGATCATCTACCTCACATCTATTTTGTATTTGTATATTGGGCTTCCCTTCTAAACGCATTAATATGTTAAGAGGAGAAATATTTACGCTTTACTTGACTACATGTGTCGTAGGAATTTGACCTAGCTGACCAATTTGACAGATAGTGCTTGTTGTCAATTAACACCTTGTCTACTTAGATAAGGCTCTAATAAAAGAAATAGATAAGTGCAGAGACACGAATAGGGAACTGTTCCTTTATTCAAGTTAGTTTTTGCGAATAAGGAAATGGAATCTCCCAACGTCCGATTTCGTTTTACAACTTATCCGAATAAGGAATAGACTATGAAGAGGATTGTCAGTGTTTGCTCATCATTTCTCGATAAAGTAAATGAAAATTCATAACACCCAATTTTGCTTTAACGACGCCTTCAGAAAGAGTTTTCGAAAAAGGAAATGTGATTTTAAAGCGCCCGATCTCGTTTTAGTCTATTCCTTATTCGAATGTCATAGTAAAAACGAAATTGGGCGTTATGAAATACCCTTTTCTTTTCAAAAGATGTTGAAAAAAAAATTAACAACCCTCTTTATAGTCCATTCAAGTGGAAAAAAACGAAATCAGGAGTTGTTGAATAAGAAATACCAATTTCGTTATTCGAGAAATGTTTAGAAAATACTAAACAACCCTCATTTTAGTCTATTCCTTATTCGGATAAGTAGTAAAAAAAGAAATCAGGCGTTATGAAATACCATTTCCTCATTAAAGAAATGTTTAGAAAATACTAAAGAACCCTCTTTTTATTCTTTTCCTTTTTAGGTTAAGTAGTAAAAAAGAAATCAGGCGTTATGAAATATCATTTCCTTATTCAAGAAATGTTTAGAAAAACTAACGACCCTCTTTTTAGTCTATTCCGAAATCGAAATTGGGCGTTATGAAATTGTGTGAGGGGGGGGGGGGTGATTTTAAAAAAAAGTTACCCTGCAAGCTACATTTCAAAGAAAAAAAAATTGCATGCAAAGCAAATGAGCAGGAAAAAAAATCATGCACAAGCTTAAGAAGAAAAAGCAAAGCCATTGTGTGAAAAGATGAACTCTATGAAATAAAATCAAAATTCTGTGATAACTTTGTTTTTTTTTACTCTATAAAACGTTTTCCTCTATATTTTTGATATGTGTATTTTGTTTTTCTCGTCACCATATTCTTGTAAGTTTCTATTGGTTAAGACTCGCCCTTTCCACTATCACACCCTATGTTGAAACTTATAAGTTGTGGTCTCCTCCCATCAGATAAAACTAGTTCCTAATGGTTTTATTTTAGAAATTACATTCTGAAATAAAACAAAAGTGCTCATGCTGAAGATTTTTCAATGATGATTGCTATAATGCCCTTTGCAATTATTTTAGAAAAAAAATACCAAAAAGTTTACTTGTACAACAGAAGTCACAAACTTGAAATACCTTTGATTTATTTATTGTTTTATTAAGACTTATTTAAACAACAAATAAATAAATAAAAAGGTTTAATAGATCAATATATAAACTGTAGCATCATATTGTATATAAATAGATAAAATAGATTTGATGGACTTCTCCAAAATAAAATATAATGTGAATCAGGAAACAACTAAAATGGTTGTTTCCTCTTTGTGTTAGCATATAGGCAGAGATACCAACCATCGATTAAAATTCAGGAGATGGGGTCTATATAAATGCTTACCCCCTCAAGATGTCCTTGTTTTGTGGAATATTTCAACAGAACCTTAAACACGAGGTTCCGCTATAAAAGGGGGAGCTCCTCCCACCTCAGGGCTCAAGAACAATCAGTTATCAATCAGCCGTCAACGAGAGAACATGTCAGGACAATTGCTCTGAGCGCTAAATTCAAATTTCATATCCTAAACCAAAATAAATATCATTCCTAGAGTTGTCCATCTTAAAATGTTTCTATCCATCGTAAAATAATGCTATACTAAGGTGTGTGCGCTCTAAAATACGAGCATTTTTATCACAGTGCGAGAATAATTTATGCAGGTGCGCTAGATTATGGATAGCACAAAATTAAAAATTTTGCATCGAAAACGTGAGTGGACAGCGAATAACTAATTTAACAATCTCTTAAAATAACTGTCTTGTTACCTGTGTGCAAAAATAGTTTTATTCCAGCCGACTGAGGCTCAAAGATAAGAAATTTTACAGGAGGCTTATAATTTGTGACATGCTAGCGTTGCAGTGTTCTGATTATAATTGCAAATTCTAGCCCGGGGTGGGAGGAGCTGGTGTTTAAAAAACATTCTAACAAATGTGGGAGATTTTAAAGAAGCTTCTCTTGCTATTTTATCTGACTCAATATGCAAGGTAAGAGCTTGATAGCTAAGACTCGTTTGGCTATGACACGAAGGTCTTACCATGTATAACCCCTTTACCCAGTGAGTTTATTGAATTATAATTTCAATCTATTCAAGGGTCAAAAAGAATGACACAACGTATGGAGTTCTATTTTAGAGATATAGGACGAGAAAAGAAAAAACAATTGCGATTGGAAAAAAAATGCTGCAAAAAGACGTGGGCTCCAAGAAAAAAATATCCTGCATAGCAGTACATGGGGAAAAAATCATACACATCCGATGGGCGAAAAAAAATTTTGCAGACATAAAATCACCCACCCACCCCCCTTGAAAGTCAAATGATCTGCCCCTAAAGCATGAATATTTTCTCCTCTGTATATATTAATGCGTTTGGAAGGAAAGCCCAATGTACAAATACATTTATCAGTAATTAACGTGGATGAAAGAACTTATTAAGACCCTTCATTTGTATGAGTTTGGTTTGATTCGGATCAATTGCTATGGAATTACAGCCAATTGTCTCAAGTGGTTTTCTGTTAATTTCTTCCTGGAAATTAGTGCGATCTCAATGTAACTAACATGGAGGAAAGATCTTACTAAGACCGTTCACCTGTATGAGTTTGGTTTGATTTGGATCAATTGCTATCGAATAAAAGCCAATTGTCACGAGTGGTCTATTAATAATTATCACCCTCCTAACATTTTCTACCTTTGTTCACATCAAAGGAAAGTCCTACTGAAATGTTTAGCTTCCCATGGTATGCATGGAAATGTTGCTAAACTGATGTCAGCTAATGAGAATCTCCTACCTTTCCTTCCTTTACGTGTGAATGGAAAGTCATACATCTTGAAAATTCTTAGCATTCCAAGGTATGTATCCCAGGTAACATGAGATATAAAGATGTCCTTGTGTTCCGGTAGTACTTTAACAAGGGCAGAGCAGGAGCCAGATCCAAGGATGCGACTTGGGTTTTCTTTCTTCAAAGCAACTTCTAAATCTTCAAGATCTCCTGATGCTTGGAAGAAACTTTGGACAAAAAAATTCAGATATTGTGAGATTGTGAGTTTAATACAGAAGACTAAACCAAATTGGTGTATTGAATTTAGACTGAAGAAAATGATTTACAATTTACAAAGATTTACAATTGGTTAATTGTTGGACATGATAGAGGAAAAGGGGGAAGATGGAAGAATATATTTAAAAATTGCTTCAAATTACTTACAAAAAAGCCAGATCTGGTATTTCTGGTAGAGCAAGGCTTTTATTATGATAACCTTTTTTAATTCCCTCAACCTGAGCATCAATGAGCTGAACCTAAAAATGACCATTATTAGTTTGAATCAATTTTTACAGTATAACGCAGTCAAGTTTAAAAAACATACAGTAGGAGTGTGTGCTCACATCTGCAACCCAGATGCAGTACTTTTAGTAGACCTATTGATAAAGTGTAAACCCACCTGATACCAGTAGGATTCATTCAAGTGATTCTTGATCATTTTCGCCCTCCACGCCTCATTACCCCTTAAATACTCTGTCAGCTTTTTACAAAAGTTTTCATCATTTTTACAATAGTCGGCATATTTATTCATGTAATCCATGTGGATAAGGTCTGCTGTGATAAACCCCTCAGCCATGCCTGCAGCAGTAGCTTGGAGAACATCTGAATATGACTCATTACTGAATACTTCTAAATAGGACCAGCTGAGGAGAAAAAGGTATACAGGTCATACCAGGTTGTACCAGGTCATACCAGGTCATATCAGGTCATACCCGGTCACACCAGGTTGTACCAGGTCATACCAGGTCGTACCAGGTCATATCAGGTCGTACCCGGTCACACCAGGTTGTACCAGGTCATATCAGGTTATACCAGGTCATACCAGGTTGTACCAGGTCATACCCGGTCACACCAGGTTGTACCAGGTCGTACCAAGGATCAGAAAAGGTACTGGGTGGATGGGGGTACAAGATACATGGAGGGTGAATTATTACCCCCCCCCCCCCCCATATATGATCTTCAGTCTGTAAGAGGGGTCCAGGTCATATCAGGTCATGCCAGGTCGTACCCGGTCACACCAGGTTTTACCAGGTCATATCAGGTTATATCAGGTTATACCAGGTCATACCCCGTCACACCAGGTTGTACCAGGTCGTACCAAGGATCAGAAAAGGTACTGGGTGGATGGGGGTACAAGATACATGGAGGGTGAATTATTACCCCCCCCCCCCCCCCCCCATAAATGATCTTCAGTCTGTAAGCAGGGTCCAGGTCATATCAGGTCATACCAGGTCGTACCCGGTCACACCAGGTTGTACCAGGTTATACCAGGTCATACCCGGTCACACCAGGTCGTACCAAGGATCAGAAAAGGTACTCGGTGGATGGGGGTACAAGATACATGGAGGGTGAATTATTACCCCCCACCCCCATATATGATCTTCAGTCTGTAAGAGGGGAAAAAGGGGGCGTCTCCTGTCTATGCCTATGCCTTGACTATCATTTACTGAAAGCATCAATTTTCCTGTTATTAACAGTGGGACCCACTTAACTTCAAGGAAAACATTTTGAGTGGCATTCACGTAGAGTTCATTTTGACTTCGTGAGAATTTGAGTTATTTGAGTTCAAGTTATTAGGGTTCCACTGTAGCCCCAAATTACATTTCCTAAAATTTCCATACACAATCTCTAACTAGATACTCAATGTCAAATCAGTGGTTACAGTGGTAACAATAAGTTGTCTTTGATCTGTTGAACTATTTCAAAATATTCCCACAAATTTTCACTCTCATAATCCAAGTTACATTAACCCCAGGCGTTTCAAGACAGAAAGATATAAGCTACACTAATCCTTCATTGTGCTTACCCCGTTTGGTTAATTTCATCACGGAATCTTGCCCAGGCAACGTTCGGTTCTATGTATCCTGCTTTGATAGAAAGACTGTCGTTTTTGCCAATAACAACAGAGGCAATCTGATAAGGAGAAGACTCTGTAACATGCAGAAAAGTCAAGAGAATTATCACAAGTTTCATGTTGACTGGACTACTGTTTTTGATCGAGTCTTCAAAATAGTTGTTTTCTAGTTTTTTCAACACAACTCTTTCAACCTAGTCACGCGACTAGTGCTCAGTCCCCCTCTATTAAACCATAAAAGGTGTTTGAAAGATTTTTGTTTTAATTTTTTTTTTGCGGAGATAATTTTTACATAATTTTCACCGAGAATCATTGTTTCTCTGTTGTATTGGTAGAGTTTAATATTTCGTTCTTTGTGTTTGTGTTATTTTGGGTACTGTGTGGCTTAAAGGATATTCGTTTCCAGGCCCTTCTCTGCCTCAGGAGCGGAAAATGTTGAGAAGCAGCGATCAGATGTCGTTTGTGTGCATCATGGAATTACATTTATGATGACTTTAAACTATATTTCCGTGGTCCAAAATCACCCTAACCAGCCTCTTGATGACTCTTAGCAACGGCTTCTAGCGCTATTTTTGCAAGCGGTCTCGTTGATGAATATTTTTCGTAGGATGAAACTTAACGAAAAAAGCGTTGCTCAGTTCGCTATTTCAAACTCCTCGACAGACAAGGAGGGTTATTTGAACAAGAAAGGAGAACTGAACAGAGGTTACCAGCGACGCTGGTTTGTTTTGAAAGGAAATTTGCTGTATTATTTCGAGAGACGATTGGATAAGGACCCCATTGGCGTTATAATACTTGAAAACTGCAACGTGGAATTAGCAGAAAGCGGCGAACCGTACGCATTTCAAATAAACTTTGCCGGAGCTGGAGCTCGGGTTTATGTTTTGGGAGCCGATACACCAGAAGATATGGAAGCATGGATGAAAGTTTTAACTATAGCGACCTATGAGTACATGAAAATGATGGTACAATCTCTAGAAAAAAGCCTAAGCGATTTTTCTAGTAGCCAGAATGAATTAATCAATATCGGTGATGTCTCATCAAGCGGGGAATTCACTGATTCTGATCAATTCTCGAGGTCAACGGAGTCATCGAAGGCGGAAGTTGAGTACCCAAACCGCTTTAAAGAGGATAGATACAGTTTTAGTAGTGCTATTACTTCGATAAATAAGGCAAGAGCTGATACTTTTGGTCGATATGAACCTGGAGTTGCTACATTGGTTGATCTTGATTTTTCAACAACAGGGGGTGACTTCATTGGTGATGATGGACTGTTTGGAAAGTCCCCAGAAGATATTTTACCTTTAAGTTTTTCAGAGCTATCTCACTTAGAACAAATTCATGCAAACAATTTTCAAGATGAGCTTGGAAGAACACAATCCACAATAGATGAGAGTCTAGCAGCAGGGAATCGCCTTGTATCTGGACTTGGCAGAAATACCAGGTCCAAATCAGAGCGTAAAGGAAGAGCTGGTAAAAGCAGTAGTGAATATGGTCTGCCACCAGGGTTTAGGACTATACCACGGACATTTACAGATGACATGAGTGCTTTTGCAGAACAAGGAAGTGTATTTAGGATGTTACATGAGACTTATGGTGCCTCAATCTGGGTCAAGGTTAAAGAATGTGGGAAAAAAGACCTGATTTCATAGTTTAAATATGCTACAGAATATAACAAAGTTAGAATTTATAAATAATTTGTCATACTTCAAGGTTGTTTTCTAGAATGAATACAATTAATGACCTATACACAATTATGCACTAATCTAGGGAACCTCAATGTCAGTATTTGGAATTTATGGTTAGGATTCTAGAATTGCCAAAATCAGGAAATGCTTGGAGAAGTGAGACCACTAATCTTGGTTGTATTTGCTCTAAATGCTTTAGTAGTTAGTCAAAAGATATTTTATTGTCTCTGTTGTGTTGCAGTTAGTGAGATTTTTTCCTTTAGGGAAGGGGGCATTTCTTTTTGGTTAAGCATACTATCAAAATTTATAAAGAAATTATAAAGATAAAGAAACTAAAAGTATTTTCTTGTGTGTGTATCAGCAGTGGGGAATGTTGTATAAATTATCATTTAACTAATAATTTCAGGTAGAACATTTTGAATATATTGACTGAATAAAACCTGGAATATACTACTTTGTCTATGTCAAAAAACCTGAAATGAAGATTTTTAATGGCTATTTGCCTTGCGTGATAATTGTGACAAGAAGTGAAGTTGCAGATTTAGTTATGGAGGGGAGGGATAATTCCCCATATCCACAATTTTCATGCAGCAATGCCGATCCAGAGCATGCTTAGGGGAACCATTGCTCTCCTTTATTTTTGTTTCATATCAAATTTTGTACGAATAAAAAGCCCCAAGTAACCTACCCTAGGTACTAGAGGCTCAAAGCTTCTCTACGAGAGAGTAAAATCAGTTCACAGTTGTTTTTTTTTTGGTACCCAGGGTACAAATGAACCACTTCCCTTTTATGTTATTTATGTGGTAAAAGGCATGTGTCTACTTCCCTTTTATGTTATTTATGTGGTTAAAGGCACGTGTCTACCTTCCTAGGCATAAACTATGGGTCTTTACATTTTGCACACATTGAATGCCCCCTGCCGCGGTCAGCTAAAACTCCAACTCTCAGTGGACTGGTAACGAGTGGGAAATAAACAAAATGGCGGACGAAGGTAAGTGAGAAAGCAACGGTATCTCCAGAAATTTCTTTCGTATCTGTCATAATTTTGAAATTCGTGTGATTGTCATACAAATAGATGCCTTTCATGTTGCATTATATGCTTAAACGTAATGTGATCTGACCTATTCGTTTCTAAAGTGGAAAGTATGTATGTATATGATCTCGGCTTTGTAGGCTGTAGTGGGGGTGTTTAATAAATAGCGATTTGAAATAGGAGGAATACTACCTTTTGCTGTTTCATCGTGCTTTTTCATTAAAAAGCTTATTTTTCTAACTTTCTTTATCGTCTGCTACCTCTGTAACGATTGTTAGCATGAAATTGATTAATGCTGCCTTTTGAATGAATATGAACTTATGTACAGTACATCTTACAATGGCAAGACTACCAGAGGGCTGTAGCGCTTTTATGTCACAACTACTGTAATTAAAAATGGTACCACAAACCAGCCTCCATAGCAGTACTTTTGCCTTCACCAATAAACAATATTATTTAAAAAGAGACAGGGAAAAGTTCTTCTCTGATGACTATCAGAATTATCGTGCTCTAGATCATGAGTCTCCCATGCGTCGACATAATCAGAGTTGCCACAGTTCTCGTTGTCTCCTGCTAAACACGCTTCACAATAACAACACGGATGCGGGTAGAATACGGCTTGATGCGTGTTGGTTAGTGCGCTTAGATTATTCGAAACTGAGTTTGACCGGGTAAGATGCGGTATCGGACCGGGTATAAATATTTTCGAAGCGTTAAGCTTTTCCCCGGTCTCTTATGCGCTTGAACACGGATAAGGGTATAATATAGGGCTTAATGCGTGTTTCTTTGTGCGCTTACATCATTCGAAACTGAGTTATACTGGGTAGGATACAGTGTCATACCCATGCTGTTTACGGGATCTCAGAAAAAGGGGGACACAGCGTACTCTCCCGAAAATGTTGCAAATTATATACACAAATTGTTGCTTTAAGAACGAAATTTAAGCGGGTTTGGATATACCATCTCATGTTTAATCCCTGGGTTGGTAAGTCTTGACGTTAACAAGTTTTAATATAGACGATATTGACATCCAAACTTTGAGTGCTCTCGCGGGGGGACATGTGGTCGTTCCGCATTCATCATTTAATTACTCCCTTATCGATCATCCTACATCAATGGGTAACACAGCAATGGAAAGAGCAACTGATGTTGATTTTAGAAACATGTAACGTTCTCAATGAATCGCAGCAAGAAAAAAGTTATTGCGCTGGTTTGTTTTGATACTTTGCAAATGTTACGCCATTTTCACATCATAATCACAATTAGGCCGACAAAATGCGATGTCTTACTCTTGCTTTGAATATATTTAAGCTCAATTCTTTACCTTGTAAACATTAAACATTATAACATCCTTGGAGCTAATTATTTCATAGTGAAGAGCAACATTCGCCAAAATATACGTTAGGCTCACTAATCCGCCGTTGAGTATCAACATTGTGCACATAGCCTGATCCTTATCCAAAAAGACCGGGAAGCACAGTCCCAGTGGAGAAAGTTGACATAAAAACTTACATCAAACCTTGGGGGCATGAAAACTCCCAGTTTGTTGAGTAATAAAAAGGGTAAAGTCAAAGCAGCATGACATGGTCATTGCTTGGAATGTCTCATTTTTTCATCACCATACAGTCACCCCTACCGTTCAGATATGGGTAGTAACCCGGCAGAGTTGAAACTGCTCCTTTTTTTTTAGAAGTATACAATATGTAGCTAATAAACTAAGCTATTGCAACCACTCTAAATAAAACTCTGATCCTTCAGCCAATTGTAGTGGCATGTAGTGGCAGATGGGGAAATAGGGTCTCCTCGAAGACCTTGTACTTGATTGCATTATCTCATATCCTGCCCCTTTTTTCAGGGCAAGTTGCCAAGCTAGAGCGGCACTTGGGTCTTCTGAGGGAGGAATATGTCAAGCTCCAAAACAAACTTGTGGAGATGGAGCACAAGTACAGCATTGCTAAGGCATCAGCCGGCCAGGGGGAGGAGAACTCATTTGTGAGCAGGCTTTTGAAAACTGTAGCTGATCTATATGATAAAGACCTTTACAGGTGCAGTATAGACATCACATTGTTATCACTATCTTGTAATAATCATAATTATCTTAGAATATAAATCATGATTATGTAATAATAATAATTATCTTCTATATAATAATCATTATCAATCTCCATTGTCATTAACATGTCCTATATTTATCATCGTCACCACCACCATGATTAAAAATACAATCACCATTATCATCACCATGACTACACAACTACCGTTACCATCATCATCACCATGACTACAACTATCATCACCATCGTCCTTGCTACAGACTACATTCAGCACTGTCACCAGCACAAAAAAAAATTACGTGACTGCAAATACAGTACCATAACAATCATCATTATCACCATCACAGAACAACACTGCTACCTTCAGCAACACTATTCATCCATCATCATCATCTTTTTTTTATTTTGTCACCATCACCAAACTATTTCTAACAATAGAATGACTGCCCACATTGGAATCTTTGAGGTTTGGATTAAACTAGTGCTGTAACAAATCCCTTATTTTTGATTGATTACTCTCCAGTGATATCACAGTGTCATTTGGTGGGCAAAAGATCAAAGCCCACAAGTTTGTTCTGGCTGCCAGGAGTGACCACTGGTGCAGTCGAGATCTTAATGAAGTCACTGAGTTGGAATTGTCAGGTACAGTACAGACTATAAGTTTTTTAATATTTTGTGCATGGAATCTTCAAGGATTCTGAGTCTAATTTGTCCAGTGTACTCTATATAAAGCCCTAATTGGCTTTCAGCTAAAGCTTGAAGGTTTTTGACAAGTTTATGGCTAGCAGTGTAGTAAGGGGGTGGATGTAGGTGGTTAACCCTCCTGTCGGGCTGCCAAGGGGAAGTATTAACACATATAAACACATGTTTGCACAACATGGAATGCATAATTTTAGTTAATGTCCTTATCTATCTCTATTGCCTGTTATTACTTTTTTAGGGTCCTATGGAGGGAAACTGGCTTCTAAGATAGGAATTCTGTCCTACAGGGTCAAAAAGCCAAATGTACATGAAAAAAAAAACTCTCTCTTTCACACCACTTTCAGCAAAAGTTTGTTTCCCCCCTGATATCTCATTGTGTTTCAAAGTTTGTTGTGTCTACATGTCTGCATGTATGATCTCAGCCCTTAAGGGGGGGAGTAAAAATTTTTCAATTTAAAGTTTTTAATGTTTGTGGTTTGTAGAGGCGTTGACCTAAGGATATTGGGTTGATAAGAGTTTGCAATGATTGGTTAAGCCAATCATTTATTAGCTGGGGATCTAGGAAATCTTATCCTGGGTTTTATATACATATATCACGTATTTTCAATATTGTCTGATAGATGTCAGTGTTGATGTTGGCCTAACCCTGATGAAGTGGGTCTACACAGACAAGGCCCAGATTCCCAAAGAGGAATCATTTCTTATCAATTTGGTCCATGCGTCTAATAAATATCGGCTCAAGGATCTTAGACTCAGGTAAATTTAACAGTATACCCTATTTATGTATGGTTCCCTAGACAGGTTTACTACTCTAAAGACACTCAGATTAACGGATTAACAAAGAAACAAACAAGGAGGGTAAATCAGATTAGTTTGTACTGTACTTTAGTCAGAGAACTGCTACATAGTCTCAAACCAGTCCAGGGTTATAAACAGTTTCCTGATAAAGAAAGACATGCTTTGACTGTTATTTCTGTACATAAGTAAGGAGATACACTGTAGTACTGTATATCTGGGTTTGAAGACTCGCTGTATTGCACTAGGATTTTCTAATGGGCTGGTGCAAAATTAAAAACTGTGGCATTGACTGTAGATATCATGTGCAAGACAAATCTTATGTGTGTACTACATGCATCGGTTTGCTGCTTACTGTTTAGGTGTGAGAAGATTCTAATGTCATCTGTGACTGTCTCAAATTGCATCAAGTTCTACCAAACAGCAGAGGATATTGGTGCCAAGGAGCTACAAAAGTACTGTGCAGAGATCATATCCAACCACTGGGTAAGTGTGGCTGATTCTAGGGTGTTACATGCAGTGTTTGTGTGTTGCTCAGTACTGTTGCATGATATTTAGCCTGCATTCGCATGCATTCCTGTTGTGTTTCAGTAGAAATAGGGAGTGAATGAAGAGTATGACAGTGTTGAGAATGGGGACGAAGGATGGGGAATTTCAGCTGAGCTTTGTGTGCAGTCTGTAACATACTACCTATCAGCTGAGACTTGTTCAACAGTAAATTCATTTGCCTGTGCATGAAGGAAAACCTTGTATGGTTGGTCTGCATGAAGAAATCCAATAAACCAGTACAGTTCCCAGTTGATAGAAATTTTCTTAATATGTTATTTGTTTGTAAGGACAGCTGACATGCAATCTGTCCAAGAATATTAACTGGCAAATCCAGACTCTAAAAGGGGGAAAGCACAAATAAGAGAATGGACATGAACAGAAGTGGATGACACAGGATGTACTAGCAATTCATCAAAAGGCAGAGCCACCCAATTCATCCTGCCCTTAGAACCCTGCCTGCCCTTGATATTATGGGAGGGGAGGGAGTTCAACTAAAGAGAAAAACTAGTACAATTGCTGGCTAAGATGAGATACCAAAGAGGGCATTCCCTCTTTGGTATCTCATCTTATATAGGATAAATCCCCCTCGTCCTGCTTAATATCCTGAGCACAGTATCTGCACAAGGGGTACTGCTAATTAATGTTATGCATAATATGTACAGTAAGGTGCTGATTGCATGCATTGTTACATTTCAGCATGATCTAAAGACAGAAGACTTTGTAGGCATTAGTGCACCACTGTTGTATGAGATGTTTAAGTCCAAGTCAACATACCCTCTTCACCTCACTATACGACATCACCGCGAAGATGTGCTCTTCCTCTTTCTCATTGAGTTCAATTCACAGGTATAGACAGAACTGTAGGTTCTCATTGAACACAGGTATACACAGAACTGTAAGTTCCCATTGAACACAGGTATGCCAGAAGACTTTGTAGGCATTAGTGCACCACTGTTGTATGAGATGTTTAAGTCCAAGTCAACATACCCTCTTCACCTCACTATACGACATCACCGCGAAGATGTGCTCTTCCTCTTTCTCATTGAGTTCAATTCACAGGTATAGACAGAACTGTAGGTTCTCATTGAACACAGGTATACACAGAACTGTAAGTTCCCATTGAACACAGGTATGCCAGAAGACTTTGTAGGCATTAGTGCACCACTGTTGTATGAGATGTTTAAGTCCAAGTCAACATACCCTCTTCACCTCACTATACGACATCACCGCGAAGATGTGCTCTTCCTCTTTCTCATTGAGTTCAATTCACAGGTAAAGACAGAACTGTAGGTTCTCATTGAACACAGGTATACACAGAACTGTAGGTTCCCATTGAACACAGGTATACACAGAACTGTAAGTTCCCATTGAAGGTATACACAGAACTGTAGGTTCCCATTGAACACAGGTATACATAGAACTTTAAGTTCCCATTGAACACAGGTATACACAGAACTGTAAGTTCCCATTGAAGGTATACACAGAACTGTAGGTTCCCATTGAACACAGGTATACATAGAACTTTAAGTTCCCATTGAACACAGGTAAACACAGTACTGTAGGTTGCCATTGAAGGTATACACAGTACTGTAGGTTCCCATTGAACACAGGTATACACAGTACTGTAGGTTCCCATTGAACACAGGTATACACAGAACTGTAGGTTCCCATTGAACACAGGTATACATAGAACTGTAGGTTCCCATTGAACACAGGTATACACAGTACTGTAGGTTCCCATTGAACACAGGTATACACAGAACTGTAGGTTCCCATTGAACACAGGTATACACAGTACTGTAAGTTTCCATTGAACACAGGTATACATAGAACTGTAGGTTCCCATTGAACACAGGTATACATAGAACTGTAGGTTCCCATTGAACACAGGTATACACAGTACTGTAAGTTTCCATTGAACACAGGTATACGTAGAACTGTAAGTTCCCATTGAACACAGGTATACACAGAACTGTAGGTTCCCATTGAACACAGGTATACATAGAACTGCAAAATCCCATTGAACACAGGTATACATTGAACTGCAAGTTCCCATTGAACACAGGTATACACAGTACTGTAGGTTCCCATTGAACACAGGTATACACAGAACTGTAAGTTCCCATTGAAGGTATACATAGAACTGTCGGTTCGCATTGAACACAGGTATACACAGAACTGTAGGTTCTCATTGAACACAGGTATACATAGAACTGCAGGTTCCCATTGAAGGTATACACAGAACTGTAAGTTCTTATTGAACACAGGTAAACATAGAACTGCAAGTTCCCATTGAAGGTATACATAGAACTGTAGGTTCCCATTGAACACAGGTATACACAGTACTGTAAGTTCCCATTGAAGGTATACACAGAACTGTAAGTTCCCATTGAACACAGGTATACATAGAACTGTAGGTTCCCATTGAACACAGGTATACATAGAACTGCAGGTTCCCATTGAACACAGGTATACATAGAACTGTAGGTTCCCATTGAACACAGGTATACATAGAACTGTAGGTTCCCATTGAACACAGATATACATAGAACTGTAAGTTCCCATTTAAGGTATACATAGAACTGCAGGTTCCCATTGAACACAGGTATACATAGAACTGTAGGTTTCCATTGAACACAGGTAAACACAGTACTGTAGGTTCCCATTGAACACAGGTATACACAGTACTGTAGGTTCCCATTGAACACAGGTATACATAGAACTGCAAGTTCCCATTGAACACAGGTATACACAGTACTGTAGGTTCCCATTGAACACAGGTATACATAGAACTGCAAAATCCCATTGAACACAGGTATACACAGAACTGTAGGTTCCCATTGAACACAGGTATACACAGTACTGTAGGTTCCCATTGAACACAGGTAAACATAGAACTGCAAGTTCCCATTGAACACAGGTATACATAGAACTGTAAGTTCCCATTGAAGGTATACACAGAACTGTAAGTTCCCATTGAAGGTATACACAGAACTGTAGGTTTCCATTGAAGGTATACACAGGACTGTAAGTTCCCATTGAACACAGGTATACATAGAACTGTAAGTTCCCATTGAAGGTATACACAGTACTGTAAGTTCCCATTGAAGGTATACATAGAACTGTAGGTTTCTATTGAACACAGGTATACACAGAACTGTAAGTTCCCATTGAAGGTATACACAGTACTGTAGGTTCCCATTGAACACAGGTAAACATAGAACTGCAAGTTCCCATTGAACACGGGTATACATAGAACTGCAGGTTCCCATTGAACACAGGTATACATAGAACTGTAAGTTCCCATTGAACACAGGTATACATAGAACTGTAGGTTCCCATTGAACACAGTTATACATAGAACTGTAAGTTCCCATTGAAGGTATACACAGTACTGTAAGTTCCCATTAAAGGTATACATAGAACTGTAGGTTTCTATTGAACACAGGTATACACAGAACTGTAAGTTCCCATTGAAGGTATACACAGTACTGTAGGTTCCCATTGAACACAGGTAAACATAGAACTGCAAGTTCCCATTGAACACGGGTATACATAGAACTGCAGGTTCCCATTGAACACAGGTATACATAGAACTGTAAGTTCCCATTGAACACAGGTATACATAGAACTGTAGGTTCCCATTGAACACAGGTATACTTAGAACTGTAGGTTCATATTGAGCACAGGTAAACACATATTAAGTCTTAATTGTCAATGGTATTTAGGGGCATGCTCAGGGTGCATCCACACACCCCTTGGCTACAAAAAGTCGGTCATTTCTTATTGAAGGACTGCAAATACTATCCTTCTTCTATATAATACCTAGGACTGTGCATGTGCCTGGCATTCAGTATTTTTGGTAAATTGGAAAATTGAAGGTTTATTCATCTAATTTCAGCCATTGTGGGTCCACAGGAAAACCAAAAACTAAACAGCAGTGTAGGATGACTTACAGTATGATTCTTAAAGTACATGTCCTGCAGTATTGAATTTTATAAATTTTTCATGTTGAGAAAAAAAAATCACTTTTTTATCACTTCTTGCATGTTTTGCCAGCATCAATTAGCTTCTCAACAAACTTCATCAATAATCATGTTTGCTTTCCTCACTCATTTGATTATAAAATGCTAAAAAGCCAGTGGCATTGACTTGTTACAACTTGTAAAACTCCTTTTTTCCCTTTCTGAATGAGTTAACTTCCCTTTAAATGCACCAAATAATACCCCTTCTTGTTTCCAGCTACCTGGAAAACTAAACGAAGTAGACCCCACCACAGGAGAGGTTCCCCTGCACATCGCACTCTCAGAGAAACTAGACAGTATTGCGCGCACACTGGTTGGTCATGGCTGTGATGTGGACATGGTTGACAGTAGTGGTAACTGTCTACTTCACAAGGCTATCAGTCATGGTGATGAATTCTCCTCCACATTCCTTATCAAGAATGGTGCACGAGTCAGTGCGGCCAACCATGCAGAGAAAGTCACCCCGTTGCACCTCACAGCCTCTTACAGGTTTGTTTAGCACAGCTTCTATACAGACATATTCATAAATGGGGTAAAGGCTTATTTAGACAGCACAATTTAGTCGTATGAGACCTGCCTACGGCATGTCTTGCCTTGAATTACACTAACATTCGAAGTCGAGCGTTGTAGTGGAGTTGTAGGCTGATTTACACTCTGCAACTCAAATTCTAGAGGTGTTGCTGGCAAGTCCATACCACTATATCGTGCTGTCTAAACCAGCCTTAAGAACACCCCTCCCCACCTCCCTAGGTCAAATGCTTTACTATCTTTATCCCATATGATACCTATGAATGTGCAGCCCAACCTTCCGCTCAGCAAATCCAGGACATGTTCCAGTTAGCAGGCTTTTTGGGGTTTATTTAAATCATTCCCTAATAATTTACAATATGTCTGGGTATTTTTATATGAATTTTCTGGTTAATTTTGTAAAAAAACATTTTGTAAGATACTGAGAGTATTTCCTATGCCCTGTAAGAAATTTTATAGAGTGGTGGAAGGTAGTGGAATAACTGGTGGCCCAGTATGTTAGTGCGTCAGCTTATAGGGCCTCTCACCTCTGCTGAATGAGGTGCGAGATATGGATATTCTTGAGGTTTTATTTGTTACATTTATGCATATATATATATATACATATATTTTGCATATATATTTTTTTATATTTATGCATATATTTTTTTGATTGAGCTATCTAATGTGCGATACTGTATTCTGACCATGAGCCTCTATTTATTGATCAGGCCATGGATGGCAGGCTCTGCTTCTAGTCCAGCGGGTGCCAATCACATGACGTCGGCAGAAGGCATGGCACGTATCGCATCCTTACTGATTGATAAAGGCGCTAATACTGACGCACAGGACTTGGCTGGCAGGTGAGGCTTGGTAAAGTTGGAGGAGCGTTGCTCTATAGTCCCTGTTTCCTTGTACTGCACACAGATTTTGATTTGCCATAATTAGCAGTTAAAGGTGCACTACTGATAAATTAGACCACCAGACAATTACTTCTGTTAAACGCCATAGACCTCTTTACTCATGATAAATGCCTTAGACATTTCTACTCCTTATAAATGCCGTAGAACTATGATTACTACGATAAATGCCGTAGACTTCTTTACTCCTGATAAATGCCTTAATTATAATTACTACAATAAATGCTGTAGACATATCTAATCCTGATAAATGCCGTAGAAATAGTATTACTACTATAACTAACGTTGACCACCGGGTATTTTCTCCTGATAAATTCCGTAGACCACCGGCTATCTACTCCTGATTAATCCCGTAGGCCACCGGGTATTTACTCCTGATAAATCCCGTAGGCCACTGGGTATTTTCTCCTGATTAATTCCGTAGTCCAACGGGTATTTACTCCTAATAAATCCCGTAGGCCACCGGGTATTTGCTCCTGATAAATCTCGTAGACCACCGGGTATTTACTCTTGATAAATCCCGTAGACCACCGGGTATTTACTCTTGATAAATCCCGTAGACTACCGGGTATTTACTCTTGATAAATCCCATATACCATTCCGACCGCGTAGGTGTCATGGAGCCCCTCGTAGGCATACTGTGCGCAGTTGTCGAACCTCGTGTCCCACACGCATCGACTGGTGATTCGGACGTCCTGCCCTTCCTTTTGACCCACGTACACAAGCGCAATGATCTTATACCTCGGGTACTGCAGCCCCTTCACTCTCGCCTTCACCACATCACTCAGTCTCTTGCATAGCGGCGCGCACTTTTCGGCGTCATACTCCAAGTCTTTGATCTCCTCCTCGAACACTTCGCGCATGATTCGCTGCACTACCGTTACCTCAAACTGCTTACCCGGCTCAAGTCGATATGTGTTCGGCGGTGAATCGTCAAGATCGAACTCATACAAAGGTGTCCCGACGGTCAATTGGCGTTCTCGGCTGGTTTTCGGTGCTTTGAGGGCGTCATCGCCGTAGAGTACTGGGTCGTCTGTGAATGTGACCTCGTAACTTCCTTTGTCTGCGTTGCGACGCCTGTAGTTGATAAGACTCGTTGAGAACTGTTTGATTTTGCGCGCGGCGGACAAAGCTATCACCATTTGATGTATGCTCGCGCCTCCCAGGTTTGGGAACTTTACTGCTTGCTTGGACATCTCAAACGTTTTGCAGTAGGCTTATGGGAAATTACTTTTCGGTATCTGCTTATTCTGCAAATAATCTGTGCCTTATTTTCTTCTTGCTTTAGGAAGCGAAACAATTATATAGACAAGTAGTCCAGGTTTGTTCTTAATCTGTCGTGGAGATCTTCGAGTTTTCAAAATTCTCTACTTGTTTTAGTTAGCTCCCTTTTGCCTAGGTCTAATATAGTAAAATACAACCTTTACAAACCCGTTGAATGCTACTTAGTTCACAAGTCTACCGCTTCTCTGTTGGTTCTGTAAATAACAACCGTCCCCTTCGATCTCTTCGCTGTAGATATCAAGACTCAAAGGAAGGCAGACTTCTCTGTGAACGGCGTCTCGATCGCTTTTATCTTCACTTCTTTCGACTTGAACTCAGAGTTTGGAAATCAAATAGACAGCAAAGCCAATCTCACTCCAAAAGAACCGTTCAAGATATCTTGTTTAACTATCCCCAAGTTGATAATTCTCTAGATTTTTCATTGTTGACTGCTAGACGTTCGCGTAGAGACGCAACTCTGACGCCGTATTTGCATCTTAAAGGATTTGCCGTGCGCTCAGTTGGCTCAAGTAAGAGCCCAAAGTGTCACTTAGTCCATTAAGTCAATAAGGATTTCAAACGTCTTTGACGGATGGCTTAGAAGCTTTGGGTTCATCTCTAGCGTTGCGGGATCAATGGGATGCCTTGTTTGTTTTGAAAGCCATGCTTTGATGTCTTCTGAGATAAACTTACTTAGGTAAATTTTAGCATGTGTCTTTTATTATTATGTATAGATCAAATTCCCTTTCCAACGTTTGCAAAACATTTTAGAAGAACAAAAGGTTGTTTAATGGATTCAGTTATGTTTGATTTTTGCTGATAAAGGATTGGGGGGATTTATATAATTCTATTTACACTTTATTTTATGATCATATCATATCTTTTTTTGCTTTTGCTGTTTTATTTTTATATTATATCGTTTCAATGAACGTCCCATTTTTTTTTATTTCAAGCCCTTTGATGGATCTAAAACTTTTCAGTCTTACTTGACTCAACTTTCCTATTTCCTCCAGAACGCCGCTACATCGAGCCATAGAAGCGAAAAACGACAAAGTGATGAACGTACTTCTCAACAGATCCAAGTAAGTCGGGATTTTTGTTGCCTGGTGCAAGAGACTTCGCCATTCGCCTGTTTGTCGGCTTTTTTTCGTCGCACTTTCGGATTTTCGTCCCCCGTCGGCGTTCATTTATCGCACTTTCGGGTTTTTCGGCGGGCAGTGTTTTTTTTTGTCATATAGGCCTATTTTTCGCATCTAACATTGCGTTGACTGAAATAATTTGGAGCAATTTACTACTACATTTCACCAATTTCGTAGCATTACAGCCAAGTGCGTTCTGTTGTTGCGCCATCGCAGCTGGTTTCTTGTGTCAAAATTGCTTCGATTTACTTAGTCTTTCGCGCAGCCACGGTTCTTCGTAGGATTCAAGCAAAACGGTAGAAACATTCCTTTCGAATAACATATTACATTTTAGTTGGAAATAAGGTGGTCTATAATCCTACGATCTGTTCTCGAATGTAAGGTAAATTCTGTTATATTCATTGGCGAAGACATAAAATAATGAGCGCAAGAACACTATCCCTTCTCATTTTGTATCTTACTCTGTTAGAGTCTGAATATTTTTATGGAAAGCGTCTGTTGCGAAGTGTGATAATTCTGCATAATTCAGGTTGAACCTTGAGTTGCGTGACAACCAGGGCCGAGTCCCCCTCTGGCTGGCGCTGTCATGTGACTCGTTTGATTCAATGGACGAGGAGAGCCTGGCTGCTAAGCTAGTCAAACACGGGGCAAGTGCAGACGCGGTCAATACCGTCACAGGTGCGTATACACTGGAACCGCAATACAATTAACACAATGGAACCGCAACACAATCAACATATTCTCTGGCCGCTCCAGTAGAGGCAAAAAGTACAATAAAAATATAATCATTACAGTCCTTCGGCCTCAGCTGAGAATGGCCCGCACTATCTCTCTCCAGCGGTCTGCCGTTGCACTTGGCAGATCATGTTGCGTCCCTAGAGATTAAACCAGGAAATGATAGATTTCTGGTCCCCATGGGGGGGAGGGGAGGGGCTCGTAGGATCAGACGGGAGATTAAAGATGGCAAATCCTTCCGTAAGATGGAAGTATGCTTCCAGCTGCTCTCAGCGTCACCAAGAGACCATGATGTAAGAGAACGAATCCCCCGTATTAGGGTATGTTCCAATGTTGACGTCCGTAAAAACTATTTTTAGAATAAGCAGTTATTTTTAGATACGTCTCCTAGCAACATGAGTCTTACGCGCGATCACATCTTGAGCAATGTGATCCGGCAAAGGATGTTTCGGAAATCTTTTTGACCGAAAATACCTTCCTTTTTTTTTACGAACGCTGTAAAAATTATCTTCCATAGAGTACGCTGGAGCCAATCAACCGTTTCTGGGACATTGAAATGCATAAAGTGCGTGATTTTAGGCTCTGGAATCAATTTTCCCAGTAAAAGTTTTAACTGCTGATTCGCAAATTATAACACAACAATCAATCATAAATCTGTGTTTACAAAACACAATTCCCTTCCAATTCCCTTTTAACGAAAAAGATACATCCAGAACTTAATACCATTATATTCACACCGATATTACGAATAAAAGATTTCAAGTCTTTATAATGAAGTGATTCCAGTGACCACAGGTAGCCCAGGCAATGGTTTTGAAGCTTGTTCGTAGCTTGGAATCGGCTGTTATTCTTAAAGGTAAAACGAGTGGATTGAAGTCGCGATTTTTTGTGAAACATTGCCAATAAAATTGCCTTAAAACTTAGAACATGCCTTGTTGTCAGTTTTATGTGTATGACAAGCTACGAACAAGCTTCAAAACCATTGTCTGGGCTACCTGTGCAGTGACAAGGGTTTCTTGAGTGACATGATTTCTGAACATGTGCGTGAAAAATTGAAGTTCATTCATCTAAAAATGTTATAAATCAAAGAAAAATAAAGGCCTTCTTGTGTTAAAATACATAACATAGGCTCTGAGAATGCCTAGGTATTTTTATCTCACCGAATTGCAGAGAAAAAAAACTTTTTAGGAGTCTGCACGATGCATCTTGAATGAACTCCAAATTCACCGTCTCCCCGACGTCTCCCCGTTCAATTATTTATATAACATTTAGATAACTGAACATTAGATAACTTAACAGATAACAGAACACCACCCCATGGGTAGCATTGTGATCATGAGCCTTGAAGAGAAGCTAAAAGGATAATAACAGGTAGCGAACGAAGTAAAGAAGTGTAGAGGGAAAAAATTTGGTGTAAAATTGTACTAGCTCGTGGTGCCCATAACCAAATATGGCGCGACGAACCATGTATGGATGCTATGATTGACAAGCTCGCGCAATCTAAAAATAGCTTTCTTGGACGTTATCATGGGCCACGGGGATTCGTTCTCTTATATCATGTTCTCTTGGCGTCACGCATGAACTGAAAGCGGCTGTTTAGCATAATTAGTACAATGGTGGCTATAGCCTGTGACATTCAGTTGTGTTTATATTTGGGATACCATCGTCGTTCCAGGAGACTCGCTTCTGCACCTGGCGGCCGCCTCGGGGCAAGAGGAGGCGGGGCTCTTTCTCGCGGGCCACGGTGCCCAGCCTGACCACGTGAACAAAGCTGGCGAGACGCCGCTCCACGTTGCCGCCCGAAGGGGACTGGTACGACTTGTGGCTGAGCTCCTCAACAAGTAAGTGGTATTAGGGGTGTGGGGAAGGTAAGGGTGAACTATTCACGTGAATTTGAGCTTTATTTTGAATGTTAAAATATCCTATTTTCTCAGATTATTATATGGAATAGGATAGTGTCGTCTGTATTGCGGGTTTAATTACTTTCATAATAAGCAACTTGCGCTTAGAAATCATGTGACTTTATTTGGTGGCAAAGTCCCCCGTGCTTCGACTTTTTTGCGGTTTGCGATTTTTATGTCAGAAAGGGCCTACTTTAATTAAAAGATTGCGGCTTTTCGTCGCTCTCTGACGTGATAGTCGGAGCCATTTCTGTGTTTGTTCGGGTTATCTTGCCACCCATATAGTCGTGTGATTTCCTTGTGCAAGTCCCTTATTTCAAACGGATTCAAGCGGATTTTATTGATGACTGAAATGTAAAAAATTGGTTAACCTCTCTCGGCGTTAGGGGGAGGAGTTGCTTTTGTTCTTTTTAATAGTTTATTGCATCATCTTCATATTTTCAGCGGAGCAAATCCGAACGTACAAACGACAGAGACCGACGAGACGCGACTCAGAGCGCGCGAACGGGCCGTCCAGCGAGAAAACGCCAAAAAGATAGCCAGATCAAAAGCCATCGAGAAATTCAAAGACATGCAAAGAGCAAACGCAGCCGAGCTAGCAAGACAACATACCAAAGAGAAAGAAAAGAAAAACAAAAAGGAAACCTTGAAACAAAGCAAAAGCAAACAAGCGCCCGCAGTAAATACTCCAGTGGTCAAGACCAATCCCTTCGAGGAAGACCTGGGTAGCCCGTTTGACGAATCTGCTGACCAAAGTTTATCTTTCGGCTCAGACACAGGGAACCCGTTTATGGATGATATCAGGGCAGCAACTGGTGTGGCAGCCGGTGGCTTGAACCCTTTCGAAGAAGATTTAGGAGCGCGTATGTAGATACCGTTTTTTCCACTTGGTGGTCTGCGTAGACGTGATGGAATTAAACCCCGTCCCCACGTATCCGTTTTCGTTTGAAAACGCAACCTTATTGTTACGGATACGGTTATCGTCCACACGGAAACGCGAAAACGATGATCGAAAACGGAACGATTTGAAAACGATCTCCAGAGTTGAAAAAATTGAAAACGATACCCTTTCGGTGCTGTGGGGACGGACGAAAACGGAACCTTTCGAAAACGATGGCGTGATAACTCAGGTCCAGTCCATTTGGCGCGCGAGTGCGCATGCGCTGTAGAGCTTGTTATCGTTTTTGTATCGTTTCTGTGTTTTCGTGGGGATGGATCTTTTTGAAAAAGGTTGCGTTTTCAAACGAAAACGTATACGTGGGGACAGGGTCTTAGGGACACATGGTTAAAATGGTATTTCTTACGATAAACCTTTCGAGCATGAGACCTTGCCTCGTTAGCCCTTCCTCCGACGCGGGGCTAATGCTAGAAACGCCGGCGAAACTAGTCTTTTTCACATAAGCGTTAAACATACCATTTCAACCTTGTGCTGATTTATTCCCAGTATTTGGTTAGCTTGTTGTTGTTGCGGTTGCTGTTGTTATTGTTATTGTTGTTGTTGTCGCTGTCGTTAGTGTTAGTCTTGTTGTTGTTGTTATTATTATTGTTATTGTTATTGTTATCTCCTCCAGAGAGCGAAGAAAAGTCTGACGAGGAATCTGAAAAAGAGACGCAACCCGAGCAAAACCTCCCCGACCCCACCGAGGAGGAAATAAAAAAGCTTATAGAAGACCATCGTTTGTACGAGGACCCCTTTTCCAGGGGGGTGATAAGAGATTGCCATGGCAGGACCCCCCTGCATATGGCGGTCACAGAGAAACACGAGGGTGTGGTCAACTGCTTCATAGAACACCAGGGTGAGAAGACTACACAAGCATTTCTTATTCTTCAATACGACAAAATATACAGCCATCGAAAATGTTATACTTTTTTTTTACCAAGTCCAAATAAAAATGTCGCAAAAGCCGATCAAAAGGGATGCTCTCCCACAATTGGCATTTTTCTAAGGTGACAAAATGACGTGACCCTATTCAGTAGAATAAGGTCTCGGTCGTGAAAGATACAGTAGTCTAACGGTGTCCATGAATGTTCACAAGCTAACAAGTTAAAAAGCTGCTTGAATATGCCCTTGCGCCAGTCCTGTAGAAGATAGAAGGACCAACGATACTTGGCTCCTAGCAGGCTCCTGACAGGAGAGGTGCTTGAATAGGCGACTTTCATCACCTGACTTTTTGAGTTGCAAACTCAAGCCAAAATAAACACAGAAATGCTTGCCGCCGTCACACTAGAAATATACGAAAGACATTTCGATGAAAATAAGCCTTTTTTGACATAGAAGCTTTTTGTTGTCGTCATTTTGTTGCCGAGAGTCGGAGCGCGTTTGCCACCGAAAATGTCACGTGATGTCTTGGTGGAATTCGCGAAATTGGGTTTGGGTTGTGTTACGTATGTCAGGTGATACGTTTTATGGTTTCTAGGAAGTCTTGGTCGAGGTGGCCGTCTCAACATTGTCCCTGACTTCAATGTATGCGACTCAGAAGAACAATCGGCGCTAGAACTCGGCCTTTGGACCGCACAGTACGGAGTGGCCGCGCGCCTGCTGGAGGCTGGGGCGAGAATTGATGCCCAGACCTCTAGCGGTCTGACCCTTCTACACAAGGCTATCAAGAGAGCAGATAACAGCGCGGCGCTGTTCTTGTTGGAGCACGGAGCGAATATCAATAGCAAGTAAGAGCATTTGGTGATAATGTAGCCTGAGTATCAGGCGATTTTATTTTTCAAAAGTTGGAGAGGGAAAATAAAAGTACGCCTGACACAAACACTAGACGCGACGCCTGCCGCCCCTTTCAGGCCACTGTCGAAATACGTCGGCTGTCAATTTTCCAATGACTCGCGTGGTGGCACAATTAAATGCCCAAATCAAATTATAAACAGCATTTTATGTAAAAAAAAAAACATTGGTGTTACATGCAAGGGTAATAATTTTAGTAACGACGATCCCCGGTGAGGGTAAATTTATGCTAAATTATTTGAAACACAACGATAGTTAACGGCCCAGGAGATTTACGATTTAAGTATATGACTGCAGATCCACACATTAATACAGGATTTAACATCACCAATTTACTACGGGCTTTTCCCTCTAAATAGACAAACCACTGCTTGAACACAAATGCCATTATTTGATAAGCTCACTCAATCAACAACTCGCGGGACGTGGCGCAAACAACCCCAAGCATTTTTCGTGTTCTCACAGACAAATTTCTCAAATATTCGGCGCCTGGTCTGTTGAAAATTCGATAGCTACTACATAAAATGTCCTTAGTATCAAGCAGCTTCTATGACATCCAGCGCCTTTGATATAACTAGTGGATCTTTGCTTCGAAAAACGATACCAATGAGAAATAAACACAAGCAATGACCGGCATGGGCAATGCATTTGAATATCTAACCTGAGTATCAGGCGGAATTTTTCCGAAGAAAATGAGGAGAAGAAAATACATTTTTAAAAAATGTTATAGAAAACGATTTCTCTGATTCTGCTAACGCCAGGTCAAAAGCACTTTTGAAGGCCGCCCAGCCCAATCAGCGCCGAGTGCCCTTTGTTTTTTTGACCAATCAGGAGCCATGCCGGAATCCGGCATGAGAACATGCGATTTGAACAGTACTTGTATCAGGCCCTTGTCTTGTTTCTCGTCGGCGCGATATAAACATAGGAGGGCCTGATACTCAGGTTAGTGATAATGTCAAGGGTTAGAGTGGGAGAGGGATGGGTGAATAAGAGCATTTGGTGATAATATCAACGGTTACGGTGGGGGAGGGATGGGTGAATAAGAGCATTTGGTGATAACATCAAGGGTTACGGTGGGGGAGGGATGGGTGAATAAGAGCATTTGGTGATAATATCAAGGGTTAGAGTGGGGGAGGGGTGGGTGAATAAGAGCATTTGGTGATAATATCAAGGGTTAGAGTGGGGGGTGGGGTGGGTGAATAAGAGCATTTGGTGATAATATCAAGGGTTAGAGTGGGGGAGGGGTGGGTGAATAAGAGCATTTGGTGATAATATCAAGGGTTAGAGTGGGGGGTGGGGTGGGTGAATAAGAGCATTTGGTGATAATATCAAGGGTTAGAGTGGGGGAGGGATGGATGAATAAGAGCATTTGGTGATACAGTCGAACCTCTATTAAGCGGTCACCTTCGGGACTTAGCTTAGTGACCGCTTAATAGAGGTTGACCGCTTAGTAGAGGTTTCGCTATTTTCACCCCTAAATTAGCGTAAATCGGGCTGTAATTATACGTAAGAACTTTTTATTATAATTAACAACAGTAACAATCATGTTAGCCCTAAGACGGAGCCTGGTGCATTCCAATTTGATCCAGAAATGTTTGAAACCGCCTAGTCAGTTTGTTTTTGCCTATACGGCTCTTGTGGCTTTGCCCAATTCTATGGGCATGAGCTACTTTCGCTGGCGTTATGTAAAGTAAATGATAATAATAATAATAATAATAATAATAATAATAATAATAATAATAATAATAATAATAATAATAATAATAATAATAATAATAATAATAATGATAATAATAATAATAATACGTTTATTATACCAGTAGCAGATTACATCTGAATTAAAGGTATAGTCAGCATTACATAATACATTAAAGCGATACATTTAAGGCGAATTTGTTTGTGCAGAAATTTCCAAAGCGGTCAGTGTTGGTTGGTTTCACAATTACATTGGCACGAGATCTTAAATTATAAGTGTAGTTCAATCTATCTATAAGATTCGTTACAAGGTTGTACAGCGGGTTACTGGGCGTTAACGACATTATGAGTTTCTCACAAGATTCAGAACGTCTCTTAGCTAGGGTTGGGAGGCCTGCGAGGGCAAGTGCCTCCTGGTATGATGTACCAGGAAAGACGATCGATAAAGCGCGTTTCTGGACTCTTTCTAATGCATGACTAAGATACTGAGGAAGTTCGGCAAAGACCGCGCACGCGTACTCCATGATAGGTCTAATTAGACAACAATAAACTTGAATTATTTCACTGTCTGCTACACCAGAACGTTAAAGCTTTCTGAGGGCGTATAATCTGCGGTTTGCCTTTGCCAAGAGAGGTCCTCCGAGATGAAAACCCCTAGAAACTTGAAGGACTTGACACTTTCTAATGTAGTACTACCGACTGAAAGGGGCGGACACTCGTAGCTATTATATTGCAAACAGTCAAACCGCAGAGTCTTACATTTCTTTGGATTAAGCGCCATGTTGTTACTACGAGCGAATTAATGCTGTTTACAACATGACTGAGAATAGAAGGAGAGTTGCGAAGTATAATCTCCATTATTGTCAAGTCGTCAACGTATTTCGCTCTAGGCGTCCAAAAGGAAACTAGCCTGTTTATCATTACTGCAAATAATAGCGGACTGAGTCTTGTTCCTTAGGGAAGTCCCCCATTAAGGCTTATTAGAGGTGATGAAGCAAGAAGGCTGCCAGCCACCTGAGCAAACATGGGTGAATATCAAAAAGCTTGAGCTTGTCCAATAAGATCTTATGGTCTATGAGATCAAAGCCCTTCCTAAAGTCACCGAAAAATAGCCTGACCCAACAGTTCCCCTTGTCCAATGCCTCAAGAGCCAAATGCAAGATGTATATAATGGCGTGGTTGGTACACTTTTCGGCCACAGCAAATTGTTTAGGGTCCATGTCTCTTAGGATGGTTGGGAGAACTCTTGACAGTGTAAAGCCCCCCATCACTTTCGCTGTCTGGGATGTAAGAGATATCGGCCTGATGTCCTCTTTGATATCACGGGGAGTTGATTGCTTGGGTACTGGGCGGACGACAGCACACTTCAATAAGGCGGGTAAGAACCCTTCGCGTAGCGAGGTGTTGTACAAGTCTTTTACAACCGAAGCCAATTCAAAGGCAAACTCCTTAAGGATTACATTAGGGACCCCGTCAGGCCCGGCGGATTTTCTAGCTTGAACTGAGCGTAGCGCTCTATAGGCTTCGTAATCAGAAACAAGCAAGTTCTCGGGTATGTGTATGTCTTGCAGCGGAATATCGGCTAAGTTTTTCTTTGAGGCAGAGATTACATCTTTTGCTAGAGCTGTTGTAGGCGGAGTGAGATGTCAGGATTTTCCATGAAATAAAGTGTTCTATGTCGTTGTCTTTAAGGCTCCATATGTACTTGCTTAGTTCGGTCGAGTTTCTGTGTTTAGCGTGTCGGAATGAGGCGGTGTGGTTTCTATATCTTGTCTTGAATTCGTTCTCGGTTAGTCCTACGTAGGTTTCGGAGGTGTTGTTGTCCTTTCTTGTTACAGTAGCTTGGTAGATAACAGATGATTGGAGGCAGTTTCCGTCAAGGGGGCACGCGTTCTTTTGTCTGCAGTTGCATGTTTTGTTATTGGCGGTGGCGAGGGAGGTAGGGGCGTCTTCGGTTGTTATTGATGAGGCGATTATGCGTTTGTTGTGGCTGTCAATTATGTCAAATATGCATGTTTTTTCCTACAAACCAAGATATATCCCGCTCTACACCCATGTATTGAGCACTGTTATATGAACGCCTGCACTCACGCATCATATATATATATATATAATGCGGCTTCGGCAGCCGCACAATTGATGTCTCATCATAAAACACGGCTTAGATTGAAGGAAAGCAAAACCCGAAGAACAATCCTCATAGCAGTGGCCTGTACACCATCAAACTCATGTTCTTTGGCATCTACGAATTTTCTTAATGTTTCTGTATCGTCCATCCCTCCCCCTCCCCCCCCCCCCCCCAAAAAAAAAGGGAGCCCTGCTACGGCTCTGTACAGTTTCAAGAAGCCATAGTCCTAGAACACGTGTATCCTTTTGAGAGCTCCTCGTCGAGCCTGGAACCCAGTGATAAGAGCCACAGGCATCCCAACTGTGCCACCGAGGCACGCCGTGTGAGAGCAGAGAGAAAATTAGTATCAAGAGCTATCCTCCTCATAAAACGCCTTGTACCGCCTGTAAAGGCAACCATCAAAGTAGACAATGATTAAACGCTTCGTTGTAAAACCTTAAAATTACCCTTTAACGCACACAAACATCGCGGTGCATGAGCGTTGTGAAAAAAGCCTATTGCCGAGTTTTATTTTTTCTAGATTGGCCAAAGAGTTTTTGTTTCTTAAAATTACCAAAAAAAATTCTTTAGCCGTTTCTGAACATGAAATTATTGGATCGTAAGTCAAATTTTCTGGCAATGGTGTACAAATATAAGAAAATATTAGCCACTATTATTCCTCCTATAATAATTATTATGCTTTTTTCACGTTAAGGGCATATTAAAGGTTTAGCAAGTGAAAGGAATAATCCCTCGAGATTAAGGTCATTTTCCAGAACCCACACACCTTGCTCATGGCGATGGCGTGAAAAACAACATCTGGCCAACATCAAGCCAGGCCTTGAGGATAAGGGCTTTGTTTATTACTAGCGATCTCCTATCAAATTCAATGTTGAATTTGTGGAATACTTATTAAGTGCACCAGTCCCTTAGATTCAACTGAGGAGTTCCAAATAAGAAATTTCGAAATCGCTCAAAATTGGTTTAATGTTAGCCCCTGGTTCTCTTATCATGGTTAAAAAGTTTGAGTTACATACAATAAATATTTTTCGAGAAATTCCGAATTTACGATTTTGCCTATAAAATCGCCGATTTGGCGGCATTTTTCACCTTTCGTAAAAAATCGCAAAATATTCTTTAAATATACGCGGAATTAAAAATAGCGATACAGATCCTTAGAAAGGAGTTGATAAGGTATAAATCGAGTGGTTTCTTTACTTTTTCCGGCAAAAAAAAGTATATTTTATTGCTGTCTAAACATGTCCATAAAAAATATCGACTTGAATAATAGCTTAAATTAGGGGCTTATAAAACCGATGGTACATGGATTTTGGCAGAAATTTTGCACTTTGAGCAAACATTGGTGTTATTTCTTTCGATTCAGCAAATAAAAAATTGGGGGAATCAAATTCCCGAATTATAATGAAGCCGAACGCAACCCCATGTCGAGCTCAAATAACACGCGATTTTCTTGACAGCCGTCTTTATTAGATACACATACCTGTTTGTACAGGAGAAAAATCACAGAAAATAAACTCTACCCTTGCTGTATACTAATCTCAGATGCAGTATAATTGTCTTGGTTCATCCTTGGAAGTTACTGGAAGTCAATAAAGACATTACAATGAAAAATATTTGCTATTTTGTACAGACTTCAGTTCAGAACGCCTGCCGGAATGGCAAACTTTGAAGAATTTGTTTGGGTTTTAAAGTTTCTTTACGCTCAATTGAAGTAAAAGGTATTCAAGCACGTCAGTTCTTACCTTCTGCCAAGAGGTTTCTAGGGAAAAAGCCGATTTGTAAGATTAATTTCAATGCAAAGGTCAAGTACTACAACACGAGTCTGGTTTCAGATGACAACAACTGATCAGCGGTCTGCCAGATGAAAATGCGTGACTTTCCACAGGTATCCTAATCCCGATAAGAACATACCGTTTTGAGTCCTAGTCTTTCTTTATTAGAAAATCATATTTTAAAAAAGGCGATATCATGTCTTGTTTGTCTATTTTAAAAACATCTGATGATTTGGTAAAGAACTTAGGCGTAAGAGTAAAAATTGTATACGTTACGTTTATTTGCATATTAGTTGTGTGCGCATGAGCACTGCTTGATTACTGCAGAAATTTTTATCAATAATGGGAGCGGGTCTTTGTAAAATGAAGACAGGACCTACGCGGACCAGACCTCGGCGGACCGGGTTATTTTTTTTTTTTTTTAATACACAAACATATGTGAAGAAACCGTTTAGCTACTTAGTAATCCACACCACCCTATTTACCATCTTCCATAAGTCACCCCTTACTCAATTACTATTTTTACCTTTTGTTAGTTAATCATCAATGAACTTTGTACATATACTAGCTGTAACATGCCATTGTAACTCATTTATAACCTGAAGCTGAAAAAGGCAGGTATTGGCCAGCCGAAATATCGTTCTAAAAAACATAAATCTGCGTTGTTGTCGACTTTTTCTTTTAAAGGTTTTACCTTTTGCGTGGGAGTCCCTAGGGTAAATGTGCCGTTGTTGCTGGTCGCCGGTGGGACGGAGTTTCTTTTTCATTACGGACTTGCTCCAGGTGACTGAAGTAGTTTGAAAAACCGGTAGCTGGAAAATCGGCGACTACCGTGAGAATAGTGACTTTAAATGGGCTGCTTCGCTACTTTGTAGCAGGAGAAAACAAATATCACTCTGTCCAACCACTGATGAGCTGTCAGTTAACTCAATGTAAACTGTTGATTGCCGTTAGAACAGTAACCCTCTATGGGCTACTTCCCTTCTGCACAAGCACAATCGTAGATTGCCGTGAGAACATTAACTCGTTATTGGCTACTTTGCTTGATATAACAAGAACAACAACTGTGCAATGCCAACAAGACTGCCTGGAAAAGGGTTACAAAATCAGTTGGAGCTTGCGACAGATTGAATGAACATGTCAATGATTCCGATACAGACGACGATCTACTCCCCGTGTTTGAGGGGTAAAATAATACTTTCGCTAAACGAAAGATATAATGCTGATTGACATTGTTTTAATGCGAGGGATGTATTAGCCTGTGAGCTAGTCTGTACTTTTGCGCAAAGTCCGTAATGAAAAATCAATCTCCGTCGCATATCCCCCCCTCCCCACATACACACACACAAACATCGGAACACACATAAACTAATATAAGGAAAGCAGAGGTGCGCGATAAATAAGTCGAGTCTACGAAACGGGAAGTTGAGTTGAAATAGGGACTCCCCAAAATATGCCCGGGGGGGGGGGATGCAGGGTGTGCGCCCACAGCGGCCGAGGGTCCACTTTCGGTTCCCAATTGACGTGCTATTTGTAGACAAAACTATAAAGCATAAGCTAGATAACCCTGGTACGTAGCCAAATCCGACAATAAAAGTCCCGTGAAGATACTGCAAAGGCATAAAAAAATCCCTCTTTGTTCTTTCGGGGGTAGTCAGATTTCTATTAGAGAACTCATTTCACTCGTCGTCGCCTTACTCGTCCCCTCTCAGAACAGCCGAATTCCGAGCTACGGACAAGCAACCATTGCCTGGGCTACCTGTGATTACATTTGCGTTTCAAGAGTCACCTACGCGCGCGCTTAACAAATACTCCGGTCGTTAAATCATGATTCACTTACCAGCTCTAGCAAGAAGAAGTTCAAACTCAGTTTAAAGTTTAAGAACGCACTTTGAATTGCTCGAGCAATCGACACTAGGGCCACAAGGACCACCCACGCAAACAGCGTAATCACAGGTAGTCATGATCAAGAAAAATATCAAGCATCATCTGAATTACAATTTTATGCTTGCCTGATTTTATAAGAAGCAGCCTCATGTGATCTCTCTGTGTTGCCCTAAAGCCTTTTGTGGCTAACGGAGGTGTTACTGTAACAGGATGCCGCTTTGAGGGAGTGTGACAATTCTTTTAGCTTATGCCCTTATGTCAACGAAGCATGTTTGCTTGTGGTATTTGTGTTTTATTCTTCGATTGGTGTTTCCTACGGTATCTTTTTAAAATAATTTTGGCATCATTAATATGTTTTTTTATAGAATGAAGAACATAAAATAAGAAACAATCTAGAATAAAAACTGCAAGCCGACTAGTTGAACTATTCTTTATATCGGGTTTCCTTTGCAAATTCATGCATTCTCATCTGGTAGACCGCTGATCAGTTGTCATCTGAAACCAGACTCGTGTTCAAGTACAGTAGTAGGGAAATGGCGCAGCTGGCGCAACTTTTTGATCATCCCAAATTTCATTCCAAAATGGCGCAAAAGTCTCCGCACACCTCCGCCAAGCCTCGCGACCTGCGCATGCGCGAGCTTGCCAGGGATCTCCTACACGACCACGCCCACCTGTCAATCACTTTGTCACGTGACGACCACGCCCACCTGTCAATCACTTTGTCACGTGACGACCACGCCCACCTGTCAATCATTTTGTAAAAAACCTGTCAATCACTTTGTCACGTGACGGCCAAGCCCACCTGTCAATCATTTTGTAAAAAACCTGTCAATCATTTTATCGAAAACCTGTCAATCACTTTGTCACGTGACGGCCAAGCCCACCTGTCAATCATTTTGTAAAAAACCTGTCAATCATTTTGTTTAAAACCTGTCAATCACTTTGTCACGTGTCGCACCTAGAGGGAGCTCGAGGGGGCTAGCCTCTCAGCTTCACATCTAAAAAAAGCTTTTGAAAAGTGGTTTAAAGACATGGCTGGTTTGATAGAAATGGAGAACCTGAAGGTGAAAGATCTGAAAGCCCTCGCCAAGGAGCGGGGTATCCCAAGATATTACTGGATGCGGAGAGACGAGCTCGTCGGGGCGCTGACCAGCACTTCACCACCACCACCACCCCGACGGGTTCCTTTACCCAAACTTGTCAAAGGGCTGCCACGACCACCCCGCATTACCCCGTCCAACACGTCGGAGAGTATTCTCGACGGCCCGATACCTGAGATTAATGTCCCTATTCTAAAACCCTCCCAACCCCCACGGAGTTCCCGCGTCCAATCACTCAAGCATTTTGCAAACAGGGCGGCCAACTTGATCAAGAGCGAGTTAGACAAGTTTGCGGATTGGATACTATCTTATGTCCCTGAGCCCATCAAAAAGACCGTCAAAGAGGCTGCAGATAAACGGGTCGAACGTCTGAAGGAGAGGATTAAGCGTCTACACGAGGAGGTGGAAGATCGCTTCACACCCAAGGAACAACAGACGGCGTTGAAGGGGTATCTTAAAACCCACGGAATAGCCGGGCAGAGAGGTTACGACCCCAAGACATTCATCGCCAGAATCAAACCGAAAGTCTTAGAGCTCATCAGTCAACAAAAAAAGCCTATCAAAGTGAAGTTTATCTTTACTTGCGGGTTTATAAAAGAGGATCCGGCTACAGCTCAGATCGAAGAAGAACTGGGATATTTTCATACAGAAAAGCCCGAGATTGTGACAGAGTCGACTGATCTCTCTGATTTGTTCGATACGATGACAAATTATTTACTCGGATTAGTTGAGCTGTTCCAGAAGCAAGGCTCCGGATGGCAGTTTGACCAAGTGGAATACTTTGACATCAACATAGATCCCTTTGAACCGCTTTCTGGGTCTTCCTATATTCCGCTGCCGCCGAAACTAGCGTCTAAGAAGGCGATCATCAATGTTAAGAACGAGAATGATCACGAATGTTTCAAGTGGGCAGTAACCTCTGCTGTGTATCCTAGGGAGAAAGATCCTCAAAGGCTCAGTAAACAAATGATAGAGAACTCTGAGAAATTCGACTGGTCAGGGATAGAGTTCCCCATCTCACTAAAACAGATTGACAAGTTCGAGAAACAGAACCAGTATACGGTTAATGTGTTTGGATACGAAACCAAAATATATCCATTGAGAATCAGTGAGAAGGATCCAGATAATGCAATCAACTTACTTCTCATCTCGGATGATGAGACGAATCATTACTGCTGGATAAAGAATATGATGAGATTAGTATCTACTCAAATTGATGAGTTTCATCATACTCGTTTTTTATGCTGTAGATGTCTGAACTCGTTTCGGTGCAAACAATCATTAGAAAAACATTCTGAATGCTGCGGCAATCATGAAGCGGTTGGAATAGAGATGCCTAAGATAGATAAGGATGGAAATCTACCCCACATTAAATTCAAAAACTACAACAGAAAAATGCGTGTCCCCTTTGTTGTCTATGCCGACTTTGAGAGCTTCACAGAGAATATAGACACTTGCTCCCCAGATGGGAGTAAAAGCTTCACTAAGCAATACCAGAAACACAAACCGTCTGGTTTCTGCTATCTCATCAAGTGTTTCGACGGAGATATATCCCTATCCGAGCTTGTACGATACACAGCTGAATCTCCAGACGAAGATATCCCACAGCTTTTCGTAGAGTCTTTGGAGTCAGACATTAAGAAAATTTACGATAAGTTCAGGTTCCCTAAGAAGGTGAAAATGACTCCGAAGGACAAAATCGCCTATAACGACGCCACTCACTGCCACATCTGTGAGGGTGAATTAGGGGAAGACAAGGTTTTGGACCATTGCCACCTCACCGGAAAGTACAGAGGTGCTGCTCACAACGCATGCAACTTAGATCACAAAATTCCAAAGTTCTTTCCTGTTATCTTTCACAATCTGTCTGGGTACGACAGCCATCTATTTATCAAGAACCTTGGTACATCGGAAGGTAAAATAAACTGTATACCTAATAACGAGGAAAAGTATATTTCTTTCACAAAACAGATTGTAGTCGACAGTTTCACGAACAAGGAGGGCAACAAGATTGATGTTAAACGTGATATCAGATTTATTGACAGTTTCAGGTTTATGTCGGCCAGTCTCGACAGTCTAGTGGGTAATATGTCAAGGGAGTGCTTCAAAAACCTGGCGGAGTACTATGAGGGGGAGGAGCTCCAGCTGTTGTTGAGGAAGGGTGTTTTCCCTTACGACTGGTTCGACGGCTTTAGCAAGCTCGACGCAACACAGCTCCCACAGAGAGAGGCATTCCACTCCAAACTCAACGACACCGACATATCGGAGGAGGATCACCTGCACGCGCGGAGAGTGTGGGAGGTCTTTGGGATGGGGACCATGAGGGATTACCACAATCTGTACCTAGAGTCGGATGTGTTGCTTTTAGCTGACGTTTTCGAGAACTTTAGGGACGTTTGTCTCAAGAATTACGGTCTGGACCCCGCTTGGTACTACACAGCGCCAGGGTTGGCTTGGGATGCAGCGTTGAAGACCACCAAGGTGAGGCTAGAGCTTCTGACGGACTACGACATGTTGCTCATGATTGAGAAGGGCATCCGTGGGGGTGTCTCCATGATAAGCAACAGACATGGGGAGGCAAATAACCCTTACATGAAGGAGTATGACCCCGACCTACCCACAAAATATATCACCTACCTTGATGCTAACAATTTGTATGGCTGGGCGATGAGCAACCCTTTACCGACTCACGGTTTCAGGTGGATGGGTGACCAAGAGCTGTCAGGTTGGAGAGACCGCCCATGCATTCTGGAGGTTGACTTGGAGTACCCTCACCACCTACATGACTTACACAACGATTACCCACTAGCCCCGGAATCTATCGGGCTAGGCAATGTGGACAAATTGGTCCCCAACCTTAACGACAAGACAAAGTACGTTATCCACCATGAGACTCTGAGACTTTATGTGAGTTTTGGGCTAAAAGTCACCAAGATTCACAGGGGTGTCACTTTTGAGGAGTCTGCTTGGCTGGAGCCCTACATTGACTTGAACACCGATCTGAGAGCCAAGGCGACAAACGATTTTGAGAAAGATTTTTTCAAGTTAATGAACAACTCCGTCTTTGGTAAGACTATGGAGAACATTAGGAACAGGGTGGACATTCGGTTGGTGACGGACGAGAAGCAGGCCAAGAAGCTCATATCAAAGCCGAACTATCAACATCGCACCATCTTTTGCGAGAATCTAGCCGCCATCCACATGAAGAAGACAAAGCTGATCTTCAACAAGCCTGTCTACTTGGGCATGTCCATTCTGGACCTGAGTAAGACGCTCATGTACGATTTCCACTACAACTTCGTCAAGCCCAAGTACGGTGAGGATGCAAAGCTCTTATTCACTGATACTGACAGCCTGATGTATGAGATCGAGACGAAAGACTTTTACGAGGACATCAGCGGGGATGTGAGGTCCATGTTCGACACCAGCAACTTTCCGAAGGGTCACCCATCTGGTATTGAGGTGGGTGTGAACAAGAAAGTCATCGGAATGTTTAAAGATGAGGCTGGGGGTCAGCAAATCACAGAATTTGTAGGACTGAGGGCCAAACTTTACTCGTACAAGATGGATGAAGGTAAAGAAGAAAAGAAATGCAAGGGCGTCAAGAGAGCAGTCGTCAAGAAGAGCATCGGTTTCGATGACTACAAGGATTGCTTATTTGGTAAGAAACCTCAGATGAGACTTATGAATGTCATCAGAAGTCATAAGCATGATGTTTACACTGAAACGGTGAACAAGGTCGCTCTATCTCATGAGGATGATAAACGGGTCATCTGTGATGATGGTATTCACACCTTCGCTCACGGTCATTTCAGAACGCTATTAGGTGGTGGCTCTGTATCTTCAGGAACGACTTGAAGTTCTTCCCTAACGAACGACCTCCTTGGAGCGCCTTCGGAGAGGTAGTACAACACAGGCTGTCCAACTGAAACAACACTGCGTGATAGATCAAACACTTTTAAACTCCAAATAGGATCTGTGGCTCGTCTGCGTTCACCTCCTTCCTCTTCTCCAGGAGCTAATAGATATCTAACTCTAACCCCTGGTGGTAGTCTAACTTCATCAAGTCCAACAGGCCGCTTATACGTTGGAGGGTCAATATCAACCTCTTTCAAACCAATAGATTTTGCAGGCTCTTTGCCAGTAATTCTTATGGGTTGACTATTCAGAGTTTTCAAAACACCTGGCAATCGTTTCACCCAAACTCTGGACCGATCATCGCTAATCATTTCTTGAGCATACTGATGAGAAAACAACCTCTCCGCCAGTGTTCTATTGGCGCGTTCGACAAAAGCCTGTGCGCGATGGTTCCCAGCCTCGCTTCGCTGGATGGTGACACCCTTCTTTTTCATAATCTTCGTTACCTCTCCCCTAAATTCTGTCCCCGGATCGACAATCACCGTATGGGGCCATTTAAGTTTTCTGGAGTATATCTTTTCAAACCCTTTAGCAATTCCACTCGAATCCTTGGTAGTCAGTGCTTCTGCATCTTTATATCTCGAGGCAATATCAATCACGACCAACGCGTAACGGTAGGTTTTTCTGCCTACGTTATCGTGGGGCATAAACAACAGATCGGCTTGGTGAATCTGATTAGGTTTATTCACAGTCCAATGCGGTCTGGGGACATACTTTGGAGCTGGGAGATAGATCTGCCACAACGCCTGTTTTTCAAGCCACTTCTTAGCCTCGGCTTCACTGACTTTAGCGGCACTAGCTAACTTAGAAATAGCTGAATACCCTTTCCAGTATCCATCGGTGGAATAGTATATTTTTGATAACCTGCTTTCGTTACTCATTTAAAGATTATCTCTCTTTTCTTAAAATAAAAGATGGCACAAGCGATATCAGAAAAAATTAACCCAAACAGGGTCCCACGGGAACCCTTCGGCCTGAAAGCGGAATCGTCGCTGAATCGGATTACATTCAATCCCTCATCGGCGAGTCCTGGAGAAACCCTCTATATAAATATTCCAAAACTTGCTGAAAATGTAGTGATTGTTCCAGGTAGTGTATCCTTACTATTCGACTTAAACGTCACAGGACACGCGAATAATACTCTCGTCAACAACGTTGGCCGGAACCTAGTGTCAAGGCTCAAGATTCTTTTCGGTGGAGAAACACTACAGGATACTCAAAGATACGATCTCTTCCAAACCTATCACGACTTATACTTACAAGCTGAAGATCGTGAGGATAGAATAAAACAAGGTATCTCCTCTGAAAACATGAGGAAGCTCAGGACAAATGCGGGTGACAAAGCGACATCAGATGCTAAGGAAGTAGCTCTTGCAGCAGTTCACAACACCAAGTACTGCATTCCACTCGACCATCCTATTCTCGGCGAGCATGGGGTCTTTTATCCAAAGGCGTTACCTCATCCGCTAATCTTTGAAATTACTCTAGCCCCAGTTTCCGACGTCGTTGTTTATGCTGACACGGTCAAGACTCCAACGTACACAATCACAAACCTCGAGTTGGAATATGCTTGCATCTCAAGTGAATATTTGGCTCGTGAGGCGTTGTCGGCTTATCAGGTTGGTAGAGGATTCTTTTACGAGAACGTCATTCTCCACAAAACGTTCACCATCTCCAAACCTAATGATGGTGTCATAAACGAGCACATTAATCTGCCGAGGAGGTCAATGACAGGGATATTGTGCCTGTTCACAGAGAGCTACACAGGAGGAGCAAGGGATTCCGAAAAGTTTGTCAATCCAAGTATCACATCGATCAACATTAATGTGGATGGCATGCCAAACCGTCTCTACTCCAAGGGGATGACACCGCCGGACCTCTGGGAGTCGGTAAAGAAACGTTTCGGTAGAGAGGGTGTTAAGCAAAAGGATTTTTACGCTAATAACAAGTTTGCTCTGTGGGTCGACTTGAGGGCACATCCAGATAACAGCATTCACGGAGGAGTAGGGAATAGTAGTTAGGTAGAGAGTAGAGAGTAGGGAGTAGTAGGGAAATGGCGCAGCTGGCGCAACTTTTTGATCATCCCAAATTTCATTCCAAAATGGCGCAAAAGTCTCCGCACACCTCCGCCAAGCCTCGCGACCTGCGCATGCGCGAGCTTGCCAGGGATCTCCTACACGACCACGCCCACCTGTCAATCACTTTGTCACGTGACGACCACGCCCACCTGTCAATCACTTTGTCACGTGACGACCACGCCCACCTGTCAATCATTTTGTAAAAAACCTGTCAATCACTTTGTCACGTGACGGCCAAGCCCACCTGTCAATCATTTTGTAAAAAACCTGTCAATCATTTTATCGAAAACCTGTCAATCACTTTGTCACGTGACGGCCAAGCCCACCTGTCAATCATTTTGTAAAAAACCTGTCAATCATTTTGTTTAAAACCTGTCAATCACTTTGTCACGTGTCGCACCTAGAGGGAGCTCGAGGGGGCTAGCCTCTCAGCTTCACATCTAAAAAAAGCTTTTGAAAAGTGGTTTAAAGACATGGCTGGTTTGATAGAAATGGAGAACCTGAAGGTGAAAGATCTGAAAGCCCTCGCCAAGGAGCGGGGTATCCCAAGATATTACTGGATGCGGAGAGACGAGCTCGTCGGGGCGCTGACCAGCACTTCACCACCACCACCACCCCGACGGGTTCCTTTACCCAAACTTGTCAAAGGGCTGCCACGACCACCCCGCATTACCCCGTCCAACACGTCGGAGAGTATTCTCGACGGCCCGATACCTGAGATTAATGTCCCTATTCTAAAACCCTCCCAACCCCCACGGAGTTCCCGCGTCCAATCACTCAAGCATTTTGCAAACAGGGCGGCCAACTTGATCAAGAGCGAGTTAGACAAGTTTGCGGATTGGATACTATCTTATGTCCCTGAGCCCATCAAAAAGACCGTCAAAGAGGCTGCAGATAAACGGGTCGAACGTCTGAAGGAGAGGATTAAGCGTCTACACGAGGAGGTGGAAGATCGCTTCACACCCAAGGAACAACAGACGGCGTTGAAGGGGTATCTTAAAACCCACGGAATAGCCGGGCAGAGAGGTTACGACCCCAAGACATTCATCGCCAGAATCAAACCGAAAGTCTTAGAGCTCATCAGTCAACAAAAAAAGCCTATCAAAGTGAAGTTTATCTTTACTTGCGGGTTTATAAAAGAGGATCCGGCTACAGCTCAGATCGAAGAAGAACTGGGATATTTTCATACAGAAAAGCCCGAGATTGTGACAGAGTCGACTGATCTCTCTGATTTGTTCGATACGATGACAAATTATTTACTCGGATTAGTTGAGCTGTTCCAGAAGCAAGGCTCCGGATGGCAGTTTGACCAAGTGGAATACTTTGACATCAACATAGATCCCTTTGAACCGCTTTCTGGGTCTTCCTATATTCCGCTGCCGCCGAAACTAGCGTCTAAGAAGGCGATCATCAATGTTAAGAACGAGAATGATCACGAATGTTTCAAGTGGGCAGTAACCTCTGCTGTGTATCCTAGGGAGAAAGATCCTCAAAGGCTCAGTAAACAAATGATAGAGAACTCTGAGAAATTCGACTGGTCAGGGATAGAGTTCCCCATCTCACTAAAACAGATTGACAAGTTCGAGAAACAGAACCAGTATACGGTTAATGTGTTTGGATACGAAACCAAAATATATCCATTGAGAATCAGTGAGAAGGATCCAGATAATGCAATCAACTTACTTCTCATCTCGGATGATGAGACGAATCATTACTGCTGGATAAAGAATATGATGAGATTAGTATCTACTCAAATTGATGAGTTTCATCATACTCGTTTTTTATGCTGTAGATGTCTGAACTCGTTTCGGTGCAAACAATCATTAGAAAAACATTCTGAATGCTGCGGCAATCATGAAGCGGTTGGAATAGAGATGCCTAAGATAGATAAGGATGGAAATCTACCCCACATTAAATTCAAAAACTACAACAGAAAAATGCGTGTCCCCTTTGTTGTCTATGCCGACTTTGAGAGCTTCACAGAGAATATAGACACTTGCTCCCCAGATGGGAGTAAAAGCTTCACTAAGCAATACCAGAAACACAAACCGTCTGGTTTCTGCTATCTCATCAAGTGTTTCGACGGAGATATATCCCTATCCGAGCTTGTACGATACACAGCTGAATCTCCAGACGAAGATATCCCACAGCTTTTCGTAGAGTCTTTGGAGTCAGACATTAAGAAAATTTACGATAAGTTCAGGTTCCCTAAGAAGGTGAAAATGACTCCGAAGGACAAAATCGCCTATAACGACGCCACTCACTGCCACATCTGTGAGGGTGAATTAGGGGAAGACAAGGTTTTGGACCATTGCCACCTCACCGGAAAGTACAGAGGTGCTGCTCACAACGCATGCAACTTAGATCACAAAATTCCAAAGTTCTTTCCTGTTATCTTTCACAATCTGTCTGGGTACGACAGCCATCTATTTATCAAGAACCTTGGTACATCGGAAGGTAAAATAAACTGTATACCTAATAACGAGGAAAAGTATATTTCTTTCACAAAACAGATTGTAGTCGACAGTTTCACGAACAAGGAGGGCAACAAGATTGATGTTAAACGTGATATCAGATTTATTGACAGTTTCAGGTTTATGTCGGCCAGTCTCGACAGTCTAGTGGGTAATATGTCAAGGGAGTGCTTCAAAAACCTGGCGGAGTACTATGAGGGGGAGGAGCTCCAGCTGTTGTTGAGGAAGGGTGTTTTCCCTTACGACTGGTTCGACGGCTTTAGCAAGCTCGACGCAACACAGCTCCCACAGAGAGAGGCATTCCACTCCAAACTCAACGACACCGACATATCGGAGGAGGATCACCTGCACGCGCGGAGAGTGTGGGAGGTCTTTGGGATGGGGACCATGAGGGATTACCACAATCTGTACCTAGAGTCGGATGTGTTGCTTTTAGCTGACGTTTTCGAGAACTTTAGGGACGTTTGTCTCAAGAATTACGGTCTGGACCCCGCTTGGTACTACACAGCGCCAGGGTTGGCTTGGGATGCAGCGTTGAAGACCACCAAGGTGAGGCTAGAGCTTCTGACGGACTACGACATGTTGCTCATGATTGAGAAGGGCATCCGTGGGGGTGTCTCCATGATAAGCAACAGACATGGGGAGGCAAATAACCCTTACATGAAGGAGTATGACCCCGACCTACCCACAAAATATATCACCTACCTTGATGCTAACAATTTGTATGGCTGGGCGATGAGCAACCCTTTACCGACTCACGGTTTCAGGTGGATGGGTGACCAAGAGCTGTCAGGTTGGAGAGACCGCCCATGCATTCTGGAGGTTGACTTGGAGTACCCTCACCACCTACATGACTTACACAACGATTACCCACTAGCCCCGGAATCTATCGGGCTAGGCAATGTGGACAAATTGGTCCCCAACCTTAACGACAAGACAAAGTACGTTATCCACCATGAGACTCTGAGACTTTATGTGAGTTTTGGGCTAAAAGTCACCAAGATTCACAGGGGTGTCACTTTTGAGGAGTCTGCTTGGCTGGAGCCCTACATTGACTTGAACACCGATCTGAGAGCCAAGGCGACAAACGATTTTGAGAAAGATTTTTTCAAGTTAATGAACAACTCCGTCTTTGGTAAGACTATGGAGAACATTAGGAACAGGGTGGACATTCGGTTGGTGACGGACGAGAAGCAGGCCAAGAAGCTCATATCAAAGCCGAACTATCAACATCGCACCATCTTTTGCGAGAATCTAGCCGCCATCCACATGAAGAAGACAAAGCTGATCTTCAACAAGCCTGTCTACTTGGGCATGTCCATTCTGGACCTGAGTAAGACGCTCATGTACGATTTCCACTACAACTTCGTCAAGCCCAAGTACGGTGAGGATGCAAAGCTCTTATTCACTGATACTGACAGCCTGATGTATGAGATCGAGACGAAAGACTTTTACGAGGACATCAGCGGGGATGTGAGGTCCATGTTCGACACCAGCAACTTTCCGAAGGGTCACCCATCTGGTATTGAGGTGGGTGTGAACAAGAAAGTCATCGGAATGTTTAAAGATGAGGCTGGGGGTCAGCAAATCACAGAATTTGTAGGACTGAGGGCCAAACTTTACTCGTACAAGATGGATGAAGGTAAAGAAGAAAAGAAATGCAAGGGCGTCAAGAGAGCAGTCGTCAAGAAGAGCATCGGTTTCGATGACTACAAGGATTGCTTATTTGGTAAGAAACCTCAGATGAGACTTATGAATGTCATCAGAAGTCATAAGCATGATGTTTACACTGAAACGGTGAACAAGGTCGCTCTATCTCATGAGGATGATAAACGGGTCATCTGTGATGATGGTATTCACACCTTCGCTCACGGTCATTTCAGAACGCTATTAGGTGGTGGCTCTGTATCTTCAGGAACGACTTGAAGTTCTTCCCTAACGAACGACCTCCTTGGAGCGCCTTCGGAGAGGTAGTACAACACAGGCTGTCCAACTGAAACAACACTGCGTGATAGATCAAACACTTTTAAACTCCAAATAGGATCTGTGGCTCGTCTGCGTTCACCTCCTTCCTCTTCTCCAGGAGCTAATAGATATCTAACTCTAACCCCTGGTGGTAGTCTAACTTCATCAAGTCCAACAGGCCGCTTATACGTTGGAGGGTCAATATCAACCTCTTTCAAACCAATAGATTTTGCAGGCTCTTTGCCAGTAATTCTTATGGGTTGACTATTCAGAGTTTTCAAAACACCTGGCAATCGTTTCACCCAAACTCTGGACCGATCATCGCTAATCATTTCTTGAGCATACTGATGAGAAAACAACCTCTCCGCCAGTGTTCTATTGGCGCGTTCGACAAAAGCCTGTGCGCGATGGTTCCCAGCCTCGCTTCGCTGGATGGTGACACCCTTCTTTTTCATAATCTTCGTTACCTCTCCCCTAAATTCTGTCCCCGGATCGACAATCACCGTATGGGGCCATTTAAGTTTTCTGGAGTATATCTTTTCAAACCCTTTAGCAATTCCACTCGAATCCTTGGTAGTCAGTGCTTCTGCATCTTTATATCTCGAGGCAATATCAATCACGACCAACGCGTAACGGTAGGTTTTTCTGCCTACGTTATCGTGGGGCATAAACAACAGATCGGCTTGGTGAATCTGATTAGGTTTATTCACAGTCCAATGCGGTCTGGGGACATACTTTGGAGCTGGGAGATAGATCTGCCACAACGCCTGTTTTTCAAGCCACTTCTTAGCCTCGGCTTCACTGACTTTAGCGGCACTAGCTAACTTAGAAATAGCTGAATACCCTTTCCAGTATCCATCGGTGGAATAGTATATTTTTGATAACCTGCTTTCGTTACTCATTTAAAGATTATCTCTCTTTTCTTAAAATAAAAGATGGCACAAGCGATATCAGAAAAAATTAACCCAAACAGGGTCCCACGGGAACCCTTCGGCCTGAAAGCGGAATCGTCGCTGAATCGGATTACATTCAATCCCTCATCGGCGAGTCCTGGAGAAACCCTCTATATAAATATTCCAAAACTTGCTGAAAATGTAGTGATTGTTCCAGGTAGTGTATCCTTACTATTCGACTTAAACGTCACAGGACACGCGAATAATACTCTCGTCAACAACGTTGGCCGGAACCTAGTGTCAAGGCTCAAGATTCTTTTCGGTGGAGAAACACTACAGGATACTCAAAGATACGATCTCTTCCAAACCTATCACGACTTATACTTACAAGCTGAAGATCGTGAGGATAGAATAAAACAAGGTATCTCCTCTGAAAACATGAGGAAGCTCAGGACAAATGCGGGTGACAAAGCGACATCAGATGCTAAGGAAGTAGCTCTTGCAGCAGTTCACAACACCAAGTACTGCATTCCACTCGACCATCCTATTCTCGGCGAGCATGGGGTCTTTTATCCAAAGGCGTTACCTCATCCGCTAATCTTTGAAATTACTCTAGCCCCAGTTTCCGACGTCGTTGTTTATGCTGACACGGTCAAGACTCCAACGTACACAATCACAAACCTCGAGTTGGAATATGCTTGCATCTCAAGTGAATATTTGGCTCGTGAGGCGTTGTCGGCTTATCAGGTTGGTAGAGGATTCTTTTACGAGAACGTCATTCTCCACAAAACGTTCACCATCTCCAAACCTAATGATGGTGTCATAAACGAGCACATTAATCTGCCGAGGAGGTCAATGACAGGGATATTGTGCCTGTTCACAGAGAGCTACACAGGAGGAGCAAGGGATTCCGAAAAGTTTGTCAATCCAAGTATCACATCGATCAACATTAATGTGGATGGCATGCCAAACCGTCTCTACTCCAAGGGGATGACACCGCCGGACCTCTGGGAGTCGGTAAAGAAACGTTTCGGTAGAGAGGGTGTTAAGCAAAAGGATTTTTACGCTAATAACAAGTTTGCTCTGTGGGTCGACTTGAGGGCACATCCAGATAACAGCATTCACGGAGGAGGTCTGGTCTTGAACAACACGCGGGACGGAGTAAAACTAGAAATGAAACGAAAAGTTGGAGGAACGGGAAACATCACCTGCTACATGTTTGTAGTAGCCGACGCGTTGATGGAGGTTATGAACTCGAATTTGAGAGCAATCATGTATTAAAAAGGACTTGTGTGATAATACAAAAAGAATGGAAGAATTACGGGAAAAAGTTCCTTTTCATTGTATTATCACAGGACCTACTAATTGTGGGAAGACAAAGTACCTCACGGAACAGCTCCGAGGGCCGTTCCGGCATGTGTTTGAATACATTGTGTTGATTTGTCCGACTTATGCGAAAAACAAGTCCTATCGTAGATTTGCTCACGGAGATAAACGTTTCTTGGTATTATCGCCGGATGCTAGTAACACCGATGAGATTAACGAGTTACTAACAGATTGTGCGGTGCTATTTTCTGGTACAAATACGTTACTCGTTTTGGATGACTGTGCTGTATCGAAAGATCTAAAGCAACGCTCGAACAAGTTTATCAATTTAGCGTTCTCAGGGAGACACGAAGGATTATCAGTGTGGGTATTGACGCAACAATTAACATCCATAGCAAAGCCCTTCCGTGATAACGTCGCCTGTGTGGTTACATTCCATAATCCATCTCAAATCGGTACCAAAACACTGTTTGAAGATTATGGGGGTGACTTAGACGTTGAGACTCGTAAAAAGTTTGTAGAACTGCTGAAAACTGAAAAGTATTCCAGACTCTGTTTCTGCCTACGACATCCATTCCAACGTTATTTGGAGATTCCTGCCACGCGGTGAGAGCTCGAGGGGCTGACCCCTCGAAGTGGTTTAAAAACATCTTGGTCTACTTACAAAATAAGATGGCAAGCATTGAGGATTATATGGAAGAGGAGCCTAAGTCTAAGGGGAGCTCGAAGGGTGAGCCTCTCGAAGACGATGTTGAAGTCAAACGAGAATCGCTGGCTATTCTCGCATCTCTTGGGACTACGAAGGAATTTCTTGGTGTGGACATGAGTTTAGGGGACATCAAGAAGCTCCCGGCGAAAGACGTCGAAAAGTACTTTGTTCGCTACCAGACTGTCTTAGGCAAACAAGTTACTGATGGATTAGTAGAATCAGCACTTCAAGTGGTGTCTCAAGTCATTTCCTACGTGGTTCCTGTAGATGACACCGAAGCGCTTAGCAAAGACTTACAGAACGACGAGTTGGTTAAACGCGAATTGTCAAACTTTGCAGGTCTCTTGGTATTGAAGGGAGGAAGGATGGTAGCACTTGCTAGTGCCATCTTTCGGGTCGCTAAGCATGTTAAACTAACACCTTCACAGGAGACTTCCAACAAACTTCAAGAAGTTTCAAGCACAACTGAGCAAACTCTTGAGCACACCTGAGCACACCTAAGCAAACTCTTGAGCACACCTGAGCACACCTAAGCAAGCTCTTGAGCACACCTGAGCAAGCTCTTGAGCACAACTGAGCAAGCTCTTGAGCATGATGTGATTTAAAGATTCTTTATTCAGTGAGTAAAGAATCATGTCTGACGAAAATCAAGAGGTTGAGCAAATCACAAAGGACCCTCCCCCCAGGAAGAAGAGTGCCGCTAAGGAGAAAGATCCTATAAAAGTCGCTTCTGGTAAGAGAGTTGCCGAATATAATAGGAGGTGTAGAGAAGCACTTGCTAGGGAGATGAAACGCGAGGCGGAGGCGAGTTCAGAAGACGCTGCACGAGCAGAGACACCCCACCAAGAGGGAGCTCGAGGGGATAGCCTCTCGGACGCTTGGATTCCAGAGCTATCGTTTACAACTGTACTGGCTCTAGTTGGAATAGGGCTCACCGCATTGGATATGTATATGCGTTTTTACAAAAAGAAAGAGGGCGAGCCGTCTAAGATTAACGTCAACGAGGCCGAAACTCTTGGGAGACCCACCTCCCACCTAGGGGGAGCTCGAGGGGCTAGCCTCCCGAACGCGACGCCAAAAATAGGAATGTTGTGATTTAAAGATTATCTGAATCTGTAATAAATAAAATCATGTCAACTGAAAACAAACTTGTGAAAACGATCACCGACTCAGCAGTCATCATCGGATTAGCCGCCGGCGTGGGTTATGTTGCTAAAAAGGCTATGAAAGAGTCATTCATCAGCGACCCTTCGTCAAGTGTTACAAACTACGCTAAATGGGTTGCTGTCCTGTCCGGTAGTATGTATCTGAAAGATTATCTGGAAACACAAAAGATTTTGCCAAAACCGCTGTAGGCGACTTAAAGATCTTATAGATTGATTAATAAATGGCGAGTATAGCATTTATGATTGGTGGGGCTTTTATTAATGCGACGGCGTTTGTCGGAGGGAGTTACCTAGCGAGATACTTGTCTTCTGACGCTACTCATGTTGATAAAGAAAAAATAAGACACGATAAAGCGCTTGAAAAGTATCAACAAGCAATGGGTGATTGGCAGAAAAAAAGACAGGAATACCAGGATTGGTTGACTGAACAATACAACGATAAAGTTCGTGCGGATGAGAACGATAAAGAGACGGATGAGGCTTTCAAACTATACGCTCAAACACATCCAGATTTTGATTTGAAAGAGCCTGAGCTCTCAGATTACTACAGACCAAGTAGCAACCAAAAGATGGGAGAGATGGCGTACGTTGGAGGTGGAATGTTAGCCCTTGGCTATGTAGCGAGTAGGTGGATATGAGCTGGCACGACTTAAAGATTTCTTATTTTCAAACAAAATAAGAAATGGATATAGATTTTGATCCCACAACAGAAGAAGGTAGAGAAGATTTGAATACTACTGTAGACGAAGATTATGACTCTCTTATTCCAAACGATGGTGAGGGAAGAGAATCATGGAATGAAAGGATTTCAAACAGATTTGGTAGAGGTGCAAGCTATGTGAGTAGGAGGTTGACTGACTTATGGAAAACACGAAACCCCGGGAGGGCTGTCCCCGAGTACATGGAGTTACAGAATATGGGAGGTTCTCCTTCAACGGACACACTTAGGGTAGACCTTTTGTTATCGAAATATCCAGATCTTGATGAAAATCTAGTTCAGATTTCAACGGATGAGAGAGGAAAACAATTCATTTCCTTCTATTCTGCGAGAAAAGGTGGTTGGACTAGACCAGAAAGGTTGTATAATGAGGATAGAACGGTGCGGAAGAGTGTTGACGACAAAATCAGATCCGGAAAGTACAAGCAAATTCAGATTCAACTCGATGAACTAGACGCTACAGGTAATACACTCAGAGAAGAAGAAGAGAGAAACACCGAGCAAATGAGAAAAAATAATGAGGAACGAAGTGAAACAACTAACCAAGAAAGACTAAGAGCTATAGATCGTAAAAATGAAGAGCTCAGCGAAAGAAATTCTGTCATAGATGAGACTTTGGAAGAGAATCAATTGGAGAGAGAAAATCTTGAAGAGAGAATGTCGTTGAAAGATCGTGTCAAAGCGATTTTTAAGAAATACGGATTTACAGTCGCTGCTGTCGTTACCGCTGTGGGCGTTGTTATCGGTGTTATTGTCTCTAATCTGAAAGCTGGGCTGACTAGTGTTGCAAAAGGTGTTGGAAATGGTCTGAAAACAATAGGCAAAAAATTAGGAGAAATACTCCCAGGAATGGTTGGTGCTATAGCTAGTTTCATATTTAGAACGGCAGGTGAAGTTGTTGGCTTTTTAGCTAAAAACGCATGGCTTCTCATCGTCGCTGTCGTCCTGTATTCCGTAGAACGATTTAAAAGGAGACGGAAATCATAACAAATGGTATTACTCTACATTGAAGGAAACGTTGGTGACTTTACTGTCTATTTAGAACAACCTATTGAAAAGCCGCGGTTTATCGCGCTGCGAGGATGTGCGTTTCATAATCGTTGTAACAGTCTCTCAAGCGAGGGAACGGTCTCCGACGGTGAGAACATTATCCTTAGGATCCCCGCGGGGCAGTATACGATCGAGACGCTAAAACGTCAAATAGATGGGGGTATGCGTCTTGGTGAAAAGTCAGTCTCTATTAGAGACTCGTCACTCGAAGTTCACCGGAACGTCGCGTTGAATGAGCCGCTCGCCTGCCTGTTAGGACTCAAGACCAGGGAGCTGGAAGCAAACACTCGCCACGAGATAAAGATGATAGGTCACGAGGCTATTTTTATCCACTGCGATCTTGTGAACGCGTCTGACTCCCTCCAACAAGGGGCGCCCTCACAAATCCTAGCAAGTGTAGAGCTTGATGAAGGAAAGATATACCTCAATCCAAGCGATCCGGTACGGGTTAGCACCACATCAGTCGGTTACGTGAGTAGTCTCCGTCTTAGTATAAAGGGTGGTGACGGAAACACAATAGAGCGCGGTCTCTACCCGATACGTCTAATTTTAGAAATCACTTAAAGAATAAATTCTCCCCATAATAAAGCTATGGAAGAGTACAACTCAATCTACCCGAACGTACCCCGAGGGGTCAGCCCCTCGGGTGATAACTTCAGACTCCAAAAGACCCACGATGTTTTGGGAAGTTTGGAGCAAGAAGTTAAACATTACGAGAACGTGAGGAAAAAGTATAAACGAGGGCAGAGCGTGTTTTCAAAGTTAAGTGTGGTCTTAGGACTCTTATCCGTCATTCTTGGGTCTAGTGGTTTGGGGACTTCTCTGTCAGGTTTTGGTATCGTCGTCGGAGTTCCGTTGGGTGCTTTGGCCGGTGTTTTCGGTCTTACGTCTGTAGGCTGTGCGGCGGTTTCTAAACGGCTGTCGCAAAAAGTCTCCAAGCACGACCAAACAGCGGCGATGGCAAAGGCAAAAGTAAATAGCATACGCGACCTGGTCTCTAAAGCTTTAAAAGACAACAAAATATCAGACGAAGAGTTCTCTTTAATCTTGAACGAGGTGGACAAGTTTGAGGCTCTAAAGCTCCAGATCCGTCAAAAGTCGGTAAGAGAGGACGAAAAAAACGTAAACATTACCAAGCTGAGGGAAACAGTAAGAGAAGAGATTTTGAAAGACCTGGCGAGTCGACCCGCTCGGTGAAATTTCTGTACGAGAGAACTCCCGTCGGATGGATCTATGAATTGAGATGCGTAAAGGACTGATTTAAAAACATCTTATATGTCATATAAGATGAAGTTTACAGAATTTGTGAAAAGGTACCCCTACTACTCACGCTTCAGGTTCTCTGCCGACGGGCACGGCAATGTGCAATTCGTTTTCAATGGGGACGAATACGATCCATTCGACAAGAATGGGAATCTAGTCAAAACGTTATATCACTTCCCTGGTAATAGCTGGAAACCCGAGAATATCCAGGATTTTCTAGTCGCCGACGACACACAAGCATACAAGGAAACGATCCAGCAACTGTTTGGGTTCCCAAAACAATACAGACTAGACGCGCGTGCAGAGTACAAGATATTGCCGTGGGACGAAAACCCTACGAGAAATAATTACGTCTCTTTTAATGTTTTTATAACACCAAAGGTGAAGACACACTTTGTTTTTAGGGACATATTCACCGACAGCTTGCTAGTATTCAGAACAGCAAAGGAGGCTAGTAGGTGGCTCGACGCCCCAAACCTCAGTTATTGGAGTCAAGCCTTAAATTTTGCTATGTTTTGCGCGACTGCTGGATGTGGTGTGACGCGTGACATGATTGACGACTCTCAAGTGGGGTCATTCTACAGATTTCACATCATTTTCACTATCAGACGAATATTAAACGAGCTACAATGCCCTCTTCCAAAAGATAGGCTCTTTAGTTGGAATAAAAACTTTTACAGCGAAGCGGCTTACCAAAAACTAAGAACAGAATTCCGAACTGGTGACGATTTCCGGTTCCTCAGACCGATAAATCACGGGTTAGGGAACGTTTATAATTATGATTATCACGGCTTGTCATCTTCTAACGACAAGTATAAGCCTTATGGCACCATTGATCAATTACACGACGAATGGGACGCTGCCAAAAGCGACCACGAACACATGAATCACTTTGAGATCGAGTACCTGAAAGACCTTAGAACTGGGTTTCAGTATGAGTGGTTCTTTCCGGAAAAATCAATGGGGTTAACCAAAGCTGGGTTGTCTAGGATAAACCAGAGCATCGAAGCCTTTGTCTACTGTATTCTAGGCGCGCAAGTTCAGACCCGGTCGTCAATCGTCGGCGATAGCGGTTCAGCTCAGGAAACGAAACAGGTCTTCACGAAACTCTTCGAAAGCGCGGTGGTGGAAAACAGTATATCGAAAAGTATACAACGGTATCAGTTTGCTTTACAACAGGCGAGACAAAAACTAGACCTAGCTTTCGCCCTCGGCTGTTGGTTAAGTCCATCGTATCTTGTGATAAATAACAACACTTCGATCGCTGGCTATAATAACAAGTTACAAAAAGCCACCACTGATATGAAACTGGGGCTGAATCCGATAAATAACGAGATAAAAACGATCCCTAAACATAATATGGGTCATTCAAAGATTGTGTTACCTCATACCGAGTCAGTCACGGCTCACAAACCGGAACCGGAGGCGAAAACTAACCCAAAGCCGGACGTGATTAAACCCACGAACACGCAGCACGAAAATAACCTTGTCACGATCACAGCCTTTACGGCTGGTTTAGCTTGGTATCTATTCCGGTAACATGCGGGGTGCATGTGGACGGATGTGACGTACCGCAAGAAGACAATACCTGTTCACGTGCATACCAGACCACCCTGGCGACCGCGAACTCTCAATGTAAATACAAAACCTATTTTCAGAATCGCTAGTTGTTAGGGTGATTAGGAATGTATGTGTTTTGTAACGTGAGACGCGTTACAAAACTGAGTGGGTCAATGTTAATTTCCGTTACACGTTCTGCAATGGTGCTTTTGTCTATCGTGTTCGCATATTTGAGACCCTCCGCATAACTTACAAAAGGGTCTCTGTTTGCTGTGTTCACACATCCCTTTCCCCTTGCAGTCTTTACAGACATATCTTGCTCGTCTGTGCTCACAAATGCTACCGCCGTTACATTCTCTGCACCGCGTTTTTCTCCGGTTGTGAGGGCAGATTTGCGATCCGTGACAATCTTTGCAATAATATTTCACTCTGCCATGAAGACACTTATAATCCGTTGTTCGCTTTACGGGGGATACTTTCGAGTCTTTCACCGTTTGGTTCTCCATTTCTATCAAACCGGTCATGTCCTTAAATCACTTTTCAATCCAACACGCGATACCCGCCTTCTAGCCGGTCGGCGTCTACCTGGCGAAGCATTCTCCCAACATTTCCTTCTCTTGCTCATCCATGCACCAATCCCAAAACCTGTCCGGATGCCAAGCTACTGGCATTAGTTCGTCCTCCAGCTTTCTACGGAATCTCACCTTGTGTAGCTTCTCCGGGAGCTCCTCATGCACAAGACTCCACCCCCACGCCGCACGTAGCACCGCGAAAATCTTATGCAGATGCCAAAACCGTGCGTAGTTCATATGTACAATGAGATCGGTCGCGCCCCACTCCAAGCACAACCTCACAATCTCGAGGTTGCGAGATTCGATGGCTGGTGTTATAGCATAGTCCGGGTCAAACTCCCAGAAGTTTTCTCTCAGCAGCTTCAGAACCTCAACGTGCCCATTGTACGCCGCCTCAGCGGTGGCCCAACCGACATCGACATCGACACCTAGATCTATCAACAACTCAACAACCCCCACCTGACCTTCCGCCGCCGCAGCACCCATGGCCTCGGTCATGGCCTCTCCTCCGTCGGCACAATACTCGCCCATCACCTTCAAAACCTCTACGTGCCCGCCTTTCGCGGCCATGGACGCTGGATACACGAAGTCACAGGCGCCCGACTCACAACACATCTTAACGATCTCGGTGTGGCCGTTCATTGCGGCCCTGACCATCGGCTTTTCGAAATCCGTCGCACCCCAACTCTTACACAACCTCACGGTCTCGACGCACCCCTCCCACGCCGCGCGCTCCATAACGGCGTCAAAGTCTGCGGCTCCCCACCTCGCTAAGGTGGCGGCTTGATCCTCCACGGTGAGATTTGTAAGACTTCCAGCACTTTGCATATCCATTTTGTTATTACATCCACGTCTTTAAACCACTTTTTTCGAATTTTTTTAGACGTGTTAATTCACATCTACTCCGAACTGACAGTTTTCTGGAAATCCTGATTTCTCTGGAAATCAGGAAACATCATACCACACCAGGCGTACCCAGGACTGTGGCCACTTCTCTCGCTTTCCTACTGATGGTCAACTCGGAGACGCCCGTTCTTTCGGAGAATTTTTTAAGCGTAATATCGATCTTCTTTTGCCGTATCCAGTAATAGGTTAAAGCGACCGCAAAGGATTGTGGGCGAGCGCGATTCAACTCAGACGAGCGGTTCTTAGATCTGTAGTAGAGCTGGACCACCTCTCCCTTCTGTGCGGGGGACGCCGAGAATCTATCCATCACATCGCGAATGTGGTCCACGACGGTGGGAGACGTTCCGTGTAGTAAGTAATCTTTAGGCATGTTAATACTGAAGATTTTCAGACCCTTAAGGCAACTCTTCTTGCTCAATCCAAAAGTTTCCATCAAGGTTTTCGGTGTCTGACACTTACCGGACATCTTGTAGGCGTAGTAAATACACGCAAAGACGATCGCCTTCCGTGGGTCGCCGCGAAAAATCTGGCCTTTCGTCACCTGAGTGTATATCTCGTTAGCTTTGGCTACAATCACCCCACTAAAACCCATGTTCTCCACATCCTTGTCAATATTTCTATCCTCAGACCTACGTACCTGGACCCGACTTGGATTCGAAGACCGTTTGCCGTCGGAATGTCCGTAAAAACCCCATTCCCTTTCGTGCGCGATCACGCGCTGCATCTGTTCCCCGCACTCTAAGCAACTAGTGACCCCGTCTTCTATGACTAGGTCGTCATGATTGCAAAGGGTGTTACTACTATCCTCGTCTCCCAAGGAGGCTCTACTAGTCTCGTATTCGGTGAGGGCTCGGTCAAACAGTGCAAATTCCGGCATGAGGGTGGGGACGTTAATCTCAGGCACCGGTCCGCCGGGGATATTATATGGTGGTGGTGACCGATCTTCAACCGTGCGTTCAACTGTTCGTTCCTCCATTTTATTAGACTGTTCATGTCTTTAAACCACTTTTCAAAGGCTTTTCAGATGTGAAGCTGAGAGGCTATCCCCTCGAGCTCCCCCTAGGTGGGGTCTAAAGTCTCCACACCACATCTGTGGACTAGTATCTCACCCATCTTTTTTCGCCATACCGTGGTATGGAGACTAACATTGCTAAAACACCGAGGACAATTGTCGCCGCTCCGGCCACAAACCCAACGGGGTCGAAGCTTCCGTATTCTGAGTCTTCATAGTAATCAGCGTCACAACAGCAGTGTTCAGGCCCCGCATCCGCAGTGTTACTCACATTCACCTCCAGCACGCATCGTTTTTAATCTTCACCTCCGTCTTTAATGTCATTTTATCTATGACCCCATTCGTCTTTAGACCAGAATAGCCTCCCGAGCTCCTCCTAGGTGCGACACGTGACAAAGTGATTGACAGGTGGGCTTGGCCGTCACGCGACAAAATGATTGACAGGTGGGCTTGGCTATCACGTGACAAAGTGATTGACAGGTTTTTGACAAAGTGATTGACAGGTTCTTGACAAAGTGATTGACAGGTTCTTGACAAAGTGATTGACAGGTTTTTTACAAAGTGATTGACAGGTTTTTTACAAAATGATTGACAGGTGGGCGTGGTCGTCACGTGACAAAGTGATTGACAGGTGGGCTTGGCTATCACGTGACAAAGTGATTGACGGGTGGGCTTGGTCGTGCAAGAGATCTCTGGCAAACTCGCGCATGCGCAGGTCGCGAGGCTTGGCGGAGGTGTGCGGAGACTTTTGCGCCACTTTTGGAATGAAATTTGGGATGATCAAAAAGTTGCGCCAGCTGCGCCATTTCCCTACTACTAGTACTTGACCTTTCATTAAAATTAATCTTACAAATCGGCTTTTCTCCCAGAAACCTCTTGGCAGAAGGTAAGAACTGACGTGTTTGAATATCTTTTACTTCAATTGAGCGTAAAGAAACTTTAAAACCCAAACAAATCCTTCAAAGTTTGCCATTCCGGCAGGTGTTCTGAACTGAAGTCTGTACAAAATAGCAAATATTTTTCATTGTAATGTCTTTATTGACTTCCAGTAACTTCCAAGGATGAACCAAGACAATTATACTGCATCTGAGATTAGTATACAGTAAGGGTAGAGTTTATTATCTGTGGTTTGTCTCCTGTACAAACAGGTATGTGTATCTAATAAAGACGGCTGTCAAGAAAATCGCGTGTTATTTGAGCCCGACATGGGGTTGCGTTCGGCTTCATTTTAATTCGGGAATTTGATTCCCCCAATTTTTTATTTGCTGAATCGAAAGAAATAACACCAATGTTTGCTTAAAGTGCAAAATCTCTGCGAAAATCCATGTACCATCGGTTTTATAAGCCCCAAATTTAAGCTATTATTCAAGTCGACATTTTTTATTGACATGTTTAACAGCAATAAAATATACTTTTTTTTGCCGGAAAAAGTAAAGAAACCACTCGATTTATACCTTATCAACTCCTTTCTAAGGATCTGTATCGCTATTTTTAATTCCGCGTATATTCAAAGAATATTTTGCGATTTTGTACGAAAGGTGAAAAATGCCCCCAAATCGGCGATTTTATAGGCAAAATCGTAAATTCGGAATTTCTCGAAAAATATTTATTGTATGTAACTCAAACTTTTTAAACATGATAAGAGAACCAGGGGCTAACTTTAAACCAATTTTGAGCGATTTTGAAATTTCTTATTTGGAACTCCTCAGTTGAATCTAAGGGACTGGTGCACTTAAAGACACAATGCTGTTGATAATTTTCTTGTTCTGAGCAGGTTCATGTGTGAGCCCGCTTGTAGATGATGAACTGCGTTTTTATCGCAGTGAAAAAAAACACACACAATTTGGCAGTGGCAATCGCAATTGATTGGTCTTTTTTTTTAGAAATTACAATATTTTATGTAGGGATTAGGTTAGGGAGTGCAAATTGTTTGTGTCTTGCATGAAGTATTAACCGCGAGTCATCGTTTGCTATTTTCATGGACTATATCCGCCATGTTGGATCTTAATGAAGTAGTGCCCACGCCAACTGTTTTTTTTTCTTTGTTATTAGGAAACGTTACAGCATGGTTTTAATATTTGTCTCAAACTAGGAAACTAATTTCTTGTGCACTTTTATTTATACACTTATATTTCCTGCCCGCTCTGAATCAGATTCTCTTAGATCGATTAGAATTCAATTCGATTAGAGCGCCATCATGCGTAAAAGCATGTTAATCGGGGGCTTCCTCTCGTGTTTGGTATCTCTCTATGTGGATGTGTGGCTAGTCTAGGTTTCGTAATGAGTTTTCCCCCTCGCCACGTTTGTCACGTTTTATACCGCCATTTGCGAATCTCGCACCAGGCCCCTCATTGGGCCTCTGCCAGCCGCCATTTTGTCATCCTAGCGTAATACAAAGTGCGAGGAAGGATCTATTTTGATGATTTTTTGGGTGCAGTGGTTGCGATGTTTTCGATCAAAATTGGTAAATGAAGTACATAACTTTGATTTTAGATTTTAGAGTTTTTAATCCATTTTTTTAATTAAAAAATAATGGGAACAACCATCATGTAAAACTAATATTTTTCATGATTGGCAAATATTGAATGAAATCACTGTCTTTTCTTTGTTTTTTGTCTCTGATCTTATTTGGATTGGTACCAAAAAATCATGAAAGTAACTCGTCCTTCTCATTATTATTTATTTGACGTCTGTACCTTTTCATGTCTTCCTCGTGTTTTTATCGCGACAGAGAGGGATAAAAAATGCTGCATCGCATCGAAAATGATGTAGAAACAGCTAAAATCTTCATCATCGTGCTAAGAAAACGTTGTTAAGCTTTGTGAAATGGAATATGCAGTATGACGTCATTGCTAGTCAGGAAAAATAATAATAACAAAAGCGAAAAACACAATCACACACAAAAAATATTATTTGCAGAGAGTCCACTTCAAATTTATGCACCATATACGTATAGCCGTATAAATTTTTTTACATTTGCTTTGATCTGATTGTGATATCCTTATCTTGTTTTGATGAAGCAAAAGTACTTATTTCCTCAAGAACTAGTATGCGCGGCAATATTTGTGTTTAACACCTTCGAGAATTGTGTTTTCCCCTTAGTCGCCGTGCCTAATGTACACCTTACCTACATCTATCATATTCAATTTGTGTTTCATCTCCTATGTTTGCCCTTTGATTACTTCCCATTTCTCACTTGAAATTGTCGCTTTCTCTGTTACATTGATGGGCATAGACCAATTAAACAAGAAAATAAGACTTTTAGACGCAATGTACATTTTGAATAAAACTATGATTGGTCTGAAGAGCCCTATTCAAAGAAAAAACAAAAATTATGCAATAAATAAAACTTTTCTTTTCGATAAATCTTTTATTTAAGTACCCTCGTGTGAATGGCACGCTTTTGAATTGAGCGAAATCTAGAAATCATTCCATCTTTGAAGTCGCCGTGTTTTTGTCTATCGTTTCAATTTGTTTACTCTAGTACACATACAAAATCGTTGTTTAAGCTCTGTTAGTCGAGTTCTCGACAGCGAATGGAGACATAACACTAACCTAAGGTAGCACTGGAGACTTATGACTTGGGCGTTAATAGCACTAAGTCCTTTGTCACCTGCAAGCAAAAAGCTCACTAAAAGGCAGGCTACTCATCGGGTAAATCTGCAAGTGCAATAACCCCAAGGAGACCAATAAAACTCATTTGAAACCCAACGTCCCGGAGACCAAGAAATTTCGCTGTAGATGAAAAGGGACAGCACTAAACGTTGCGGGTCCGGTAATCGATGCAGCACTGGTTAATAGGTGATAAAAGAACTGAGGCTTCATTCAGCACTTGTGAAGCAGATGTCAACTTGGAAGACGATTAGCTCTCACGTTTTTGCGGAATCGAACAGATTCGCTATACACGTGCTAACGGGGGAACGGTATAAATTCAGGTCGAGTTTCAGCATCCGATCACTCAAAAGTTGTTGCTTGGACAGGTCTCTAAGCTATTCGTCTGGATTTGTGAATTCAAAGAGTTCTCTCTGTGAAATAAGACTCTTTCCTGTTGTTCGTGAAAGGATTTTGAGCTCTAACTTTGGGTGAACGATTTCTACCTGGCGTTTCGAGTACATCGATATCGTTGCTAAGCGGCTTTATAGATCTGTTTAGACACCTCGAAACGAAAGTTGTTTTGCGAAAAGCGGTGCACTTGAAAGTCTTCTCGCGAAAAAACATCTCACCTTGCAGTCTTAACAAGTAGTCCCCTTGGACAGCACGCAAGATGAACAGTACGAATGCATCCGTGATAACGCTAGCGAACGGGTGTCCCCCGTCACTGCCAACCACCTTATCCAGGACGCTCAAATCCTTGGCTTACATCGTTATCATGTTGACCTCCATCTTCGGCAACCTGCTTATAGTAACCATCATCTATAAAATCAAAAGAATGCGAATCCCATTCAACTTCTTTATCCTGAATATGGCCGTCGCAGATCTCCTTATCACCGTCATCTTTATGCCTAGGATGCTCACGCGCATTCTGTATGGCTTCGCCTGGCAAATCCCAGGCATGATCGGGTTGGTCCTCTGTAAGCTTCTGCCGTTCCTACACGAGGTCTTCATCTGTGTCGTGGTTGCGAGCATGATTTGTATAGCGCTCGAAAGAGTGTTCTCCTTGCGGTTCCCAACTCGACGGATCATCACCCAACGTCTCTCGTACTTTATGATTCTCGGCTCTTGGTTGCTTGCCTTAGCGCTGAGGTCACCTATGCTTTACGCGCTGCGACTCCAGGAAGAAAACGGCGTCGCTATCTGCTTCTTGTTATTCGAGACTGAGGCTTTGCAGCGTGCCTACCCCGCCATCGTATTGGCAGTGTTTTACGTGTCACCCCTAACTATCATCATCGTCCTTTACTCGGTGTTCCTCGCGAGCTTCAAGCGCCAAGTGTCCCCCGGCCGTGGAGCAAGGAACTGCTTCGCACCTGGATCTACAACCCGCGCTAGGGCCTGCTCCATAAAAGCCTTACGCGCTACGGATTTTCGACGTGAACTAGAGAGACACAGAAGTCGCAGCATTTTGCGCGTGCTTTTGTCCGTAGTCGTGGGGTTCGCATGTTGCTGGGTGGTGTACTTCGTGAACCCGGTCCTGTATCATTCCTACCCGGTCCAGGCCTGCAAGTTATCCTTCCTTCAGTACCTATTGGCTCATGTCAACAGCGCATTGACACCTTGCTTGTATTTTGCATTCAATGAGAATTTTCAGAGTGGGCTTAAGCTGGTAATCTTGCAGTCAGTTCGTGGGCGCGGAAGTATTAGAAAAACAATGGTGGTGACTGAAGCCGATGGCAGCCAGAGAAATAATAAGTTAAGCGTTGTCGACGACAGTGAATTTGCATCTGATCATAAACATCCAAAAAGACATAGACAGTACATAGACAGTGATGTGTATACGAACGGGTTTTGCCCCCAACCATCTTGAAATTTGATGCGCTTAACTGGTAGAATCGGCTGAGCTATTGTAGACTTCAAACAAGCGCTTTTTTCCATTACGTAACTTCTTTAACACAGTTGATCAGCATAATATTTCAGTAGCAGATAAAATATGTCTGTATGGGCAATTACAATGGCTAGCCGAAGGCGAAAGTTGAATGCTTCTTTTTCCGAAATGCAGTATGTCCCTAAAAACCTGCACAAACGGAAAACAATTCTAGACTGGGTTTCAAAATGCAAATTATTTTAGTCATTGCGAAACTGCAAGATGGAAAAAGCTCGTTTCCGTGCGCCAAAAACAGAAAAAGAAGAGAGTTATTTTTATCCGAGAAACACAAAATACGATACCGCGGTGACCGGTATTTTTCCGGCCAGGTAAAGTAAAGCCACGTTGGAGTCAAGAGACAACAAGGACTTAAATGTGTAGTTCCAAAAAAATATCCATTTCCCCCCCCCCCCCCCCCCCCCCCTCATGGAGGGAGTCGGAGGTATGACCCCCCACCCCTTTGGAATTCCAACCCCCTGGAAAAATAATAATACAGTAACTGTTAAGGAAAAAGGGCATTTTACCCCCTCCCCTCTGGAAATTCCTGGCCGTTTGAACCCCCCTCCCCCCTGAATTTCTAATCCCCTCCATGGGGGGTTTGGTTTTTTTCTGGAATTACACAATATAGAGGACCTAAATTTAAGAAGTGAGTAGTATATTTGAAAAGCGTTGAGGATTTAAGATTTATATTAAGCAACATGATTAATATAGGTTTTTCTAGCTACCAAAATGTTATTGTACTGTTATTATAATCGTGTTTGATGAATGACTCATTGTAAGCGCATGGAAGGGAGGAGTGGGAATTCGGAAACCGAGGTATTCCTTGTGCTGCTATTTACTGGACTGCGGGCTTTGTCACACCACTCGCCACTAGCACCAGAGTGCAGCGCATATTTCGCAGATTAACAACAGTATATTTCTGAAAATACCCAAATGTGCTAGTTGTTAAATGAAAGTAAATAAAAGTAAACATGCCCATGTGTTTTCTATGCTAACCAGTAGATAGCTGTATCAAGCTAATGCATATCAGTTATAGTGGTGTGAAGTTGCGATCTGTATACTGGTCTGAAACTCGTTAGAATTGGTGTTTATAGTGGTGTGTAGATGCGATCAGTATACTGTGCTGGGACTCGTTTACACCCTCATAAATAAATACTGAATATTACAATGCAAGTTAAACAGTCGCTAAAACATGATGATGGCACGAGAGAGCAGTTTGTTATCAGCTTTAATTACGAGTTAGAACCATGACAAAGCACGGAAAATGGGTAGACCCTCTGGAGGCATTTCCAATCAAGAACTATACCCTTAAGTGCACGCATCGGAAGCTGGGGGCAAGTCGATGTTTCATCAGCAATCAGATAAACATTTTCATTGACTGATTGGTATCGATTTTTTAAAAGACATGTTTTTGAATTGTTATTTAGACTTCCTTTTCCTGATCTTCCGATTAACCGAAAACTCGTTTTTTGTCAATAATTTGTTCGTGATGTTCTTCATGGTGCAAATCTGACGTGTTTTCATCCTTCGTCTTTGATCCCATTTGATAAAATGCGCTGTTCTCATGTCTATTCGCACGTTATGGTGATAATAGTGAATAACGATTCGTGTAAAGTGATTGCTTAAGTTCGCTGGAAAAATGTGGACAGATTTGAAAATTGGTCACTTTTGCGAACGCGCTAATGTTTTGCCAAGCAGGACGGATGTTGACGGTTATTTTCTTAATAGAAGCCCTAAGTTACTAAAGACGTGGTTCATAGGGAACTTATCTGATCACAAGAATATGTTAATACGTGCGAATGTAATTTTCGAAAATTTCTCTATCCAAAATGATAAAATGTACTCCTTAGTATTTGGTTTCCCGACATTCTTTAAACAAAAATTTTATTATAACTAACTGAACGCAAACAAAACGATGAAATCGAAATTATTATGTGTAATTGGACGCAAACGAAACGATTAAATCGAAATTATTATGTGTAATTGGACGCAAACAAAACGATGAAATCGAAATTATTATGTGTAATTGGACGCAAACAAAACAATGAAATCGAAATTATTATGTGTAATTGGACGCAAACAAAAAGATGAAATCGAAATTATTATGTGTAATTGGACACAAACAAAACGATGAAATCGAAATTATTACGTGTAATTGGACGCAAACAAAAAGATGAAATCGAAATTATTACGTGTAATTGGACGCAAACAAAACGATGAAATCGAAATTATTACGTGTAATTGGACGCAAACAAAACGATGAAATCGAAATTATTACGTGTAATTGGACGCAAACAAAACGATGAAATCGAAATTATTACGTGTAATTGGACGCAAACAAAAAGACAAAACGACGAATGACTTGTCTTCTGAGTCTGGCAGATTAATCTTGATTTTGTCAGTGACGAAAAAATGTTAAAGACGATTGTAGTTGTTTAAAAAACTCTAAGTATTTTTGTTACAGCAACAGCAGCATTAAAATGATGTCCGCTGATTGGTCAGGAAACTCGTATTGTATGATCACAGAACAATAGGATTTTTATTGTTTTATAGCTGAAACTGTTGTCGTGCGACCTACTAAAGTCCAAAAATTCTTGTCTCGTTTGGGAATATCGCGCAGTCAACTAAAGCAAACAATCCCGACCGCCCGTTTGATTTACTGCGTGCTAGAAGCAAGGATTTTGAATTCTGGTAGGACGCGTAACGTCGATGATCGATTTCGGGTGTAAATTGCAAGTATTCTTTTGTGATTGCGCTAAACCCGTCCTTGTCTAGGGCATACTTTTTACGCAATAAAACCTACTCTGTCATATTTGTGTACTTTCGACACAATATGAATGCTGGGGAAGTGATGAGGGCTTGAACGTCACGCGGAGAGTACTAGGCACTAATTAGAAATCGTACCACAGGAAACCCATGGAAACAAATTTGTTTTGTAAACCGTCGTTCTTTTCATTTCTAACTATACCTAAATTACAAAACCGCAGCTTTGAATCATCTACCGTATCATTCCAGGCCAACACCTCATACCATATTTAGGAGTCTGTTTTTATCGTTTTTGTATTTCTCTTTTTTTGTCGTAAAACATATACTTTCAGCAATTTGTGTTTAGACACATGTTTGCCACATGTTTGAACGTGTTTGCCACGTGTTTGCCACAGGTTCCCTGTGCGCTCGCCCAAGCTCTTTTAGACCATTTGGGAAAACAACAACAGTTCATTGCGATGCATTGCGATCTTTATTGCACGTAGGGCTAAACCCGTGGCCCACAGCTCGTCTCGACACTTCCCCTTTAAGCTTTTCTTCTCTCTCTAGTACCAACACCAACATGTCAGCGCTGCAGCTGGCGATCCAGTGCCGCTTGCAGCCCGTGGTGGACGCGCTCTGCAGTCTTAACACCGACTTGAACACGTGTGACGAGAAAGGCAACTGCCCCTTGTGGGTGGCCCTGAAAGATGATCAGCACGATGTCGCCTCCACGCTGGTAAGGGTTTAGACTTTTAGATATTTGGGGGGGGGGTGGGTGCAGGGGATGATGCCCTATGAAGTTTTAACACCAACTTGGACAGTTTTGACGAGGAAGGTAACGGCCCCCTGTGGGTGGCCCTTAAAGATAATCAGCACAATGTCGCCTCCACGCTGGTAAGGGGTGTGACAATTATATATGGGGGGGGGGGGGGTGTGAGGTTGGGGGTGATGCCCTATGAAGTCTTAACACCGAAATGAACATGTGTGACAAGTACTGTAACTGCACACCCAACCCTCCTGTGGGAAGATCTTATGGCCAACCCGGACGTTGTTGCATTCATCTTGGTAAGGAATGGGCTATAGTCGATGGGGGATGGGGGATGGGGGAGTGTCACCTTGTGTAGCCTTAACACAGAGCTGATCACTGTGAGGAGGACTTTGACTTCCCGACCCCACCCCCCACCCCCACCCCCCTCTTTGGTCGGGTCTTGTGGCAAACTCTCACAATGTCGCATTAACTTGGTAAGGAATGGGCCATAGTTGTTTGAGGCTTTGGGGAAGGGAAACCTTGTGTAGCCTTAACGGACAATGTCGCATTCATCTTGGTAAGAAATAGTGTTTCTACAAAACAAATGTTAAATTCTGTTCTTTCGTACACAGGTACTGCATGGTTGTGACCCAGACGCGTGGAACATGGGGCTTAATGGTTGTACCCAGTCCTTGCTCCACCGTGCAATCTCAGAAAGGAACGAGAAAGCGGCACAGTTTTTGATCAGAAGTAACTGTGATATAAACAGGTATGGAAAAACGGCGAAGTATGAGTGGCTGGAGACACCTCGTGTGACCCGAGGAAAACTATCCACAATAAACACCTTACAGATATACAGCTTTTTAGATGCACAAATTCAAAAATGGATAATACATTCCGAACCAAGCATAACTTTTTTTGGCTTAAAGATGAAGGGGGGAGAGGGGTGGAGGGCTTTACAAAAATAGCTTAACAGAAATCCATTGACCATAAAAATATGACAATCTTAGTGATTTATTTAGCAGTAGTAGTCATCTTGAGGTATCTTTGTTTGTTATTCCCAGCCCCCGACGGCCTGGTCCTGGCGGTGAAGGCGGTGTTGAGGCCTGGGACGGGTTGACCCCACTCCATCTAGCATGTTCTGCTGGACTAGACATCGTGGTTCAGTGTCTCCTCGAACACAAAGTTAATGTGAACAGCAAGGTAAGACGACAGTTTCCTAATAATGACTAGTTGATCTTAAATTATGTATTACATGTACGTGTTAACCGAGACTCTTTCTCTGTTCTATACCTCTCCTCTAGACCTGTTCGATGATTATATAATAAAAAAAAGCATGTACTCTCTAGAGATTGGTACCGAAGGGCGCTAATGAGGGTTAAGGGCGCTGATGAGAAACAAAATGAACCCAAGATGGCGGCCAAAAAATGTTTATCGCTTCTTCCAAAGGGTTTCTAATGAAATTTTGATATGCTGTTTAGCAAGTCGAGGGGCCTAAAAGAAGTTTTTCATTGCACTTATGTTGTTGATGTTGTCTGGACTTCCCGTGGTCTTGTTTTGTTGTATCTTTTACATTCTAGCTGCACAGAGGGTGAATTGCTTTCCAAAGTTATATAGTCATTTGTTTGTTTGTGCATTTATTTTTTTTTACAGGACTCTGAGGGTAGAGCACCCGTGCATTTGGCGATCACCACAAAGCACCCAATAATAACACGACTCCTAATTAGCCACCCCGACCTCGATCTGATGGCGAGGGACCGGTCAGGGCACACGCCATTTGCCGTGGCACTCACCACACGTGACCATGAAGCCGCGGCTGCTATTCTATCACGTGCGCCAGGTGCCGCCGAGCAGGTGGGTAACACGTGATCAGTGATTGCTCGCTTAACGAATGGAAATCGATACGCCATTTAACACTCAACACCGAATCACATGAAGCATTATCAACTGCAAAGCAATATCAACTTAAGCGAGCAACTAAGAGACTTTGATCATATATCGTTTATGAAGTATTTTGCGTCAATCATTGATAGTCATTTTGCTAGTTAATTTTCTATACCCCGTCGTATTGTCGGATACGACAACATCAAAGTATTTGCTAATAAACTGTATATTCATGACCAAGCACAGCAATAAACACTAGGGCTAGGTATTGGGTAAGGATATAAGAGTCTATATTGGTGTATATCTTAATTCTACTTCAAAGTCCTTCTTTCATACCGCGATTTATTTGATTTACGTTTTTGTTCATCCCTCAGTTCGACTCCAAAGGCCGCAACTTCTTGCACACCGCGATTCTAGCGAATGACGTCGAGACCGTTCTGTTCCTGATTGGCGTCAGTGTCGACATCAACTCGCGCATACAGGACTCCACGCACAGGACACCGCTGCACCTTGCCGTGTCTGCCGGCGCCGAAATCATGGTCAGGCACCTTGTAAGTAAAACAAAGGAATTCACGTGTGAATAATGTTGTGATTTACTATTTGTAGCTGTTGGCTGGCCCTCGTGTGAATGACGTATCTATTTGTAGTTATTGGCTGGCGTGCGTGTGAATGATGTATCTATTTTTAGTTGTTGGCTGGCGTGCGTGTGAATGATGTATCTATTTGTAGTTGTTGGCTGGCGTGCGTGTGAATGATGTATCTATTTGTAGCTGTTGGCTGGCGCGCGTGTGAATGATGTATCTATTTGTAGTTGTTGGCTGGCGTGCGTGTGAATGATGTATCTATTTGTAGTTGTTGGCTGGCGTGCGTGTGAATGATGCTGTGTTTATCTATTTGTAGTTGTTGGCTGGCGCGCGTGTGAATGATGTTGTGTTTATCTATTTGTAGTTGTTGGCTGGCGCGCGTGTGAATGATGCTGTGTTTATCTATTTGTAGCTGCTGGCTGACGCGCGTGTGAATGATGCTGTGTTTATCTATTTGTAGTTGTTGGCTGGCGCGCGTGTGAATGATGCTGTGTTTATCTATTTGTAGTTGTTGGCTGGCGCGCGTGTGAATGATGCTGTGTTTATCTATTTGTAGCTGTTGGCTGGCGCGCGTGTGAATGATGTTGTGTTTTACCTATTTGTAGTTGTTGGCTGGCGCACGTGTGAATGATGTATCCATTTGTAGTTGTTGGCTGGCGTGCGTGCGTGTGAATGATGTATCTATTTGTAGTTGTTGGCTGGCGTGCGTGTGAATGATGTATCTATTTGTAGTTGTTGGCTGGCGTGCGTGTGAATGATGTATCTATTTGTAGTTGTTGGCTGGCGTGCGTGTGAATGATGTATCTATTTGTAGTTGTTGGCTGGTGCTCGTGTGAATGATGAATCTAGTTGTAGCTGTTGGCTGGCGCGCGTGTGAATGATGCTGTGTTTATCTATTTGTAGTTGTTGGCTGGCGCGCGTGTGAGTGATGCTGTGTTTATCTATTTGTAGTTGTTGGTGGCGCGCGTGTGAATGATGCTGTGTTTATCTATTTGTAGCTGTTGGCTGACGAGCGTGTGAATGGTGCTGTGTTTATCTATTTGTAGTTGTTGGCTGGCGCGCGTGTGAATGATGCTGTGTTTATCTATTTGTAGCTGTTGGCTGGCGCGCGTGTGAATGATGTTGTGTTTTACCTATTTGTAGTTGTTGGCTGGCGCACGTGTGAATGATGTATCTATTTGTAGTTGCTGGCTGGCGCGCTTGTGAATGATGTATCTATTTGTAGCTGTTAGCTGGCGCGCGTGTGAATGATGTATCTATTTGTAGTTGCTGGCTGGCGCGCTTGTGAATGATGTATCTATTTGTAGTTGCTGGCTGGCGCGCTTGTGAATGATGTATCTATTTGTAGTTGCTGGCTGGCGCGCTTGTGAATGATGTATCTATTTGTAGTTGTTAGCTGGCGCGCGTGTGAATGATGCTGTGTTTATCTATTTGTAGCTGCTGGCTGGCGCGCGTGTCAATGATGTGGACAAGCACCGCCAGACGGCTCTGCACATGGCGGCGGCTCATAACCACGCCGGTATCATCAGCGTGCTGGTGCGGGAGAACACTAATGTGGATATGGTGGATGAGAAAGGGAATAACGGTGAGAGCTCTTTTTTTAATGTATTGTAACACTTATTTGTTGTATGAGAGTAACGGTGAGTGCCCATTCTTTAAATGTATTTAACATCTATTTGCTGTAAGGGAATAACGATGAGAGCCTATTTTTTTGTAACATCTACTTGTTGTAAGGGAATAACGGTGGTTGTACAGTGTGGGTGACGGTGGTTGTACAGTGTGGATGACGCTTTATGCTTTATCTTTTAGCCTTGCATGTGGCCGCCCAGTGTGGACACGTAGAGTCAGTCCGAGTGTTACTCACGGAGTCTTCCATCAATGCAGAGGCAATCAATACGAGGTACATACGCATGCGCGTACTTGTGCAGCATGCGCTCCCCTGCCACTTGGTTTCCCCTCCCTCCCCTCCATTGGCCTACAAAAATGGCGTCTTATTCATTAGCCAAATCATATACTTTTGTGCATTATTTCTATGACTGTAGACCTCTAATCCCCTCAACTCGCAACTCACAACATATGCCGTATGGAAGGTCTCGTGGGTCCCTAATGTCTCTTGATTGTTGTTGTAGTCGGGGTCAGAACCCTCTCCATGTGCTGGCTCAGTACGCCAAGGATAACGCCGTCGCGATCTTCGAGATCTTTCGCCAGTCAATGCCGGAATACCCCATGAACGCGGTCGATGCCGAAGGGAACACAGGTATCCCGTGGTCATGGTAGTTACATATTTTATATATCGCCCAGAATCTGAGTTTTCATTGTTTTTGACATTTCACAATCATGCCAAAACCACGTGTTTTTATGTCACATTTATGGCCCCATCCAATAGTCGTAAACTCATACAAGCCCCTTTGCCCCTTGCTATCGTTGCGTCTTGTAATTGCCATGCCTTTGTCATTGTTGTTTACCTTGCCCCACCTCAATGTATCGTTGCGTCTTGTAATTGCCATGCCTCTGTCATTGTTGTTTACCTTGCCCCACCTCAATGTATCGTTGCGTCTTGTAATTGCCATGCCTTTGTCATTGTTGTTTACCTTGCCCCACCTCAATGTATCGTTGCGTCTTATAATTGCCATGCCTTTGTCATTGTTGTTTACCTCGCCCCACCTCAATGTATCGTTGCGTCTTGTAATTGCCATGCCTTTTTCATTGTTGTTTACCTTGCCCCACCTCAATGCATCGTTGCGTCTTGTAATTACCATGCCATTGTCATTGTTGTTTACCTCGCCCCACCTCAATGTATCGTTGCGTCTTGTAATTGCCATGCCTTTGTCATTGTTGTTTACCTTGCCCCACCTCAATGTATCGTTGCGTCTTGTAATTGCCATGCCTTTGTCATTGTTGTTTACCTCGCCCCACCTCAATGTATCGTTGCGTCTTGTAATTGCCATGCCTTTGTCATTGTTGTTTACCTCGCCCCACCTCAATGTATCGTTGCGTCTTGTAATTGCCATGCCTTTGTCATTGTTGTTTACCTCGCCCCACCTCAATGTATCGTTGCGTCTTGTAATTGCCATGCCTTTGTCATTGTTGTTTACCTCGCCCCACCTCAATGTATCGTTGCGTCTTGTAATTGCCATGCCTTTGTCATTGTTGTTTACCTCGCCCCACCTCAATGTATCGTTGCGTCTTGTAATTTCCATGCCTTTGTCATTGTTGTTTACCTCGCCCCACCTCAATGTATCGTTGCGTCTTGTAATTGCCATGCCTTTGTCATTGTTGTTTACCTCGCCCCACCTCAATGTATCCTTGCGTCTTGTAATTGCCATGCCTTTGTCATTGTTGTTTACCTCGCCCCACCTCAATGTATCGTTGCGTCTTGTAATTGCCATGCCTTTGTCATTGTTGTTTACCTCGCCCCACCTCGATGTATCCTTGCGTCTTGTAATTGTCATGCCTTTGTCATTGTTGTTTACCTCGCCCCACCTCAATGTATCGTTGCGTCTTGTAATTGCCATGCCTTTGTCATTGTTGTTTACCTCGCCCCACCTCAATGTATCGTTGCGTCTTGTAATTGCCATGCCTTTGTCATTGTTGTTTACCTTGCCCCACCTCAATGTATCGTTGCGTCTTGTAATTGCCATGCCTTTGTCATTGTTGTTTACCTCGCCCCACCTCAATGTATCGTTTCGTCTTGTAATTGCCATGCCTTTGTCATTGTTGTTTACCTCGCCCCACCTCAATGTATCGTTGCGTCTTGTAATTGCCATGCCTTTGTCATTGTTGTTTACCTCGCCCCACCTCAATGTATCGTTGCGTCTTGTAATTGCCATGCCTTTGTCATTGTTGTTTACCTCGCCCCACCTCAATGTATCGTTGCGTCTTGTAATTGCCATGCCTTTTTCATTGTTGTTTACCTTGCCCCACCTCAATGTATCGTTGCGTCTTGTAATTGCCATGCCTTTGTCATTGTTGTTTACCTCGCCCCACCTCAATGTATCGTTGCGTCTTGTAATTGCCATGCCTTTGCCATTGTTGTTTACCTCGCCCCACCTCAATGTATCGTTGCGTCTTGTAATTGCCATGCCTTTTTCATTGTTGTTTACCTTGCCCCACCTCAATGTATCGTTGCGTCTTGTAATTGCCATGCCTTTGTCATTGTTGTTTACCTCGCCCCACCTCAATGTATCGTTGCGTCTTGTAATTGCCATGCCTTTGTCATTGTTGTTTACCTTGCCCCACCTCAATGTATCGTTGCGTCTTGTAATTGCCATGCCTTTGTCATTGTTGTTTACCTCGCCCCACCTCAATGTATCGTTTCGTCTTGTAATTGCCATGCCTTTGTCATTGTTGTTTACCTCGCCCCACCTCAATGTATCGTTGCGTCTTGTAATTGCCATGCCTTTGTCATTGTTGTTTACCTCGCCCCACCTCAATGTATCGTTGCGTCTTGTAATTGCCATGCCTTTGTCATTGTTGTTTACCTCGCCCCACCTCAATGTATCGTTGCGTCTTGTAATTGCCATGCCTTTGTCATTGTTGTTTACCTTGCCCCACCTCAATGTATCGTTGCGTCTTGTAATTGCCATGCCTTTGTCATTGTTGTTTACCTCGCCCCACCTCAATGTATCGTTGCGTCTTGTAATTACCATGCCTTTGTCATTGTTGTTTACCTCGCCCCACCTCAATGTATCGTTGCGTCTTGTAATTGCCATGCCTTTGTCATTGTTGTTTACCTTGCCCCACCTCAATGTATCGTTGAGTCATGTCAGTAATATGTCACGTCATTGTATGTTCACGCCATGGTCAGATCTTGTCATGCTTATATGTTGCATCATAGCCATGTATAGCCATGTATAAACCTTGAGAGTTACAAAGGCGGAGATTCGAGGACGGCGCACACACAAGATTTCAGTGCGCGCTACCGCATTTTTGTCATGTCATGGTCACGTCATGTTATAATCACGTCATGTCATGGTCCCGTCATGTAATAATCACGTCATGTCATGGTCACGTCATGTAATAATCACATCATGTCATGGTCACGTCAAGTAATGGTCACGTAAGGTAATAATCACGTCATGTCATGGTCACATCAGGTAATAATCACTTCATGTCATGTTCACGTCAGGTAATAATCACGTCATGTCATGGTCACGTCATGTAATAATCACGTCATGTCATGGTCACGCCAGGTTATAATCACGTCATGTCATGGTCACCTCAGGTAATAATCACGTCATGTCATGGTCACGTCAGGTAATAATCACGTCATGTCATGGTCACGTCATGTAATAATCACGTCATGTCATGGTCACGCCAGGTTATAATCACGTCATGTCATGGTCACGTCAGGTAATAATCACGTCATGTCATGGTCACGTCAGGTAATAATCACGTCATGTCATGGTCACCTCATGTAATAATCACTTCATGTCATGTTCACGTCAGGTAATAATCACGTCATGTCATGGTCACGTCAGGTAATAATCACGTCATGTCATGGTCACGTCATGTAATAAACACGTCATTACTGGTCACGTCCTACACGTCATGTCATGGTCATGTCATGTAATAATCACGTCATGTCATGGTCACGTCAAGTAATGGTCACGTAAGGTAATAATCACGTCATGTCATGGTCACGTCATGTCATGGTCACGTCAGGTAATAATCACGTCATGTCATGGTCACGTCAGGTAATAATCACGTCATGTCATGGTCACATCAGGTAATAATCACGTCATGTCATGGTCACATCAGGTAATAAACACGTCATTACTGGTCACGTCCTACACGTCATGTCATGGTCATGTCATGTAATAATCACGTCATGTCATGGTCACGTCAAGTAATGGTCACGTAAGGTAATAATCACGTCATGTCATGGTCACGTAAGGTAATAATCACGTCATTTCATGGTCACGTCAGGTAATAATCACGTCATGTCATGGTCACGTCAGGTAATAATCACGTCATGTCATGGTCACGCCAGGTTATAATCACGTCATGTCATGGTCACGTCAGGTAATAATCACGTCATGTCATGGTCACGTCAGGTAATAATCACGTCATGTCATGGTCACCTCATGTAATAATCACTTCATGTCATGTTCACGTCAGGTAATAATCACGTCATGTCATGGTCACGTCAGGTAATAATCACGTCATGTCATGGTCACGTCATGTAATAAACACGTCATTACTGGTCACGTCCTACACGTCATGTCATGGTCATGTCATGTAATAATCACGTCATGTCATGGTCACGTCAAGTAATGGTCACGTAAGGTAATAATCACGTCATGTCATGGTCACGTCATGTCATGGTCACGTCAGGTAATAATCACGTCATGTCATGGTCACGTCAGGTAATAATCACGTCATGTCATGGTCACATCAGGTAATAATCACGTCATGTCATGGTCACATCAGGTAATAAACACGTCATTACTGGTCACGTCCTACACGTCATGTCATGGTCATGTCATGTAATAATCACGTCATGTCATGGTCACGTCAAGTAATGGTCACGTAAGGTAATAATCACGTCATGTCATGGTCACGTAAGGTAATAATCACGTCATTTCATGGTCACGTCAGGTAATAATCACGTCATGTCATGGTCACGTCATGTCATGGTCACGTCAGGTAATAATCACGTCATGTCATGGTCACATCAGGTAATAATCACGTCATTACTGGTCACGTCAGGTCACGTCATGTAATAAACACGTCATTTCATGGTCACGCCATGTTAATGTCACGTCATATTGTTCATGTCACCTAAAGTGTAATTGTGACATCGTGTTAAGGGGACATCGTGTTAAGGTGACATAGTGTTAAGGTGACATCGTGTTAAGGTGACATAGTGTTAAGGTGGCATTGTGTTAAGGTGACATTGTGTTAAGGTGACATCGTGTTAAGGTGACATTGTGTTAAGGTGACATTGTGTTAAGGTGAAATCATGTTAAGGTAACATCGTGTTAAGGTGACATTGTGTTAAGGTGACATTGTGTTAAGGTGAAATCATGTTAAGGTGACATTGTGTTAAGGTGACATTGTGTTAAGGTGACATCATGTTAAAAGTGGCACTGTGTTGTAGTGACATCGTGCTGATTAAGTGACTCACTTGTTGTTGTTTTCAGCCCTGTTTTTAGCGTACGTCAATGGCGCTGCGCGCCTCTGCCGTGAGCTCCTCCGGGGAGGGAGTAGCTTAGCTACTGTCAATAAATACGGCTTGTCTATATTCAACGCTGAAGTACCCACGAAAAAGCTGCTTTATACGCTCTTAGGTAAGCCAAAACCAGTCTTACTGTTAGTACTTTACACGGATAGTGAGTAATTGAGCTTTTTTTTGTTCTAATTTATTAAATAAATAGTTGTTAATCAAAAAAGGGCAAACAGGGCAAATATAGTGGAGTATCACCCCTTTTACTTTGGTTTTCACTATTCTCCGACTCTCGTCGACAATTTCCATCTGTTTAACAGTTCTAAGTTTTATGTGATTCAAACTAAGCGACAGTTCGCATAATATTGCAAACCGCACTAAATGTGCAGGGCTGTTAAGATCTGCTACTCTGTGTTTCCAAGGTGTTGTGAGTTATAGATGTGTTGCAGGGCTGTTACAATCTGCTACTCTGTGTTTCCAAGGTGTTGTGAGTTGTAGATGTGTTGCAGGGCTGTTACGATCTGCTCTTCTGTGTTTCCAAGGTGTTGTGAGTTATAGATGTGTTGCAGGGCTGTTACAATCTGCTACTCTGTGTTTCCAAGGTGTTGTGAGTTGTGATGTGTTGCAGGGCTGTTACAATCTGCTACTCTGTGTTTCCAAGGTGTTGTGAGTTATAGATGTGTTGCAGGGCTGTTACAATCTGCTACTCTGTGTTTCCAAGGTGTTGTGAGTTATAGATGTGTTGCAGGGCTGTTACAATCTGCTACTCTGTGTTTCCAAGGTGTTGTGAGTTGTAGATGTGTTGCAGGGCTGTTACAATCTGCTACTCTGTGTTTCCTAGGTGTTGTGAGTTGTAGATGTAATGCAGGGCTGTTACAATCTGATACTCTGTGTTTCCAAGGTGTTGTGAGTTGTAGATGTGTTATCAGAGCTGCTTAAATGATGTGACTGTGATTTGTTGCCGTTATTAGATATGTTAAACGCTGAGCCACCTTGGTCAGATGGTGATAGCTGTCATGAATGCGGAATGAAGTTCTCAATCAAAAATAGAAAACATCACTGGTAAGTCAGCTAGTAATCACGTGGGCTTATCATAAATGATTGCATTGACCCCTTTTTCTCCGAGATTCCCGCAAAGAAAAAATGATGCTGCCGTCTTGTCATTCTAGAAAAACACCATGTGTGAGAAAGCATCCATCTCCATCGGCTGATTTAGACGAACTATTGCGATATATTTAATTGAATTTGCTAAATAACGTAAAGAAGTTTGTTTTTATATGGTTATTCTAAGGATTCTTTAGAATTGAAAAATATTATTTTTACATATTTTTTATTTCTACATAGGAAATTATTTTGTATTAGTAATTTAAAAACTTATTTCCCTTGAAAGTCGCTGTATCTTCCCCTGCACTCCGTATGAAACACCGAAACACCGTCACCCACCCCCGGCCCTTCTTTCTTCCCCTAAGCCCTTTGTACCCCATAACTTCCCCTAAGCCCCTTGTACCCCATAACTTCCCCTAAGCCCTTTGTACCCCATAACTTCGAAATCGCCTGATAAGCTGTCACGTCTCTATTCCCCGTAGTCGCCATTGTGGCCGTTTGCTGTGTGCCAAGTGTTCCTGTAAGCAGATTCCGATTATCAAGTATGAACTGGCGAAACCCGTGCGTGTCTGTGACGTCTGCTTTGAGATGCTTACATCAGGTGCATTCTAGCCAGCGTAAAGGTTGGCTTCAAGGTGTACAGCTACTATGATGGGATTACAACGGGCGCCAAAATAAGAACTCATATTTTCATGTGGAATTGAATCCTATTATATACGCTCCCTTTGAGACATGATGTCAAAAAGCTAGAAAGTGTGTAATGATTCCTACTTAGGAATGTGACGTCATCACAGAGACTGTAAACACTAATACCCGAAGTGACGTCACTTCACAACAAATGTACATACTTCAACACATCCGGGCTCGAGCACAATCAGTTATCAATCAGCCGTCAATGTGCAACATGTCAGACTCAAATTTCATATTCTAAACCAAATTAACGTCACCGCAACCGCAAGGATTCGTCCTATTAAAAGAGAAGAATACCACAGGCTTCCTGGTACCATCTCAACTGATGTTCCAAAAAAGCATACCACAGGCTTCCCGGTACCATCTCAACTCAGCTTGATGCTCCAAGTCAGGATACCACCGGATTCCCAGTGTCTTTCTTCGTATCGTTTTCATTTCGTGTTCTCAAAGAATAGCTCCGCAAATTCTTAGTAATAAATCTCGCTCTAGCCGTACATTTCGCACCTGAATATGTTCAGTTAGTGGGATTTCACGCCCCCCCCCCCCCCGATTTCTTTCAATTTCAATTTCGCCATAATAACGCAACAACAATGCAATGTTGTTGTATTTTCATATTAAGGCAGATGTGATCTGTGATCTTACAAGTTGTCGAAAATAAAAAGATGAATATTTACATTTATATTATATGCGATACTCCTCTGTATTTCAATTTATTTACTTATAACCCGTTGCAAACATCATATAAAACAATTAAGGGCCGTCTACACAAGCAAATTTACATTGGAAAATTTCATTAAAAATGGACATTTACCATGTAGATGCGACAACAGTTTTTCATTAGCAATGTTTTTTTTTCTTGCACGTCAGTGGTGGTTTGGCCAGCAGACAATTCCCTTGACAAAGTTTCTTTATTCTTCCTTCTACACGAGCAATGAATCTACAAGTCAAGTTTTGATTGTAAAAAAAGCAAACTTGCCTTTTTTAAATGGAAATTGCCAATAAAAATATGCTTTTTGGGGGCATCTACACGAGCTTTAAAAATAATAATTCGCTCGTGTGGACGGCACTTAATTCAAAGTTTTAGAAGTAAATTACATCATAAATTTACCTATGATCCTGTTGCTGAAAGCTTCTGCACTGTTTTTTTGTTAGCTCTTAATATTTTTATATTTCTTTATATTTTGTTTTCATGTGAGGCATGACCAGCATGCTTCACGGGCTAGTTCAGCCCTCACGTGGCAATAACGTCATCCTGCGGACGTATTTCGGAACATGACCAGCATGCTTCACGGTCTAAGTCTCGTCATCGTGTAATAATGACGTCATGCTAATGGTCGTCCTCGGCCGGGTCTTTCTCGTTTTCGTAGACGGAGACTCTTTCACCTGATCTTTGAGAATCTGCAAGAGAAGAAAAATAAAAATGGGTTCCAAAAGACAATAAGTGGCTCTTTCTAATTTTTTAATTTGCAGTTGCAAAACAAGAGCGTCAGAAAGTATGGGGCGTCGAAAAATAGTATGCTTTCCTAGATTTCAAGACCCTCATCTCGTTTGGGAAAAGCGCGTAGTTAATAAAACGTGTTTGTTTTACGCCTCAGTGAGGGATGTTCTTACCAGAATCTCTTCCTTGAGGTTTCTCATTTCCTCGGTCCGGCGCTGCCCTTCTCTTTCTAGCTCTTGGACAGCCCGCCTCCAAGCGCTAAGATCCGTCTCCTGTAAAGTTAAAGCCACGTGATTAATGAAGGTCAAGGTCAAGACATGTAGTACGAATGTTCAGCCATCTTCGTATCAAGAGGTAGAAATCAAAGGATCTTCATATCAAGAGGTAGAAATCATAGGATCTTCATATCAAGAGGCAGAAATCATTGGATCTTCATATCAAGAGGTAGAAATCATAGGATCTTCATATCAAGAGATAGAAATCATAGGATCTTCATATCAAGAGGTAGAAATCATAGGATCTTCATATCAAGAGGTAGAAATCATAGGATCTTCATATCAAGAGGTAGAAATCATAGGATCTTCATATCAAGAGGTAGAAATCATCAAGAGGTAGAAATCATAGGATCTTCATATCAAGAGGTAGAAATCATAGGATCTTCATATCAAGAGGTAGAAATCATAGGATCTTCATATCAAGAGGTAGAAATCATTGGATCTTCATATCAAGAGGTAGAAATCATAGGATCTTCATATCAAGAGGTAGAAATCATAGGATCTTCATATCAAGAGGTAGAAATCATAGGATCTTCATATCAAGAGATAGAAATCATTGGATCTTCATATCAAGAGATAGAAATCATAGGATCTTCATATCAAGAGATAGAAATCATAGGATATTCATATCAAGAGGTAGAAATCATAGGATCTTCATATCAAGAGGTAGAAATCATAGGATCTTCATATCGAGGTAGAAATCATAGGATCTTCATATCAAGAGGTAGAAATCATAGGATCTTCATATCAAGAGGTAGAAATCAAAGGATCTTCATATCAAGAGGTAGAAATCATAGGATCTTCATATCAAGAGGTAGAAATCATAGGATCTTCATATCAAGAGGTAAAAATCATAGGATCTTCATATCAAGAGGTAGAAATCATAGGATCTTCATATCAAGAGGTATAAATCATAGGATCTTCATATCAAGAGATAGAAATCATAGGATCTTCATATCAAGAGATAGAAATCATAGGATCTTCATATCAAGAGGTAGAAATCATAGGATCTTCATATCAAGAGGTAGAAATCATAGGATCTTCATATCAAGAGGTAGAAATCATTGGATCTTCATATCAAGAGGTAGAAATCATAGGATCTTCATATCAAGAGGTACAAATCATAGGATCTTCATATCAAGAGGTAGAAATCATAGGATCTTCATATCAAGAGATAGAAATCATAGGATCTTCATATCAAGAGGTAGAAATCATAGGATCTTCATATCAAGAGGTAGAAATCATAGGATCTTCATATCAAGAGGTAGAAATCATAGGATCTTCATATCAAGAGGTAGAAATCATCAAGAGGTAGAAATCATAGGATCTTCATATCAAGAGGTAGAAATCATAGGATCTTCATATCAAGAGGTAGAAATCATAGGATCTTCATATCAAGAGGTAGAAATCATTGGATCTTCATATCAAGAGGTAGAAATCATAGGATCTTCATATCAAGAGGTAGAAATCATAGGATCTTCATATCAAGAGGTAGAAATCATAGGATCTTCATATCAAGAGATAGAAATCATTGGATCTTCATATCAAGAGATAGAAATCATAGGATCTTCATATCAAGAGATAGAAATCATAGGATATTCATATCAAGAGGTAGAAATCATAGGATCTTCATATCAAGAGGTAGAAATCATAGGATCTTCATATCGAGGTAGAAATCATAGGATCTTCATATCAAGAGGTAGAAATCATAGGATCTTCATATCAAGAGGTAGAAATCAAAGGATCTTCATATCAAGAGGTAGAAATCATAGGATCTTCATATCAAGAGGTAGAAATCATAGGATCTACATATCAAGAGGTAAAAATCATAGGATCTTCATATCAAGAGGTAGAAATCATAGGATCTTCATATCAAGAGGTATAAATCATAGGATCTTCATATCAAGAGATAGAAATCATAGGATCTTCATATCAAGAGATAGAAATCATAGGATCTTCATATCAAGAGGTAGAAATCATAGGATCTTCATATCAAGAGGTAGAAATCATAGGATCTTCATATCAAGAGGTAGAAATCATTGGATCTTCATATCAAGAGGTAGAAATCATAGGATCTTCATATCAAGAGGTACAAATCATAGGATCTTCATATTAAGAGGTAGAAATCATAGGATCTTCATATCAAGAGATAGAAATCATTGGATCTTCATATCAAGAGATAGAAATCATAGGATCTTCATATCAAGAGATAGAAATCATAGGATCTTCATATCAAGAGATAGAAATCATAGGATCTTCATATCAAGAGATAGAAATCATAGGATCTTCATATCAAGAGGTAGAAATCATAGGATCTTCATATCAAGAGGTACAAATCATAGGATCTTCATATCAAGAGGTAGAAATCATAGGATCTTCATATCAAGAGATAAAAATCATTGGATCTTCATATCAAGAGATAGAAATCATAGGATCTTCATATCAAGAGATAGAAATCATAGGATCTTCATATCAAGAGATAGAAATCATAGGATCTTCATATAAAGAGATAGAAATCATAGGATCTTCATATCAAGAGATAGAAATCATAGGATCTTCATATTAAGAGGTAGAAATCATAGGATCTTCATATCAAGAGGTAGAAATCATAGGATCTTCATATCAAGAGGTAGAAATCATTGGATCTTCATATCAAGAGGTAGAAATCATAGGATCTTCATATCAAGAGGTAGAAATCATAGGATCTTCATATCAAGAGGTAGAAATCATAGGATCTTCATATCAAGAGATAGAAATCATAGGATCTTCATATCAAAAGATAGAAATCATAGGATCTTCATATCAAGAGATAGAAATCATAGGATCTTCATATCAAGAGATAGAAATCATAGGATCTTCATATTAAGAGGTAGAAATCATAGGATCTTCATATCAAGAGGTAGAAATCATAGGATCTTCATATCAAGAGGTAGAAATCATTGGATCTTCATATCAAGAGGTAGAAATCATAGGATCTTCATATCAAGAGGTAGAAATCATAGGATCTTCATATCAAGAGGTAGAAATCATTGGATCTTCATATCAAGAGGTAGAAATCATAGGATCTTCATATCAAGAGGTACAAATCATAGGATCTTCATATCAAGAGGTAGAAATCATAGGATCTTCATATCAAGAGATAGAAATCATTGGATCTTCATATCAAGAGATAGAAATCATAGGATCTTCATATCAAGAGATAGAAATCATAGGATCTTCATATCAAGAGATAGAAATCATAGGATCTTCATATCAAGAGATAGAAATCATAGGATCTTCATATCAAGAGGTAGAAATCATAGGATCTTCATATCAAGAGATAGAAATCATAGGATCTTCATATCAAGAGGTAAAAATCATAGGAAATTCTTCCAATAAAGCTGCACCCATTTTGAATAAATCGTTTAGCTGGGGCCATTAAAAGCCAATGAAAACCACAAATTCGCGTGGTTTTGAGTAGAAACTTATAAAATATAATCACTGACCTGCAGAGAGATTTGCCCTTTGAGTGTATTAATCTTGTCGTTTTTCTCGGTTAATTCTCCTCTTAGCTCCTGTAGCTCTCTCGAAAGACTATCAATTCTGTTCTGCATCTCTTTCTCCATCAGCCCCTTCACTTTACTCACGACCTCCCCGCACGAAGCCGTCAACAGACGCACTATACTACTGTTTATATCCGATGACGTCATATCCGGTCCTTCTTTGGGTAACCTGAGAGATACAAGTTCCGACTGGTCCTTGGTGATTCCCGCGTAACTCGCCCGTCTTTGTGGCAACGGATCGAGTAATCCCGCCCTTGACGACCGCCTTGTGCCACCGTAACCCGTCAGTGGCGATTCTAAAGTTTGACTCGGATATGGACTGAATAAATGTGTCCCTGCGGTCGTCGTGCTATCCCTACGAGAAGATATCGAGTCGATTTTCTGTGAACCTTGTTCCTCTGCCCCGTAGTGCATGTCCGCGCGTGGCGTGTCAATGCGTGGCGTGTTCGCGCGCGACTCGTGGTATTGTAGCGCAATGCTGGATGTAGGGATGGGCGTCAGGAGGGAAGCCGAGGAAGAGGAAGATGATCTTGACCTGGCGGACGTGTGAATGACCGTGGGAAGGCTTAACGATGCAGGGAGACCGTTAGTCGCGTCTGAAGTGGGTGTGCATGTGTGCGGCCACTGCTGAGAACCCCCTTCTTCGTTCTTGTTGCGTTGAGCCGAGTCCCTGCCGCAGTCCTCCATATCTACAAGCCGAGGGTCCTTGCATGTGGACTGGCCCTGTAGACGGCGGCGTCCGTATTCGGCCAGCACTGCCTGAAATGATAGAACGCTTAAACTCCGTATTCGGCCAGCACTGCCTGAAATGATAGAACGCTTAAACTCCGTATTCGGCCAGCACTGCCTGAAATGATAGAACGCTTAAACTCCGTATTCGGCCAGCACTGCCTGAAATGATAGAACGCTTAAACTCCGTATTCGGCCAGCACTGCCTGAAATGATAGAACGCTTAAACTCCGTATTCGGCCAGCACTGCCTGAAATGATAGAACGCTTAAACTCTGTATTCGGCAAGCACTGCCTAAAATGATAGAACGCTTAAACTCCGTATTCGGCCAGCACTGCCTTAAATGATAGAACGCTTAAACTCCGTATTCGGCCAGCACTGCCTGAAATGATAGAACGCTTAAACTCCGTATTCGGCCAGCACTGCCTGAAATGATAGAACGCTTAAACTCCGTATTCGGCCAGCACTGCCTGAAATGATAGAACGCTTAAACTCCGTATTCGGCCAGCACTGCCTGAAATGATAGAACGCTTAAACTTCGTAGATCCGACCCGCATATCAAAGTAGTTTTGTTTTTGTTTTGAGTATTCAAAGCTCTCATTATTTTGAAAAATACAACATTCCCTGTATTATATGATCCTTTAAAATTATAATTGAGCTGTTGTTAGTTGGATTGTAAGTCGCAAATAGGGCATATAGGGTTTCAGAGCCTACGAAATAACTCCTCACTCAGAAAACGCACGAATTTGATAAGAAAGGAAGAATTATACTAATAAAAGTGTCACTGTAACAAACACATAAAAATACTACATGGATGGATAAACATAACGCTGAAATCCTTCTCCTGTTTTACAGTGCGACCAGTAAAACCGTGACAGTGAAAATATGTATGGAGTGTTTGCTCTGGGTGTGTATGGTTTAACTGGTAGATCACGTGCTTGTTATGTACCTGCGCCTCCGGATAGTCACGAGTCGCCTTCAAGACATCCTCCTTAGACAACACGAAACACTCCACGTACCCGATGGTTCGGATGTCTGCTGTACGCCTGAGACAAAAGTGTTATCTTTAGTTTTTATCCGTATGTCTGCCGTTCGCCTGAGACTAAAGATCCGTGCCCCTTTAATGGTGTGGTCCTCACCTGTTTTGCCCCTCGCTTAGGCTAAGGATACCGATCTCTCCGAAGAAGTCTCCGCCCGACAGGACTTTTAAAACTTGACCAACTTCCCTACAAATCAAAAGACAGCTTGTAATGTTTTAAAGCAGGAGCGTACAAGCGGAGGGGGGGGGGGGTAGGGGGGTAGGTGAGTTCATTTCCTATTGAAGGACCGACAAATACTATCCTTTATTACCTCAGCCAATAATCCTCGGTACCCGCCTGTTATCTGTGTTTTATAAACATTTTAATCTTTTTTTCTCTATTAGTTAGTCGGTCTCACGACTTCCTGCTATAGAGATATAAATATTAGCATGGCAAGAATTTGAAATCAATGCGAGGAAGCCAAGCACTTGGCACTCGATGTCATCTAAACTACCTTGTAATCACCAGACAAGTTTATATGTAAAAACAACATACCCGTAACGCCCCGTTATCTCAAACCTTTGATTGGCCATCTGCCCATCTTCCAAACTGCTTCCAAATGACTATCAATGTCACCTCTAACGACTAGTGTCAGGAAATTCATTGTCGCTTTGGCCGAGCAGATACTCTTTAACAATATCGTTTATGATCCATTTAACGAATCTGAAATATATATCTTCTGATCGTGCCCTGCTGAATGCGTGTTAGAATAATGGACGGTTTCGTATGTCAGTAGGAAATTAGGTTAATCTTTCCAAATGGCCTTGAATGATTTCGTCTGCTCGTTCACTGTTTATATACATATCTATATATATCTATATATGTTAATATACTTATCTATATATATAAATATATATATCTTACTAAAGCTTGCTTCTAGTTCTATCGCCGTTGTTTTTATGATTCTAAAAAAATAACGACTCTGGCTATGAGAGCATCAATTATCCTTGATTGTATTTTCTCTCGTCAGCCGGATCTTAAATGTTTTTCCTGCTATATTAATCTGAATACTACCGTTTTGATCTCCCGCAGAGAAGCGCACTGAATATAAGCCCACCATTCACTGAAATGCCAGGCCGAACCAAATATAGCCCCATCAGAAACGATCTTCGGATCTAAGGTTAGACTTGGCATCATGGGTTTAATTTTAATTTTTTTTAAATATTAAATGGTTTACTTTTTTAAAAATATTAACTTTCTACGTGGATAATATGGTGTCCCAGTTGCGGCGTAATCTCGCGTACCTACAAGACGCTTCAACCTTGATCTTGCTTTCAATGATGGCCTCATGGCATTCTTTTTGACATACATCTTCCCCTCGGCACAATCTTGATGTTATGTGATCACGTGACTACAACCCTGATCATGTCTTTATCTGTTCATTCTATAACATCACTAACCCACAGCACATTCTATATATCCCGTATGTTATACATGACTTCTACCCCACAACCTCGATTGTGCCGTCGATGATTACGTACATCTCATCATATATGACGTCACTTATATGTCGTCTCTTGCACACAGCTGATATGACGTATGTACAACCTTAATTCTCTGTCAATGCTGACATTTTTACCTCACTTACTCGACAACCTCGACCTTGCCATCTATGATTACGTATATTCCAACATATATGACGTAATTAAAATGACGTCACTTGTACACAGCTGATATGACGTATGTACAACCTTAATTCTCTGTCAATGCTGACATTTTTACCTCACTTTCCCGACAACCTCGACCCTGCCATCTATGATTACGTATATTCCAACATATATGACGTAATTTAAATGACGTCACTTGTACACAGCTGATATGACGTATGTACAACCTTAATTCTCTGTCAATGCTGACATTTTTACCTCACTTTCTCGACAACCTCGACCTTGCCATCTATGATTACGTATATTCCAACATATATGACGTAATTTAAATGACGTCACTTGCACACAGCTGATATGACGTATGTACAACCTTAATTTTCTGTCAGTGCTGACATCTTTGACCTCACTTACCCGACAACCTCGATCTTGCCATCGATGATTACGTACATCTCCCTTGCCACCTCGCCCTTACGGCAGATGAAGTCCCCCGGGGTGAAGATCCTTAGCTTCATCATCAGGACCAGGTCGTGGAGAAATTCCGGTTGACATTTTTGTAGGAATGTTACTTTCCTTAGCGTTTCCAGATTGACGTGCAGGGCGATCTCCGTCTTGAGTTTGTCTGGGAGAAGAGTGAGCGAGTTCAGGTCACCACCTCCGCTTCCAATGCGACCCCTGCAGGCAGGAAACGAGTTCTTTCAACATTTTGGCCCTTTCCCTCTATATCAGGTTCAATAACTAGGGTTGATTAGCACGCAAGAGATGTAGTTATGCATAATTAAAGTGTAATAGATGGGTAAAGACTATAAAATTAGGTATGGAGTTAGGTGTAAATCAACACAAGGTTGAAAAGGTATGTTGAACGCCTTTGTGAAACAGTGTGGTTGCGTTGACATTTCGAGTGTTAGCCCTTTGTCGGAGCAAAAGAAAGTAAATGAGTAAGGTGTGGTGTTGGCGTAGAGTTGGGTACAGTGTTGGCATAGAGTAGATAAGATTAGAGTTAGCTACGTAAAGTGTTACCAAATAGATGATATAGAGTAGGCGTACAGTTTTAACATAGAGTTAGCTATAGTGTTGGCACCGAGTTGGGTGTACAGTAGGTAAAGAGTTGGTATACAGTAGATAGGCTTAGATATATAGAGTTAAGTATAGTCTTGGCATAGAGTATTTAGGTATAGAGTTGGTATAAAGTTAGCAAAGAGTTATGTAATAGAGTTGTTATGTATATAATTTGCAACGAGTTAGGTATAGCGTAAGTATTAGAGTAAAAGATAGCTGGGATAGATTGAGTCTTAGAGCCGACATAAAGCCACTTTTTATTGTTCTCCCCACCTTGCCCACGAGTAGTCGTACCACATGAGTACTCTCCGCTGTAGGTCTTTGGGGACTCTGTTCTTACGCATGTAGTTATTTGTCCCTTCCTGGAAGCAAGGATAAACTGAATCAGTCTCAGGCCTCGGTCTTTGTTGCCTGACATCTTTGCTTTTTTTTTTTTTGGGGGGGGGGGAGTGTCCTTATTCAAGTTTTTTTTTTAACAAAATGAAATAGATCTGGACCTTTCCCCCCTGAGATTAATAACAGTAAGAGAAGGCTTAAAAGGTGCTAATGTAATTTTCCAGGTTTAAACTTTAGTGATTAGGGGTAACTGTTATGAAGACCTTGAAGGTTTTTGGATGCGCCTTTTTTCGAGAAACCTTAATATTCTTCTAGGCTTGAAAGTTACTATCGCCATTCTTTTTTCGAGGCTTATTTTAGTCTTTGTCAGCCACATCTTTGTTTTATTTTTATTCTAAATTGAAAGATAAATTCTTTGAAGAAATTTCAAAAGAACCATCTAAAAATATATTTCCATACGTTTTATACCAATTTCGATCTTAAATATCGCTATAGCTTTCCCAAACAGCCGATGGAAATGGATGCTTTCTCGCACTTTGTATTTTGCTAGGATGACAAAATGGTGGCTAACAGAGACCCTAATGTATCTTACCCGCTGTCTTTCAAAGTCCAATCGATTGGCATTCCTGTTCACAATGATGCTCCCAGCATTCCCCACGATCGTCGCAAACATGAAAACGCCGCATAGGTAGCAGGCGATCGTGTACAGATACCTGAAGACATGCCAATGCCATTAAGGCCAATCCCCTTTGTTCACATGTAATCCCTTAGGTGACCCTCGTTACCCTTACATTTTACTCGGTTACTGCGATTTTCTACACTCTGCGATCTCTCGTAAATAATTTGCAACTGACAGATCGCTGTATGGCTTCCATCCAAACTAACGTAGATACATTTTGTGATTTTTTTATTGGTCAGCGCCTTGCGAAGATTTGGCGTGTCTGGAAACCATTCCAGTGCTGACCAATGAAAACGCTTTGAAGATTTTGAATGACGGAAGCCAGAAGGGGATTTAGCTGTTGAAAATTGTCAGCATATTAAAAACCGCAGTATTGCATGCATTGCTTATCTTTATTTTAGGTCATTAGTGAGAGTCTTAATCGATTTTATATGTTTTATTCCGTCTAATTCAAGATTGAAGCCGTTTAAGGAAGTACCTTTGTAACTGATGGTGTACTTTTCGTCTTATATGGAAGGAAAACAAAAACAGACAATGAATTTTTACAGTTTCTCTTTGGTTTATGCGATCTTTATCACCACGGTATCCACGAGCATGAAATGTCTCTATAATGTCTAGGGGTAATCAGAGCTCTTGCTAGAACTGTAACAATAGAAAAAATAGTACATACTAGTAGCACTAATCTAGGGCGGTCTAGGAATAGGTAGGTTAAATAGGCGATTTCACTAAGAAACCGCGTGACTTTTTGAGTGGAAAATGCAAGCCAAAATAAATAAGAATGACTGGGGCCGCCACACCAGAAAGCGCTAAAAAAATAAATTATTTTAATGAAAATATCCCCTTCCTGACATAGAAAGGTTCTGGCAGATTGGTTAGCGCTTTATGTTATTGTTATTTTGCCCCTGAAAGCCGGGGTGCGCGCAAATTTGCTCTCCAAAAAGTCACGTGATTTGTTATTGCAATCTAACCCATTCAAAATAGCATAGAATGCACCTGTTAAAAAATGTCAGTGCAAAAGGAAAAAGGCGGTAACACTGGGTATCGTCATATTTTTACTGTATAAATAAAAATTTAGATAAAACTTGCGATTAGTTTATTTATCATTTTTTTTCTTGCAAATAATAAATACAATTAGTAGTGCTAGAACTTTCATTTGGCGTTTGTATTGTAATAGGTGTATAGTATAAAGTTATTATTGTCTTATTTCCGTTCTAGACGGTGAGTCAACACTAATCCGATACAAATTATTGCGCTCACGATGCCCAAGTCGTCAGTCAAAATATCGAGTTTACTAAGAATAATAAAATGACCGTAGCTAGCAAATGGTAGCTGAACTATGCTAGTCTCTGCCTGAGCATTCTCAAATAGCATAACCCGCGCTGATTTTAAAGAGCTTCAGTCAGCCACATTTTTGTTATTGTTTACATTCAATATTGGAACACAAATTGGAGAAATCTTGAAATAACCCTCTGTAAACAAAATTTTAAGCTTTCTTTACCATATTCTATTGAAAAAAAGCAAAAGCTTCCTTAAATATGCGGATGGAAAATAACTTTTTGGCTAGTTGTTATTTTGCCGCTTAACACCGGAGTTTGTCTCCCAAAAAGTCACGTGATTTCTTCGTGCAAGTCGCCTATCGGCTGCGAATTTCTTGTCTGTTTTTATTTTTTATTTTTTGCGGCTTAAGGACACTGTTCCATTGTGTGAAATGTGGATTGGGGTTTTTCTCAGATACGGAGTCAATCTCAAGTGCTTTTTCCTTCTACAATAACCCACTGCGTAGATAGGCTGAGAGGAAAACCGAGACTGGCTTAGACTATTAAAATGCAGAGGCGGCTAGAGAAAGTGTTTGTTCAAGGGCAGGCTTCAAACGTATAAAAAATAGACAAAGGGGGGTAGAGACAAAATAGACAAAGGGGGGGGGGGGGGGTAGAGACAAAGTCTGTAGCTGCAACTTGTGTTTTGGTGATTTCCTTAATGCTTTTATGTGACGCTTGAGAAAAAAACATAATAAAATAGTTGGCGGGGGTGTACGATTAAACGCCTGAGAATAAGCTAAATATCATGAATAAGTTTGCGTAGGTGAACGATTTAACGCTTGAGGATCAATTTATATACGTAGGTGTACGATAAAATGATTGAGAAAAGACTAAATAATTTGGCGTAGGTGCGCGTTTAACAAAAAGATGGAGTAATCGTGGTCCCTAATGGTATTAAAATGTCAATATTTCGTTTGGTATTTTTGTTTTAGCTATTTGTTGAAATTTGATTATTTTCTTATATAATTCCAATATGTCGTTTGGTATTTTTTGTTTATCCGTTTTAGCTATTTGTTAAAATTTGATTATTTTCTTGTGACATTAAAATATTTTTTATTAACCGGGTTTCTAGAATGGAATGGAAAAAACCCAGACAAAATCGTGTTTTAATTAATTATTAAGTAAGAGTACGAAGAAATAAGAATTTTCCCTGTATCATTCTCTCGCACACTATCATCTGCATTAATAATAGTTTTTTCCCCTATTTCTTATAAGTTCCGACGGCTGAACATTACTGTCTATTTTCATATAGCTGATTGGATTTCTGATTTCACATGTATCGCCTAAACAAATATTATGTATGATTTATTTGAAGTAAAATATGCAAATGCCACAAATATGCCAAGTTTTTTGGGTCTGAGAGAAATACATGTTATTTGTAAAGGGAAATACAAGAGAGGATGCATGTTTTATTGATTGCATTTATGAGAGAAAGGTCAAAAGAAGTGACGCATTGTATAAATAATACAGTGTAAAAATATTAACGCAGCCAAATAAGGCCGGGCACTCATTAAAATATAACTCGTGATTTCAAGTTTACAGAAGTAAATATAATTAGTTTTTTTCATCTGAAAAGTTTATGTCACGTAATAATTAGTCGTCTGAACACTGGCCCAAGTGAAGCCCTTCTTAATTAGTTTGTTTCGCCAGAGGGTTTGATTTCCCTGATCTTTTTTCAATCTAATAGCACCTTTACCCACTAATCACCCTAGGTATCATGTTAAAATGCGCTGACAAAAAAACGAAATTTTAATTAATTTCCGGTAAGGCACATTGAAAATTGTGAAATTATTGTGCCTTTTTAATATATTCTTTTCATACTTTTTCTTTGGTACAGTTTGATGAAGAAGTGTTAATTCCCTCAAAAACACTCCCTCTCGCAGTCTCTACATTGAAGATTAGCCCGTGGGAGTTTCCTATATCCTTTTAAAAAATGATTTTATCTACACCAAATAATTAGTTTTCGTAGATTTAATGAATTCCAAACGCATAAGATTACAAGGAATATAAACTACGTGTGATGTTCTTTTGTGTTGATGATGACTGTTTTTGCGTTGAATGAATTATGCATCGCGGCTAAAGGCTCCTTGTGATATTGATATTTTTTGGTCGCGCGCTGCTAGTGCTTGTGTCATTTCATTCAAATTTCTATTTAATTTCCATCAAAATATTGGATGAAAGGCTCGGAATGGCTTAGCTGGTATTTAGTTTCTTTGTATCGTTTCCGGTCAGCATTTGTGGACATGTCCTATGTATCCTGGTCGTCAGCGTGCCTTTTATTCCTGTTATTCTCGTTTAGTTTAAACAGCAAGTCATTCATTTATTAAGTACTCAATGCCACAATCGGTGACAATTTGCTAATATGGCATTAATAAATTACTAGTTTAAGCAGTTTCGCATTTACTTCTAAGCATAAAGTTTCAAGGTAACAGGGATTCAAATTATTATGCTGTTAATTTTTAAAGATGTGTTTACTGATTCCTTTTCAAAACTAATGCATTCCACATTTCGAAAACGCCCGTTGTCATGACCTACGCTTTGTTTATCATGTTAACGAGTTAATGTCGTAAAATACGACTTAGATGCAATAAAAAATACCAAGGTTTACTTACTCAAAGTTTGTGGCCGGTGACGGCAAATCCCCAATCGCCGTTAGAGTCAGTGTGGACCAATAAAGAGACTTGAGATACTGCTGATATAAAGACCCGTTCCCTGGATAAACCCAAGCGTTCGTACCAAATCCTTCCGTTCTCGAAATCATGATATAAAAACCCGCATTCCAGTTGATTAGCAAAAACATTAGATGAAGAAGAAAGAACACTCGTAGAAAGGTGGGATAGGTCGTGTGCGATTCCATTAAGGATTTGATCCTGAAGCTTTTGTACGCCTTTATGAGTCTGTTGATTCTAAGCATTGGTAATCTCTCCGGGTAAAGTACGCATAATATGTCTGTGGGGAAAACCGAGAGTAGATCCGCAATGAAGTTCTTAGAAACGGCGTAATGACGGGCGACACGCTTAGCATCGACTACCAAAATCCCTTCCTCTAGGAAACCAGTTCTAAAATTGATAATGATATCCAAAACATAAAGGAAGTCGCAGAAATAATCAAACACGAGCCACGCGACTGTGAACTCGTCTTGAGCCGCGGGGAAGGCGATCCGTAGAATGACCACCCATAGATTGTAGCGTATCGCGAACACGACAAAATAGAACCAAATGTACATAAAGCGCCCATCAGGTGCAATGACAGTGGGGATTTCCTTGAGTACAGCGGACCAACTCGTGTCGTACTCATAAACCGACGTACAATCACTCTCGAGCTCTTTACTGTCCAACTCCACTACCGTGCTCAAATTGTCCTTTTCCGCCGCATTTCTATTTTGAGGTTTATGTGAGCTTTTGCGTTTTGGCGGGGTTGTTTTTCTGTCCGATCGAGTGCTGAATTTTTGAATGAAGGGATCTACGGTCTCGGTCGGTGCTCGCCACAATGATCGCCGTCGGGTTCTTGCAGGTTTTACAGCATTTTTTACAGCTAGCGCCGTCCGAATCCGAGTGGTTAAACCTTTCCACCTTCCATGACTTTCCGTGACGCTTAGCGTCTCTATACTTCCCAGGACATCCAAAGAGGAGGACTGCCCATTTGCTTGCTCAACTTGAGATGTGCTTTTTCCCAGTGACAAAATTGGTTCGTCGTCCGCTCTCGCGCAGTTCTCAAAACGCACAACTTTATCCGCCATTCCTCTTCTTCTCTGCTTAGCGTGTCTTCCTGCTATGAACTAAGCGCATAATGACTGCACAGGAACATGACTTGTGAAGTCAACCTACACGATAATTGAACAAGCTCAGTGAGTTGAATTACGGCACTTTGACGCTTAACATTCAAAAAGACCCGCTTCCATTCGCCAACGGGTAGGCTGCCAGGGAACATGTACAATTTGAGTCAAGGAAATTGAATTACCGCAGTCAAGGACCTTACGCAAGGTATAGAAAAGGCTTGGTCAAGAAACGATTTCAGTGTCTAAGTACTTGCTCTCTTGCGACCACAATTTGTACACTCGTGGAAATAGGGATGCTTTATCGGAACTATTTACATTCGTTAACACATCAATTGTTTTAACAACCAATAATCGAGGGCATGGAAAATCCGTTTTGGAATACTATTGCATAGACTGACTATTTAATTTGCCCACTTGATAGGTCTGTCGATAGTGTGGGATTATTGCGAATTTACCGGCGGAGATGTGACACGAGCCTCTTTTCCTTGCCCTCACGACTGATTTGCTGTGATAAAACCCTGGTTTGTTGACTCTTGCCGCTAGCGAGGTCTGATAAACGACGTAATAAACAGCTGCCAAGTGAGAACTCAACAAGACCACCAATCACAACCCTGGCAGCAGTTAGCTCATTTTTCCACGTCCAGCTAATGCTGATGATCTTTAATGTTGTTAATGGGTAAAATGACGGTCCTTGTTTTTTGTCTCTTCTAATTATCGATTGTTTTTTGCTTAAGTTGCAATATACCAACGAGCACAAAGCTTTTTACCTGTCACAGGGGATTATCAAAAATTGCGATAACACTCAGGGAGCTATATCTCGTACGACTAAACAAAGTAAACATTCTAGTATCTCGCAATTTGGCTAACGCTCATTACGTAGGGCTCAATTTAATCAGAGGAAATTAGAAAAAAATAAACAGTGCTTTTTATTAAAATATTCCGTCACCAATGAGGTTCTCAAAATTCCTTAATTCAATCCTTTCACAAACAGGAAATCCCTAACAGGTTCGGATTATGTCAAAGCAAAACAGAATAATAACAACAATCAATTATATAACATAGTTAGGGTATATTTTTCTTTCAATGTTTTCGTTTTAACGACGGATGCCTCACAGCGCGTTATTGGAGCCGGGTCTCTTAACAACACAAACTTCTTGAAAAAGTATGTTGTTGTCATCAGCATGATACTAAAGCCCTTTTGGGAGAATAAATAATAGCTTAGCTCGTTCAATAGCCTCGAATTTGACTTCCTCTACAGCATTTTAAACGATTTGCACCAAAATTTCATTTTTGAACCTGAAATCTTTTGGCACTTAAGCAACAGCCCTCCTTTTTTATGGTTCAACAAAGATTGAATTGCCTTAAGGCATAGTTAGATATTCTGTTCACTTACTGTTAGTGTCCAGGGTTATGTGTTATTTAAAGGCTCACCATGCTGACGACACACCTCCCTTCCTCGAGGTTGAGCTTCCCGAGCGACCAACTGGCTACAACTCGCTGTAAAGCACCTGTTCTGAGCTTGCTCCCACAGAAACCCGATACAAAGAGCCATTGCATAGACACTTTGAACCCGTTTAAGTTTTAGCCAAATTTAATATTCCTTTTCATTCTTGTGTAATCCTTTAAGCTTTCACTCACGTCAAACGAAATTCGATTTGTGCTCTTAGTCTTTTTCCTTTTTTTTTCAAATTAAATATTGGCAGTCTTTTGAAATATTCTGATTTTTAAAAATAACCTAATATAGGTTTAGGATCTATTTTCGACCCCTTATTTAAAAAAATGAATATTTCAAATATAGTCAAGCTAGTTCTTTTTTTTTATTAAAATAATTAAACTACACATAAATTTTCGTATAAAATCTTGGTAAAATTATCCGAAAGCACACACGATCTAGACAGCCTTACAAGTGATTTTTGTATCCTACACCATCGCATTTTTCTGTCAGACAGATATAGAGCATATCTTTCAATTAGAGGCAGATCGTAACTTCTGTACGAAAAAGGCTACGTAAGCCTTACCTTATGTTAATGGTTGGGTCAGAAAGGATGAAGTGTTTCAGCGCTTTGAACACAGCACGTTTCCTCGTAGGTTAAAAACGTTCCACATGTATCACAGCGGAGTTTCCAAAATACCAGGCAAACAGGAACCGTTCAACTGCATTGAGAAGTTGTTGATTCTCTAAGTGTTTCGTTCCAAATTCAACGGAAACCGCGTATCATTTATCATTTGAAAACTGCCCAAATGACAATTCACTTCTAATCGACAGTATATTTAATATGAAACTCGTATAAAATGCTCAACATTTGCATTTGTCATCTGCGCAGGAATTGCCTTTGGCGCTATTATTTTTTCCTTGTTTTGGCCTTTCCGCTGTCCGTCATATGTCTGACTGTGCTTAAGTGACCCGTCCATTTTGAGGTCTTCCTTATGCAGCAATTTATGTAGACTATGTTACTAACCGACTGAGAACACCTTTGGGAAAATAGGAAATCGTCATTAACACTCATTCACACAAGCCCCACCTGCTGGCGCAAGCAGAGTTGTGCTCTTCTCCAGATGACAAAACCTTGTTGCCTAGCAACGCCGATTAATCGAAAGCGCTGAATAAATTTTTATTTAAACTTTCCAGGCATGATGGGCATAAGCCTTATTTCAAATTAAGTAAACGTGTAAAGTTTGGTTATTTCCATATTTTTTTAAAGTCTGTAAAGTTTGTTTGACAATGTCCAACTATTAACAACTGTATGGTCCAAAAGAGCTCTCCTCCCGCAGAGAGATTCGCAGTTGCCTAGCAGGCGCGATTTATCGAGAGATTTAATAATATTATTTGGATTCTACAAGTGTGATAAGTTTTTAGTAAAACTTGTGGTAAGTCTGATTCTTTCCATCAAACATCGTAATCGTTAGAAGTTCACTTACTATAGTTATCTGTTTACTGTATATCTATATATTTTATTGAGATCAGTCTTTTATCATAGCGGCAGGGTTTTACCTTAAGTGACTCTTCCTTAAGACAATGAGCGAATGAGATAATTAATCCTGTATAATAATAGAAAAGATATTTAAAAAAAACATTATTTGCTTGTTGTGTCGCTTTGGCCTATACATCTAAGCGTCTTTGGGGTGAATTCATGTAGTTTCGTGTTGTGTGTCTATCTTGGCAAATGACGTGGATGAACAAAAAGCATTTGACTACGACCCACAAGAAAAATGATTGGCGGTCTTCATGACGAAAATGACTACTCAAAAATTCCAAGCAAAGAACTTTGGAGTAGTATAGTTATAGTAATCTGGTTGCACGTTCAGTGGAACCACAGCAATGAGACGCACTTTTTAACGTTTTTTTACTGCGCTTTTCGGTATTCTGCGAACTATCGCTGACTGTTTTTTCCAACAGCTAAATCGCCTTCTGGCCTCCGTCATTCAAAATATTCATTGTTTTCATTGGCCAGGACTTGAAATTGCTTCCAGTCACGCCACCTCTTCGCAAAGCGCTGTACAATCAAAAAGCACCAAAATGTGATTGGGTCAGTTTGAATGAAGAAGGGCAGCAAGCGGTTCAGCAGGGGCTCGCACAATATCGAAAACCGCAGTAAAAACGATGAGGCTACGTGATGGAGTATTCTAATTACAGTCAGGTAATAATGCTGATCAATCCAGGGCCGACTCAAGTATCTCCCCCACCGATCTATTTACTCTTCCAGTTTTTAAGAGCTATAAAACATGTTCAGATATACAATATGTAATGACCTTGAAGTGGTCACGGAAACACGCACCCCTCTCGCCATCTTTGTGCACAAGACCCTCTCTACTCCTTGTTGATAGAGTTCGTGGTGTCCGGCACGAAGCGATGCTATTTTGGTTCATAGTTGAAAAAGTTATTTTCGCTTGGTCTGTGATGACTTACTTATATCTATGGTCCTGTTCTTTAAACCAACGACATTAACCGGAGAAATTCTTACGATTCTACTTTCTTCCAATTCTATATATATCAACTATTTTTTTTTTTTGGTAACGTCGTTTTCCAGCTTGCCCGGCTTATTAGGATATTACATTTCAAATTGGGAGACCTCTTCGATCATATTTTGCTTTTTTATCGCCTTTGAACAGTGTTGAAGATTTCTAAATAAAGTAGACATTTGTGTTATACAAGTCTTTGCTGGACGCCATCTTGAAAAGGAGCCCTGGACCCTAACGTCTTAGATTGCCCGCGCGCTCGCCCCAGGCTCTTCACGTCTTCATCTTCGTCATCAGATAATTCAGAACAGCTGTTGATCGGATGGATGCGAGTAATTGTAACGTTTCACGTTTACAATGCAATGCTATCGATTTTGCCATTCCTATTTATAAACGGGCATTCGGCTCAACATTATACTTTGTATATTGCAAGAATGTTTGCAGCTAGTATAGACGTGTGCTCGATTTTGTGTGCTCATACTCATTCATACAGGGATTCGAAAAAAGTGTTTTGCACATGTCGATTCTTGGCATGCCTCAAATATGTCTAACCACAATAGCACATAGCCAGGCTTGTAGCTAGGGTGTGTGCACCAGGCTTGTAGCTAGAGGTGTGCGCCAGGCTTGTAGCTAGTGGTGTGCGCCAGGTGTGTAGCTAGGTGCGTGCGCCAGGTGTGTAGCTAGGTGCGTGGGCCAGGTGTGTAGCTAGGGGGTGTCCGCCAGTTGTGTAGCTAGGGTGTGTGCACCAGGCTTGTAGCTAGAGGTGTGCGCCGGGCGTGTAGCTAGGGGGTATGCGCCAGGCTTGTAGCTAGGTGCGTGCGCCAGGTGTGTAGCTAGGTGCGTGGGCCAGGTGTGTAGCTAGGGGGTGTCCGCCAGTTGTGTAGCTAGGTGTGTCCGCCAGGTGTATAGCTAGAGGTGTGCACCAGGCTTGTAGCTAGAGGTGTGCGCCAGGTGTGTAGCTAGGTGTGTCCGCCAGGTGTATAGCTAGAGGTGTGCACCAGGCTTGTAGCTAGGTGTGTCCGCCAGGTGTGTAGCTAGGTGTGTCCGCCAGGTGTGTAGCTAGTGGTGTCCGCCAGGTGTGTAGCTACGGGTGTGCGCCAGGTGTGTAGCTAGTGGTGTCCGCCAGGTGTGTAGCTAGGTGTGTGCGCCAGGTGTGTAGCTAGGGGTGTCCGCCATGTGTGTAGCTAGTGGTGTCCGCCAGGTGTGTCCGCCAGGTGTGTAGTTGTTTTGCACATGTCGATTCTTGGCATGCCTCAAATATGTCTAGCCACAATAGCACATAGCCAGGCTTGTAGCTAGGGTGTGTGCACCAGGCTTGTAGCTAGAGGTGTGCGCCGGGCGTGTAGCTAGGGGGTATGCGCCAGGCTTGTAGCTAGAGGTGTGCGCCAGGTGTGTAGCTAGGGGTATGCGCCAGGTGTGTAGCTAGGGGTGTGCGCCAGGTGTGTAGCTAGGGGGTGTCCGCCAGGTGTGTAGCTAGGGGGTGTCCGCCAGGTGTGTAGCTAGGTGTGTGCGCCAGGTGTGTAGCTAGGGGTGTCCGCCTGGTGTGTAGCTAGGTGTGTGCGCCAGGTGTGTAGCTAGGTGTGCGCGCCAGGTGTGTAGCTAGGTGTGCGCGCCAGGTGTGTAGCTAGGTGTGCGCGCCAGGTGTGTAGCTAGGTGTGTGCGCCAGGTGTGTAGCCAGGTGTGTGCACCAGGTGTGTAGCTAGGGGTGTGCACCAGGTGTGTAGCTAGGTGTGTGCGCCAGGTGTGTAGCTAGTGTGTGAGCCAGGTGTGTAGCTAGGTGTGTGCGCCAGGTGTGTAGCTAGGTGTGTGCGCCAGGTGTGTAGCTAGGTGTGTGCACCAGGTGTGTAGCTAGTGGTGTGCGCCTGGTGTGTAGCTAGTGGTGTGCGCCTGGTGTGTAGCTAGGTGTGTGCGCCAGGTGTGTAGCTAGGTGTGTAGCTAGGTGTGTGCGCCAGGTGTGTAGCTAGGTGTGTGCGCCAGGTGTGTAGCTAGGTGTGTGCGCCAGGTGTGTAGCTAGGTGTGCGCGCCAGGTGTGTAGCTAGGTGTGTGCGCCAGGTGTGTAGCTAGGTGTGCGCGCCAGGTGTGTAGCTAGTGTGTGAGCCAGGTGTGTAGCTAGTGTGTGAGCCAGGTGTGTAGCTAGGGGTGTCCGCCAGGTGTGTAGCTAGTGGTGTCCGCCAGGTGTGTAGCTAGGTGTGTGCGCCAAGTGTGTAGCTAGGTGTGTGCACCAGGTGTGTAGCTAGTGGTGTGCGCCTGGTGTGTAGCTAGTGGTGTGCGCCTGGTGTGTAGCTAGGTGTGTGCGCCAGGTGTGTAGCTAGGTGTGTGCGCCAGGTGTGTAGCTAGGTGTGTAGCTAGGTGTGTGCGCCAGGTGTGTGCGCCAGGTGTGTAGCTAGGTGTGTGCGCCAGGTGTGTAGCTAGGTGTGCGCGCCAGGTGTGTAGCTAGGTGTGTGCGCCAGGTGTGTAGCTAGGTGTGCGCGCCAGGTGTGTAGCTAGGTGTGCGCGCCAGGTGTGTAGCTAGGTGTGCGCGCCAGGTGTGTAGCTAGGTGTGTGCGCCAGGTGTGTAGCCAGGTGTGTGCACCAGGTGTGTAGCTAGGGGTGTGCACCAGGTGTGTAGCTAGGTGTGTGCGCCAGGTGTGTAGCTAGTGTGTGAGCCAGGTGTGTAGCTAGGTGTGTGCGCCAGGTGTGTAGCTAGGTGTGTGCGCCAGGTGTGTAGCTAGGTATGTGCACCAGGTGTGTAGCTAGTGGTGTGCGCCTGGTGTGTAGCTAGTGGTGTGCGCCTGGTGTGTAGCTAGGTGTGTGCGCCAGGTGTGTAGCTAGGTGTGTGCGCCAGGTGTGTAGCTAGGTGTGTAGCTAGGTGTGTGCGCCAGGTGTGTAGCTAGGTGTGTGCGCCAGGTGTGTAGCTAGGTGTGCGCGCCAGGTGTGTAGCTAGGTGTGCGCGCCAGGTGTGTAGCTAGGTGTGTGCGCCAGGTGTGTAGCTAGGTGTGCGCGCCAGGTGTGTAGCTAGTGTGTGAGCCAGGTGTGTAGCTAGGTGTGTCCGCCAGGTGTGTAGCTAGTGTGTGAGCCAGGTGTGTAGCTAGGTGTGTGCGCCAGGTGTGTAGCTAGGTGTGTGCGCCAGGTGTGTAGCTAGGTGTGTGCACCAGGTGTGTAGCTAGTGGTGTGCGCCTGGTGTGTAGCTAGTGGTGTGCGCCTGGTGTGTAGCTAGGTGTGTGCGCCAGGTGTGTAGCTAGGTGTGTGCGCCAGGTGTGTAGCTAGGTGTGTAGCTAGGTGTGTGCGCCAGGTGTGTAGCTAGGTGTGTGCGCCAGGTGTGTAGCTAGGTGTGTGCGCCAGGTGTGTAGCTAGGTGTGCGCGCCAGGTGTGTAGCTAGGTGTGTGCGCCAGGTGTGTAGCTAGGTGTGTGCGCCAGGTGTGTAGCTAGGTGTGTGCGCCAGGTGTGTAGCTAGGTGTGTGCGCCAGGTGTGTAGCTAGGTGTGTGCGCCAGGTGTGTAGCTAGGGGTGTGCGCCAGGTGTGTAGCTAGGTGTGCGCGCCAGGTGTGTAGCTAGGTGTGTGCGCCAGGTGTGTAGCTAGGTGTGTGCGCCAGGTGTGTAGCTAGTGGTGTGCGCCAGGTGTGTAGCTAGGTGTGTGCACCAGGTGTGTAGCTAGGGGTGTGAGCCAGGTGTGTAGCTAGGTGTGTGCGCCAGGTGTGTAGCTAGTGGTGTGCGCCTGGTGTGTAGCTAGTGGTGTGCGCCTGGTGTGTAGCTAGGTGTGTGCGCCAGGTGTGTAGCTAGGTGTGTGCGCCAGGTGTGTAGCTAGGTGTGTAGCTAGGTGTGTGCGCCAGGTGTGTAGCTAGGTGTGTGCGCCAGGTGTGTAGCTAGGTGTGTGCGCCAGGTGTGTAGCTAGGTGTGCGCGCCAGGTGTGTAGCTAGGTGTGTGCGCCAGGTGTGTAGCTAGGTGTGTGCGCCAGGTGTGTAGCTAGGTGTGTGCGCCAGGTGTGTAGCTAGGTGTGTGCGCCAGGTGTGTAGCTAGGTGTGTGCGCCAGGTGTGTAGCTAGGGGTGTGCGCCAGGTGTGTAGCTAGGTGTGCGCGCCAGGTGTGTAGCTAGGTGTGTGCGCCAGGTGTGTAGCTAGGTGTGTGCGCCAGGTGTGTAGCTAGTGGTGTGCGCCAGGTGTGTAGCTAGGTGTGTGCACCAGGTGTGTAGCTAGGGGTGTGAGCCAGGTGTGTAGCTAGGTGTGTGCGCCAGGTGTGTAGCTAGGGGTGTTCGCCAGGTGTGTAGCTAGGTGTGCGCGCCAGGTGTGTAGTTAGGGGTGTCCGCCAGGTGTGTAGCTAGGTGTGTGCGCCAGGCTTGTAGGGTGTGCGCATTCCCCTCCACCTCGAACGACATTGTTCGCACATCGTTTCTATGTTTGACTTGATCATAGTAGTTATAATATAAGTTATAAAACAGCTCTATTAAAATGTTCGCTCTGATTGGTGGAGAAGACTCTTGTATTGGTGAATGCACAGAGTGCGCACGGTTCACGTTATTGCGCGCGCTGTTTAATAAAATCTCCACTTTTGTATAAAACAAATCGCTCGACTACGTCTCGTTGCGTACATGTTAATGACACACTGTTACGTCATCCGTGGTTTGGAAGAGGACAGGCGTACGCTGAAAAGATATCTATTTATTCAATTCTCCTGGGTTGTTTTATTCATAACGAGTGATGTTTACTATTTGGAGGTCGATATTTTACAATACCAATAGGTAGGACATATGACCATGGTTCTTAATTAAAGACCATAATATAAATAAGCAATAATGGCGTTCATTTTAAATTATTCAAAATTGAACTCTAAAATACATGCCATGGTTCTTGAGCCGTTTGCTTCACGAAAAATATCTCAAATTACACTTTTTACATGAATTCAATCGTAGCTATAATTTGTTTGGGCAACCGTTCTTGTCTGTCTTCTTACTTTGTAATTTTTACCTAACGACTATTTATTTTTAATTGCCTATATTTAACTTGATTGAAGATTGCTTGACACTTGCTTGCGGCTAGAGACCCCTATCTCGCTGTCTACCACCGATCACCAAAATATCCTTTGTTCCTTTGCATTTATTAGCCATTGTGTGGACACATTAGAGCTTTGCGTGAGTGTTTCACACTAATTGGCTCCTAACTCCTTTGCCCGCTGATTCACCAAGGCTTAAGATCTCTAACGGTTATCTTCAAAGTCGAAATATGTCAATGTTTTGTGTTATAATCTTATGTACTTGTCATTTAAAAAAGGAATGAGATCACCAACAGTCTTGCAAGATCTTTGAAGTGTTTATTATGAACACGATTTTCTCCATTGTTTAAAGTCTTCCAAATGCCTACGAAAGTGTAGCCTGACAGAAAGGTATGTTGCTTCAAGGCCTAGCAACTTGAGGCTGAACTAATATAAGTGATATTGCCAGCGCTTGATACCTATCATATAATATGAAGACAATTGATTAGCAGTCCATGCGAAACGAGAAGTATCCTGAAAACCTAACGGTTCATACTATTTTGTCGATCGTCATTTTTGTTTTATAGTTTTCAAGTTTGATATCAGCGTTTTTTGCTTCTCTT